>NC_142047.1:53304321-53907654 GCF_982192425.1 Myodes glareolus
ACTCATGTTTTTCATCGATGTGGGAATTTCTAGGGTGTTGAAGATCTGTTAGTGATTCCGGAAACATATCCCCATTCCATTTAAATCCATTATTTCTCCATCAACAAAACAAGATGTCAAAGTGGAACAGGAGGTTAGTTAAAAATAAAAAACTATCAGAGAAAATGGAAGGAATACAACAGAAATATGACAAAGTGTGGTCAAAAATGTGACGAAATTCATTACAGCCACATAGATAGCTTCTCTCTCATGCATTATTATGATAGGTTAACAATACAAATCAAGAGTGAAGTATAAGAGTGAATTGTGTGAAAGATATGGGCAGTGATAATTGTCATGGAGATGATTGCAGAGCCTTTTATTTTTGAGCAAGTAGACATGAAATTGGTAAAATTAAAACATAATAGGCATAGCTCAACTATTAAGATTAAACAAATATACTACATAGCTTCAAAAAGCCTGTTGGGACACTAAATTCCACATAGACAACTAGTTAATGGATTTCAAATATTAGCTTCTGGAAATCACATCAGTAAGAAATTCTTTATAAATATGATTTGTTTACATTCTTAAGTAATAAGCTGTAATATTGAAGTATTTTTGTCTTCATAATTTACTGGTTATTAAATTCATCTTTCATAAAATGTTGGTCAAAATTTGCATTTTCACCTTATAAGAAATATGCAAACAGTGCTGGGCAGTGGTGTCGCACGCCTTTAATCCCAGCACTCGGGAGGCAGAGGCAGGCAGATCTCTGTTAGGCCAGCCTGGTCTACAAGAGCTAGTTCCAAGATAGGCTCCAAAGCTACAGAGAAACCCTGTCTCTTAAAAAAGAAAACAAAGAAAGAAAGAGAAATATACAAATAGCAAATCTAAGCTCCATTAAGAAAAAGACTAAATGGAAAATAATTAAGGTTTTCTAGTGCTATAGTTTAGGTGTTAAACATCTCTGAATAGAAGAAATGTAAAGGACTTGATCCCAAGGAGTTGCTTTTTACAAGTAGTTGTCTCTAGGAGGTTGGGACGGCATCAGATGGCTAGGGATGTGTCCCCAGTGGAGACTTGAAGATCTCGACATGAGCAGACTTTCCATTTGTCTTCTTAGCTTTCAAGGATAGAAGTTTTGCACTTCGAGGCATGCCTGCCATAATGTGTTGACTTGTCACAGGTCCAAATCGACAGGGCCAGTTTATCGTGGATTAAATCTCTGGAACTTTAATCCAAAATAAAATTTTCCTCTTCATGAAAAAAGAATCATTTTCATTGTTAATGAATATAATATGATCTTGTTAAAAAACAATATACAATAAAATACTTATTATGGATTAATAATAAATACGATTCAGAGAACCCTTGATTTCTTCAATTTGAATGTCATTCTGTTCTGTGTCAGTGATTCTCAATCTTCCTAATGCACCCTAATATACCCCATGTAGTGGATACCCCCAAACATAAAATTACTTTTCTTGCAACTTCATAACTGTAATTTTGCTACTGTTATGAAATGTATTGTAAATAACTGATTATTCCAATGGTCTTAGGATCATTCAACTCCCCCCAAAGGGTCTCAACTCATAGTTTGAGAATCAGTTCTCAGTATCCTTAGTGTAAATAAATTTAAGTGTTTGAAAGCATGCATTTGATATAGCATTCACTTTTCTAAATTTTTGGATTGTGGATGTGAAAACCAGAGACTGAAATTCAGAAGGCCAAGGACAATTAGCTACATACATTCCAGCAATATATTTCTGACTAAACAAATATGAGGTTGGAGGACATTACATTCACCTTTAAATAATGAAATAATGTTAATTGCTACCTGAGGTTCAGATATGTTCATAGTGTCTATTTCATAAAATAATACAGATGTGAACTATGTATATAATTTTCATCTGTCAGTTAAAATTAATTTTGAAAACCAAACTAACATTCTCTCACAGAGATCCTCACCCCAACACCCAGGCAAATTCATGTGTGTTGGCTTGAAAGTAAGTGGGCCCCAAGGGGATTGGCACTACTGTTAGGCGTTCATTTCACACGGGGATCCTACCCTCCTGTACCAGCTCCTTTCTACCTGTAGCAAATCTGTTTTTCCTTTCATCCAGTACCGGCAACTGGGTATGTAATGTGGGCATCAGAGAGCGAGAAGCAAACTTCCTTTCACCCAACACACATCAATTTTCCCTTTCTTCTTATTTTATTTAACTTCTGTTTAATATATGACTGTGTGTATACATATGGCTTTTGATTTAACCCTATATGTGTGAATATAATCTAGCTTTAATTCTGTAAATGTGTATGTGTGTATGTAACTTAAATTCAACTGTGAATATATGTTCATATAATTACTGTGTTAAAATGTCTTAATCAGTCCTAATGAGCTCTGTTCATTGTATCTCCTTCATGATTAAGAAAACAAGTCTCGGATATTATAAATTGGTATGTACTTTTAAACAATTGTGATAAATATTTAAGGTTATAAAGATGTATTTCAGATTAACAGGAGCTAACTTACCGAGACCTCTCAGCTTGGATCCAGCTCTGCAGGAAGATATGTTGTAGTCATAACTCAGATATACCCAATATACAGAAGTGTTCAAAAGCACAGAAATCTGGAAAATAAGGCATTTACAATGTCTAATTTTTTTAAAAATAAAAAGGCTCTTTGTAACAGAGAGATGGGTTAGCTCGTGGCACCACCCCCATTTCCTCCAAATAAGACAGAAGGAAACAAAAGAACCACCACCCAGAACTTGCTTCATAGGTGGCAGCGCTAGTCACTATGCAAAAACTTCCCTTCATGTCAACCGCTGCAAAGACCCCCTTCAGACAGAGGATGCTGGGGGATCCACTGCCTCAGGTTGCCCAGGGCAAGGCAGAATGGTCATCCTACCAACTCCTAATCCACAGGATCGTCGGAAGCCTGGCAGGTCTAGACCTCTTCCACTCAAAGATGAATGGTGCCCTGAAACCTCTGCCCTCAACAACTGTAGAGGACCCTGGGTATTGGCTGTCTAGGTAGCCAATCAAGTAAGTCTCTGTCATTTGGAAGCATTAACTCAGGTAAGTCCTCTCTTTCTCAGGATCTCTGATGCAGTTTGATGACTGGTGGGTGTGCCAGCTTATAAGTAGGAACCAAGGCTTCAACTGCCTCCCCAGTTCTCTGGGGAAACGTTCAGGTAAACGCACCTCACTCTCCTAGAGCCAATACTAAGTCTAAACACAGTTTACCTGATTACCAGACTCAGAACAGAGATAAACTCATGAAAGATTTCTCCTGAGGGGTAAAGTGATGATGTAATGATGGGGAAGGAACGGGGGCTTTAATGGTCACTCAGGTAAAGATAAAAAACATAAGATGTGAGGATCTAAGGATGTTTTAGGGTCTAAGAAGGTGTTTTACAGTATGTAAATAGGAGTTGTAAAGGACTAAAAGGGCTTAAATTCTCAGAGTTGTAGCATTAATCAATAAAATTCTGATAAGCTATTAATCTAGCTCTGGCAGATATTGCCACTATCCTAACTGCAAGATCAAGATTTTAAATTCCCTTTGGTCATTTTCCAACTATAGACTGAAAAGGTGCTTTTCCTTGCATGAACAATATCTGTCACAGTTTTCCAGAAGAGTGTGAATGCTTTTAGCCCTGAAAGCTCTGACTGATGGCACGTTTGTCCCCTGCCATGGGATCCACAGTCCCACCTCATGCTTCATACCATTACAACTACTAAGAGGTATGGCCTTGTTGGAGGAAGTGTGTCTCTGTGGGGGTTGGCTTTGTGGTCTCTTCTGCTCAAGCTTCCCTCAGTGTGACTTTCAATCAACTTCCTGTTCTCTAAGTCAATATGTAGAACTCTCAGCCACCAACACCAGTCTGCCTGCACGTTGGTGCCATGTTCCCCTGAATTGAACCCCTGATACTGTATGTGAGCCACCCCAATTAAATGTTTTCTTTATAAGAATTGCCATGGTCACGGTATCTTTCACAGCAATAAGAACTCAAACTAAGATATTCATCAAAACTCAAAGAATAGAAGGAAGATCACTGTCCTATGAGGTATTTCTCTGCACTGGTTTCCCTACTTCCATGAAGTTCTGGAATGCATCATGATATGAAGTCCAGTATTAATGCAGTAGTTTTGACAGCTCTGACATGAGAGTGCTCCTAGACTCACTAGGTTATAGTCTATCATTTCAAAACCAGATCAGAATACTTTTCCACAGAATAACTACTTGCTAGCTTTCTGAAAAATCTAGGCAATTATATATTAATTATCAGATGAAAGGAATAGAGGCAGATGTGCAGGATGCATTATTTTGCAGAAGACAGGCTTGCTTAAGAAAGAAGTCAATAAAAGCAGACAAAATATTTAAAAAGCCAATCAAATATCCACTTGAAAAGTCACATTAACATAAATAATATGAAAGTTATGTTGCCATGCTCATATAAAATATATTGGTTGAAATATGTATAAATATTAATAGACTTCACAATATCTGATGTGGTTATTTTTGGAAAACAAAAAACACCATAAAAAGAAATATACAAACAGTAAAATATTATTGCATATGCTAAATATGTTCATATTCACTAAAATTTTGTCCAACTTGGATTTAACAGCCTATAAATTATAAGACCATGAAATATCTTTCATAGTACATGTCAATTGTATTTTGTTATATTCAAAATACAAATAATACTTTGAAATGAATTAAAATATGTTCTTTATTTCAAATTAAAGGCATGATAATTTTTTGTGCAATAACTACAGGTACAAAGACATGACATTTCAGCACAACAGTATCATATATATGCATATATATGACTAATAAATACATATATGTATATAAAACACACACATATATATATGATGCTTTATGAATCAGTGAAACACATATTTCAAAATTGAAAAGAATAAAATTACTACTCTTCATGTCACTGGAAAAATTAACAGAAAACCATAGCATTTGTATAAAACAAACATAAAGATAAGCTTGATAGAGTGCTTAGAAATACTTATTTGCATTTATTGCCAATAGACACTCAAAAAAATTTTTAAGTATATGCGTTGTGGAAAGGATACTTTCTTCAATAAACGTGGCTGTACAAACTGAAAAGTCACATACAAAAAATAGAAACTTTGTCCCCATCACCTACTTAGCACACACAAACAAATTTATGGAGTTTTGGGCTGGAGAGTTGGCTCAGGGGATAAGAGCACTGGCTGCTCCTCCAGATGACCTGAGTTCACTTCCCAGCAAATATATGGTGACACACAACCATCTGTAATGAGATCTGACGCACTCATCTGGCCTGTAGGCATGCATGCAGGAAGAATACTGTATACATACTAAATAAATAAAGCTTTAACACAATATGTAGTTTCTCTCAGGCTAGGAATTTCAGAATGACTGGGCAGTGAGAAAGGAACCTTGCACATAGCTCTAAATTGGTGAGGGATCTCAGACAGTAAGTAAAGAATTGGCTGAACTTTGGGTTTGAGGAGTATGTGCAGACTAAAGATCCTTCAAATCCTGCACTTGAATTAGCAGAACAATATGTAAGAAAATTATCTCATGTGTTTGTCTCTAGGGCAGCCAGATATTGTCCCGGGAGGCAACCAGCCTGTTTTGAATCTTCAGAGGATGTGGCTCAGTGTGTAAAATGCTGTCTTTTTAGCTGAGAATTCGGTCAGTCTCCGTCAAGAAAATATCCTAGTATTATTCCTGTGTAGCATGAGGGCCAGCTTGTTGGGGTTTCTGTCCCGCCCAGTACCCCAACAAGCCAGCAAGTCCCAAGGAAAATCACACGGAGTCTACATCAGGTTATAAACTGATTGGCCCTTAGCTCTGGCTACTTATTAGCTCTTATAACATATATTACCCCATTATCCTTATCTATTTTAGCCACATGGGCTCAGTACCTTTCTCAGTGTGACAGCTTACATGTTGCCTCTTCGGTGGTCTGTGCAGGAGTGGCTGAGAGAGAGCTTCTGCTTCCAGAATACTCCCAGTCTCTTTGCTCCACCCCTACTTCCTGTCTGGCTTTCCCGCCTATACTGCCTGCCTGGCCAATCAGCGTTTTATTAAAATATGATTGACAGAATACAGATAATTCTCCCGCACCATTCCTGTTCATCAATATTATACAACTTAAGCAGAAAATCATCTTCTCACTGTCCACCGCTACATTGTGCTCAACAGATGGAATCTATGCATGAGATAAACACAAGCACTGAGAATAAGCCCAGAACTATTCTGAGGGAAGATGTGAAGTCCTCGGAAGAAAGGAAGTGACTCTCCAGATAAATTACAGACAGAAGCAGCTGGTTCCCACGGTCAGTGATCCCACAGCCTTACCAGGTGGGACTCTCCACCAGGAAGTCACAAGTCTGATGGGTCAACTTGTTAAACACTAGTTGTTACTGATGTACGTTCCCACAGCTCTCTGCAGTAAATGTTCAGCTTTTAGGGGTTGGCAGTTTATCTTAAGTAAAACAAAGTGCAATGTGGGTTGAATATATGAGGCCAGAAGTACAGAGAGAAAAATTAAGACCATATGTGGCTATTATAACTATGAATTTATGGGGACAAGATCTGTTGCAGCAATAAAAAAATACAGATTAACATTCTCCCAATCTCAGAAAGAAACTATAAAATAAGGAATGCTTCGGAGAGAAAACAAAAGAAACTATTACAGTCAGTCACAGACCATTCAAGCTGTACATAAGCAGGTCACAAAAGTTGTTGATATTTCAAATAACAGCCCTACCTTTAAAATGATTGACTGACAAACCAGTTTGGGTGGAACAATGGCCTCTGACAACAGAAAAATTACAGACCTTAGAACAGTTAGTATAGGAGGAGTTAAATGCTCAATGTATTGAAGAACCAACCAGTCTTTGGAAATCTTCTGTATTTGTTATGAAAAAGAAAGCCAGAAAATGAAGGATATTAACATATCTAAAAGCCACAAAAAAGGGTATTCAGTCAAAGGGCCCTTTACAGGTTGGAATTCCCTTGCCTTCTTTATTCCCTATGGGATGACATATAGTGATTGATTTAAAAGGCTGCTTTTTTACTATACTATGACAACAAGAAGTTAGAGGAAAAAATTGCCTTCACAGTGTCTACTTATAACAGTGCTCACCCTGTTAAGAGATGTCAATGGAAGATTCTTCCACAAGGGATGTTGAACACTCTCACCTGTGCCATTATTTTGGACAACAGCTGTTGGAAATAATTCATGTATAATTTCCTCAATCTTTAATTTATCATTATCTGATAAATTATTAGATCTGATTATTAGTTGAGGCATATATCGATACTTCAGAAAAAATGTTTGAAAAAGTAAAATTTGCAACAGTGTAAAAGAAAGACAACAAAATTCAGTAAGCAGGAATAGATTCATGTTCCAAAATATAGATCATATCTTTTTTGTTTTCTGACATGTGCATATCTGGGGACATAAGATTAGTCACCATTGATGAAGCGTGACAAAACAGAATAAGCCCTTTTAAAAATATTTTTTGTTAATTAATTAGTTTATTTATTATGTATATGCCTGCCTGCCAGAAGAAAGCACCAGACCTCACTACAGATGGTTGTGAGCACCATGTGGTTGCTGGGGATTGAACTCAGGACCTCTGAAAGAGCAGCTAGTGCTCTTAACCTCTGAGCCATCTCTCCAGCTCCAGAATTACCTTTTACAATCATTTCCCCTCAAGTTTAGTTATTATCGGTGAAGAGTTATCTTTTATAATCACTTTTTCTCATCATCCGTGGTGGCACTGCAGAAGATAATTTCTAAAACATCTTTGTTTTTATCATCTTCCCACACCATTTTTGAACATGAATCTACGTCCCTGTGTAGAGCAGAGGTAACCAACTCCTCTAACTTTGTTTCTGTATATGCAACATAACTCTGGGGAATTTTGTGTAAGCTAGACAAACCCACTTCTCCTTAGTTCACACAACCATCAAGCATCTGTTAGAGTAAGTTTAGGTTCAGGTTTGTTGGGTCCTTGGAAAGAAATGAACTCCTACTTGGTTGGTGTGGGATTCTTTCACGCTTTTATCTTGGGGTACAGGCACTAGGCAGTTCATGCCACTAAAGCCAACCCAGCCACTGGCTTCCCAGTTCCCTGTCTCAAGCCCAAGCATAACAGGGAAACTGAACGTGGATAGTTAGGAAGAACTCTGGAGTAGAAGGAGCTCCAGGGGAGGACTGTATAACCCTTCCCTTCTCTAATGATTCTGAACTTGGGTGGAGATGGAAGTGATCATCACTGAGATTGGTGAGTTTTAAGTACCTATGGGGTTGAGATATAAAGGAGTCCACAGGCCTTGTACAAGTTCCTTTCCTGAAGAGAAAAATTACTAATCTATTCAGGAGGGTGACTGTCAGAATACACCAAGACCCTGACTGACCAAGGATGATCCTGAACTCATGGTGTTACATCTATTTCCTGAGTTCTGGGATTAGTGGGAACATGTGTCGATCCTTCCAATCTGACTTCAGTTATGTAGCCTTTGTTTAGGACAGGTTTTAGTGCACGGCAAATCCAAAAGACAGGCACAGATGTAGCCCCGTGCGGCACAGGATGGCCTTGAACTATATAGCTGAAGATAACATTAAGCTCTGATCCTATCTCTATCTCCACTATTTAGGCAAGGCTGGGTGGAGCTCAAACTGACTGCTAGGATCCACTGGATGCTAGGCAAGCCCTCTTGCAGCTGAGCTACCTCCTCACCGTCATCCTTTCCCATAGTGGCACATCTGTTACAACTGCTGAGCAGACTCTACTATAGCAAACCCTCTGACTTTGGGCAAATAGCTAAAGATATGTGTGTGGCATTCCAGTATATACAGAATAATTTCACCACCCATAAAAAACCATATCCTTTTTCACCTAGGAGAAGGGTCTATAGTTTTTGTATATTTTTGGCTAGTTTTTCGGCACTAAGCATTATTAAGACTGACTTTGTAAAATGGATTGGGAACTCTCCCTCCTCTTCTCCCTTCCTTCTTCCTTCTCCCAGGTGTCATATATCCCAGATTGGCTTTAAACTCACAAATAACCTCAAGTGACCCTGAACTTCTGATACTCCTGTCTCCATTTCTCAAATGCTGAGAAAATGACTTGTTCTCCCACACCTGATTTATGTGAAGCTAGGGGCGGAACCCAGGGCTTCCTGCATGCTAGGCAAACACTTTACCATTCTATCGACCCCAAACTGAGAATTATTGCTAACTTTTGAAAGAGATTATGGAGAATTTGTGTAACTTCATTTTAAAAGATTTGCTAGAATTTACCAGTTATTTGGGCTTAGTATTGTTTGAATAGCTGTAAATCAATTCACATTTTAAAAGATTTTTATCATTTTCCAGTTTGTTCATGTGTGCCTGTGTGTACACATGTGCACACGAGTACATGTGCTTGTGGAGGTCAAAGGTGTAGGATTCCCTGGAGTTAGAATTACTGATAGTTGTGAGCCACTTGACTTGGGTAGTGGAACCCAATCTTGACTCTTATGCTGAGCCATCTCGCCATCTCAGCTCCCATAAAAATTATGTGTGTGTGTATATAATAAAATATGCTATCTATAACATGTTATATACATATGATATTTATATTGTTTTATGTATGGGCATGTGTGGAGGTCAATGGACAACCTCAGGCATTGGTCCTTACCTTTTTACTTTGATTTGAAGTGGGTTCTATTATTTCTAGCTGGTGCTTAAGTTTATCTCTCTTGCCTCAAGGTTTCTATGGAATCTCCTGTCTTTGGCTTACATCTTGTGTAGGAACACTGGGGCTATAAATTCACAACACTGATCTTGGATTTATATAGGTTCTGGAGAGCGAAATTTGAGTCCTTAAGATTTCATGGCAAGTACTTTCACCTACTGATCCAACTCCACAGCCCCAGAATTTGTTCTTGTGTATTTTACAGCAAATTACAGTTTTCAACGTGCTTCACTTGACTTGGCAGTTGTCAATATGTGAGCATGGAGTTGTTCACAGTATTTCTTTATTCCTTAGAAAATGTCTGTATGCTCTCAGGTGTGGTGATGACCCCTGTAATCTGAGCACTTGTATGGACAAGGCAGGAGAACTATGATGAGTCAGGGCCAGCGTGGGCTACACAGTGAGTCCAAGGCCACACTGGTACCAGTGCCCTACACCTCTCCAGATCCAGAAGGAGCACTGCACCAAGCCTGGGAACCAGCTAAGGGGATCTGAGGGAGAAGAAAGGAATCAGCTCACATGTGCGTTGTTTTCATCAGGTCTCTTTACTCTTTCCTTCTCCTCTCTTCTCACAATGTTTTCAGTTTATATACACAACCAGACACATTTAGTGAATTTCTGACAGTTATATGGATGGCAGGCATACATTTCTCAGAGGAAAAAAACATATAAGGGGGACTGGAGAGATGGTTCAGTGGTTAAGAGCATTGCCTGTTCTTCCTAAGGTCCTGAGTTCAATTTCCAGCAACTACATGGTGGCTCACAACCATCTGTAATGAGGACTGGTGCCCTCTTCTGACCTGCAGGCATACATGTAGTCAGAATATTGTATACATAATAAATATTAAAAAGAAATAAGAACTAACAAAGCAAGTGCCTGTTACCTTACTTTATGTCTCAGAGGGGGCATGACTGTGAGACCCTCTGGCATAACTTTTGTATTTGATTGGTTTTTTTGGTTGTTGTTTATGAGACAAGGTTTCTCTGCAGCTTGGGAGCCTGGCCTGGAACAAGCTCTTGTAGACCAGGCTGGCCTCAAACTCACAAGGATTTTGTGGCTCTGCCTCCCAAGTGCTGGGATTAAAGGCCTGTGACACAACAGCCCAACGTCTCTGGCATAATTTAAAGAGGCAAAAAGGTCCATAGAGTAGGGGCTGTGTTTTCCAAGACAGGGAAAGGGGAGCTTGTGTGTTAAACTACATTTTTGTGACTAGTTAAGCTAGAAGTCTGTAGTCGGGAAATGTAGGAAAGTGAAAGAAAATGCAGCAGTGCTGAGTGCACCCTAAGCACTTTCTTCCACTTTTTCCATGGCTGGGAACACCGACTTTGTGGTAACCATGGCAACCAGCATAAGCTGCAAAAGGAAAATAGATGGCATTGCCATTTTCTCCCAATGTTAGCTGATTAAAGGGAACCTCTCAACACTATAGACAATATCTAAAGTAGTTAGACCAAAAAAGAAAAAAAATATATGGCTATATAGTGTAAAATCCATAGCCCGACACTTTCAGCCTCTGGACCAAGCCCAGGAGAGCTTGTTCCCATTGACACCCAATAACAAGAATTTCCTTTCTCTGGGGACTTTTTGAAAATTCAAGTCATCCGGTATATATTCTAAATATCAAGATTATACAGTCAAAAAAATGTCATCTTCCTAACTTTCCACAGATATAAGTGCCAGTAGATGAGGTATTTTCATGAGATAAGCACACGTGCAGTGAGAAACACCCACTGCTAATCTTAGGGAGAAATGAGGCTCTTAGGAAAGAGATGAAGTGAATCAGGAGGACAATTACAGACAGGAGCAATTGTTCTCCACAGCCTTGGCAGGTGGTGCTCCCTCACAGAGGGTCACTCATCTGCTAAGTCGGCCTGCTGAATACTAGCCATCCTGCTGTATCTCTGCTGGCCCTGATAACTGTACAGTGTTCAAATCAGAGTGACTCCCTTCAAATATTTATGGCAAAAAGAAGAAAGCTTCAATCTACTTCTGTGTGTTAAGTTATAGTTTATCTGCAATATAAAGAGAAGCAAATGTAGGAACCACTATATGGGGCTCACAAAGGCAAATTCTTCACTGTCGGGCTCTTCAAAGACTGTTCTAACTCTAAACAAACCATGGATAAAATGGACCCAACAACTCAGATATACAATTAGCTGTTCTTTATTTTGGTAATTCCACCCTTAGGTATTTGAACAGTAGTATTCTTTTAGTCTACCATCTTAACACTTACTATCACTTCCACCATACAATGGGGCTGTGTGTGCTAAATGTGATATTCCTCCTTCAGGTATTAACATAATTAACCTTTTTAGTAAGGAGTGTCCTTTAACCATCCCCTCACACACAGGGTCTCTCTGTATAGCCCTGGTTGTCCTAGAACTCTCTCTATAGAGCAGCCTAGACTCAGACTCAAGAGATCCACCTGCTTCTGTCTTCAAAGTACTGGGATTAAGGGCATGGGCCATTATTGCCCAGAAGTGTCCTTATTTTAAATTCACAACTCACATAGGTTCATCCACATGAAGCCAGTTTACGTTTATTCATGTATGTGACATTCCTGGGACATACTTAATGATTACCTTTTATTATTAAGAACACTGTTATAATTATGTGCTCGCTTAAGCTAACTATATTTTTAAATTTATACAGAAACAATACAAATTAATTAAAGCGCTTTAATTGGTACCACAGTGTTAACAGATCCCAAAGAAAACTACTCCAGATTTTGTGAGACACCCAGAAACATGCTGCAGAAACAAATCTAGCAGAAGAAATTCATTACTTATGGGGGGACTTTGAAGATGACTAACTGATAAAACAGAAACCTTGTTTGCTATTCAGAAATAGCCAGCTAAGACATTACTATATAACTTGTGGATTAAGACATTAAGAAAGTTTGTTAAAATTAGAAAGAATAGTGCCTGATAAAAGCAGACAAAATAAGCCTGGTGGGTTGCTTTTGGGATCTAGAAGAAGAGCTGGAGATTCAGGCTCTAGTAGTGTTAACACAACTTTGAAGGAAGGGAAAAGCCGTATTTAGTAATCATAATTCCTGTTTTCCAAAATGCTACAGGTTGGGACACAAATATGGATTTCTTAGTCTTCACAGGTAGGGCACAACTTCAATGAGTTATCAGTTGGTCTGCATTTATAAAGAACAAAGCATGAAACTGGGATCATTCACCCTTAGTTCCCTCATTCCACATGCTCTCAGAAATTTCTTAATTGAAAGGGTAATTACTAAACTATACATGGTATTATTTCTGACTTTAGAAATACCAATTTAATCTTTCTTTTTTGAGACAAGTTTTGAGACAAGTTTTCTCACTCTGTAGTACAGTCTGGTCTGAAACTCACTATGTAACCCATGTTGGTCTCCTGCTCACAGCCTGCCTTCTGCCTTGGCCTCTCAAAGGCTGAGAATTGAACTGGGGGTTTCTAGCTGAGAGGCACAGGTGCAGTACTGCTCATTGCTCAGGTACTGCTAACTCTAGGCTTGAACTGCCGCTCTCACTTTCCCCTGAGTTTTATTTAATTCTCTAACCAAGCATATAACGTAGTTTTCAAAGCTAAGAAGACAACCAAATTGGAGACAGAAATAACTGGCTTCTTTCCCTTTAGCAAGTGTGTGCTGAAACAGTAGACATGGGGAAAAATGCACAGAAAGGCAGGGAGACAAAGGGCCATGAGTAAGTCAGAGAAAGCTAGGAGTAACTGTAGGGTCAAAGGGCCAACTGAAGCATGGAACCAGCAAATCCCTGATCAGGAAACCAACCAATCCCTAAGCACTGCGACTCTGAGCCAAGAGCCAGGGAAAGAAGCAGTTTTAGCCCTGACTCCAGAACCTAAGAGGCACTTTGTCCCTAGAATCAGAGTCAGTGAAAGAACTATGCCCTGGGCCTAAGATTAGAGCCAAAAGGCTTAAAAGGACCAGTGGTGGAAAAAAAAAACACCCATATTCAGAGGGCCTAGTGTGGTCTGGAATCATCAGTCTGGAATCAGTGAGTTCCCATTAGCTCAGGTAAGCTATTTCATTGGGTATCCCCTTCATGGTCTTAACCCCTTTGCTCACATTGTTGATCCTCTCTCTCTTCAATTGGACTTTGGGAGCTCAGACAGTTTTGATTCCATTGTATTAAGAGAGTTGTTCTCAGAATGTTTACTACACATATTAATAATAATCTGTTTCATGACTGCAAATTCCTGTTAATATATGGAAACAAGAAAATAGCAAGTATGGTTTTGGCAAACAAACCTTGTTCACAACAGGCAGTCTTGGCCTGACAGTGTTTTCCTTCCTCCTAAACCACCCTATTACCTTATGAAGTCTAAAGTGAAGAAGGCAGAGAAACAGAACACAGAACACAGAATGGTTTTCCCTGACTACTCATCATGGTTTACTTCAAACAATGAGTGTATTACAGCTTCAGCATCTCTTTGCCTGTGGTATGTCTGTAGCCTTCTATAAACGGTAAATGGAGCTGGCTTGAGTAGCCATTTTTAAGTTTTCCAGAACTGGGAATTGAATTCAGGGCCTTGTGCATGCCAGCCAAGTACTTTACCACTGAGCTACACCCCATCCTGTCCAAAATATGTATTTCCTAACTTAGAGACAAGCTATGCTATGTAGTCACGGCTGGCTACATAGCATTTGATATTTATCTGTAGTCCAGGACGGCCTTGAAGTCAAGACAGCCCCACCATGGCCTTCAGAATGTTGTCACCTGGGTTTTAATATGCCTTTTGATTGAAAGCAGTGCTGAAATTTTTGAAGAATTTAGGGTAAAATTTGTAACAACATCTTCTCAAGTTATTATTTTTCCTCATAGCTCTTCATTAGTGGATTCTTTGATTACTTACTAAATTGATACATCAAATACAAACACCTGGGGAGATAGCATGCTACCTTATTTATGTGTAGATTAATGGCAGGCTCTGTACTAGGTAAATTTTTCCTATTATTTTATCTTCATGTGAACACACACAACTTAGGCCCTGCTCCCTGCTACTGACCTGCACAGAGATCCGCCTGCCTCTGCCTCCCAAGTGCTGGAATTAAAGTCTTATGCCATCATCGCCCAGCCCATATTGCATTTTCAAACATTGATTGGTGTTCTTTTTTATTTTATCTTATTTATTTATTTAGGTTTAGCTATGTAAATAAAGAGAAGTATAAAATCTAGAAGGGTTACATTATCATTTAAATTCTTAGTGCAAGTGTTACAACTCTGGAGGGAAAGTACCCTGACTGTTGGGAAGTCAGGCTATACCTACAGCTGTGAAAAGAAGCTATCCTGGGTATCTACAGATGAGGAGAAAGGTGCCTTGACTGTTGGGAAGTCAGGTTATACCTGACACTGTGGGAGGAAGGTATCCTGAATACCTACAGCTCTGAAGAGAATGGTACCCCTACTGTTCAGAGTCAGGCTATAAATATAGCATGGAAGGGAAGGTATGTGGAATACTTAAAGCCGAGAGGAGAAAGGAGTACTGACTGGAATCCAGGCTATACCTGAAGCTGTGTTCTAGTAGGGGAGGTCTCCAGTGGATGTAGCAATCCTGCTTCTCGCCAAAACAGAGCCATTATAGCTGGGCTCTCGTCCACTGTTGAGAGAGCTTCCCAGCAGAGATGTCATTGCTACACTGCTCCACTCTCCAGGGGAGATTCCTAGCAGGGTGTCTATCGCTTCTCTGCTCTGTTACAATATTGAGTTTCCCAGCAGAAATGTCCACTCTTCTCAGCTATGGACCAAGTTTTTACTTCTCTGCTTCACTCAACTAAGGGAAAACACCTACAGAAACATAGCAGTCAGCTCTGGCTCTACAAAAGACTTGCTACTTCTGCTCTGCGCCTATAATGTAATTTCCCAGCAGAGGTGTCCCTTGCTTCTCTGCTCTGCTCAACTAGAAATTTCCCAGAAGAGATTCTGCTCTGCTCCAGAAACAAAAAGTCTTCACCCAAAATTCTTTGAAGAGATTTATTTGGGAGAAAGAAATCCAGGACAGTAGATGCCTCTGCCAGAAACAGGTAGCTGCCAACTGAACAGGCAAAGAACATATATGGGGCTTCTTAGGGGCAGGGTTTTCAGAAAGATTTTCAGGGTGGGAACTGCTCAGATTTCAGTCCATGAGCTTGAACAAGCTCAGTGATTGCTTCTGTGCTCAAGGATTTGTTAGTTTTCCTGCCCAGACACTGGTTGGTTTCATGCTCAGTTGATTAGGGATGGAGTGTGTTTCTATGGCTCTGGTTTCAGGATCAGAGTGTGTTTCTTTGACTGGACCTTTTAGTCCACACAATGGCTTCATAAACTCATTTTTTACATTTGTTTGCAAGGGAAACAATGTAAAATTGGACATTGTGCAAGTTGAACAGATGGTTGACACTGTCAATATTTATTTCTACAAAATATTCTTGTGTAACTGAATGCAAGTGTGTTGAATAAAGGTCTTACCAAATACTTTTTAATAAGCCCTTGGTATTTTTACAGGTATTCAAAGACTATTGTGACATGCAAAGACTTCAACAGATTGACTGCACATAAAAAGTTTTCCTCCTATATACAATGCAAAGCTTTATCACACCAACTATATTTTTACGACTATCTGTAGTATATCTCCTCTCATGATTTTGAAGACTACTGACACATATAAAATCTTCAGCACACTGATTACATTCACTGAATTTCTCTCCATTATATGTTCTTTTATGTATTTGAAGATTACTGGGATGAGCAAAGGATTGACCACATTGTTTACAATCACAGGGTTTCTCTCCAATATGTTGTTTTATTTGTTTAGGGATGATTGTGTTGTACAAAGGCATTACCACGTTGATTACATTCATAGTTTGTCACCAGCATGTCTTCTTTGATGCTTTTTAAGATACCTATGACATGAAAAGGCTTTACTACATTGATTACATTCATAAGGTTTTTCTCCAGTATGTGTTCTTCTATGTGTTTGGAGGTAACTGCAGATTGAAAAGGCTTTACCACATTGATTGCATTCATAGGGTTTCTCTCCAGTATGTGTTCTTTTATGCCTTCGAAGACTACTTTGTTCTCTAAAGGCTTTATCACATTGATTGCATTCATAGGGTTTCTCTCCAGTGTGTGTTCTTTTATGTATTTTAAGATTTCTATGATGTGAAAAGGCTTTACCACATTGATTACATTCGTAGGGTTTCTCTCCAGTATGTGTTCTTCTATGTGTTTGGAGGTGATTGTTGTTTGAAAAGGCTTTACCACACTGATTGCATTCATAGGGTTTCTCTCCAGTATGTGTTCTTTTATGTTTTTGAAGAGTAATTTTTTGTGCAAAGGCTTTACCACATTGATTGCATTCATAGGGTTTCTCTCCAGTATGTATTCCTTTATGCCTTCGAAGATTACCTTGTTTTCCAAAGGCTTTACCACATTGATTGCATTCATAGGGTTTCTCTCCAGTATGTGTTCTTCTATGTGTTTGGAGGTGACTTTGGTTTGAAAAGGCTTTACCACATTGATTGCATTCATAGGGTTTCTCTCCAGTATGTGTTCTTTTATGTTTTTGAAGAGTAATTTTTTGTGCAAAGGCTTTACCACATTGATTGCATTCATAGGGTTTCTCTCCAGTATGTGTTCTTTTATGTGTTTGGAGGTGACTGTGGTTTGAAAAGACTTTACCACAATGATTGCATTCATAGGGTTTCTCTCCAGTATGTCTTCTTTTATGTGTATGAAGATTATCATGACGTGCAAATGCTTTACCACAGTGATTGCATTCATAGGGTTTCTCTCCAGTATGTGTTCTTTTATGCCTTTGAAGATCACCTTGTTCTCTAAAGGCTTTACCACACTGATTACATTCATAACGTTTCTCTCCAGTATGTGTTCTTTTATGCATTTGAAGATTTCTACCATGTGCAAAGGCATTGCCAAATTGGCTAGATTTATAGGGTTTCTCTCCAGCATGTGTTCTTTCATGCCTTTGAAGATGACTGTCATATGCAAAGGCTTTAACACATTGCTTATATACAGAAGGTTTCTCTCCAGTATGACTTCTTTCATGCCTGCAAGGAAGGCACACATAAAACATTACTACATTCAAAACACTGTTGAATCAATGTATCTTATGAATAAATTTTACAATTTGGTCCAATTGTAAAGATAAAATCTAAGATTTTATCACTGTGTTTATACTCATGTTGTTCTCCTTTATTAAGGGCTGTTTTGCATCTTTGAAGATACCTGTGATGGTAAGATCCCTTGTTACATGGTTCACATATACAGAATATTTTTTTACACTTATTTATTTATTATATATACAACATTCTGCCTCCATGTACACCCGCATGCCAGAAGAGGGCACCAGATCTCCTTACAGATGGTTGTGAGCCACCATGTGGTTGCTGGGAAGTGAACTCAGGACCTCTGGAAGAACAGCCAGTGCTCTTAACCAGTGAGTCACTTTTCCAGCCCCCAGAATATTTTTATATGAGATTTTACACATATTTCAAAAGAACTGGAAAAACTGAGAGCTTCACCACTCATTTCATCTATAAATTATCCTATACTTTTGAATTATACTCTATTTGTTAAGTCACCTAGGACAAACAGAAGTTTTTACATACTCCTTGTACTCACAGGGCCTTTCTGCAGTGTGAATTTGTTGATGTATTAACAATGAAGCTGGGAAACCAAATACTTGTATACTTGAATCAAATTCAAGAATTTTACTCAATGTGGCAACTGCTACATAACATCTAATTGTTCTCAGAGAGAAGAGTTTTATGCCTGCCCATACCCCTATGCTCCTATGACTTATATCCAGAGTGACATATAAAGAATAGCAAATAAAAGGCCTTCATATTGAATTCAAACAGCCTGACTTTCTGTTTCTCACAGACATGTGATACAGGGATTAAGATTTCTTGATAACAACAGCACCTTGACTCTTGGCCCTAACTGTAGTTCTCACTATACACAGCACAGGAACAACAAGTGTATTAGTAACACTAGTTTAACTGTGGGCTGTATGTATTTTAGAAAGTTTTGGAGATATACTTATCATGTATTCAACATGTATACCATTTGTAATATGAGTGGTATGAAACTAAATAGATTGGGGCAGTTCTACAGCATGGCTCTCATAGAACTATGATTCAAATGGTGATATATGTTAAGGCATTGTTTCCTTGTCTTCTTTCTTAAAAGAATGCCTTGCAAATACAATTCACCTACCTGAAATTGAGGCACATGATTTTGTGAGAATTTAATAATCTTCAATGTACATGAATTTATGTTCATTTACACTGTTGCTTCTGTTTACAACTTCCAGGACACATTACAATTTCTTCAGAGGCACATTTGTATCATCTTGCACATGATAATTACCTTCCATGTCTTTGAGAACTTTGACGGTGTTCGTCAATATTATGATCATCCCATCTGTATCCTAAAATATAGTACCAGAAAATGTATGCTATATTATTGAAAATTGTGCAAACTTTAATTTATTATCTTCAGTGAACCTTAGAACCATACCTGATTTATTCTCCTCACTCTTCTTTCCCAATCAAACTATAGAAGAGCACCAAAACCCAATTAACAGTTCTCCCCTTATTTTAAAACATCAAGGAAACTCCAGTCTTACCTATGGTAGTGAGGTTCCTATAGGTCTCCAGCATTACATCTTTGTAGAGATTCTTCTGGAATGGATCCAGCAAAATCCACTCTTCCCAAGTAAAGTCAACATGCACATCATCATAGGTCACTGCATTCTGAAATGTTCCACACATGTGTACAACAGAAAACATGATACTGACAACATTGTAAATGCATAGTTCTTTGACCGTATAGTCATATAATTGTGGTGTTCCTCATACTTATTCCATAATACAGACAGTATAAGGTATTCCCCAAGTCACTTTAGAAGGAAACGGAATAGGAGGTTCACCTCTGTCATTTCTGTACACTGCGGATGGGATATCACCTTGCAAGAGAAATGACTATGAAAAATGGAGAGAGAGAAAGAAACAGATCAACAAAAGGAAACAAATCAACAGTTCAGAGTACACATGAATAAAAGTGTACAATTCTTAACTACAAAACCGAAAAATAAGATGGGCAAGCTGAGTGTATTGGCTCATATCATTAACCACTACACTCAGAACTTCCAGAGGTGAATACCAACCTAGTTTATGCAATCAGGTCCAGGACAGTCAGAAGTACATATTAAGGCCCTGCCTCCAGGGGAAGAGATATCTCAGCAGTTAAGAACACTGGTTATTCTTCGAGAAGTCCTGAGTTCAAATCTTAGTAACCACATGGTGGCTCACAACAATTCATAATGGGATCGAGTGTCCTCTTCTGGCTTGAGTACCCTCTTCTGGCTTGCAGGGATACATGCAGACAGAATATTGTATACCTAATAAACAAATCTTAAAAATAAAGACCCTGCCGGGCAGTAGTAACATACACCTTTAATCCCAGCACGCGGGAGGCAGAAGCAGGCAGATCTTTGTAAGTTTGAGGCCAACCTGTTCTGCAAGAGCTAGTTTCAGGACAGGTTCCAGAGTCACAGAGAAGCCCTGTCTTGAAAAACCAATGAATAATAAATAATCAAACAAACAAACAAACAAATAAAGACCCTATTTCCAAAGCAAAAATAGTGAATACCTAGTGCAATACCCATCTCACTTACGGTTCTAAGAAAGGGAAACCAGGAGCAGCCAGCAATACAATTTGTGTAAGGAAAGAAAAAAGCAAGGGGAGCAGGTAGCACATAGGCTCCTGCAGTCAAGCCCAGAATTATACAGCAAACTATCCACCGGCCTTGCCAAAAATGGGTGAAATTCTCCCTGACCTTGCCAACAAGGAGAATTTGTTCAAGCTATTTCCAACCCTTGTCCCACAAAGAAGTCACATGGCTCCCAGCACAGGGGTTTCAGGACAATATCTCTTAGTCATTTCAGGTGTCAGCGGCTGCTCCCTGTCATGTCATTCTCAGAAATGAATATAGACAAGCATGATATCAGAGCCTGGCAGATCTTTTTAAATTTGAGCCTGTTTGGACTACAAAGTGAGTACGATAGTAAGAAATGTCTTAGCAGCACACACACATACACACACAAACACAGGCACATAAATATAGCTGAATATAATTTTGCATTGTTCGAGACAAGATCTCATTAGAAAGCTCCAGTTGGCCTAGAACTCACAATGGATAATTATATACTGAATATTTTAAAACAAATTCCAGTAAACATTTCATTCTATGCCATTGGCTCATTATTCAAAGCCTGGCAGTTTTCTTCACAAGAGGGAGCTTCCAACAACTTTCTTTATATTCACTTATATTTCAGGAGAACTGGAAGTGGGAGAGTTTTGTAATCTTTATGTTCTTAGGTTGTTTTTCTCCACCCAATCATTCTATGAAATCAATATCAATTTTTTTGAGCTTTTTCTAATTTAAAAACATTTTAACTAGCGCATTGTCAATGGTGGTGTTTGGAAGTTTTGCTTGAATGCTAAGACTCCAACTATAGAAGCTGAAACAACACTTACCCAAGTAAATATTCCAGCTGCCAGTAACCCAGGGAGCTTTTAAGAATGCTTTTCTAAAATAGGTAGAAATTTTCCAATTACTGTATTGAAATTGTTGGGAAACTACTCTCTTTTAAATTTTCCTGGGGTGAAAAATAAAAGGAGGTTGTTTGTTCACAGGTATAGTACTATGTGCTGTACTATCAACACACTGAGTTAATAGCTGTTATTGTTATTAAACATGAACTAAAGGATGACTATATGTGACCACTAGATTTTCTACTAATAACACAGGAGGGGCAACTATGCAAGCCTATGATTGTATATCAAGTAATATGATTGTATCAGATGTTTATTAGCAGTGATTATCATATTATTTTCTCTCTAATGAATAATAAAACATGTACAACCTTTGCTAAAAGTTTCTATTGCTGTGAAGAGATACCATGACCATGGCAACTCTTATAAAGGGAAAACGATTCATTTGGGCCGCATACATTTTCAGAGATTTAGTCCATTATCATCATGGTGCCACGTGGTAGCACACAGGAAGTCACGGTGCTGGGGACATTGTACCTCTTGACCCACAGGCAACAAGAAGAGGGATGAGACTGGGTGTGGCTGAGCATATATGAGACCTCAAAATCATCACAACAATAGAAACCCTAACTAAGACACCATATCTGGTTGGTATCTATGAGAGACCTCGTCTTTTCTAAAGGAAAATGGAAGACAGGGAAGTTTGGGGAAAAGGTGGAGGACTGAGAGGAAATGGTGCAGTTGGGATGAGAGAAGAATAAATAAAACATAAATGAAAGAGAGAAATATGAACAAGCAAAGGAAGATAGAATTGAAGAAAGACAAAAACTCAACAGGACAAATCCTGTGACTGTCTCAGTCAATGGGGCTTCATTTTCAAAGGGCATAGATAGCTCTATTTCTGCAACGTCTCACAAATCTGTCTTTTGCTACTTCCAATCCCCATACACATTGAGAAATGACAGATGCCTCATAGCTTGGGATCCCCACATCCTGTGGTCTCAAATTCAACCTGCCTACATCTTCACCACTGCATAAAATAAAAACTCTCACACTCTCCACACTGAGGGTCTGACTCTGTCAAAGGCAGATGGGTACAATAGTGATGAACTGACCACAGAAGAAGAATCATCCATAACTTTTAAACTTTGCATCTTTCTTGTTCCCAGAACATAGGAGACCCTGCCAAGTTTGGATGGACCCTACCAAACACGCACAACTGTTGCTGCAGGTTCTGTATGAAGTTCCTTCCTGGGACTAGAAATCACTTTCCTTACTCCTTCCATGAATTAAAGGCTCAGCTGGATGGAGTCTTAGCCTTGGGGCACATTCCTAAACTTCCACTGCAGAGCCAAGGCCTTCTCTTCAATGGGGCCAAACTCCTTGAAAATTTCTGCCTCTTTTCCACCACCTGACTGCCATATGAAACTCCCTACTGCTGTTTTTCTTTACAAAACACAGACTTTTCATTTCTTTCTAAGCCCATTTGTTTTTCACGGTAGACCTGAGTGAGTCTCAGTAATAACTACCCAACAGAGGGAATATTTCATCTAAGAAATCAGCCCATTACTTTTTAAAACCATTTTACTTACTTTTTTAGTACATGGCGAGAATAAGAAAAATTTGGGGCTAAAATATCCCACAAATGACCTCTAGCTACATTTCTCATGGAATTTTATAAGCACTTGTGCTAACTTACCAGGCCAACGTCACCTAATAGGGCCACAAGAATGAAGCCAGGCTTTGGATAGCGGAACCACAGCAAGTCAAGGCTGTGACTGATTTATTAACAGCAACCAGACTTTTATGCCTTTATCAGAAACAGAAGACAATGGCAATTTCCAGGATCAATACAATTCTAGTTCCATGGTATGAGGAAGTTGGCAAACTGTACAGGGTACACAAGTAAATCTCTAAAACCAATTGTCCTGTGAAGCTTCCATGCTTCCTTGACTACTAAGAGATCACACAGAGAAACACAAAGCAGTCTGAATGTTTCACTGGCTGGGGGTTGGGGTGCATCAGGAACTGGAAGGTACATTGTGCCTCAGGAGCCATGGACTTTAACATGAAAATCCTATGAAGCATGTCTCTCAAGGCAGATAGGCCAGGCCATGTCCACGGTTCCCTGCAGAGCCTTACCCACTAAAATCCTATACCCTTGAGCTCTACTGTTGGCAATTACTCTCAACACTACAATTTTCCAGGTCCTTCTAGAACAGCTGATGTAGCTCTGTGAACAGCTTTCTACGGTTTTACCGTCTAGAGTCCTAATACCTTCAACATTCCCCCAGATCTCAACATTCACGACGGGTCCTTTGCCACAACAAAATCACCTTTGAGGCACCATTTTTTTTTGTTCCAACTTTCTTCTCCGTGGCCGTCATTAAAGTCTCTAACCAAAAGCAACTCAGATAATGAACAGGTTTATGTGGTTGATTCCCCTAGTTCACAGTCCCTCCTTGTGGGAGATTAGGATAGAAACTCAAGCTAATAACTGAAGGCAACACATGGGAAACATGGTTTCCTGGCTTTCTCTCTTGCTTAGTCACTGTCTCAGGATCAGCTTTCCTTCTAATCCAGCCCACACCCACTAGCGGAGAGATATTGACAACTCAGTGGAAGAGCCAATTACTAAAGTAGCAAAAACCAAACAAAGATAGCAGCAAATGGAGAACACAGAAATGCCAGGAAATGAGACAAGGCAAGCCTCTAAGATCAAGTAGAGAAAACTAAAACTGTCTCTCCACAGAAAGTTCCCAAGCTAATAAAAACTCACGGAACTCATGACAAGACATTTTATGAATATAAATTTGGTGAAGGTCCATTATTTTCCAGAAAATGAACATAATGAGACTACAATTAATAAAATCAGCAGTACAGATGACACCACTGGCAAAACAAGACACAAACGCAGACCTACAAATATATATGGTGGTCCCTTACACAAGAACGACAAGATCCTAATCAAAATCAAACTCCAAGTAATCACAGCCACCACTCATCCTATGCTCTCATTTCTCTCCTTTGCCACTCACACAGAAAAATTGTTGGGGGGGTGGCTGGAGAGATGGCTCAGTGGTTAAAAGCACTGACTGCTCTTCCAAAGGTGGAAGACAGTGGACAAATACAATGATTTAATTAATGAGCTCTGATAATGGAGGTTATAAAATATGGCAGTCAGTATCTGAGTTTTACCTTGAGATAATGTGAAAAGCTTTCTGCTATCTCCTAAGTTAGCCTAAGAACCAGTTAATCCTAATTTATTAAACTTCTAGTATTACTAGCAGTCCCTTTCTGACTAATTGCTAAAGATATCTGTTTTCTCACAATTAGTGACCTTTGTTGTAATCTCCCCTGAAATATATTTCATGATGGCTGCCTAATTATCCATTGACATTAGCACTCACTCCCCTCTTTAGGGTCTCCCCTGACCAGCCCAGGGGTCAGGGCAAGGTTGTAAAAATTCTTTTGTTCAGAGATAATGCCTGGTGTCCCTTCTATAAAAAGTCAGTTCGAAAACAGGTCTGGGGCCACAGCCTAACAAACACCATCTCTGGCTGTGGTCTCAGCTAGCTGATAAGCTTCTGTGCCCCGAGGTGTTTTATTTTTTTTTTTTATTTTTAAGCTTTCTTCTGGTTTTCCTAGGATCTGGTTTCTGGAATAAAGTTTGCTTCTGGTTTATTAGACTTGGTGGTGCTCTCATCTTTGCGTGACCCCCCTGGACCCAACTCTAAAAGGCTGGAAATGCAGCTGCACTAGAATTACTCTGTCTTCACAGGGAGAAATCACTCCACACAATTAGGAGATTAATAGAGAAAAATCTCTGTAATGAGCCTGCACCTATCTCTGTGTAAAGCTCAAAAAGGAGCAGCACAGACAGATTCTGCATTCCACATTTGCTGTCATCCGTAATTTCTCTAAGGGTCATGTGCCAGGCTACACTCTGAACAATTTAGACAGGGACAGGAGACTGCAGGTCCAGTCACCTAGGCAGATGGGAGATTTACACAGCAAAGTCATTATCAGGAATATTTCTGAAGGACACCAGTGACCTGATGCAGAAGTGACAGAGTCCTGAGGGGAAAGTGCCAGGGAAGGAGGACAACGGAAAATGGAGAAGGTGGAAAAGGTAAAAGCTGGAGTGGAGAGACCTTTCACATGTTGTGTCTCCTGCCAAGTAGGCTTCTTAAGAAGAACAGCATCGGGGCTGGAGAGATGGCTCAGCGGTTAAGAGCATTGCCTGTTCTTCCAATGGTCCTGAGTTCAATTCCCAGCAACCACATGGTGGCTCACAACCATCTATAATGAGGTCTGGTGCCCTCTTCTGGCCTTCAGGCATACACACAGACAGAATATTGTATACATAATAAATAAATAAATAAACAAATAAATATATATATAAAAAAAAGAAGAACAGCATCTTGTCTACTACTTTCGGGGGGGGTGGTGGAAAGAAATGGGGAGCTTCTATGAAGTCAGCAGAAGCTTCCCTACAATGGGACGAATTCAGGAGGACGCTGATCCAGCAGTGTTCCACAAGAAGAAAACAGAGTATGACAAGAATGGTACTGATGAAGCCGAAACTGGCCTTGGGACTGATAACCATAGCTCCCGGTGGTGAGAAGAGTGGGGTTCTCAGGATTCGAAGGAACCCTCCACAAAGGCCCAGGTCCCAAACCATTACCAGCTATACATTTTGGGTTTTAGAAGAGTCCTGAGTTCTGTTTTTTATCTCAATACATCAAAGCCTTAGGTAAAGTAAAGCTCCCAATACCTAGGCACCAGGCAGTCAGTCCCTCATTCAAGAATGTTCCTTCTACTGGCTGGAGATGTTACTCAGTGGTCCTGAGTTCAGTTCCCAGCACTCACATGGTGGCTCACAACTATCTGTAATGAGATCTGATGCCCTCTTCTGGCATACAGAAATACATGCAGGCAGAACACTGTACATGTAATAAATAAATCTTAAAGAAAAAAAGAAAAGAATGTTCCTTTTCCCTTCCTGAGGGCTAGAGGAAAGCCTTGCTTGACCAGGCCAGTCCTTAACACGACACTGTCTTACTTTTCAAATTCTCCTCCCCTGCTGCCAAGTTTCACCCCTGTCTGAACTGTGCTTTTCTCAAGGACAAAACTGGAACTTCAAGGCACACCAGGCCACAGGTCAGCTGTAACCCTGTGGTGTTGCCTTGAGCAGCTTGTTAGAATCCTCTTTGAGATGGAAATGGGCCTAGAGCCTCTGATAGTTGTCCCTCAGGGGTGTCTCCTTTGTAATGGTTTAGAGGCTAATGTCTGGATCATCCTGTTAAAATAGTAAGCTCATTTCTCCCAGGCCTGGTTAGCATATACTTTTGTTTGGGGTGTTTTAGAAGCAGCCCTCCCGCAGCTAAATTCTACTTTTTGAGACTTACTTCCTAGTCCTTAATGTCACCAAATCCTACTCTTAGGACATCACAACAAAGCAGTGGAGTGCTACCCAACACACGAGATGCCTTTAACAACCTCCACAAAAGTAACTGTAAATGAACCTTACATGTAAAGATTAAATGCAAAGTGCTGAACGTCTAGAACATGCTAGAGAAACCAGATCTCTCTGAGTTAGGCAACCCGCCTTCCATGGCTTCACCAAAAGTCCATTGTTGTTGACTCCAAACATGGTCCCACACACAGCTCCCTGCTCCCGTCTCTCTGCAGCCCATAGAGCACAGTTATTCACAGGACTGTGCCTGGGTCTAGGGAGCAGCAGGGACCGCATGGGAGCTCACAGGACAGGGAATGTGACTGCAGATTCCCACCCGGCAATGAGGACCTGCCACGAGGGATCCTGGATCTCTGCATCTGATCTTCGCGATCTGGGGACAGCAGTCCCTCGCTCACCATGTCGTGGCTTCCCGGCTGGCCCATGCTCCTCTCCCAGCTCTCCGCAGCAGCACTGGCAGCACAACACGCAAAAACTACCCCAAGTCCTCCGGCAGACCTCAGCGAGCACCGCCCCTCCCGGAAAGGCTCCACACGACTTCTGACTGGAAGTTTGGCCTGGGCACTCTGATTGGTTGGTGAGGCTTGAGTGACAAGAGTCCCGCCCTTCGGGTCCTTAAAAGTGTAGCTCCATAGATTCCTCAGGCTACCTTCCACCCCCTGACTCAGACCTCAGACCACTCCAAGCAGGCAGAGATTTGCATTTCAATAACTATAGCCCTTGACTCCATTGCAGACTCTGCAAACTCCCTGGACTTCACGGGCATGCCCCCTTCTTCCTCCCACAGACAGTGAGAACAGCTTTCACAGCCTCAAGGTGGAGTGGAGGGATTCCCTGTCCCACAAGTGGAAAGGTGCCAGTATATTAACAATTCTAAAGAGAAATTTAAGGACACAAAAGATCTTTGTTCTGTGGCTTTACTAAGAGGTCAGGTGAACTGAAGGTACTTTTTATGTGAAACACAGAGATTCAGAAGAGATGAACAAGAATCAGAAAAGAAAGAAAAAAAGATCTGTCTCCCACCACAGGGCTGGATGATGGCTCCATTGTTTTCAAAGTTTTCTTCCGAAATTCAGGGCAAACTCTTGATAAATGAATAATAATAAAAAGTGTAGTCTTGGGGTAAATTGAATATTTAGAAAATAATGAAGTTAGGAATATTGTCTTTAGGAGTACTAGCCAGCACTTTGAGTGTTAGGCAGCTCATCTTCATCAATGGGCAGGTGAAAGAGAAACACATGCCTATAGGTTGTTTTCCTTCATCCAATCATTCTAGGAAATCAATAATCATTTTCTTGAACTCTTTCGATTTTAGAAACATTTAACTAGTTGGTTTGTAAATTGTGCTGTCTGCCCATTTTGTGTTAATGCTAAGACTCCAACTATGGAAGACTATTGAAGTAAATATTCCAGCTACAAGTAAACCAATGACTTTTAAAGAATGTTTTTCTAGCAGAAACAGACAGAGATCCATAGACAAGTACTAGCCAGAGCTTCCAGGAGTCCCACTGAGGAGAGTAAGGAGGGCTGTACAGGCTAGGGAAGTCAAGGTCATGACAAAGGATCACACAGAGACAGCTGGCCTGGGCTTTTAGGAATTCATGGACACTGGACCACCACCCATTAGGGAGCATGTGCTTGACAGTTGTATAGCCAGTATGTTTGTGCAGATTCCAGCTGTGGGATCAAGACCTGTCCCTGGCTCCTGACATTGAGCTGGATTTTGGGAAAGTGTTCCTCAAATTGGCTTGCCTCTCACAGCCTTAACACAGGGGAAGAATCTTGGTAGCAACTCAACTGGATGTGCCATTCTTTGCTGACACCCATAGGAGACCTGCCCTTTTCTGAATGTAGAGGAAGGAGCGGATGGGGGTAGAGTCGAGGTGGGTGGAGAGAACAGGAGGAGAGGAGTTAGGGGAAATAGCAGGCAGGATGTAAAATAAATGAAAAGCTTTAAATAAAAAATAAAAATTTAAGAAATAAAGGAAAACCACAAAGAATGTTATTTTTTAATTGTTAGAAATTTTCTAAGCATTGCATTCAAGATTTTGGAAGATCACTCTTTTTCTTATATTACTAGGATCCAAAGAGAAAAGGAAGTCATTGAAACACAACTGTTGTGTTATTTCTTGTACTACCAACAATTTGAGTTTAATAGTAGTAATTATGGTTACATGATGTACAGAATGAATATACTGGATTCCTGGCTTTCTATAAACCACACATGAGCACAAACTACATAAGCTTGTGCATAGTAGGATTCTTTGTTCGTTGTGTCCAAAGTAAAATTTGAATTGTTTCTCATAAGATTTCCTTTCTGAAGGGTAATGAATTAGGTACTAAGTTTTACTGTTCACAAGGTATGGAGGTCCAAAAATGTGAGTCCATTTCCTCGCTGACCAAAGGTCAGAGAATTGGAAATTGCCTCTACTCCTTCAAGAATGTTTTGGTCTAGGGTGTGAGCATGACTTGTTTTGTTCTAGAACAGAAGGCTTAACTATGGGTGTAGCCCATGATCTTCAATTGGTGTCTGCACTTCCTCATCTCTTGTTAAGGTATTTGGTTTTTGTTTGTTTGTTTGTTTGTTTGTTTGTTTTGTTTTGTTTTGTTTTGTTTTTGGCTTACTCCTACCTTTCGGGGTCAGGGGTACTTTAAGCAGTTCTAAATTAAACACTGAGGCCGGGCGGTGGTGGTGCACGACTTTAATCCCAGCACTCGGGAGGCAGAGGCACGTGGATCTCTGTGAGTTCGAGGCCAGCCTGGTCTACAAGAGCTAGTTCCAGGACAGGCTCCAAAGCTACAGAGAAACCCTGTCTTGAAAAACCCAAAAAAAGAAAAATTAAACACTGGCAAATTTCTGTACTCACTGGAATTCCCTCCTGATACTATCCTATATGTTCCTCCATTTTATTATTTTCATTCGCGTCTTCATATTCTTTACTAATATTTCTAAATCCCCATGCCCTTACCCCAGCGAGAGTTATTTTTCTCGAGGCTGGTCCCCAACAATAAGGAAGTAAGATCTCTACTCCTGTTTTGAAAGCTAGGTGAGGAAACACTGAATGCATACTATAAGTTTGTTTCCACACCATAATTTAATAGATCATGAAAATTTTGGTGGGGCTGATCAAAACTCCATGATAGATAATGTGTAGTATTAGCTTTCATTTAAACTAAAGTGGCAATAATGGTAAGGTTGCTCCTTGTGTACCAATTACTGGTCTTTTTAAAAATATTATGATGATGGAATGTCCCAGGCAGCTCACGGAGCAGCTGCTAATGGCTGTTGGACCCCGCAAGATCTCCAGGGTGGCAGTGCCATGCGGCCAAGGGAGTCAGGGTCCCCAGGTGAGCGGCAGAGTCAGGCGGCTGGATGCGGTTAACGGCAGAGTAAATGAACATAAGGCTATACATAAAACTAAACATTTATTACTTAAAGAAGGGGAGACATAGACAAACATAGAGAGAGAGGGAAAACACATGTGCACACGGTAAGAGATGGACAGGAAAGAGAGAGCCAAGATGGCGACGAGGTCAGAAGTGGCTGGGGTGGGCATGGCTAGCACTTAAAGTGACAGCAAAGAATAACATTCCCGGATCCTTTTCATAATAAAAAGTAGAAGGTTAGACATTACAGTTTGAAGGAATTGGTGCAGCGAATTCTCAAGGCTGCTTCCGGCTGATTTGTGGGCGTCGTCTTTGGGGGGTGTCGGGGATCCAAGAGAAGGCTGGGTGCTGGTCACATCTTGGCATAGTTGGTCTCTGTTCCTGATAGGACAGATATCTGTGGCATGGAAATATCTGGTGTCCCTTTTACCTGGTTAGGGTATTGGCAGAACAGAGGACAAAGTTAAATTGAGAAAAAATTTTTAGGATCAGGGAATTGAGGGGTTTGTATCTGACCTGTTTATGATGGGTTCTTTAATTTGGCTCCCTGGAACTTATAAGAAAAACAGAAGTTTTATATATATATATATATATATATATATATATATATATATATATATATATATATATATTGTATTAAGAACTCCTTGGGTTTGTAAAAACACAAATTATAATGAAAAATATTTTTATTTGGTGAGACAACCTGGCAAAACCTCTTAGTTGTCAGACTGTCAGAGATCTTTGAGAAGGATAAGATTTTACTTGAGTTACTGATTAAAAAATGGCAGAGAACTTACTTGATTGGCACCCAGAGCTACTCTTTTTGGGTCCTCCCTGGTCGCTGAAGGTTGTATTTGATCTTTGTTGTTTAGCACAGAGCCAGTCAGGCTATTGAAGACCCTGTGGATTAAGAAATCTTTAGGAAGACAGGCCTACCTTACCTGCGCAGCTAGGCTGTCGATTCCAGTGATTCTGTCCACATTTGGAGGTTTCCAGTTTAGGTGAAAGGCAGTTTTTTGCCCAATGGTCAGCGCTTGGCAGTCGAAGCAAACTGCAGATGGACGTTGGTCTTCTGTCTTCTCGGAGGAAACAGAATGCTTGCTAGGAGCCAACCTGTCTCTTTTTGTTATGAAAAGTTTTTTAAATAATTAAACATTTAAATATCGCATTCCCCAGATCTCTGAGCAGTTGAGGGCTGATTATTAGGTATAACTGCAATATAGAATCTGTCTGGAAGGTTGGGTTTGAGTTTGACTGTATTGACTCTTAATAGGTAAGATCCATATTTGTAAAAAGACAGACAGAAAGAAAAAAAACTGTTTGTAACATTAAGATTAGTGGCAGAACTAACAATGGTAGAAAATAGCTTAAAAGTACATACCAGTTTAAAATATGAGACTTGTGATTTTGTAGTCTGAAACAAGATGAAATGAACAATCATTATATACAGAGAGCTTGAACAGGAATTAGGCAAACTGTATGCTTTTGATGGGCCCTATCAGAAAGCATGTCAGTATGCAAAACACCTGTAATCATCAGAGTTAATGAGAACACCGAGGAGGGGGAGAGGAAAGGCAGGACATACATGAGAATGAGCGAGCTTGGTCAAGTGATCTGGCTCTCAGTGAATCTAGCGATAAAGTCACCTGACCCCAATGAACATGGCGGCGGCCACGTGTTGTGGGGAAAAGTTACAATTTTTGAGCTGTTGTTGAGCTGCCATGCCGAACCATAAGCCGCAGAGGGGAGCAAAAGTCTGGAACCAAAAAAAACTGCACCATGTCACGGCTGGGATGGAAAAGCCAGCGGCTGTCTGCCATGGACAATTGCTACCCAGAGTCTGAATCGTGAAAACCCGCGCAATAAACAAGCGCCCAGGACCACGTGAATGAGCGTCCTTGATTCACGGGTGGGAAGCTATGGGCCTAGCTGGATAAACCAGAGGCCAGGGCCGCTCCGTAGTGGCGGTACAACGAGAGGAGAGACAATGTAAAGAAAAGAAGTGAAAATGAAGAAAAGATAAAGAAACTGAGGACCCGGTCCCCAGTCGAATGTCGAATGCACAGCACTGGATGCAGTGCTAACACAGGCGGACCAACTCGCGGGGTCGTCCAAACACGATTCCAGCAAAGGAAAGCAACCTTCTGAAGCAGAACGAGGAGCGACTCACCAATTGAAGCCGGTGTTGTTTGTAACATGTGGGTCGGTGTTGAGACCTTGGTTCCGATTCAGTCCCAGAAGTTGGAGCTCAGAGTCCCGGATGAAATGTGAAGCCGGGACCGGCCCTTGGCGGGTGAATCTCTCGAGTCCGGGGCACCAAACATTGCTCTTTTTAAAAATATTATGATGATTGGATGTCCCGGGCAGATTGCGGAGCAGCTGCTAGTGGCTGTGGGTCCCCGCAAGATCTCAAGGATGACAGAGCCATGTGGCCGGGGGAGTCAGGGTCCACGGGCGAGCAGCAGAGTCAGGCGGCTGGATGCAGTGGACAGCAGAGTAAATGAACATAAGGCTATACATAAAGCTAAACATTTATTACTTAAAGAAGTGGAGACAGAGACAAACATAGAGAGAGAGGGAAAACACATTGGCACATGGTAAGAGACGGACAGGAAAGAGAGAGCCAAGATGGCCACGAGGTCAGAAGTGGCTGGGGTGGGCGTGGCTAGCTCTTAAAGTGACAGCAAAGAATAACACCAATTACGTAGAAAAGAAACTGAATCAGAAGCCTTATTGTAAGAGACTGTAGGCCCATAATTATCTATGGTGTGGCAGCCAGGCTCTGAAGCCATAAGCCCTAGCTGCTAAGAAAAGGTCGGGATGTTGTGGCTCCTTTCTTTGTAATTTGGAGGCTGCCTGATAGAGATGCTAATTTAAGCCTACCTGACAGCTAGTGTGCACAGCAGACAGGTGGATGGGGACATGACAAAACACCATTCACCTGGTTACCTAGGAGATAGAATGTTGGTGTATTTCCCGCTCAGTTTATGTGTTGGTATAAAAGCTGTTTGGAGAATAAATGAGAAAAATTCTTCAGGATGTGAACTCAGGACTACATGAGGGACCACTGAGAACCGCCCTCCCGAGAAAGCCATATGAGTTGTGTCTTTATTACCACACCTCCACGCTGGTCCAGAGACAGTTTATGTTGGGGTCTGGTCGAGAGAAATAATTTATGGTACGGGCAAGCACCGGCCCCCAACAGAGACAGAACAGATCATAACACTTACTGTAATGAACAAAGTAAAAAATGATTTTTAGACATGGAAAAATAAGCTTAGTCAGAAACTCATTACACCCAAGGCTGCACCTGATAGCCTTAACTCTGACATCACTCAGTCAAGATGAGCAGACACCATCCCACACATTGGACAGTCTAAAAGCAAAGACTATGGAAAATGCTGTACTATGCACATCTGGAGAGATACCACTTTGATCTTCTCTGCGTCTAGAGCATCTCTCTCAGGATGTTAACCCATAATCAGAGTCTTCTGTTAGAGACTGAACCTGACATTCTGCTAAGATATGTTACCTTGGGGAGACAGGCTTAGGACTATACTTAGGAAAGTATGATATGAGCCTTGTGTGGTGACCATCAGCATAATAAAGTGTAAGTTTTGTTTACTAACTATGCATATCTCCCTTCTTGCTGGTGATGAGGGCAGGATAAGGATACTAGCTGAAGAAGAGCCTGGCAGGCAAGCTCCATTCCTCCCTGGTTCCTGTACTTTCTTGGCCCTGAGTGGAATTTCTACCCTGACTTCTACCAGCACAGGGAGTGTAACCTGGAAGTGTAAGGTGAAATATATCATGTCTTCACCTAAATTTTCTTTTGCCCATGGTGTTTGCCACAGCATCAGAATAAAATTAGTGAAGTTGAGCTACAGAAGCCCAAACAATCTGAACACAGAGGTATCGCGCCAGCATGGTCTGAAAACACGAGTCTCGGGGGAGGGTGTCCAGGTTGAATGAATACACAGAGCACGAGGTTGAGGTGAAACAGCAGCTCGTTTATTGTTCTGCTGGGGCTAGCTTTTATACCATGGAACCAAAGAGGAGTGGGCTGCGAAGGGACTGTCACCTGACCCCAGGAGGGACTGTCACCTAAACCCAGTAGGGGTCAAGGACTGATCACATGCACTCAACCTTCACCTGACCCCAGTAGGGATCAAGGAATGATCACGTGCATCATGTGCACTCAAACTTCCTTATCCAACTCCAGGAACAGAGGGAAGTTATTATGCTTTCTTTGCAGATAAGCACCTCAAATAGGTGGGGGCAGGGAAATGTTACAGGGCCAACAATTCCCACACAGAGGGATCTCCAAATAGTTTTACTATACCACTGTAAGCCATGCTGGGTTGTAGAAGCCTTCAGAAACTGATAAACTATCGTGCTCTTCAAAAAACCACATGCTCACAAGAATGCCGAGACCAGACGAGCAAAGATAATTGGTTTTCTTCTACCTTGAACATTATTCGAATGTACAGGACAATGTAAGGGTGCAGTCTGGTCCTCTTCTCACCACTCTACAGACTTTGTATCCCATAAATAAACATGGACTTTTTCAAAGAATTGGGAAATTTAAGATGCATTTGCTATGAGTGACAGCAAAAGCATAGAAAGTGCCATACAAAGATTTCTTTGACAGTCTTAGCCAGCGAGCCAGTGGTTGCAATGCAGAGGTTTGCAGTGTTTCCAGAGATACAGATCCACAGCAGGAGTGTGGAGGTTGCTGAGAGCAGTTGCTTTGCATTCTGTCATGGGTAAGTAGTGTCCACATAGGGCAGTCAGTGAAGGTAGATGCTCTTGGTCTTGAAACCTGATTAAGTGCTTCTGAAGTCATTAAGGAAAGCAGGGTAGCTCTGCAATTTAGGACAACTCACAGTGACTTCCAAGGGGAGAGCACTTTTCTTGCCAGAAATCTGTAAGAGCCACAGCAAAAGCTCCTTATGCACATTCTGACTCCTGCAAACATCCAACTTCCTTTGACTCAGGGACTCAGATAAGGTGAGCAGGTTGCTAGTATTCTCTGTTCAGCAGGTTGGGTGATTTTGTTGGAAGATTTTCTTTGTGAGAAATTCTTGGAACACACACTGATGTTGGTGACATTTTGAAATTGGAGATGTCTAAGTTTGGGGGTTGTGGTTTTATTGTATCCATGGTTTATTTTGTAATTCTCGGGAGATATTAGATTAGGGGCAGTAGGACAATCGGAAGGGGTGCTTCTTCAAATAATTTGAGGTCTGAACTAACCTCTCTCCTCTCACCAGCTCCCTACCCAGACAGCACAGTGGGCTATGGGATGTGGGTGGGGAGGAGGGACAGGTCAGCATCAAGTTTAGGAGAAGAAGTTACTTTTTGTATTCTGACATTTAGACAAAAACCAACATTTCCTCAGGGACTTGAGAAAATATTTCCTACCTCCTAAAAAGGACTTTTCTCCTATTTCTTATTAAAATGACCTTTGGCTCTTCAGTTTAGAGACCTGGGGTACAGATTAGCATACCAAGGGCTGAGCAAGTCTCTACTGTCTCCTACAGTGCCTGCTCACAGGTACTTGTTAAACCCGTGGTTCCCCCATTTTACCCACTGTGCAGATCTGCCATTTAGTGTCTTTACTGTGCTCACTTCATTCAGTCACTAAGCTCGTCCTCTATCCAGAAGGCTGGGCAGGGAGAAGAGAGGCAGTAGGCGCAGACTGCAGTTATGCAGGGTGAGGTGATAAAGTTTGCAGAGCCATTGAATGCTCAGTGACTTTCCTTCTACATGCCATGGCAAGGGGAATTATGGGAAGGAGGCACATTGGGAGAGCATTGAGACACAACCAGGTTCCCAGCCTCACCTCAGCCTCCTCCTTCTCTTCCACCTAATCACCTAACTTCTCTGCACTCAGGAGCCTTCATTAATGATCCAGCCACAGGTTCTCAGTACCATGCTCTGGGACTCTTCTACCTTGAAGATCGAGCTTTACAGATGGTTCACAATACTGTGTCTCCTGAGGCCAAACTGAGAAAAAAGCTAGGCAGGGCAAGGCAGGTCAGGCCAGGCCAGGGCAGGGCAGTGCAAGTCTGGTCAGATTGGGTTGGGGTAGGACAGAGCAGGGCAGTATATTTCTCACCCAGGAGCCTTGGGGCCTGGAGCCTTCAGCTGACAGGAACTTGGGGAGGGGGGGACACATAGCCAAAATGCCCATAGCAAATTGTGGGTCATAAGTTAAAGAGACCTGTCACTGTGGCTGTTAACAGCCACACTTGATGAAGTGAGTGATTTTCGAGGTGTCTTTGCTGTCAACTCTCTCCACCATGAACCATCTGAAACCTACTTTCTCTAGCTGGAGGAAACTGACATCCAGAGATGCTAAACCGCCAGCCTTACACTTTGAGCATCTCTTACCTTCGCACTCTCTTCTTGGTACTTCTTCTAAGTGGTGCCAGCCTCATCCTGTGGCACAAGCAGTGTCTGGTTAATTGCTGTTTCCATCCTAAACATTTGAGTTGGAGCTTGCCTGCTCTTCTTTCTCTATTAACATTGAGGGCCGTGAGGAATGTCTGTGTTAACCCATAGAAAAGGCATTTTTTGCCTAGATGAAAAAGCACATTTTTTCTGTTAAGATTTTGGCTGGTGTGTACCAGCTGGAGGCACACCTCCATAAAGATTAGTAGCTGCTTGCTACTAGCTGAATTCTTGTCTTGAGATAATGCACCTGCTTGAGCTTCCTCCCAAGGACGGTGCAGGGAGGTGGTCAGCTGGCTGTGCTGCTCTTTGTTCTGTCTTTGGCCTGTAGTGTCTGTGCTGCCTGAGAAATCAACTCGGGGCTGTTTGGTATTGACTGTCAGTCCTCCTGCTCTACCCTATGTTTCTGTCTGCATTCCTCTTCATCTAACATTTCCTCAGTCTCAGCGCCCCTTCCCAGGGAACCCCAGCTGATTTCTGCCAGAGTGGACTCTGACAGCAGTCCAGATGCATCTTTCCTACACAATCAAATGGGCATTTTCTCAGATCAGAGGGAATAGGTTTACCTGTCAGTAAACACCCTTTAGGTTTGTCAGAAATTGGTGCTGTCAGAACAGACTTTACTTTGATCCTTTTCATACATGTTCTATGTTTTCTCCTTTAAATCTTGCCTGAGAAGTTTGCTAAGACATGCACAGTGGAATGCTCTCTGTGGAACTCACTCCTCCTTCTTCCTCCTTTTTTTTTTTTTGTAGAGATGTTCCGATTTTGCGGATGTGTATTCTATGCCGCATTTATTCCTTACTTCTTGTTTAGGAAACATTTTCTGCTGAGGAGAAGATAGAAGATTTATTTGATTTGTCTCAGCCTCAGTGTTCTTTATTTGAGAGCTTGTGTTTTAAAGTGACTGTAACTTCACAAGACAAGACACAGAGAAAGCAGAAAGTAATTGTAGTAACAGTTAGTTACATTTGTCCGTATCTATGCTTAACTCCCCACAAGTCACTATGATATTATTAAGATCTGAAATGATTTGTATTGGGCAGGAACATATGACTTCCACATTCAGTGTCTGAGTGATATTTACCAAGGACCATTTACTGAGATGAAGCAAAATGATAACAGAGCAGACTAGTAGCCAGAGAACTACCACGGATCAGGGACGGGCAATGTCTTCAGGTTGTGCCATGAAGTCTAAGGCACCCAGAGCACTATTTATTTATTTGTGTGTTTGTTTGTTTGTTTGTTTATTACAATATCCTGTCTGTGTGTATGTCTGCAGGCCAGAAGAGGGCACCAAATATCATTATAGATGGTTGTGAGCCGCTATGTGGTTGCCGGGAAATGAACTCAGGATCTTTGGAAGAACAGGTAACGCTCTCAACCACTGAGCCATCTCTCCAGTCCCAACCCAGAGTACTTTTAAGGCAAAACTCATACTAATAAGGAAAAGATAGATTTCATTGCAAGATGTATATGGTTTCCATAACATATATTTGCAAGATACACTAAGCATAAATGAAAATATGTATACACGTATATATTTAATATATGTGGATATATATTAAATATTACTATAGAGTTGTAGGAATAAAAACAAGGTCCTGACATCAATACATTCATCAGTTGAATAGAATTTGAATAGAAGCCTACAGTCTGTGTGTACAGTCAACTGATATTTGAAAAAGAGGCCAACCACACACCTTGTTGTAAAGGCAGCATCTTCAACCAATATTTCTGGTTAAACAGGGAAGATACATGTAGAAGAATGAAACTTAGTTCTAATTATTTCAGCTTGAATAAAACTCAAACCCATACAAATCAAGGACCTTATTATAAGATGTGGTTTCCTAGATTTGGTAGAGAAAGGATTAGATAATGCACTTGAATTTAGATGCACAAGAGAGGATTTTCTGAGTAGGACTCTGCTAGTACAAACATAAAGACCAAGAATTCAGAAACAGGAACAAACGAAACTGAGTAGTTTCTGTACAGCAAAGGACACAATAATGGAAGTAAAGGGACAGTCTATAGAATTTGAAAAATCTTTACCAGCTACCTGTCTGACAGAAAGCTGCTATCTAGAATATAAAAAGAACTAAATAACTAATAAATACATAAATACATCAATAAAAAGCAAGGATAAAAGCAACCCAATTAAAAAAATGATGCATGGAACTAAACAAATAGTTCTCAAAAGATAAAGATCAAATGGCCTATAAAGTTCTTCCAAGCTCAATGTTTATAACCATCAGAGAGAGAGAGAGAGAGAGAGAGAGAAATTAAAACTACTTTGAGATTCCATCTCACCCCAGTCAGAATGACTAAGTTTGGTAAAATGTCAACAAATGCTGGCATGGATATGCGGAGAGAGGAACAGGTTTTCGCTGTCAGTGGGAGTGCAAAACTTGTGTATCCAGCTATGGAAATCAGTGAAGATCTTTCTCAAAAAGCTAGAAATAAATCTACCTCATCATCCTCCTATACCACTGCAGGGCAACTACCCAAGTGTAGGTACCAAGGTCTTTCCCCTTTTCTTCCTTGGCAATTTGCAGTGCCATGTGACCTCCGGCTCCCTGGAGATTCTGCACTAACACTGGCTTGAGGGTATAGTTTACAAAGAACCTGGCTCTCTTTGTTATGGTGATTCCACCTGTAAACAAGGTTCTAGCAGTGGGCCCCATATGCCTGCCCCTCCCAGATGATTCTGCCTGAGGCACCCGGGGTCTGTAATCTCCTTCTCCTGCTCCTGATGGGAGGAGGCCTTGCCCTTTTGATCTTCCATGCCCACTGGTATAAATACCCGACTTGAGTTTACTAAAGTTGCCATTTATTCTTTGGTAAGTGAGCAAGGTCTCTTTTGTGTGTGTCTGTTCAAACCCTCAGGACAGTCGTCCATTCTCGTGGGCACGAGTTCAGGAAAACGCACGCCTGGATCGGGTGTGGGTATCCACAGAAAAGGTGGGGCCTTACAGATGGCATCCCTGGGTGGGCCTTGAAGAAGAACTGAAGAATCACTTCCTGCCGTCCGTGGATCCACCACAAGAAACCCAAGAGGTGAGGGTCCCCCCACGATCTGGAATCTGGCCAGTTTTGTAGTGTGCAATTATGCACGTTGATAAGGGGGTGAATAAGCTTGATGTGAAGTATGGGTGCCGAAAGGTCTGATCCGGAGCTGAAGGCCAGTGGGCAAATCAGCTGCTAAATTTCATAAAGAAACTAGGCACCAGGATTAAATGACACTGCACTAGAGACTGCTTAGATGATTTTAAAACTCAGTACCTGGCTCTCACATGCAGGGAACTTTAATTTTAACCAAGAGAACAGGCTGGGAGCAGTTAGCTCCTGGCGGGAATCTGTTCCTGAGGCAACAGGGCTGATGTAACTGATGACTACCAAAGTAAATAGCTGAGGGCACATATAGGTGCGGGCCTCAGGCTGAGAGAGGATTAAAGACATATTTGTAAGTTCTATTAAGAGTTTTTGAGTAACAAAAGAACAGCTTCACAGAGCTTGTCTTTCAGGGAGACTAGAAAGCTCCCATGCATGTTTGAATGTGGGTCACAGGACCGTACTCGGCCCCTCACTGTGGCTGAGGTTCTGCAAGGTGCACTTAAAACAGAGAGACAGGCTGCTGGATGGTGCAGAGAGGTGTGCAGGCGGCCGCCAGGCCCTGCCTGTAAATGATGGGGCCATTACAGACAGGCCAAGCAGGGTAAAACGCAGCGGTGTGCCAGTACACTCAGTCACGGATGCAAACTCGTCCGGGAGGCACGGCCGCACTGACCTGACACAGAAAGGCAGTCGCAAAAGGTGACACAAAAGGCAGTCGCATGGCTCCCTCGCCCAAGGCAGCCGATGAGCGGCAGGCCGGAGAAATCTAGGACAGGGCGCAATGCTGGTTATGGCGGCGCCTGAGCAGACAGATAAAAATAGAGAGTGCTAGGCAGCCGAAAAAAGTGGCGATGCCTGACTGAGGGCGACCATGGCAGTGACTAACTGCCACACGGACATGGCGGGCACGCTAGGTGCCTGGCGGACGCCGGCACCTCCCGTGCGGGGGCTACGGGAGGAAGGCGCAGGGCAACACAGGGCACGGCGCCCGGCCTTTCCGCGGGGCCCCCAGCTTATTGGTGGGCTGTTCTGGCACCTGAGCTGGCTTGGAGGGCTTGCCTGGACAACAGAGGCGGACATGGGAGGCAGCCACAATAGCCAGGCCTTGATGGTACAAAGAATAGTTAAAATCCGCCCACCAAAACTCAGGTGGCAATTTGCAGATGGAACACAGCACGTCTGTGTCCCACCCCCCACTGTGCAGTGCAGCCTCAGCAGTTTTAAGTAAGAAACTATAATAGATTCAAAGATTCCTTGGTTTTACAGACCCAAAAGAGGTTAGCTAAATCTTGGGATGGTTTGTTGCCTAATTTTCTAAAAATCCAAACTGTGCCAGTTTGCATTTCCACCAATGGTGGAGGAGTTTCTCTTAAGTACAAGTTATGAGCAGTATTTGATCTTAATCATGTTATAGGGATAAGATGGAGTCTCAAGAGTTATTTTGATTCACACTTCTCCAATGATTAAAGATGTTATAATTGAGAATTTTTTAAATGTCTTTCAGTCATTTTAAGTTTGTCTATTGAGAGTTTTCAGTTTAGGTTTGTTGCATATATTTTTATTTGATTAATTGCTCTTTGGAGGACTAATTTATAGAGTCCTTATGTTTTTTATATGGATTGATGACTGACAAAGATTTCCATATCTATAGCCAGATATGTCGATCCTATTAATTATTTCTCTAATGTTGGCGGGAGGCAATGTGCCCCCATAAAGGTAACAATTTTAATAATTCTACCCAGTTATGTAAGTGCTCACGTACTGGATCAGATAATTATTTTCTGCCCCTGGAAAAGTTCCAGGCGGAACTAATTCTAAAAGATGTTTTGGGGCTGACCATTCAGCCCAATTCAAGACCTGCTATGATGGTGCAGGCCAATAAGAAATTAATGTTTTGAGGTTGACTAATTCAGCCCAATATTTAGGCCGGTTGCAGTGGCACAGGCCAATAGGATTTGCTCCTTGGAGACAGAGACCTACAGATCTCTATATGTCCAAGACCTGCTTGGTTGTAATTTAGATCCTAAACAGCTAAGCACATCGCTCCCAGAGACTGACAAGAGGAGCCAATTTCAATGGTGCACACAGGCAAGATTTGCCTCAGCTAGCGTCTGGCATGGTTCAGGTCGTGTACTAATGTACATGGTCTGGACCGGGTTTTGATTTGGGGTAGAGAAGCGGTTTGTGTATTTCCACAGGATGCAGAGCTCCCGATCTGGGTCCCTGAACGTCTGGTGCGGACCATGGATTCCTCTACTCAGAGACCTGAGGACGAGACGAGATCAAGAGATCCCACGGACACGGTGGCGGAGGCGGCGACAAAGTTGGCAGATTCTTGAGAGATGATCCAGTACCTGATTTTACCCCTTTCCCAGCTTTCTGTCTTGCTCTGCCTTGATCTGTCCGTTTCAGCCAAGGCTGCTTGACCCCCTGAGGGGAAAACAGCTACCTCCCCTGCCCTGTTTGCAATGTTGGGTGCTCAAGGCTAAAACCTTGTCAGATAGACAGAATGACCATAACTATCAAGTAATTTAAATTCACAATTGGACGCTATAGTTAATCTTTACAACTGGGTGTGGATTTTGACCTCTGCTGGTTGCAGGTTAAGATTTTGCTGCTTTTTCTCAGTCCCCGGAATACAAAATTACTAATTGGCTCTAATTTAATTTGACTAGTCATGCCAGGGGTCCCATTTGCCGGTGCTGTATCCCTATTCATGGGGCTCTACGTTTCAAATATTGTGCAAGCACTGTCTCTTCCACGAATGCTTATGTGTACGTACGCTGGAGCGTCTTCACCTGGCCAATGGCTTCAGGTCCACCACGGCCTGGCCCTAGTAGGCATTCGCCTTGGAGTATCTTTCAGCATAAAACAGGCTGAACATGTTGGAGGATGGCATTAACCAGAGACGGGTCTAGATCACTGGGCAGGCTTTTCCAATCTAAGACATGGGATACGTCTGGATCTGAGCCGTCATCCTGACGACAGATCCAGATTTGGCGGGTTCCCGGTGATGCCTAAGGCAGGTTTTGTCAACATATTTAATATATATATTTAAAGGGAGACTTGTAGGTACCAAGGTCTTTCCCCTTTTCTTCCTTGGTGATTCGCAGGGCCATGTGACCTCCGGCTCCCTGGAGATTCTGCACTAGCACTGGCTTGAGGGTATAGTTTACAAAGATCCTGGCTCTCTTTGTTATGGTGATTCCACCTATAAACAAGGTTCTAGCAGTGGGCACCATATGCCTGCCCCTCCCAGCTGATTTTGCCTGAGGCGCCGGGGCCTGTAATCTCCTTCTCCTGCTCCTGATGGGAGGAGGCCTTGCCCTTTTGATCCTCCTTGCCCACTGGTATAAATACCCGACTTGAGTTTAATAAAGTTGCCATTTAATCTTTCATAAATGAGCAAGGTCTCTTTTATGTATGTCTGTTCAAACCCTCAGGACAGTCGTCCATTCTCATGGGCCCGAATTCAGGAAAGCACGTGCCTGGATCGGGTATGGGTATCCATAGAAAAGGCGGGGCCTTACACCCAAGGACTCCACTAAATCCGACTACAGAAATACTTGCTCATCCATGGTCATTGCTGCCTTATTCCCATTATGCAGAAAATGGAAATCACTCAGATATGCATCAACTGATGAATTGAACATAAACATGCTGTGTTCTTTCACAATGGAATTTCATTCAGTTAATAAGAAAATTAAGCTATGAAATCACAGGTAGAGGGGTAAAGCTAGAAACGGTCATTCTCAGTGAGGTAGCCCAGGCATAGTAAGACAATATTGCAAGTTTTCTCTCATTTGTAGACATGAGCTTTGAATATGTAGATGTGTATGCTTCATTTGGAATAACCATAGAGGTCAGCATTAAACTGACTCCTGATGACTTACCTGTCTCTTCATTAAGTCCATCGATTGGTGCCTCTATGGCGGTCTCTTTCATGGTGATAACCCTCAAAATCACTACCTGTATTTCAGAACTTGAATGACATCTGAAGATACCTAGTGCTGTTTTCTGCTACAAATCACAGATGTTTGGATTTCTTTTTATCCCACTTGTTGCTCTTTTTCAATAAATAGCTAAATGATTCATTGGTTATAACCATCCAGTAGAGTAACAATTTTTTTCTAAGAAATCAGTCTTTTCTATTTAATTCTGCCTCTCACAATAAAAAAGATTTTGGGGCAAAATATCAAACAAATGACCTCGAGATTGACTTTTCTTGGAGACTTTTTATCAATGAAATCCTATGACCTTGACCTCAACTACAATTCATCCTCCAGGAACGACAGGTAGCTGACTACTCTAATAGCTCTGTACACAGGTTTCTATGGCTTTTTCTATCGACACCTGTGATGTCTTCCACATTCTTCCAAAAGACAACATTTTCAAGTCCTAGGCAGCAACAAAATCACTTTTGAGGAACCATTTTTTTCTTCTAACTTGCTTCTATGTTGCTGTGATTAAATTCTCTAACTAAAACAACACAGGTAATGAACAGGTTTATTTCAATGACAACCGCAGGATACAGTCCATCCTTGGGGGAGCTTAGGATATAAGCTTTAGCTAGTAAGGAAAGGCAAAATCACATTGAAACAAGATTTCCTGGCTTTCTCAGTGTCTCACATTAGACAGCAGATTCCCACTTGCTTAGTGATATAGTAACTCTGAGTAGAAGAACCTTCCCACATCACCCAGCAATCAACACAATCTCTCACAGTCACTGCAGCCAACCAGTCTGATGTGGTTAAACCATCAACTGACAGTCCCTCAGATGATTCTAGCCTATGTCATGTTTATAGGTGAAGGAAATTAGGACATAAAGACAATATATGAGTAATTTTAAAATCCAGAACCAATATATTAAACATATAAACCACTGAGGTAGCAAAATCCTAAATAATGATGATAGCAAAAACTGGAAAACTCAGATATGCCAAGAAAGAAGCAGAGGGAAGACTCTAAAATAAAAGGGAACAAACTGAAACTGTTTCTCCTAGACAGTCCCCAAACCAACAAAAGCTCAACACCTGACATAATACAGCGAATTTTCAGAATATAGAAGTAGGTGAAGGTCGCCCATTTACAGAGAAACTACAATATAGACTATAATTAATAAAACTATACAACAATGAAGGCACCACTGATAAAAGACAGACCAATAAATATAACACCAACCTTTAAACAAGAACTAAAGATTAAAATCTAAATCAAACAAATCGCCGGCCAGCACTCACTTTGTGTATTCCATTTCTCTCCATGCCTAATAGGAGAAAATGGGTTGGGAGTAGACAATCACCAAAATGGGAGTTCTTTGCTTAAAGAATTCTTATGTTTTAACATAGTAGAAAATAGTTTTGACTGCTAAATTTATTTAATTCCCTTATAATAAAGAAAATGATGTCTGTTGGTATCACTTGGAAATTATTTTGTATTCTATGACTGATGATTGAAGGTAATTCTGCAGCACAGTGAGGAAATGAAAACTTTAATTCTTATAAGATTTATATAATATACAATGCAAAGCAAATTATTTTGATCTAACTGTTTTATAACTCACAAAACTTTTGAAAACAAATTTATCCCTAGGTTTATGTGCCTGTTTGGTTGTGTGAGAAAATGACTTTCATGAGTCTGTAGATGCCACACCAGAGAAGAGTGAAACAGATTAGATTCCTTTGGATCCTAAGTAGGAGGTGGTTAAGAGCTTCCAAATTTGCTTTGGTTATCTGAATTCCAGTCATTCCACACAAGAATACTTGCTTAGTGATCTGCACAGTCCTCATACTAATTTTTATCCAATAAGCTAAAGGAATTTTACAGTTCAACTGTGACAACACCAAGAATACTAATCAATATAGAAGACTGAATAAACGATCCCTAGGAAATCGATGCATTAGTATTAAGCTGTGGCTTTTGTAGGCAAGCCACTGCTCACGGATCCCCTTTAAACCTGCCAAAATATTCCAGACTGCACACACATCTCCCACCTGTAGCTCCATAAACCAGTGTACAGCTGTGGAGGAAGACTACCCCACCTCCACACCTGGCTCCATAGTCTGGTCTAAAACATAGGAAGAAGAATTCCCCAGCCCCACTCCTGGTTCCATAGCCTGATCTACAACATAGGAAGAAGACTTCTGCTATACCAGATGCCAGGCTTGATCTAGGAAACCCAGTCAAGGAACCACCCACCCACTTCCCACTCACACTCCCACTCCCACTTGTTAAACCCTGCCCTCAAACTAAGACCTTACTGCTTACCTGGTCTCCACACTGGGGCCCACAGTCCCCAGTAGCTTTCTGAGGCCAGAGCAGTGCTCATACCAGCAAAGATGCTGCTCGCTACCCCATAAACCCTTCACGCTTGTCCAACAACTCTAGACTTCACCCCTTCACCTGGGCCCCATGTCTCAGGCTATTTAGATGGTGTCTTTGTTTTTATCAGGGACCAGACAGGCTCAAGAAACCTCAGGTTAGACATTGCCAGTCAGTTGACACTCCTTAAATCCTGCCCAGCAGCACCAGACAGCACACCTTCCCCTGGGCTCCAAACTTGGGACACAGCCCCAGCAGTTTTACAGGAGGGAGGGAAGGCTGGTCCCAGAAACCCCAGGGAAGACACTGCCCACTGCACACTGAGCCTGTTTAAGCCTGCTCAAATATTGAAGACGGCACACACCTTTCCCCACCCTCACTCTTCACTCCTGATCCTTGTCTACACATTTGGAAGATTTTTACTTTCTCAGATGAAAAGCAAAATCCAGGAATCCCAGGTCTAAAACATCAGAAGACTTTAATCTTACTGGAGCACAGGCCAGATCTAGATTCCTCGTCCTAGGGACCCCAGCGCCAGACCAGAACTAGGGACTCCATACTGCCAACCGACTCTTGGGCTCCAGATTCTGGTCAACAACTTTAAAAGAGGACTTCAGCCTAAGAAAAGGCTAGGCCACATCTAGCAATCCCCATGAAACCCAGAGCAGATACCCCAATGAACCCAAAGAAACACTTGATACCAGAACTCTTGGTCATTGAGGGCAGAAGACCAGAAAGGAAAGAGAAACCAAGGAACAAAACACTCATGTAACAAAGACAATTTTAGGAATCGACACCTGGACCTAAGATCACCTCAAATACAGATGGATAAATGTTGGTGGTAAGAACACAAACACAAACAGAAAATGCAATAGTGCATTATCAGAGCCTACCTATTCTACAGCAGCAAGACCTAAACAATGCAACAGAACTGAAACACAAGAAAATGACCTTAAAATTACTTTATGAAGATAATAGAAATCCTTAAGAGGATATGAACAAATCCCATAATAAAATTGAGGAGCAGACAAGGAAATTTTGAAGAAATCAATAAATCCCCAATAGAAAACCAAAAAAATTAAAGATTTCAAGGTCTACAAACAAATATAGAATTATTAAAGAAAACAAGGGGAAGGAAACCTGGAAATAGAAAATCTGGGTAAGTGAACAGGAACTACAGCGTCAAGCATCACTAATAGAGTACAAGAGATGGAAGAAAGAATTTCAGATGTTGAAGACACATTAGAGGAAATGGATTCTTCAATCAAAAAATGTCAAATCTAAAACATCCCTACCGCACAATATCCAGAAAATGGTGGGCACTAGGAACCAATCAAATATAAGAATAGTAGGAATACATGAATGAGAAAAATTCAGCCCAAAAATGCAGGGAATATATTTAAACAAAATCAAAGAAGAAAATTTTGCCAATGTAAATAACAATATGCTTATAAAGGTACAAGAAGATTACAGAACACCAAATAGATTGGGCCAGAAAAATAAATCACCTCACCACATAATACTCAAATGCTAAGCATACAGAACAATGAAAGAATATTAAAAGCAACAGGGAAAAAGTTCAAATAACAAAGTCAGACCCATTATAATCACACCTGCCTCCTCAACAGAAACCCTGAAAGTCAGAAGGGCCTGAACTGATGACTTGTAGACTACAAGAGACTAAGGATGTCATCAAAGACTACTATACCCAGCAAAATGCTCAACCATCAGAGACTGGCAAAACAAGACAAGATATTTCATTAAAAAGTCAAATTTAAACAGTATCAAACTAAAGCCCAAGTCCGATATAAGTTACTAGAAGGAAAACTCCACTCCATAAAGCTAACTAACCCCATAAACAGAAGTAATAGATAATATCACACCAGCAAAACAGAAAGAGAAACACACACACACACACACACACACACTCAATAACCACCACCAACAATATAACAGGAATTAACAATCATTAGTCCTTGAAATCCCTCAATATCAATGGAGTAAAAAGACCAAAAAAAGAGAAGCCGGATACAACATCACAAACTGACATCCTACTGTATACGAGAAGCACACATCAGCATCCAAGATAGATATTACCTCAGAGTAAAGGGTTGAAGAAGGATTTTCAGGTCAAATGGATCTAAGAAGCAAGCTCGTGTAGCTATTCTAGCATCTAACAACAGACTCTGAAGAAACACAGAGGATAATAGCATATTTGCATCTCATCCCTGTAACAATTCTAACTACAAAAAGCTTGGGATTTAAATTTTTCTTCTTCACATAGCAAACAAATGAACATTAGAAAAGCCCTCTGCTGGGTGGTTGTGGCACACGCCTTTAATCCCAGAACTGGGGAGGCAGAGGCAGGCAGATCTCTGTGGGTTTGAGGCCAGCCTGGTCTACAAGAGCTAGTTCCAGGATAAACTCTAAAACTAAAAAAAAAAAAGTCCTCTGATGGTCATGGCTTCCATTATTTCTGTGTTCTCTCTCCCCTTCATTTTCTATTGCTACATGAAGTGCAGACAAGAAGGGTGGAGATCTCAAAGCCATCTGACAAATGAGAGATCAGTAAAGATAAAAATCAGAAAGTAACAAAATCAGAAATGATAGGGGGACATAACAACAGATGCGGAGGAAATCGAGAGAATCATTTGATCATATTTCAAAACCCTGCACTCCACAAAATTGGAAAACTTCAAATGGACAACTTTCTGGGTAAATATCACTTACCAAAATTAAATCAAGACCAGATAATCAAAATAAGTAGACCTATAATGTCTGCCTTCTGCCACACGGATTATGTCACAAGGTGTGGAATCTGCCCTACCCACCTGCTTGACACCATCAACACCAAAGAATTTCTGTAACTTCACCCTTTCACAGATACCCTTACTGAAATAGTATGAACACATGCTGCCTGATTTTTAAATAATAAATCGACCACTTAGATGATGGGTATCCCATTCTATATATTACAGCAGAAACATACCAATCACTAAGTAAAAGCACAAGAGAAGATGAACAAAAGTGAAAGAAGAAATATAAGGAACACAAAATAATTTTCACTAAAAGGATTTGTCAGACATAGAGCAAACTTTAGTATTTCAAAATAGAAAGCACAATGCAGTGCTCTCCATCACTGGTCCTGAGTGATCATGGCAATTAATTTACTTCCATCAAAACTGTGATGAATAATAAAAGAAACAAGAGTTTTTTCTTGTTGCTAAAGGCTACCGTGATGTCTAAAGTACTTACCAGATAATTACATGAATAGGGTTTTTCTCTTGTATGAGTTTGTTCTTCTTTCCTGACTTCAAAATGATGTAAATAGACTTTAAAACATTGACAGGGCTAGACACAGAACTGGGCAGTTTAGAAAAGTTTATTACTGGGACCGAGGTCTGATTTTTGACAACTTCGCATAGAGCTTCATAAATTCATAAACTGATTTTGTCTATGAGTTTTCAGATGGAAACAATATAAAATACAACATCATGAATCTTGAACAGATTGCTGACACTGTCAAAATTTCCCACAGAATGAATGCTCTTTATGTAAGGATGGAAAGTGTGTTGGATAGAGAGCTTACCAAGTACTTTACAATAATACACTCTCAGAATTTTTTATAGGCACTCAAAGACTATTGTAAAAAACAAAGGCTTTAACAGATTGATTGTACACAAAAAGGTTAACTCCTGTTAAAGTGCAAAACTTTGCAACACTGACTATGTTTTTAGGGTATTTCTGCAGTACATCTTTTTCAGATGATTTCAAAGACTGCTGACCAATGCAAAGGCTTTAGCACATTGGTTATAATTCTCAGGGTTTCTCTCCAGTATGTGATCTTTTATGCATTTGAAGAGTACGTTGTTGTTTAAAGACTTTGCCACACTGATCACATCCATAGGGTCTCTCTCCACTATGTGTCCTTTTATGCATTTGAAGATGACCTTGTTGTGCAAAGGTTTTACCACACTGATTGCATCCATAGGGTTTCTCTCCAGTATGTATTCTTTAATGTATTTGAAGTGCATTGTGATGAGAAAAGGTTTTACCACACTGATCACATTCATAAGGTTTCTCTCTAGTATGTGTGCTATTATGTATTTGAAGATTATTGTGGTATTTAAAGGCTTTACTACAATGATTACATTGATAGGGTTTCTCTCCAGTATGTGTTCTTTTATGTATTTGAAGATTATTGTGACATGTAAAGGATTTATCACATTGATTAAATGTGATAGGATCTCTTTTCATGTATGGATAGGATCTCTTTTCAGTACGTGTACTTTTATGCATTTGAAGAGCATTGTGATGAGCAAAGCTTTTACCACACTGAATACATTCATAGGGTTTCTCTCCAGTGTGTGTTCTTTTATGTACGAGGAGATGACTATGTTGAATAAAGGCTTTACCACATTCATTGCATTCATAGGATTTCTCCCCAGTATGTATTCTTTTATGCATTTGAAGAGCACTGTGACAAGCAAAGGCTTTACCACATTCATTGCATTCATAGGGCTTCTCCCCAGTATGTGTTCTTTTATGCTTTTTAAGATTACCTTGTACTGCAAAGGCTTTACCACACTGATTACACTGATATGGTTTCTCTCCAGTATGTGTTCATTTATTCATTTGAAGACCTATCAGAGAGGCAAAGGCTTTACCACACTGACTACATTCATAGGGTTTCTCTCCAGTATGTATTCTTTTCTGCCTTCGAAGAATACCTTGTTCTCTAAAGGCTTTACCACATTGATGACATTCAAAAGGTTTCTCTCCAATAAGTGTGCTTTTATGCCTTTGAAGATGTCTGTCATATGCAAAGGCTTTAATACATCGATTATAAACAGAAGATTTCTGTTTATACCAATGCACCATATGCACATGCACTGTTTATACCAATGCACATAAAATAAAAAGTTTAAAAAAAAAGGAAGTGAGATTTCATCATAACAACTGCTCCTTGGCTCTTGACTCTAATAGCCCATCTAACTAAACTCAGCACAGTCACAGCAAGATTATGAGTAACACTATTTACTATGGACTGTTTGCTTACGAGAAGGTTTGAGGGATGAACTCATTACCTTTTCAGAATGTTTACCTTTTGGGGGGCTGTAGATATGTCTCAGAGGTTAAGAGCATTGACTGCTATTCTTCCAGAGTTCAATTCCCAGCAACTACATGTTGGCTCACAGCCATCTGTAATGAGATCTGCTGCCTTCTTCTGGACAGTAAGCATACAGACAGACAGAACACTGCATAGTAAATAAATAAATCTTTTTTTTTAAAAAAAAAGTTTACCTTTTGTAATATGAGTGGTGAGAAGTTAATGGATTAACAGTTCTACCGAATAGCTCTCATTGAGCTGTGATTCAAATGGTGATATCTGTTTAGGCATTGTTTCTGGTCTTCTCTTAAAAAAAAATGCCTTGCAAATGCAATTCATCTACTTGAAATTGAGGCATATGATTTTGTGAGAAGTTAATAATCATAATCCAATGAGACTGTTCTTATTTATACCGTTCTTTAGTGTAAAATCTCCAGGACACATTACAATTTCTTCAGAGGAACATTTGTATCAGTTTGGGAATGATAATTACCTTTCATGTCTTTTAGAACTTTGACAGTGTTCTTTAATATTATGGTCTTCCCAAGTGTATCCTACAATAAAGTTGAAAACATATAATATATTATTGAAAATTGTGTAACATTTAAATGACTATCATCAGTGAACCTTAGAACCATGATGGATTTATTCACCTCATTCTTCTTTCTCAATCAAATTACAGAAGAACATGAAAAAAACCAAGGAACACTTGTCTCCTTATTTAAAAATATGATGGAACATTCAGTTTTAGCTAGGATAGTGAGGCTATGGTACGTGTCCAGCATCACATCTTTGTAGAGATTCCTCTGTGTAGGATCCAGCAATGTCCACTCTTTCCATGTAAAGTCTACATGTACATCATCATAGGTCACTGCATTCTGAAATGACACATACATGTGTACAAGAGAAAGTATGTTAATAGAAACATTGAAAATATATACTTCTTTGACAGTATAGTCATATAATTCGTGTACTCCTTATACTTATTCCATTAAATAGACGTTATAATGTAATCACCAAGTCACTTTGGAACGAAACTGAATGGAAGGTTCACCTCTCTCATTACTGTATCCTGTGAAGGGATTATCATCTTGCAAGAGAAACGACTATTAAAAAAACAGAGAGAGACCAGTAAATAGATCAACAGTATAGCAAACACAGGAGAGAAATTATAACAACAATTGGTAAATACAAAAAGAAAACAAAAGGGCCAGGCTGCGTCTATTGTCTCATGACTTTAAACACTGCGATCAGAAGTCAGAGGGAGGTAAATCTGCCTTGGAGTTTAATGCCAGCCTTGTCTATTCAGTCAGTTCCAGGACAGCCAGAAGTACATATTACAACCCCATCTCCCATGCAAAAATCAGTCAAGCAAACAAAACATAGACAGAACTCAGTAGTATCTTACTGACATTGCTACAAAGAGTTCCGCATTCATCTTCCAGAAACCCAAACTTCTCCACTCTAACCTGTAACATCAGTAAGATTTTACTAAAAGGCACTACGTGTTTTAAACAGTTACAAGTGGACAGATGGAAACATTACCAAGTTAGATGTGGATAATAAATAATCAACACAGAGTCAAAGAGATATCTCATTAGTCAAGAGCTCTTGCTCGGCTTGCATATAGGAGGGCTCAATTACTAGTATTTGCTTCAGGGAACATAACTATCAATTATTCAAGTTCAGGGTTTTTGAAAACATCTTTGATCATTGTGAGGATCAGGTACCTGTGTGGTGCATGTCCATGCTTATAGGTGAAATATGAATTTTCATTAAAAAGTTAAAAAACAAAAGCAACAGGCAGGAAGAAGGTGATGTATGTGCAATCCAGTGAATCAGAAGGCACAGGCAGCATTGTTGTCATGAATACATGCCATCCTGGGAAACCGAATGATAACTTCTACCAAATTTGAAAATTCAAAGTATAAGTTAAGCTCAGTTTAACAGCAAATACTTGACATTGTCAAAAAACCTACATTTCAGGCACATCACACAATAAGACGAAAACAAAAAGCCAGGAATGTTGGCCCATTTTAATCCCAGCATTTGGAATACCAAGTCAAGGGAATTGGTGAGTTTGAGGTCATTCTGGAGCCACCTGGATGGACAGAGCTACTTTCAAGACAACTAGGGCTACACAGAAAATCCTTGTTTTGACAAACAAACACACAAACAAACAAACAATTAAAAACAGAAAGGTAGCAAACTTGATTAGCATTGAATAGCAGTTGTTTCTCCTATATCTTACATGACGTAGAGATAGAGTCTTTAATGGTGGTGAAGGCATAACAGCACAAGAAGGAAGCTGGCTGATTAGTATCAACTACAACACAGTAGACACAGAAAACAGAAAAGGAACTGATGCTATAGAGACCCATATCACCCCTCCATGAGGAAAACCATCCAGAAAATCTCTTCCTAATAAAAGGTTCACAAGCAAGTGACCAAAAAAACCCCATATGTTCAAATATATCATTATCCGGTAAGTTTTAGACTCAAGCAACTACATAGTCTCATTATAGGCTAATGGTCATCCATGAAGAAAATACAATTAGTCACTTCAATGATCCTCATAATCTGCAACAACCCTTAAACTGCTCCAATGTCCCAAGTCTCTCCACACACACAAGACAATCTCTTGACAGTAACATCTTGTAAATTCAGAAAACAAGTTACATCTTTCCCACACAGAATCACACAGCACACTATTCATATTCTGAAAGACATTAATGGAGATACAATGAGGAAAGACAGGCCAAAGGCAAGACCAAACCATAGTAGCCTCACTAGTTTGCCATAAAAATCTGGCTGTAGTGGTGCATGCCTTTAATCCCAGTCCTAGAGAGAAAGATATAAATGGATGAGACAGCTCTCAGACAGTGTCATTCTGGAATTCCTGGAGGCGAGATGGTCATTTCAGACTGAGGTAGAGGCAAAAGCCAGTGGCTGACAGTTTTGCCTTTTTGACCTTCCAGTTGAGCCCAATATCTATCTCTGTTTTTTTATTAATTGTGCTATGGATATGTGTGTATCAATAAGGTAGTTATCTGAGCATAAGACAGTGAGTAGGCAAGAGGAAACGCAGGAAACAATCTTTGCCCATGAAATTTCCTTTTAGTGATTAGCTTGAGTTTCTATCCTAAACTCCCAAAATGGCAGAATATAACCGAAAAGAATCAGCCAAATAATCCTGTTTTTGCCTGGAATCCTTTGGTTAATTGATTTAATCACGGCAACAGAGAAGCAAGTTAGAACAAAAACAGGACACCAAAACTGAATTTGTTCCTATCGAAAACCAGGGAATGTTGTCTTTAGGTGTGGGAGAATTGTCTGTATTCTGTCAACCATGTATTTTAATAAAATGCCGATTGGCCAGGCAGGAAGTATAGGCAGGTCAACCAGATAGGAAGTAGAGGTGGGGCAAGGAGAATAGGAGAAGGCTAGGGAGGAGGAAGCTCCCTCCTCCATTCCTGCCCAGATCCCCGAAGAAGCAACATGTGAGGTGCCATGCTGAGAAAGGCACTGAGCCATGTGGCTAACATAGATAATGATAATGGATTAATATAAGTTACAAGGACTAATAAGAAGCCTGACCTAAGGGCCCATCAGCTTTATAATTTATAAAGATTCTTGTGTGATTTTTATTGGGACTGAAAAGCTAGGGGATCGGGCAGGACAGAAACCCACAAACGAGCCTACCCCTCATGTTACATATGGCGCCCACGTGGATAACTGCATCCACAGAAAATCAGGAAAAGATCGCCATGCCCCCTCCCTCCACGCAACCCACCCGGTGGAAGCAGTCTAAGAGCAAGCAGGCTCCACCCACCCACTCCGGGGGATGGAGTGGACGCCCACTCGCGTGCCTGTGTGCCTGCTTGCCTGTGTGGAATGTGCAATGTGCCTGCTTCTGTGAGTATCCCCACGAGGGTGCACGTGTGTTCGTGTAGGCCACATTAGGCGCCTTTGTGTGTGTTTGTGTGTGTGCTGTGCGTGCATGATTGTGCGTATGTGTGTCTGGGGTTTTGCCTGCCTGCTTTTTTGTCTGTCTGTTGGGAAGTGTGTGCATTCTGGCATGATGTGTGTGTGTGTGTGCGCGTGCGAGTGTGTGTGCTCCTTCGTTTGCTGTGCGTGCATGCTTGGGTGGATGTGTGACCGTCTGCAGTGTCCGATGGCGTGCGTGCGTGCGTGTGTACACGCGTGCTTGAGTGTGTTTCTGCGTGCGCGACTGTGCGTGTGCTTGTGTGCCCGCGCCCGCCGGCACCATCCACGGGCAGAGAGCACCAAGACCCGAGTTCCAAGTTCCCCGGGCCCCACCGGTGGGCCCAGCAGCATCTTCCACGCTGGCTGGACAGCCTACCTTTCTCTCTACTCCCCCACGGGCAGAACGGCGTGCTGCCCACTCCACAAGGAGGCATCTTCAATGGGGGACTGGATGGCCCCACTGACTGGCGATAGGGGATAAGGGTGGGACTGGCGGTGGTGCTCATGGTGGGCATGGGGCAGAACTGGAATCTTGGGAGCTGGGGTTCCAAGTTCCAAAGAGAGAACCAAGGTTTCTCCTGACCGCGAGAAAGCACACACGCGCCCAGGCACACACTCTCTCTAACCCAATCCCAGTCTTTGGGTTTTCTAGATTCTCCAGGAGGAGGGGGATACTCTGGGGAGGGGAGAAATAGGAGCAGGAGGAGAAGGAGGGGGGAGGTAGAGGAACAGGAGAAGGAGGAGGAGAAGGAGGAGGAGGAGGAGGAGGAAGAGGAGGGGCAGGAGGCGGAGGAGAATGGGGAGGAGACAACAGTTCCCCGTTCCCCAATGATTATAGACCAGCGCCTAGCCACTACCAGACCCGTCGAGGCACCACCTTACCAGACATAGGGCACCAGCAAGACAGTGTCTACCCCTGTCTGGAAGGATGACCCAAGCGATCCAACCGCTTTGCCTGAGCCTCTCTGGGCACCTCCGCCGCAAACTCCTCATGCCACCCCATGCCACCGCAGCCCAGCCCCACCCCACCCCCACCATCACCCCTACCCCCAACCCGGTCGCCCATCTCTTCACGCAACCTCCACGCCTCCTCCAGAGGGGGACACAAGTGGCCTGCCAGACGACAGAGGAGGGCTCTCACCTGCCCAAAGGCAAGGAGCTGGCTGGCTACCTGGCAACAGTTCTTTGGTGGAGGGAGAGTCGGGGTCCAAAGCCGACCCCTGCCCCAGAAGGCCCTGAGGCCCTTTCAAAGCCGGCACCCGTGGATTCCCCACCGAGGGAGGCCGAGGGCGGGCAAGGGAGGAGCCAGCTTGCCGGGCCAGCCAAGCTGCCAGGGGCACGGTTGGGGCGCGGTGAGGTTGCCCGACGAGGAACGGGAGACAAGGGAGACAAGGGAGGCAAGGGAGGCAAGGGAGACAAGGGAGACAAGGGAGACAAGGGGGACAAGGGGGACAAGGGGGACAAGGGAGACAAGGTCGGTGGGTAGGTAGGGCAGGCGACTGCTTCTGGACCTGGAGTGTTCCGGGCCTGGGCAGAGGGCTGAGGAAGGAGGGCCTAGCTGGCAGGCTGACTGGCTGGCTGGCGGGCGGGTTGGAGGGGCTCGTCCATCTGTCCTTCCGTCCGTCCATCCAGACTCTGTCTCGGCCTCAGGAGGGCGTGGGGGAGTGGGGGCGTGGGGACGTGCAGGAGCACAGGCCAGTGCTGCAGCAGGCTCTTGTGGCGCCACAGCGACAAGCCGCCTCCCTCTAGGTCCATGCCACCCTGATCGCGCTTGGGCCATACCACCCTGAACGCTACCGAGCTCGTCTGATCTGGGAAGCTAAGCAGGGTCGGGCCTGGTTAGTACTTGGATGGGAGGCCGCCTGGAAATACCGGGTGCTGTAGGCTTTTTTTCTTTTCTTTTTTCTCCTTTTTCTTCTCTTTATTTTATGCTCCCCTTTTGGCGCTTTGGCCTTCGCGACCGGGGGCCGCGGGCCGGCCCGGACCAGGACACCACCAGGACAATCCGCACCCCGGAAAAAGAGCCCACCTCTCACAAGGTTTCAAATCCACCCCCCGGTCAGGGCCCTCAGGCAAGAGGGGAAGCACCCCAGTCGGGAAGGAATGCCAGGACCCCTAAAGGAAGCTAAGACTCGCACGGGAGAGGCTGTCTTGAGTGGCATGCAGCCCAGGCTAGCCTTGAACCCTGTTCAAGTGAGATCCTGGGCCAGCCACCATCGCCCTTGGCTCCCCAGCTCCCCAGCTCCCCAGCTCCCCAGCTCCCCAGCTCCCCAGCTCCCCAGCACCTCAGTTCCATGGGCAGGCCAGGCCGGCAAGCAAGCGCCTGGGATAGCAGCCCCGCATGGCACAGCACTGCTTACGGATTCAGGAAGAGATCGCCACGCCCCCTCCACGCAACCCACCCGGCGGAAGCAGTCTAAGAGCAAGCAGGCTCCACCCACCCACTCCCGGGGATGGAGTGGACGCTCACCTGGGTGCCTGTGTACCTGCTTGCCTGTGTGGAATGTGCAATGTGCCTGCTTGTGTGAGTAGCCCCATGAGGGTGCACGTGTGTTCGTGTGTTCGTGTAGGCCACATTAGGCGCCTTTTTGTGTGTTTATGTGTGTGCTGTGCGTGCATGACTGTGCGTATGTGTGTCTGGGGTTTTGCCTGCCTGCTTTTTTGTCTGTCTGTTGGGGAGTGTGTGCATTCTGGCATGATGTGTGTGTGTGCGCGTGCGAGTGTGTGTGCTCCTTCGCTTGCTGTGCGTGCATGCTTGGGTGGATGTGTGTCCCTCTGCAGGCTCCGATCGCGTGCGTGCGTGCGTACACGCGTGCTTGAGTGTGTTTCTGCCCCCCCCATTCCAGCCCCCCCCCCCCCCCCCACGGCACCGTCCACGGGCAGAGAGCGCCAAGACCCGAGTTCCCAGTTACTCGGGCACAGGAGCAACTTCCATGCTGGATAGCCTGCCTTTCTCTCTTCTACCCCACGGGCAGAATGGCGTGCTGCCAGCTTCACAGGGAGGCATCTTCAATTGGGAACTGGATGGTCCGCTGGCTGGCGATAGGGGATAGGGGTGGGACAGGGGGTCGGGCTGGTGGTGAGCATGGGGCAGAAATGGAATCCTGGGAGCTGTCATTCCAAGTTCCAAAGAGAGAACCAAGGTTTCTCCTGACCGCGAGAAAGCACACACGCGCCCAGGCACACAGTCCCTCTATCCCCATGGGTATTGTGAAATCTGTGTTTGTTAATCTGCACATGTACATTTATAGGTAACATAGGTGAAGTTCACATTTTTCTCGGTTGAGTTTCCTTTCGTCTTTTGATGAAAGTCTGACTATTAGTTTTGTGCTTTTGTTCTTGGCCTTTTCTTACTATCCCCTTATTTTTTCACAAATATCGTACTCGTTCTTCAATGTAGGTTTGTGTTAAGTACAAAAGACACATTATGTCGATGTCTGTACTAGTTTTCCTTAATTCTATTGAGAATTCTGTCTTTCCATATGGCACATAGCTTTGGAACTAGTTTTCCTGCTATTATTTGTTGTGAATTTCCTTTGGATTATATTGAATTTATGCTGTAAATTGAACATACCCAACATCTTTTTGTTGCTGTTGAAAATATATAATTTTAATTGTGTTGTTTGCAAAAGGATAAAAGGATAAAAGATACTATTCTTTATAATCTTTGTCTAGCAAACTACAGTAAATGTGTGAAACTGAAAGTGATATGAAATGATGTACAACACATAGGAAGAGGACTGCAGTAATTTAGTGACAAAGAATGCATTGCTGTGTTCACAGAAAAGGTATCCTACTAAGTATAATTTAATTGAGAAAACAAAAAGAGTGAAAGTAAAAGATGCTCCAGAATTTCACAATGGATATGGATGTGCAATGGGATTGTGTAGCAGCATGCAAAATAATTTCTGATAGCGGTAGGTTGGGGTTTTCCACAGATACCAACCAAAATCATTTAAAGATGTTGAAATATGATAGTTGATATAAAATCGCACTTATTTAGTGTATGTAGTCTGATGCATGTGGACATATTGCCTACATCCAAACAACCTTATTACGGCAAGAAAACAATGTTTTCCAGACATTCCCTTTCTATTCATGTGTTATATGTGTCTACAATACACAGATTCTCAAATAATGACAGAATCGCCATAGATACCAGCAGCTTTCTCAGTATATTTTCTGTAGAAATAAATCAGTATTAAGAAGTATTATTATTATCATATTCATGGGAGTTATAATCATGGAGACCTAAATATGAAAATAATCTAAATTTTTCTTTCTGCGGAAAAGGTTGGAACCTCAAAAGAATATAGCGCTAGATGAATGAGGATGGAATCAGTGGTTAAAGGATTATACACTCATAAAGGACTCTCCTAGTCACTGTTGTATTGGTCTGAAAGAGCATGTATTTACACTTTAGGTTCTGTTAACCCACTTCTTTCTCTGATCTGTATTTCTGATTTTAATTTTTACTGATCTCTCATTTGTCAGATGGGTTCAAGAGCTCCAGCCCTCTTGTCTACACTACAGGTAGCAATAGAAAATAAAGGGCAGAAAGATCACAGAATCCAGTGAAAGCAATCGCCTTCTGAGGGCTTTTCTAACGTGCATTTATTCGCTATGCAGATAAGAACAATTAAATACCAAATTTTTATAGCAGGAATTGTTATAGAGTTGAGACAGAAATCTGCTATTATTCTCAGAATTTCCTCAGAGTTTGTTGTTAAGTCCCCCCTTTTTGTTTTCGATTTTGTTGATTTGTGTATTCTCTCTCCAACTTTTAGTTAGTTTGGATAAGGGTTTATCTATTTTGTTGATTTTTCTCAAAGAACCAATTCTTTGTTTTATTACTTCTTTGTATTGTTTTCTTTCTTTCTACTTTGTTGATTTCATTCCTCAGTTTGGTTATTTCCTGCCATCTACTACTCCTCTTAGGAGTGCCTGCTTCTTTTTGTTCTAGAGCTTTCAGGTGTGCTGCTAAGTCATTCCTGTAGGATCTCTCCACACTTTTCCTGAAAGCACTTAGAACTATGAACTTTGCTCTTAGTGAGCTCTCATTATGTCCCATCAGTCTGGGATGCTGTGCATCATTTTTATTGATTTCCAGGCAGTCTTAGCCATTTACACAATAACTGACTTAGCAAGCTGTGCCATGTATATACGTACAGATGAGTGTGTGTGTGTGTGTGTGTGTGTGTGTGTAGAGAACCAGATCATGCTCCAAGAGTATCAGAAAAAAATATTTATTTATTTTTAAAACATTAACTCATTGATTTGAAGAATTTTTTGAAGGACAGACAGTTCTGTACTTTTCATTTAAATAAGGTTTTTAAAACCAGGACAGTGCATTCAAGCAGACTGAACTGGCTGGTTACTATTTAGCTACATCAGTGCTCTCAGTGGGATAATGAAAACCTGAAGGCAACTAAGAAACAATGAGGATTAGGTATGAAGGTCGGCGGAACATTTTGAGTAAGATAGTTTAATATTAAATTCAAGAATTAATGGATTTGTAAAGCTTCAAATAACGTATCGGCTGAGGATATTGGCTATGACCCCTGGATAAAAATGTATATATAAAGGTTTTGAGTGCCTGAGTTCAACTGAGTCCAGGAGCTTGTTCTAGAGGGGAAGGATCTTGATGTGGACTGCAGCAGTTCACAACCAATGGCTTCTGACCTTGTTGGGATCACGTGACCCTATCACAGGAGTTGTGTATCAGAAATTTACATAATGATTCATAACTATCAAAATACAGTTATGAAGTAGCAACTTAAATAATTTTAGAGTTGGGGGCCACCACAGCCTGAAGAACTGTACTGAAGGATCACAACATTAGGAAGGTTGAGAAACACTGCTCTAGAGGGACAGGTAGAGCCTCCTAATTAATCTTTTCTGACTTCCTTCCACATGAAGTGTTCTCCCGTGAGGGTCTTAGCAAATTCCATCTCTTGTGCTAAATTGTGTTGTCTCATGTTGTTTAAAAATATTATTTGTGGCTGCAGGTTTTTCACAGAAGCTAAGTATTCAGCCATTACCATGCAGCGCTGACCTCTCAAACAGACTCCAATGAGTAGTGCTGGTACCAGCTGCCAGCCCCTCAGGAGCCAAGGAAACCCTCGTGGACTCCTCATTGGTTTACAGGTGGCTGTAGATGTTCACTCTGCTGTTTCCAGTGTCTAAAACCACTGTATCAACTCAAAGCTCATAGCTTTTAAAGATCAAGCTCTTTTTCTCCATTTCTGCAAACATGATTTAATTCAGTAAAAAGCAATCATGACTTTGGCAACCAAGGTTCCACGTGGAAACTAACTTGTCACATCTTCATTTCATTCAAAAAATGTAAAGAAATTTAGCTTTAAATGTCATTAGTTTTTTATTTGAATTTCAAATGTTGTGATGAGTGTTTATTAAGCAATCCCCCTTATCGGGTGTATAATTACTAAATGTCTTATCACACGTGGTTGTTCTACAATTACAGCCACATCTCAGGAGTTCTAATCCCTAACAGTGTGAAGCATGGAGATCTCAGAAACAACGTTTTAGTCAGTGTGACGTACATAATGGGTCAGCAGCAAACACAGACAAGTATGTAAGTAGATATTGATGGCAGGTACATTAGCTGGGACCTAGGGACAAACAGTCCATTGCTTCTGTAATCAATAAGCCTTTGACACTGCAAAACTACCACAAAAGGAGTCTTTCTGCCCAAAGTAGGCATCAAAGAGATGGTCAGCTGTCTTTTCAAAGGAGAAACAGTATCAACACACCCTCCATCTTGGCCAGCTAAACTTAGTAATAACCAGGACTAAACCCTGTGTCAGAGAAGATGGTCAGAAGGGTCTCAAACAAAAGCAGCAGATATTTCAACACCAGAATCAGTAAAATCAGTCAAGATGGCAAGATGGATAGTTATCAGTGCAGCCTCATAGCCAATGACATGCTGGACCTATCAAGGACATGGAGCCTTTCAGTTGTATCCAGATGCTGTGCCACAAGGAACTTGGAGAACTTCTCCTTTATTCCCAAGGAGCTAAAACTAGAAACAATTAGGTTCTTCTAGCCAAGGAAACCTTGTGCTAATCATGCACAAACCAGTTCTGTCAACACCTTAGTGTGATGAAGCTCACCCTCCCCAATATGTATAGCCAGTTAGAGGTTGATGGGGACAGGAAAAGACAATTTCTTCACTGGTGTAAGTGCTGATAAGGTGCCTGAGAATAACCTCCCTCAGTCCTGATATGTTAAACATTCTTTGAGTTATAAAAAAAACCCCAAAAAACAGAAAGAGACAGAAAGAGAAGGACTAGTTGGGAAGAGGAAGGGAATGAGGAGATGTAAAGTGGACAAGAGAAGATGATAGGAGGTGGGTATGCCCAAAACACATTATGTATGTATGTGCATACATATATATGTAAATATATATATTATGATATATATAAATATATCATATTTATATGTTATAAACAATAAAACCATGTTATGAATGATTAATATGTCAAAAAGACATTTTTTCAAATACAGTCATGGCTCTTGAGGTTGACCTCAGACCTCAACACACATGGAGGGGCACCTATGTACACACATAAACAAATAGAAATAAAACCTGTATTTCAGATACAGTGAAATGGTATGTGCATTATAAAAAAAATCAGTCCAGAAGAAGATATTCAAAACATATCCTCCTGGTTCCTATATGGTCTAGTTTATGTTTTGGTCCTAGAAGTGAGTCCAGACTTTAGGGATCTTTATCACAACCATATACTACATTTGCTTTACTATAAGTTGATCGGCCAATGATGTGGGATTCTCCTCTGTATGGCTGTGAATACCATTGGTTAATAAAGAAACTATCTTCAGCCTGCATAGGACAGAATATAGGAGGAAGAAGGTAGTGGCAGAGAGAAGCCATGTAGCCCTGCCTGAGACAGATGCTAGACTTTACCTGATAAGCCACAGCCTCGTGGTGATACACCGATTAATGGAGATAAGTTAAATTAATATGTAAGAACTAGCCAATGAGAAGCTAGAGCTAATAGGCCTAACAGTGTTTTAAATAGTACAGTTTCTTGTGTGGCTAATTTGGGTCTGAGCTGTCAGGCAGCCGGGAACAAGCAAGCAAACTCTTACTACAAGGCAAGGGTGAAAAAAATCCAGTGCAATGTTGTACGGTAGGGAATCAAACCATGTCTGTAGGTTTTATAGATTGTTCATTGAGATGGGCAGAATCATTTCATTGACTGGGACTGAGCTGTGTAACAGTGCTTAATCCTGGAGAATGAGCAGAGCAGGCAGGCAGCCTGGGTGCATTCAGTCTCTGCTCCTGACTGTGGATGTGATGTGACTTGCTGGTGACGTTTCTGCCATCACTTACCCAAGATTGACTATAACCTGGGACTCCGGGCTAAAATCATTTCTTCCCTAAGTTGTAGGGCATATGAACTCAATGTAATGAAGATCCTAAAATATCACTTTGGGACTCTGGGGTTGCCACAATGCAGGGAGGTGTGAAAGTAATTAATAGCATGTTAACCACAGCATATCAGTACTCCAAGTGTTCCTGCTTGCCCTGACCCCACACTGTGTTTCTCCATATTACAAGAGGAATTGATACCCATTGACGCACACTATGTCACCCTGTCCGGAAATGGCTCCAGATACTGTCTTGCCATAACAAGTACTATCCTAATTCTTTTCTAGATACTAAATGAAAGTTTGACTTCATTGGAAGGTATTCTTCTATGGCTTTCCTGACCATTAGAATCTTGAAATATGGGGAGATGGATCTCAAATCACAGCTGTGAAGATGAATCTCAACCTTATGATGCACATCTCCTTGGAGGTCAGGAGAAGCACCTTAAAGGTGAAACCAGAGAAGCACTTTACCTGGCAGGTGTAGTGGGTGCATGTAAGCCCCCGCCATTTCTGTGGATACCCAGGCCCGATTCAGGCGTGTGCTTTCCTGAACTCGAGTCCACGAGAATGGATGACTGTCCTGAGGGTTAAAACAGACACACACAAAAGAGACCTGCTCACTTACCAAGAGTAAATGGCAACTTTATTAAACTCAAGTCGGGTATTTATACCAGTGGGCAAGGGGGTTCAAAAGGGCATGGCCTCCTCCCATCAGGGGCAGAAGAAGGAGATTACAGGTGCCTGGAGCCTCAGGCAGAATCAGCTGGGGGAGGCAGGCATATGGGGCCCACTGTTAGAACATTGATTACAGGTGGAATCATCATAACAAAAGAGAGCCAAATTCTTCCTAAGCTATACTCTCAAGCCAGTGCTAGTTCAGAATCTCCAGGGAGCCAGAGGTCAAATGGCCCTGCAAATCGCCAAGGAAGAAAAGAGGAAAAGACCTGGGTACCTACAGGTGGACATATGAATTGACAGTCTGTCCGTTTCTTTCTTTAGTCCAGATAATAATCCTAGGGCTGATGTACACACATCCCTGTAAGGACTTCTTGGCTGCCCTCTAACTTCTGAGCTTCCTCAGAAAGACTTCTGGAAACAGAACTTTAACAAACTTCCCACTTCAAAAATCAATAAAAGTAGTTAGAAGGAAAAAGGTACTCTGATGAAGTTTTTATCCACCTAGGTAGGACATGTAACAGCCCCCTCTGAGCAACTTCAAAGGGTTAAGCAAGAAGGACCTCAGGCCGTGCCCAGGAAATCCAATACCACATCAACAAGGATAGCATGATAGCATGTATTTCTAAGGAAGAGGGTGCAAAAGGCAGAAGTCCAAGGGGGAGATAGCAGGGACACCCACAATATGCTCTGTTATGTGATTGGCAGTTTAGCCTCTCTGTGTGTCAGTTTCTTCCGACTTGAGAAAGGAAGGTTGGATGGACCATGGAAATGAGCGCTGACACTGGGAGTACCTTACAGAACCACTTCCTTCATAAGAGGGAAATTTCAGCAACAGAAATGGGAATTCTCAACCCGTGGCCCTCACGTTGCTAAAGGAATCATTTTTTGTTGTCTTGTTTTCTGTTTTTACGTATTCCTCATTCTCTTTCCCTTACTTGCTTGTGTTTATTGATTGCATTATGTGTATTACTCTACTGTAAAGAAAGGCAGATCCCACACAAGACTGATGTGGGATTCCCCTCTGCGCACTGTGAATATATTTTATTACCATTAGTTAATAAAGAAGGTACTTTGACCTATGGTGGGGCAGAACACAGCTAGGTGGGAAAACTAAACTGAATTGCAGGAAGAAAGAAGGCAGAGTCAGGGAGATGGCATGTAGTTTCTGAATGAGAAGGACACCAGAACCTACTGGTAAGCCACAGCCTCATGGTGATACACAGATTAATAGAAATGGATTAATTTAAGATATAAGAGCTAGCTAGGAATATGCCTGAGCCATTGACTAAAGAGTATTGTAATTAATATAGCTTTTGTGTGATTTGTTGAGGTCTTGCCAGCCGGGAACAAAAGAACAGTCTCTGTTTACACAAGACAAATATGCTGTTTCAAGACTCTGAATATGTTAAATATATCAATACACACTAATTCACAACTCTTGGCATTCAATCCTTCCTGAACATTTTAAATACTGCAAGCTACAGTATCTTCTCTGGAAATGCAAGAGTAACAGATAGTTCACGTACTTTTTACTGCAGTTAAGTGTTATAATTTAGTGTTCCCACTAAAGCATACACCATGCATGGGCTCTCCTCCTTCCTCAGCCTAATGCCTCCTTCCTTGTCCAGGAGGCTGCCTTCTCTCTCCACAGCTCAGTCAGGACAAGCCTAATACCAGAAACAAGCTTCCAGCAGTGCTCCTCCCCGTACACACACTAATAGATCAGTCACTTCCAGCTCAAATACGCAGAGTTCCAAAGGGCACCACTCACAGGAATCGATCACCAGCTCTCCTTGGGAAGGACATCAGCTCTCAGATGAGCCTCACCAACCATAGCTAGGATTTTCACTGGTTCAGTGTAACTTCCTTAACTTGTCTGGGCCATTAGTTTCTAAAGGAGAATGGGGAAGGTACTGTGCATAACTCATAGCTAATCTGGGCCAGCTAGAGACTGAGCTCCAGGAAGCAAGAAGGAAATAGCCACAAAGTGAGAAGGCACTAGTTGTCCTAAAACAGGGTGGTAGTGTTCAAACTTAGGCTTTCTGCCCTGCCTTTCATTTTTTTTTAATTTTCTAGAATTTATTTATCTTTATTTTGTGTGCATTAGTGTGAAGGTGTCAGATCCCTTGGAACTGGATTTTCAGACAATTGTGAGCTGCCATGTGGGTGCTGGGAATTGAACCTAGGTCCTCTGGAAGAACAATGAGTGCTCTTAACTGCTGAGCCTTTTCTCCAGCCCCCCTGCCTTTCTTCCCTTCTTGCTAATTTCACCTTCTGGCTCCCAAAGGACTAACAAATGGTGAGAAGATTAGAAAAGGGATGATCTCATAGAACCTTCATCCAGTAACTGATGGAAGGAGATGCAGTGACCCACAGCTAAGCACTGGGCTGAACTGGAGTTCAGTTGAAGAGAGTGAGGAGAGATTATATGGACAGAAGGGGGTGTCAATATCATGATGGGAAAAGCAACAGAGACAACTGACCCAAGCTCATGGACTCTTGGCTGACAGCTGGGGAACCTGCATGCAACTGAAATAGGTGCTCTGAGCGTAGGTGACAGTTGTGGGGTATTGATTGTCTCTTGATGGGGCTCCTAGCAGTAAGACCAGAATTTAACCCAGGTGCATGGACTGGCTTTTTGGAGACTATTTCCATTTAATGGGATACTTTGCTTAGCCTTGATGCCGGAAAAGGGGGCTTGGTCCTGCCAGACTTTTGTTGACTCCCCATGGGAGACTCTCTCCTCTCTGAGGAGTGGATGGGGATTAGGTTGGGGAGAGGTGGGATGGGAATGGGAGACGGGGAGGGAGGGAAAACTGTGGTTAGTACGTAAAAAGAAAAAAATTAAATAAAAAAAATTTAGTTAAAAAAAAGAAAGGGAGATGAGCCACATACTTCTCAGGTGATCTCCCACCTCCACCCTGATACAGGATATGATGTCTTTCTGAGGACCCTAAAACACGCCAAGAGAAAAGCTGTCACCCTTTCCAGTAAAGCAGTAGCCGCTTCCAGATTCTGGACCCACTCGGTAAGCTGCGAGAGAGGAGATGGCCAGTAGATGGGTGGAGATATGTGGGACTGATCCTCACTAATGCCCTCAGTGCACTGTAGTGGCCTATTGATGCCATTCAGGTAGACGATGGGCAGGAGGTGAGGCTGCTTCTCCGCGGCTAAGAGTGCTGGTCCTGGAGATTGTCCTGCTCCTTGGCCAGGAGCAAAGGGAACAGCAGATCCTCCATGGTGCCTCCTGCCTCCTTGTCCAGCTGCTGTCACTCACTTGGGCTCAGCAGCAAGCACGGCTTTCACCTCTCCCAGGACTTGACACTTAACCCAAATTTTTCGTTTCAGGATTCTCTAATTACTCTCTTGCCTCCAGACAGCAAGAAGTAACTTTAAGAACATGATGCCTACATTCTTAAGATGTAGGGTGGTTGGTTTTTGGTCTTTAATTGGGTTATGGATATTTGCCATCGTTTGGGAGGGTTGCAAGTTGTTATTGGTAATGGTCAGAAAAAAACTGAACAAAGAAATTTAGATTCAAGGTTCTTGTTTTGAAAAGAGAAATGGGAGATATAAATATGATAGGCTATAAGGATAGATTAAATCTACTCTGGAGAGGGAAAGGGGTATAGATATAATAGGATAAAAAGGGTAGATTATTGACTCCACTTTTAAACAAGAAAACAACTACTAGTTTTAAATATTTTACATAGATATGGATCTTTGTATATTGATACAAATTTGAGATTAATTTTGTTAGAACATACAGTATATACATTTTTAATCTTGTTCAAGATATTGTACATATACAGCTCAATTAATGGAAATTTCTAGTCCTATTATTACCAACTAATTAGAATACAAAAGAATGCAGGTTAATAGTTATTAATTACTATCAAATGTGTAGTCATCAGATGTGGTTTCAAGATCAGACAGAGATACATTTTAGATGGACAGGTTATCTTCACAAACTTCATAAATCTACAGAATCTGGCATTTAAGTTGTTTTAATAACATAAGCTTCGTTCTTTTTTTATAACAGTAAGATATATCTGCTCCTGGACACACCAGTCTACTTCAAAGAAGATCATGGACCCTGAAGAAGCCCCACAAGGAGTTTACTTTTTTTGTGACAAAAGTTAGCCACTGAGCAAATGCACTTGCCTCAACTGCTGGCAATATGCTGTCCAAATTGGAAAAGCAAGACACACAAAGAAAGGACTGCTTCACCTTTCCAAGATGAGGTAGGACAGCCCTTCAGAATATCCTACTTCACAGAAAAGTCTGTCACATATGCTGGTCATGTGGGCCAAATATGGATGCCCCAATGTTGCAGAGGAACATTGAATGTTTTTTTTTGTGGGGTGCCTATCCAGGCAGCCAGAGGATTCTGTCATTTCTCACATTTTTTGGATGTTACCTACTTGCACTTCCTGCTTACATGGGTAATATTATTTCCTTCTCAGGTCTCTCACGGAACTGAAGACTTTATAGTTATAGTTTTCCTTGTTACCAGCTTCAGCAAAGAAATTCTCTAAAAGGTATAAAATGTATAAGGTTGAGAGACATTAAAAGATCGTCTTGGTAATGCAAGTTGGACAAGAAGTCAGTTAGGTACAACCTTTTGAACTCATCAAAATAGGATAAATATAGAGTATTTTCTCTGAATTTGTCTATTGTTAATGGACTAGATGTCATTAATGTATTTATTGCCTGTATATATTGTATATAGTTATTGACTTATTGTATATAGTTTTTCTTACATGATAACCCACTTTTATATTTTAGACAAAAAAAGGAAAATCTGATGATATTTCTTTGTATTCTAACAAATAAACCTTGCTTGAAGATCTGAAGTCGGTACTAGTCTCTATTTAACCATAGAGGTCTGAATGTCTGACAGACAGGAAGTGATATGCCTGGCAAAGAGAAGACTATAAGGTGGGAGGAGACAGAGCATCAGCCCTTATCAGCTGAAGAGTTAGCAAGATAAGAGTTGGTTGTGGTTTGCTCTTTTCTCTCTCAGATATTTCAGCAGTTGCCCCAATATATGAGTTCAGGTTTTTATTATTTAGACCAATTAGAACTCATGCAACACTTAAGGCTTTCTTAAAACCTAGTTCGTTTTCTTGGAAATTTGAGGGATTTCATAATAAGCCATCACATTAGTGCAAAATTCTTTAGAAGGGCACAATATCTCACCACAATGATGGGGAAAGGGGGCGGAGAAAGACAGATACTTCCCAAATGCTTCTCACTAGATTTTATGTTTCATGTAGTCAACTCTCAGAGATGCTAGCTGAGAATGAAGCTATTAACACATGACAACTGGATACATAATATTCCAAATACAATATATAGTTAATGGATTGTTCAACACAACTGAGAAACATTTTATTGATGCTAACTTTTATTTCATTGCTTTCAAACTTCCAGGGTTAGTGGATAGTTTCTTAATTCAAACACAAAGTAATGGAGTGAAATATCAGATCATAGTAAAGGGCTAAGACAATGAATGAAGCAATGGTCACACTAATGAGTAAGCCTCAGGTCTACAATAAATCATGTCAACAGCTAGGGAAAGGTTGTTATGAAAAGCTAGTTTTTTAGAACCCATTTTCAGAACAGATTGCTGACTCCAGACTGTGGTGTGCCAGTTTCATGATCATGATTATGGTCTTCCCATGTTGCATCCATGAACTTTCATCAGATACGGTGAGTCCTCAAACCCTGTATAAGATATAGGTAATATTAACCTTCCTGAACATCTTTTCACAAAAGAATGAGGGATTCATAGAATCAGACTCATCCTTGAGGACATATGCAGTTATTGGTGTGGGAGGGGGACTCATGTTTTTCATTGATGCAGGAATTTCTAGTGTGTTGAAGATCTGTTAATGATTCCAGAAACATATCTCCACTCCATTTAAATCCATTATTTCACCATCAACAAAACAAGATGTCAAAGTGGAACAGGAGGTTAGTTAAAAAAGAAAAACTATCAGAGAAAGTGGGAGGAATACAACAGAAATATGAAAAGTCATGGTCAAAAATGTGATGAAATTCATTGCAACCACATAGGTAACTTCTCTATCATGCATTATTAAGATAGGTTAACAATACAAATTAAGAGTGAAGTATAAGAGTGAATTATTTGAAAGATATGGGCAATGATAATTGTCATGGAGATGATTGCAGAGCCTTTTATTTTTGAGCAAGTAGACATGAAATTGGTAAAATTAAAACATAATAGGCATAGCTCAAATATTAAGAATAAACAAATATACTACATAGCTTCAAAAAGCCTTTTGGGACACTAAATTCCACATAAACAACTAGTTAAAAGATTTCAAATATTAGCTTCTGGAAATCACATCAGTAAGAAATTCTTTAATAAATAATGATTTGTTTACTCTCTTAAGTAATAAGCTGTAATATTGAAGTATTTTTGTTTTCATAATTTACTGGTTACTAAATTCAGCTTCCATAAAATTTTGATCAAAACGGTCATATTCACCTTATAATAAATATACAAACAGCGCCGGGCAGTGGTGTCGCACGCCTTTAATCTCAGCACTCAGGAGGCAGAGGCAGGCAGATCTCTGTGAGTTCGAGGCCAGCCTGGTCTACAAGAACTAGTTCCAGGATAGGCTCCAAAGCTACAGAGAAACCCTGTCTCTTAAAAAGGAAAAAGAAAGAAAGAAAAAGAAAAGAAATATACAAATAGCAATACTAAGCTCCATTAAGAAAAAACCTAAATGGAAAAATAATTAAGGTTTTCTAGTGCTATAGTTTAGGTGTTAAACATCTCTGAGTAGCAGAAATGTAAAGGACTTATCCCTAAGGAGTTGCTTTTTACAAGTAGTGAACTCTAAGAGGTTGGGAGGGCATCAGGTGACTAGGGATGTGTCCCCAGTGGAGATTTGGAGATTTTGACATGAGCAGACTTTCCATTTGGCTTCTTAGCTTACAAGAATAGAAGTTTTGCACTAGCAGGCATGCCTGACATAACGTGCTGACTCGTCACAGGTCCAAATCGACAGGGCCAGTTTATCGTGGATTAAATGTCTGGAACTTTAATCCAAAATAGAACTTTTCTCTTCATGAAAAAAGAATCATTTTCATTGTTAATAAATATAACATGATCTTGTTTTAAAAAAAACAACGTATAATAAAATACTTATTATGGATTAATAATAAATATGATTCAGAGAACCCTTGATTTCTTCATTTTGACTGTCATTCTGTTCTGTGTCAGTGGTTCTCAATCTTCCTAATGCTGTGACTCTTTAATATAATTCCCCATGCGGTGGATACCCCCAAACACAAAATTACTTTTCTTGCAACTTCATAACTGTAATTTTGCTGCTGTTATGAAATGTATTGTAAATAACTGATCATTCCAATGGTCTTAGGATCATTCAACTCCCCCCAAAGGGTCTCAACCCATAGTTTGAGAATCAGTTCTCAGTATCCTTAATGTAAATAAATTTAAGTGTTTGAAAGCATGCATTTGATATAGCATTCACTTTTCTAAATTTTTGGATTGTGGATGTAAAAACCAGAGGCTGATGAATATTCAGAAGGCCAACGACAATTAGCTACATACATTCCAGCAATATATTTCTGACTAAACAAATATGAGGTTGGAGGGCATTACATTCGCCTTTAAATAATGAAATAATGTTAATTACTATCTGAGGTTCAGATATGTTCATAGTGTCTACTTCATAAAATAATACAGATGTGAACTATGTATATAATTTTCATCTGTCAGTTAAAATTAATTTTGAAAACCAAACTAACATTCTATCACAGAGATCCTCACCCAAACACCCAGGCAAATTCATGCGTGTTGGCTTGAAAGAAAGTGGCCCCCAAAGGGATTGGCACTACTATTAGGCATTCATTTTACACAGGGATCCTACCCTCAGGTACCAACTCCTTTCTACCTGTAGCAAATCTGTTTTTCCTTTCATCCAGTACCGGCAACTGGGTATGTAATGTGGGCATCAGAGAGCGAGAAGCAAACTTCCTCTCACCCAGCACACATCAATTTTCCCTTTCTTCTTATTTTATTTAACTTCTGTTTAATATATGGCTGTGTGTATACATATGGCTTTTGATTTAACCCTATATGTGTGAATATAATCTAGCTTTAATTCTGTATATGTGTATGTGTGTATGTAACTTAAATTCAACTGTGAATATATGTTCATATAATTACTGTGTTAAAATGTCTTAATCAGTTCTAATGAGCTCTGTTCATTGTATCTCCTTCATGATTAAAAAAACAAGTCTCAGATATTATAAATTGGTATGTACTTTTAAACAATTGTGATAAATATTTAAGATTATAAAGATCTATTTCAGATTAACGAAGCTAACTTACTGAGACCTCTCAGCTTGGATCCAGCTCTGCAGGAAGATGATATATTGTAGTCATTACTCAGATATACCCAATATACAGAAGTGTTCAAAAGCTCAGAAATCTGGAAAATATGGAATTTAAAATGTCTAATTATTTTAAAAATGCTCTTTGTAACAGAGAGATGGGTTAGCTTGTGGCACCACCCCCATTTCCTCCAAATAAGACAGAAGGGAACAAAAGAACCTCCACCCAGAACTTGCTTCATAGGTGGCAGCGCTAGTCACTAAGCAAAAACTTCCCTTCATGTGAACCGCTGCAAAGACCCCCTTCAGACAGAGGACGCTGAGGGATCCACTGCCTCAGGTTGCCAAGGGCAAGGCAGAATGGTCATCCTACCAACTCCTAATCCACAGGATCGTCGGAAGCCTGGCAGGTCTAGACCTCTTCCACTCAAAGATGAATGGTGCCCTGAAACCTCTGCCCTCAACAACTGTAGAGGACCCTGGGTATTGACTGTCTAGGTAGCCAATCAAATAAGTCTCCATCATTTGGAAGCATTAACTCAGGTAAGTCTTTTCCTTCTCAGGATCTCTGATGCAGTTTTTGACTGGTGGGTGTGCCAGCTTATAAGCAGGAACCAAGGCTTCAACTGCCTTCCCAGTTCTCTGGGAAAAAGTTCAGGTAAACACACCTCACTCTCCTAGAGACAATACTAATTCTAGACACAGTTTACCTCATTACCAGACTCAGAACAGAGATAAACTCATGAAAGACTTCTCCTGAGGGTTAAGGTGATGGTGTAATGATGGGGAAGGAACGGGGGCTTTAAGGGTCACTCAGGTAAAGATAAAAAGCATAAGATGCGAGGATCTAAGAATGTTTTAGGGCCTAAGAAGGTGTTTTAAGGTATGTAAATACGAGATGTAAATGACTAAAAAGGCTTAAATTCTCATAGTTGTAGCATTAATCAATAAAATTCTGATAAGCTATTAATCTAGCTCTGGCAGATATTGCCACTATCCTAACTGCAAGATCAAGATTTTAAATTCCTTTTGGTCATTTTCCAACTATAGACTTAAAAGGTGCTTTTCATTGCATGAACAATATCTGTCACAGTTTTCCAGAAGAGTGTGAATGCTTTTAGCCCTGAAAGCTCTGACTGATGGCACGTTTGTCCCCTGCCATGGGATCCACAGTCTCACCTCATGCTTCATACCATTACAACTACTAAGAGGTATGGCCTTGTTGATGGAAGTGTGTCTCTGTGGGAGTTGGCTTTGTGGTCTCTTCTGCTCAAGCTTCCCTCAGTGTGACTTTCAATCAACTTCCTGTTCTCTAAGTCAATACGTAGAACTCTCAGCCACCAACACCAGTCTGCCTGCACATTGGTGCCATGTTCCCCATCATGAACTGAACCCCTGATACTGTATGTGAGCCACCCCAATTAAATGCTTTCTTTATAAGAGTTGTCATGGTCACTTTATCTCTTCACAGCAATGAAAACTCAAACTAAGATATTCATCAAAACTCAAAGAATAGAAGGAAGATCACTGTCCTATGAGGTATTTCTCTGCACTGGTTTCCCTACTTCCATGAAGTTCTGGAATGCATCATGATATGAAGTCCAGTATTAATGCAGTAGTTTTGACAGCTCTGACATGAGAGTGCTCCTAGACTCACTAGGTTATAGTCTATCATTTCAAAACCAGATCAGAATACTTTTCCACAGAGTAACTACTTGCTAGCTTTCTGAAAAATCTAAGCAAATATATATTAATTATGAGATGAAAAGAATAGAGGCAGAGGTGCAGGATGCATTATTTTGCAGAAGACAGGCTTACTTAAGAAAGAAGTCAATAAAAGCAGACAAAATATTAAAAAAGCCAATCAAATATCCACTTGAAAAGTCTCATTAACATAAATAATATGAATGTTATGCTGCCATGCTCATATGAAATATACCGGTCGAAATATGTATAAATATTAATAGACTTCACAATATCTGATGTGGTTATTTTTGGAAAACAAAAAGCACCATAAAAAGAAATATACAAACAATAAAATATTATTGCATATGCTAAATATGTTCATATTCACTAAAATTTTGCCCAACTTGGATTTAACAGCCTATAAATTATAAGACCATGAAATATCTTTCATAGTACATGTCAATTGTATTTTGTTATATTCAAAATACAAATAATTCTTTGAAATGAATTAAAATATATTGTTTATTTCACATTAAAGACATGATAATTTTTTATGTAATAACTACAGGTGCAAAGACATGACATTTCAGCACAACAGTATCATATACATGCATATTTATATGACTAATACATATATGTATATGAACCATATATATATGATGCTTTACGAATCAGTGAAACACATATTTCAAAATTGAATAGAATAAAATTACTATTCTTCATGTCACGGGAAAAATTAACAGAAAACCATAGCATTTGTATAAAACAAATATAAAGATAAGTTTGATAGAGTGCTCAGAAATACTTATTTGCATTTATTGCCAAGAGACACCCCAAAAAATTTTCAAATATATGCGTTGTGGAAAGGATACTTTCTTCAATAAACATGGGTGTACAAACTGAAAAGTCACATACAAAAAGTAGGAATTTTGTCCCCATCACCTACTTAGCACACACAAACAAATTTAAATATACTAAACATTTGATCATAGGACTTAAAGTTGTAAACCCAACAGAAGGAAAAACAGGGAAATACTTTAACATATTTTCATATTCAACATATTTATTGATATATGTCAAAAAAACAGAGAAAAAATGAACGCCCTAGAATGATGTGATTACAGAAAATCAACAAGTTTCTGGACAAGGAGGGAAAATCAAACATGAAGATCTGACATTGTATTGGAAAACCCTTGTTAATTATTCATTGACATTGAATAACATCAGAAATATATAATGTATTTCAAGTCCTTGATAATGTAAAATTAAAGAATTCAATTAAGTACAGAAATTACATAAAAATGTGCTCAAATAACCAACAAATAGATGATAGTATTTATTCAAATATATTAGCTGTCAGGTAAACGTACTCAAAACTCTAAGGACTTATTTCACAAATGCTGTTAAGAGTGCAGAAGAATGGCAGTGTTGGTGGAATGTAGGTCACAATAATGACTAGGAAGGCAGGGGATGCTGCTCAGTCACAGAGCATGTATCTAACATGTGCAGACATCAATTTAAACCTGCATCACCATAGACGAAGAAACTAAGAGTATAGAAATAGATGTCATGATTCCTTACACTATTAAATTATATATAAAATATAGGGTTCTTTCCCCTTCTGAGTGTTTATAATGAATTATATCAGTATCAAATAGAGAAGTTAAAATGTCTATCTGAATTTCCAGAGGATACAAAATAGAGAAAGCCCTTTCTGCAAGTGTAGAATATTTTGTCATATTAGACTATATCCTCGTGTAAGTTAAAAAATATTAGATATGCCAGGGGTGTGCCCCAGCAGCTGACAGATTCCAGAGAGGAATTAAGGAGTAGGTGAGGAAAGAAATGAGCTGGGACATGGTAGTGGTGAGAATCTCTCAGCCTGATTAACTGCAAGTCAGAATAATTTTTTTATACACAATTCAGTTGTAGAATATTATTTTAAGATGTGTTACTTTTGTTTGTGCTCTGGAAAATTTGTTTATGATGCAAATATGTTTTATATTTGATTAGATAAAATTAACCTGTGGTCAGGAGGTTGATTCAGCAACTAGCTGACAGGAAGTGGTAGGGAGGAACCAAGTGCTGAAAAATTTTTAAGTGGGGACTGAGAGGAAGACACCTGGCTTTTCGGAGACATGAACAAGGAGAAGAGGTGAACTTCTTGCTTTGTCTCTCTGAGCACCTCAGAGACTCAGTTTAGCAGAATTCTACCTCAACCTCTGAATCTTGAGTTCTTTAGAGGGATTGAGATTTAGAAAAATTCTCTTTATAGCTTTGGAAGAGTCTGTGCCTGAGAGAACAGAATCCCCTCAGGCTGCAGGCCACGGTGTCTAATATCTATCAGTAGTAGGCTTGCTGGTTTTTGTGATAAATATGACAAGTGGATTAATAGGATGTAGGCTTTGGACAGATATAATAATGAAAAAAAGAAAAAAAGAAAGAAAAATGCTCAGACACAGAAATAGGAATTTGGAGCACAATTTACCATACCATTGCATTGTGAAACTGGAGAGGAATGGCCTAAGGTTATTAGAACACCAACTTTAATATATTCAGTTACTGTTCAACAAGAACCACCAGATGGTATGCATCCCCAAGACTACCTAGAAGTTAATTGGGATACTTTAGATACATTAGAATTAAAGAGATTTAAGGAAACAATAGTTTCATATGGTATGCCTTCATTCTTTGTAAGACAGATATTAAATTCATGGGAAGCTATGACTGGAAGAATTTAATGTCAGCAATATTAGCAGCTAGTCCTCAATTAAAAGACAGAACTTGGTGAAGAGAGGAAACCAGGGCCTTGGAACAATGAGGTAGGGCTAGAGGTCATGAAATTTTCCAAGATGAAATTAATGGTGAGAATCAGTATGCTGATTTTCAAAGACAGTGTATGTTGGGTGATAACAATCAGATTCTATGTCATATACAAGATTTGAATGCTTCAGACAGACTTGAAGAATTAGGTAAGAGGACTGAATCATTTACTAAAATTATATAAGTGTTAATTGTTATTGTTGAACAGTAACTGAATATATTAAAGTTGATGTTCTAATAACCTTAGACCATTCCTCTCCATATTTCTAATGATGTAGGAGCACTGACTTCTGAAGATTTGAAAAAATTAAAATTTTAGGCATTTTAATTGTGGCAGACAAGGTCACCTGAAAAGGGAGTGTGGGCAAATTGCTTCTAGAAGCAATGTTTATTATAGATCGAAATGGACTGTATAGAAGGTATGACAAAATCTGGCATTGGACTCATGAATGTAGATCAACAATGGACAGACAAAGTAACTCTTTGCCATTGGGAGCTACTCTGAGGGGCTTCTTGCAGACCCCAGGAACAAATGTAGTTCAATCGTTCCCTATTCATATCAGGGAAAAGCCTCCACAAAACAATTAAATAACATAATGTTAAAAAACCATATGATATATTTAGAAAATAAAACAAAATTATCAGGAGAAGCCATAAAGCAAACATTTTGGAAAGCTTCTGTAAATGATCTAAGATCAAAGTTAAAAATACAAATAGACGATATAGAACTTGAGGGTTTGGTAGACACAGGTTCAGATGTAACAAAAATTGCACCAAAATCATAGCATCCATGTTGCCCTCTTCAGGAAGTAAATTATTGTGGACCAGGGGAGGTCAGCTCCTTGATCTGCTCCAGTGCTGTGAAAAAGAAAACCTCATGGTAGCAAGTTTAGAAAACTTTTTTACCTGAGGGTAATTAGAAATAAGTTTCTATCTCTCTGGTAAATAATGAAACACAGATGCTTTCTGATGGTAACTTTCTCTTTACTTCATCTGAAAAAAAAATCTTTCTAAAAAAATCTCTCCCTGCCTGTCCACTCCCCTGCCCCCTCTCTTTCTCTACCTTCATTCTCACCCTTCTTTACATGACCTCCCCCTCCAGAACATAAGAAACACTTTGTCCCTAGAATCCGAGTCAGTGAAAGAACTATGCCCTGGGCCTAAGATTAGAGCCAAAAGGCTTCAAAGGAATAGTGCTGGAAAAAAAGCACCCACATTCAGAGGGCCTAGTTTGGTCCTATGTTGGTTCACCCCATCAGTCTGGAATCAGTGAGTTCCCGTAAGCTCAGGTAAGCTATTTTATTGGACATCCCCCTCATGGTCTTCACCCCTTTGCTCATATTATTGGTCCTTTCTCTCTTCAACTGGACTTTGGGAGCTCAGAAATTTTTGATTCCATTGTATTAAGAAGAAAGTTGTTCTCAGAATGTTCACTACACATATTAATAATAATCTGTTTCATGACTGCAAATTCCTGTTAATATATGGAAACAAGAATATAGCAAATATGGTTTTGGCAAACAAATCTTGTTCACAACAGGCAATCTTGGCCTGACAGTGTTTTCCTTCCTCCTAAACCACCCTATTACCTTATGAAGTCTAAAGTGAAGAAGGCAGAGAAACAGAACACAGAATGGTTTTCCCTGACTACTCATCATGGTTTACTTCAAACAATGAGTTTATTACAGCTTCAGCATCTCTTTTCCTGTGGTATGTCTGTAGCCTTCTACAAATGGTAAATGGAGCTGGCTTGAGTAGCTATTTTTAAGTTTTCCAGAACTGGGAATTGAATTCAGGGCCTTGTGCATGCCAGCCAAGTACTTTACCACTGAGCTACACCCCATCCAGTCCAAAATACGTATTTCCTAAATTAGAGACAGTCTATGCTATGTAGTCATGGCTGGCTTGGAATTTATCTGCAGCCCAGGACGGCCTTGAAGTCAAGACAGCCCCACCATGGCCTTCACAATGTTGTCACGTGGATTTTAATATGCCTTTTGATTGAAAACAGTGCTGAAATTTTTGAATAATTTAGGGTAAAATTTGTAACAACATCTGCTCAAGTTATTATTTTTCCTCACAACTCTTCATTAGTGATTTCTTTGCTTACTAAATTGAAACATCAAATACAAAAACCTAGGCAGATAGCATGCTACCTTATTTATGTGTAGATTAATGACAGGCTCTGTACTAGGTAATTTTTTCCTATTATTTGATCTTCATGCGAACACACACAACTTAGGCCCTGCTACCTGCTACTGACCTGCACAGAGATCCGCCTGCCTCTGCCTCCCAAGTGCTGGAATTAAAGTCTTATGCCATCATCGCCCAGCCCATATTGCATTTTCTATTATTGATTGTGTTCCTCTTTTATTTTATTTTATCTTATTTATTTATTTAGGTTTAGCTATTTCATGTAAATAAAGAGAAGTATAAAATATAGAAGGGTTACACTATCATTTAAATTCTTAGTGCAAGTGTTATGACTCTGGAGGGAAAGTATCCTGACTGTTGGGAAGTCAGGCTATACCTACAGCTGTGAAAAGAAGTTATCCTGGGTATCTACAGCTGAGGAGAAATGTGCCCTGACTGTTGGGAAGTCGGGCTATACCTGACACTGTGGGGGAAGGTATCCTGGATACCTACAGCTCTGAAGAGAATGGTACCCTGACTATTGGGAGTCAGGCTATAAATACAGCATGGAAGGGAAGGTATGTGGAATACTTAAAGCTGAGAGGAGAAAGGAGTACAGACTGTCAGGAATTTAGGCTATACCTGGAGATGTGTTCTAGTAGGGGAGGTCTCCAGTGGATGTAGCAATCCTGCTTCTCGCCAAAACACAGCCATTACAGCTGGGCTCTTGTCCACTGTTGAGAGAGCATCCCAGCAGAGATGTCCATTGCTACACTGCTCCACTCTTCAGGGGAGTTTCCTAGCGGGGTGTCTACCGCTTCTCTGCTCTGTTACAATATCGAGGTTCCCAGGAGAGATGTCCACTCTTCTCAGCTATGGACCAAGTTTTTACCTCTCTGCTTCACTCAACTAAGGGAAAACACCTACAGAAACATAGCAGTCAGCTCTGGCTCTACAAACGACTTGCTACTTCTGCTCCGCATCCATAATGTAATTTCCCAGCAGAGGTTCCCCTTGCTTCTCTGCTCTACTCAACTCGAAATTTCCCAGAGGAGATTCTGCTCTGCTACAGAAAAAAAAGTCTTCACCCAAAAATCATTCAAGAGATTTATTTGGGAGAAAGAAATCCAGGATAGTAGATGCCTCTGTCAGAAACAGGTAGCTGCCAACTGAACAGGCAAAGGGCATATATTGGGCTTCTTACAGGCAGGGTTTTCAGAAAGATTTTCAGGGTGGGACTGCTCAGATTTTAATCCATGAGCTTGAACAAGCTCAGAGATTGGCTGGATTTTGGGCTCAGTGATTGTTTGCTTATGTGCTCAAGGATTTGTTAGTTTTCCTGTCCAGAGACTGGTTGGTTTCATGCTCAGTTGATTAGGGATGGAGTGTGTTTCTATGGCTCTGGTTTCAGGATCAGAGTGTGTTTCTTTGACTGGACCTTTTACCCCACACAATGGCTTCATAAACTCATTTTTTACATTTGTTTGCAAGGGAAACAAGGTAAAATTGGACATCGTGAAAGTTGAACAGATTGTTGACACTGTCAATATTTTTTCTACAAAATATTCTTGTGTAACTGAATGCAAGTGTGTTGAATAAAGATCTTACCAAATACTTTATAATAAGACCTTGGTATTTTTACAGGTATTCAAAGACTACTGTGAGATGCAAAGACTTCAACAGATTGACCGCACATAAAAAGTTTTACTCCTATATACAATGCAAAGCTTTACCACACCAACTATATTTTTAGGACCCCCTGTATTAGGACTCCTCTCATGATTTTGAGACTCCTGACAAATATAAAAGCTTCAGCACACTGATTACATTCATTGAGTTTCTCTCCATTATATGTTCTTTTATGTGTTTGAAGATTAGTGGGATGAGCAAAGGATTGACCACATTGTTTACAATCACAGGGTTTCTCTCCAATATGTTGTTTTATTTGTTTAGGGATCATTGTGTTGTACAAAGGCTTTACCACATTGATTACATTCATAGCTTGTCTCCAGCATGTCTTCTTTGATGCTTTTTAAGATACCTATGACATGAAAAGGCTTTACTACATTGATTACATTCATAGGGTTTCTCTCCAGTATGTGTACTTTTATGAGTTTGGAGGTGACTGTGGATGGAAAAGGCTTTACCACATTGATTGCATTCATAGGGTTTCTCTCCAGTATGTGTTCTTTTATGCCTTTGAAGTGTAATTCGTTGTGCAAAGGCTTTACCACATTGATTGCATTCATAGGGTTTCTCTCCAGTATGTGTTCTTTTATGCCTTCGAAGACTACCTTGTTCTCTGAAGGCTTTAAAACATTGATTGCACTCATAGGGTTTCTCTCCAGTATGTGTTCTTTTATGTATTTTAAGATTTCTATGATGTGAAAAGGCTTTACCACATTGATTACATTCATAAGGTTTCTCTCCAGTATGTGTTCTTCTATGTGTTTGGAGTTGACTGTGCTTTGAAAAGGCTTTACCACACTGATTGCATTCATAGGGTTTCTCTCCAGTATGTGTTCTTTTATGTATTTGAAGAGTAATTTGTTGTGCAAATGCTTTACAACATTGATTGCATTCATAGGGTTTCTCTCCAGTATGTGTTCTTTTATGTATTTGAAGATTACTATGACATGCAAAGGCTTTACCACATTGATTGCATTCATAAGGTTTCTCTCCAGTATGTGTTCTTTTATGCCTTCGAAGACTACCTTGTTCTCTAAAGGCTTTACCACATTGATTGCATTCATAGGGTTTCTCTTCAGTATGTTTTTTTTTATGTGTTCGAAGATTACTATGACATGCAAAGGCTTTACCACACTGATTACATTCGTAGGGTTTCTCTCCAGTATGTGTTCTTCTATGTGTTTGGAGGTGATTGTTGTTTGAAAAGGCTTTACCACACTGATTGCATTCATAGGGTTTCTCTCCAGTATGTGTTCTTTTATGTATTTGAAGACTAATTTGCTGTGCAAAGGCTTTACCACATTGATTGCATTCATAGGGTTTCTCTCCAGTGTGTATTCTTCTATGTGTTTGGAGGTGACTGTGGTTTGAAAAGGCTTTACCACATTGATTGCATTCATAGGGTTTCTCTCCAGTATGTGTTCTTTTATGTATTTGAAGAGTAATTTGTTGTGCAAAGGCTTTACCACATTGATTGCATTCATAGGGTTTCTCTCCAGTATGTGTTCTTTTATGTATTTGAAGATGACTGGGGTGAGAAAAGGCTTTACCACATTCATTGCATTCATAGGGTTTTTCTCCAGTATGTCTTCTTTTATGTGCATGAAGATTACCATGATGTGCAAATGCTTTACCACATTGATTGCATTCATAGGGTTTCTCTTCAGTATGTTTTTTTCTATGTGTTCGAAGATTACTATGACATGCAAAGGCTTTACCACACTGATTACATTCATAGGGTTTGTCTCCAGTATGTGTTCTTTTATGCATTTGAAGATTTCTTCCATGTGTAAAGGCATTGCCACATTGGCTAGATTTATAGGGTTTCTCTCCAGCATGTGTTCTTTCATGACTTTGAAAATGACTGTCATATGCAAAGGCTTTAACACATTGATTATATACAGAAGGTTTCTCTCCAGTATGACTTATTTCATGCCTGCAAGGATAATTGGCACACATAAAACCATTACTACATTCAAAACACTGTTGAATCAATGTATCTTATGAATAAATTTTACAATTTGGTCCAATTGTAAAGATAAAATCTAAGATTTTATCACTGTGTTTATACTCATGTTGTTCCCCTTTATTAAGGGCTGTTTTGCATCTTTGAAGATACCTGTGATGGTAAGATCCCTTGTTACATGGTTCACATATACAGAATATTTTTTTACATTTATTTATTATATATACAATGTTCTGCCTCCATGTATACCCACATGCCAAAAGAGGGCACCAGATCTCATTATAGATGGTTGTGAGTCACCATGTGGTTCCTGGGAAGTGAACTCAGGACCTCTGGAAGAACAGCCAGTGCTCTAACCACTGAGCCACCTCTCCAGCCCCCAGAATATTTTTTTATGAGATTTTACACATATTTCAAAAGAACTGGAAAAACTGAGAGCTTCACCACTCATTTCATTTATAAATTATCCCATACTTTTGAATCATACTCTATTTGTTAAGTCACCTAGGACAAACAAAAGTTTTTACATAGTCCTAGTACTCATAGGGATTTTCTGTAATGTGAATTTGTTGATGTATTAACAATGAAGCTGGGAAACCAAATGCTTGTATACTTGAATCAAATTCAAAAAGTATACTCAATGTGGCGACTGCTACATAACTTCTAATTGTTCTCAGAGAGAAGAGTTTTATGCCTGCCCATATCCCTATGCTCCCATGACTTATATCCAGAGTGACATATGAAGAATAGCAAATAAAAGGCCTTCATATTGACTTCACACAGTCTGATTTTCTGTTTCTCACAGACATGTGATACAGGGATTAAGATTTCTTGATAACAACAGCACCTTGACTCTTGGCCCTAACTGTAGCTCTCACTATACACAGCACAGGAACAACAAGTGTATTAGTAACACTAGTTTTCCTATGGGCTGTATGTATATAAGAAAGTTATGGAGATATATTTATCACCTCTTCAACATGTATACCTTTTGTAATATGAGTGGTATGAAACTAAATAGATTGGGGCAGTTCTACAGCATGGCTCTCATAGAACTATGATTCAAATGGTGATATATGTTAAGGCATTGTTTCCTTGTCGTCTTTCTTAAAAGAATGCTTTGCAAATACAATTCACCTACCTGAAATTGAGGCACATGATTTTGTGAGAATTTAATAATCTTCAATGTACATGAATTTATGTTTATTTACACTGTTGCTTCTGTTTACAACTTCCAGGACACATTACAATTTCTTCAGAGGCACATTTGTATCATCTTGCACATGATAATTACCTTTCATGTCTTTGAGAACTTTGACAGTGTTCCTCAATATTATGGTCATCCCAACTGTATCCTAAAATATAGTACCAGAAAATGTATGCTATATTATTGAAAATTGTGCAAACTTTAATTTGCTATTTTCAGTGACACTTAGAACCATGCCTGATTTATTCTCCTCACTCTTCTTTCCCAATCAAACTATAGAAGAGCACCAAAACCCAATTAACAATTCTCCCCTTATTTTAAAACATCAAGGAAAATCCAGACTTACCTATGGTAGACAGGTTCCTGTAGGTCTCCAGCATTACATCTTTGTAGAGATTCTTCTGGAAAGGATTCAGCAAAATCCACTCTTCCCAAGTAAAGTCAACATGCACATCATCATAGGTCACTGCATTCTGAAATATCCCACAAATGTGTACAACAGAAAACATGATACTGACACAATTGTAAATGCATAGTTCTTTGACAGTATACTCATATAATTGTGGTGTTCCTCATACTTATTCCATGATGCAGACAGTATAAAGTAATCCCCAAGTCACTTTAGAAGGAAACTGAATAGGAGGTTCACCTCTGTCATTTCTGTACACTGCAAATGGGATATCACCTTGCAAGAGAAATGACTATAAAAAATGGAGAGAGAGAAAGAAACAGATCAACAAAAGGAAACAAATCAACAGTTCAGAGAACACATGAATAAAAGTGTACAATTCCTAACTACAAAATAGAAAAGTAAGATGGGCAAGCTGAGTGTATTGGCTCTCACCATTAACCACTACACTCAGAACTTCCAGAGGTGAATACCAACCTAGTTTATGCAATCAGGTCCAGGACAGTCAGAAGTACATATTAAGGCCCTGCCTCCAGGGTAAGGGATATCTCAGCAGTTAAGAACACTGGCTATTCTTCAAGAAGTACTGAGTTCAAATCTCAGTAACCACATGGTGGCTCACAACAATTCATAGTGGGATCGAGTGCCCTCTTCTGGCTTGAGTGCCCTCTTCTGGCTTGCAGGGATATATGCAGACAGAATATTGTATATATAATAAACAAATCTTAAAAATAATGACCCTGCCAGGCAGTAGTAACATACACCTTTAATCCCAGCACGCGGGAGGCAGAAGCAGGCCGATCTTTGTAAGTTTGAGGCCAACCTGTTCTGCAAGAGCTAGTTTCAGGACAGGCTCCAGAGTTACAGAGAAACCCTGTCTTGAAGAACCAATGAATAATAAATAAACAAACAAATAAACAAATAAAGACCCTATTTTCAATGCAAAAATAATGAAACAAAAAAACAAACAAAAAACAGAAAGAGATTTTTTTTTAGTGATGTCTTTACAGAGTTATGTATTCACTCCAGTTCTGTATTCGCCTTCTAGAAACATGAAATACCCCAAATTAAACTGTAACATCAATGAGATTTTATTAAATGGCACTGCATGTTGTGGAGGCCCAAAAAGGTGAGCCTATTTCCACCTTGTCTGATGCTCAAAGAGTTTGGAGGTTGTTCAAAATGGTTGACAAGTGTAGCTACATGTCCCGACTCAGGATGTGTTTACTTGGTTCTTTTGACATTAAAATGGATCATACAAGTAGACCCATTCCATCCTCATAGATCAGGTTATTCAAACGCGGGGAGTGGATATCCTTCAGGATATTTGGTCTAGGGTAGCTTCATGGCCTAAACAACAGAATGCTAATGACTTGGTGTCTCAAAGTTTTGAAGCACTTCATTGCTCAAGTTGACATTTATATCACGTTTGAAAAGTCATTGTTTTATGGAAAATTAAACACAGATGATTTCAGTATTCACAGGAACACATCCCGGGACTTTTCTTTGGTTTCTGTTTTATTATTTTTTACAAGACTTTGTATTCTTTACTTATATTTCTAAATCCCCAGGCCCCTACCCTGGCAAGAAGTCGTTTTGTCAAGGCTTGTCCAGAACAGCATGTTTGAATAAATAGACAGATGAAAACATGAGCAATACAAATGTGGAGCATAAATAATCAACACAGTGCAGAAGAGAACACTCAGTAGCAGGGAGTTCTTGCTGGTCTTGCATACAGGTGGGCTCACTTGCCAGTACCTATTTGGGGGATCACAACTATCCATCATTCCATGTTGCCGTAAGGACACTTGCTTGTTCCTCGCTGCTTAGCCCCGAAATTATCACACAGAAACTGTATTAATTAAAATACTGCTTGGACCATTAGCTCTAGCTTCTTATTGGCTAAGTCTTACATATTAATTTAACCCATCTCCATTAATCTGTGCATTGCCAGGAGGTTGTGGCCTACCAGCAAAGTTTCAGCACGTCTGTCTCCAGCAGCACCTCCATGGCTTCTCCTTGACTCTGCCTCCTTCTCCCAACATTCAGTTTAGTTTTCCCTGCCTGCCTAAATTATGTCTTGCTATAGGTTCAAAGTAGTTTCATTATTCATTAATGATAATCACAGCATACAGAAGAGAACCCCACATTACTTCCGTTTTCTATTTAAATAAGAAGAAAGGTTTTAACTTTAACATAGAAAAATTACACATAACAAAACAGGTATCAGGCAAGAATTACAGTTACAATATTTCTATCCACTTTATCTTTAATCATATCTAAGGAAAACTATAATAATAGCTATCTATTTTAAAATTCCATCAAAGACTCCTGAAGGATATAATATTACCTAAGTAAACAGGAAGTACATTGTAAGCAACTTCCAAAACTCTAGAATTCACAGAGACATCTCACTGCCTGGACAGTCACCCAAAGTTCTTCTATACTGTTGGGGCATCCATCTTCAGCCTACTGGCCCATAGCATCTGGCAGACTTTTCCACAAAGCAGGAAATTTCAAAGACAGTTCCACCTATATTGGCAGTTTTTCGGTCACTTTCTTCTGTGTCCTCCAGAATGTACAGAATACCATCAAGCAGTCCAAGCAAGAGCAGTTTCTTGCCCAAATGATTAGTAAACTCCTTAAGGAGCTTCTTCGATGCCCATCCTCCTCTTGAAGCAATTGGTGCTGCCAGGAACAGATGTATCTTACTGTCATGAAGAGCCCTAAGGTCTTAAAACATTTTAAATGCCATATTCTGCAGTCTTTGAAAGGTTTGACAAATACCTGTCTATCTGAAATATATCTCTATGCATCTAGAAACCTAACTAACATGACTACAAGCTTGACTATTATAGATGGGTATCTATTAACCTGTATTTCTTAATTATATATTACATTTTTAAATGAGCTTTGCAAACATAATACCTTAATCAAGATCAAAAAGGCATAAACACAGTATAACAAAATTGACCTTGAATTTGTATCAATAAACCAAGATCCATACCCATGTAAATCTCTATAGCATATCCCCCTTTAAATGTAAACAATATTTGGGAATTTGGGCATAGTACCCTCCGAACTGCTTCCTGCTGTTTATTGGTGGAGTAATTTTTTGAGGGGTGGTCAAAGTGACCTTTCAAGAGCTCTTGGTCCATCAAGCCATAATAGTCTGGAAGCAATCCACAGGTTTTCATCTTCTGTGGAAACAAAAGAAGAACCTCTTTTCCAAAACAACATATCCTTAGACCTATATTTTGAATTAAATATAAAGGTACAAAAATATACCTTTAAAGTATATTTGTTGGTTACTCAGCTCCTTCACAATCAAAAACTTCAAAGAAAACACAATAATATACACAATCCAGGCTCAATGAAGGATGGTCAATGGATATGTTAAGAGCATTTGGGGTGCATTGCTAGGAAATACTGACTTTGACATTGCTAAATGTTTTTTTGACACACGGAGCAATGAATAGTTGAAGAAAGTGAGCAGAAACACGGCAGCACAGTGATGGCTGAAGTCGGTGAGCAGAGACCCCCTCTGCAAAAATCATGGTCTGAACATGCTCTTCTTGCCCCCCTCTTCACCCCAACCTTACAGTCTCCACATGATGAGTCTTGTCTTCTCCCAGGCCTGGCCAACTTCCTTCCCTGTACCCTAACAGCTGAGCTCTGAGACCCAACAAAGTACTGATGTTCCTGCACTGCTAGACACAGTTGCCTGCCACCCTTGCTGAAACCTCACCCAATGATGTGGCCAGAGCTAGGCTTTCTACCAATTCTTAAGTGTGGCTCTCCCTCACAAGACCATACACTCCCAAAGTCCTTTCTTTCTAGTAATATCTGAGCTAAGTCCGTGATAAACATCTCTTTTAGCCAGGTATAGTCATTTGAGGCAGAAGCAGGTGGATCTCTGCAAGTTTCAAGGCTAGCCTATCTACTACATAATGAGTTCCAACCAAACAGTATTAGAAAGTGAGACTGTGTCTCAAAAGAGACTTATGAGAAAAATCTCTACTTAATAAACTTTAGAGCTGTGAAAATGGTTTAACAAATAATACACTCACAACACAACTGTCCCTTTACTTCTGAGAGTCATCAAGGGATGATTTTCCGAGTGCAATACCCATCTCACTTATGGTTCTAAGAAAGGGAAACTAGGAGCAGCCAGCAATACGATTTGTGTAAGGAAAGAGAAAAGCAAGGAGAGCAGGTAGCACATAGGCTCCTGCAGTCAAGCCCAGAATTATACAACAAACTATCCACCGGCCTTGCAAAAATGGGTAAAATTCTCCCTGACCTTGCCAACAAGGAGAATTTGTTCAAGCTATTTCCAATCCTTGTCCCACAAAGAAGTCACATGGCTTCCGGCACAGGGGTTTCAGGACAATATCTCTTAGTCATTTCAGGTGTCAGCCACTGCTCCCTGTCATGTCATTCTCAGAAATGAATATAGACAAGCATGGTATGAGAGCCTGACAGATCTTTTTAAATTTGAGCCTGTTTGGACTACAAAGTGAGTACGATAGTAAGAAATGTCTTAGTATCACACACACATACACAAACACAGGCACACAAATATAGCTGAATATAATTTTGCATTGTGTGAGACAAGATCTCATTAGAAAGCTCCAGTTGGCCTAGAACTCACAATGGATAATTATATACTGAATATTTTAAAACAAATTCCAGTAAACATTTCATTCTATGCCATTGGCCTGGCAGTTTTCTACACAAGACGGAGCTTCCAACAACTTTCTTTATCTTTACTTATATTTCAAGAGAGCTGGAAGTGAGGGAAATTTCATAAACTTTATGTTCTTAGGTTGTTTTTCTCCATCCAATCATTCTATGAAATCAATATCAATTTTGTTGAGCTTTTTCTAATTTAGAAACATTTTAACTAGTGCATTATAAATGGAGGTGTTTGGAAGTGTTGCTTGAATGCTAAAATTCCCACTATAGAAGCTGAAACAACGCTTACCAAAGTAAATATTCTAGCTGCCAGTAACCCAAGGAGTTTTTAAGAATGCTTTTCTAAAATAGGTAGAAATTTTCCAATTACTGTATTGGAATTGTTGGGAAACTACTCTCTTTTAAATTTTCCTGGGGTGAAAAATAAAAGGGGGTTGTTGGTTCACAGGTATAGTACTATGTGCTGTACTATCAACACACTGAGTTAATAGCTGTTATTGTTATTTAACATGAACTAAAGGATGACTATATGTGACCACTAGATTTTCTACTAATAACACATGAGGGGCAACTATGCAAGCCTATGTGTAATATGATTGTATCAGAGGTTTATTAGCAGGGATTCTCATGTTATCTTCTCTCTAATGAATAATAAAACATGTACAGCCTTTGTTAGAGTTTCTATTGCTGTGAAGAGATACCATGACCATGGCAACTCTTATAAAGGGAAAACAATTCATTTAGACAGCATATATTTTCAGAGATTTAGTCCATTATCATCATGGTGCCACGTGGTAGCACGCAGGAAGTCACGGTGCTGGGGACATTGTACATCTTGACCCACAGGCAACATGAAGAGAGATTAGACTGGGTGTGGCTGAGCATATACCTCAAAATCATCACAACAATAGAAACCCTAATTAAGACACCATGTCTGGTTGGTATCTATGAGAGACCTCTTCTTTTCTAAAGGAAAATGGAAGACAGGGAGGTTTGGGGAAAAGGTGGAGGACTGAGAGGAAATGGTGCGGTTGGGATGAGAGAAGAATAAATAAAACATAAATGAAAGAGAGAAATATGAACAAGCAAAGGAAGATAGAATTGAAGAAAGACAAAAACTCAACAGGACAAATCCTGTAACTCTGCCTCAGCCAATGGGGCTTCATTTTCAAAGGGCATAGATAGCTCTATTTCTGCAATGTCTCACAAATCTGTCTTTTGCTACTTCCAATCCCCATACACATTGAGAAATGACAGATGCCTCATAGCTTGGTATCTCCACATCCTGTGGTCTCAAATTCAACCCGCCTTCATCTTCACCATTGCATACAATGAACCCTCACACTCTCCTCACTGAGGGTCCGACTCTGTCGAACACAGATGGGTACAATAGTGATGAAGTGACCACAGAAGAAGAATCATCCATAACTTTTAAACTTTGCATCTTTCTTGTTTCCAGAACATAGGAGACCCAGCCTAGATTGGATGGACCCTACCAAACATGCACAACTGTTGTTGCAGGTTCTGTATGAAGTTCCTTCCAGGGACTAGAAATCACTTTCCTTACTCCTTCCATGAATTAAAGGCTCAGCTGGATGGAGACTTAGTCTTGGGGCACATTCCTAAACTTCCACTGCAGAGCCAGGGCCTTCTCTTCAATGGGGCCAAACTCCTTGAAAATTCCTGCCTCTTTTCCACCACCTGACTGCCATATGAAACTCCCTACTGCTGTTTTTCTTTACAAAACACAGACTTTTCATTTCTTTCTAAGCCCATTTGTTTTTCACTGTAGACCTGAGTGAGTCTCAGGAATAACCACCCAACAGAGGGAATATTTCATCTAAGAAATCAACCCATTTCATTACTTTTTAATACCATCTTACTTACTTTTTCAGTACATGGCGAGAATAAGAAAAATTTGAGGCTAAAATATCCCACAAATGACCTCTAGGTACATTTCTTACGGAGTTTTATAAGCACTTGTGCTAAATTACCAGGCTATGGTTACCTAATAGGGCCACAAATTATGAAGCCAGGCCTTGGATAGTGGAACCACAGCAAGTCAAGGCTGTGACGGATTTATTAACAGCAATCAGACTTTTATGCCTTTATCAGAAACAGAAGATAATGGCAAGTTCCAGGATCAATACAATTCTAGTTGCCATGCTATAGGAAGTTTGTAAACTGTACAGGGTACTGAAAGACCTGGATAAATCCAGATCCCCCTAACAGGAAAATGGAGCCAAAAATCTAGCAGGAAGAGAAGAATCAGAAATCTAGGATTAGCCAGTTCCAGGGTTCCAGGAACTAGCTGAAGATAAAGGTAGATTGTAATCTTGAGAGACAGAGAGATTCCCCCTAGTAATTATCACCCCCTAGTAATTATCACTGGAATAGGAATTAGCTGATTATGACCTTGAAAATGATCTTGAGAGGCAGGGAGTTGCCCCCTTGTAATCATCACTGGAATTTTCGGAATTTTCTGTGACACCCTCCCTGCCCGCTTTCAGATTACTGGGCTGTGGTTTCTTTCTATAAAAACTACTTCTCTCGGTCACTCAGGGTCGAACTCTTCCCCTGCGTGGGTTATGAGTCTCAGCCCCAGTGTACTGGTCCCTGTCTTGTCATTAAACCTCGTGTGATTGCAGCAAGGATGGTCTCTCGTGAGTTACTGGGGGTTTAGCGTCTTCCAAGGCTTGAGTTAGAGTCTCCCCAAATCGGGGGTCTTTCATTTTGGGGACTCGTCCCGGGATTAGCGATCACCCTGATCTCCGAAGACCCACTTAGAGGTGAGACATTGTCTATGTATCTTTGTCTTTGTGTGCAGGGAGGTTCTTTGTGTTTTTGCGAGCCGGCTGAATTCTGGTTCGAGTTTGTACATTAGAGGTTACAGTTGTGCCTTTGTGTTTCCATGCCGTTCAGGTTCTGTACAGTCGTGCCTTTGTGTTTTTGTGCTGGTTGAAGTCAAGTTCAGTACATTTGGGTTTACAGTCGTGCCTTTGTGTTTCTGTTGAATTCAGGTTCAGGTTCTGTATTTTCGGTTTTGCAGTCGCCTGTGTCTCGGGAGGAGACATAGGGAGTGATCAGCAGGCATGCTAGATCACCGACTGCTGCCCTGGGAGATGACCCATGAGATGAGAAGGGACCCAGGGACGCCTGGGAGATTCTCGTCTGGGTGCTGGTGATGATATGGAAGTTCTCCTGGATTGGAGGAACTATGTCCTCTCAGCTGTCTGTATTTCTGGAATGGTTTTGTCTGTCTCAGTGGAGACGAACATCTGCTTGCGTGTCTTGTGTGCCTTTTGTTTTGTCTTACTTGTGACTTTGATGACTAGAACAGACTGCGACACTGACTCTTGAGTCAGTGGTTTTGTCTTTCTAAAGCTTTGTTAGCCCTTGTGTATCTTCGGTCTCTATTTTGTCTTACATGCAGGTAGCATGTTCAGTTCTCTGGTGAGATACGCATGTGGCATTTCTCAGTTCTGTGGTATGATACATGAATGACATGGTCAGTTCTCTGTAGAGACTGCATGGATAGCGGTCTCATTTCAAAAGTGGGGCTGGTCACACCCTTGAAGCAGCTTGAAGTTTTTAGTTTGTTTGGCGCCTTTGTCCTATATGTCTGTGTAATGTGTGTTGTGCTTTTGTCCTGACTTAGACTGACACTGACTACTCAAATAATGACTTCTTTGACTTTGATATTGTGACCACTTACAAGACTTTAGAGATACAGCCATAAGCATAGGGGTATATTTCATAAAAAAACGAGTCATCCTCAGCCCCAAGCACGTGGCTGCGGGGCAGCATGCTTGTATGGATGGCTCGGCCATTCAGCTTTGATGTTACAAGGTATTGAGGCTGCCAGACACAGTTGTAGAAGGTGGATGTACCCCAACAGGATTTCAAACACCAAACAAAAAAAAATCTGAAGGTAATTGCTATGACCTAAAGAGGTTAACAATCTTTTTTCCTCAGTGCTATGTACCACCCTGCCCCCCCCCCATGCTGATGGATGAGTTCCCTCTGTCTGCCCTGGGAGCTGTGCACCTCAAACCTTTGGTCAAAGCTGGCCAAGGCTTAACTCCACCTGTGAAGAACTCTTTCAGATCCTATGGGTTATAAGTATTATAAGTATCTGTCATCATTTATAGAGGCTGGTTACAAATTATTGTTGGTTAATGTTAAAAAATTGCTGGTCTAAAATGTTTCACACTGGGATAGGATTTTATGTGCTGTTCTTGTTTAAAAATTATCATTGGTTAATGTTTTTTTTTAAGAAAGAGCCTATTGTTGGTCTCAAATGTTTCACACTGGTATAGGATTTTATATGCTGTTCTTGTCTAAAATATAGCCATATATCCCCACTGAGAAAAACCACAAGAAAGACTTTGGTAAGAGTTTTTATGTTGTCTAAAAAGCAAGAGAAATTTTTGCTGTGTTGTCTAAAAAGCAAGAGAGATCTTGGTTAAAAAAATATGTAAACAGATAAAAAATATGTAAACAGATGGGTCTTATCTAGTACCCTGTGTATGTTTTAAAGGTCGAACTTAAAGCAGGTAGGGAGCAGCTGAAAGTCTATCACTGCAGGGCTCTGCCATCTGTGTTTCTTGAGCATTTAAAGGAGGCTTACAGGCATTATACTCCATTTGACCCAACCTCTGAGGGTCAGTGGTAGCTATGACCTTTATAGGACAGTCAGCATCAGATATTAAGAAAAGTTACAATGGATAGAAGGGTTGCAGAATTATATCTTGCAGGATTTGGTTAAGAAGGCAGAGATAGTGTTTCATAAGTGAGAAACTGAGGAAGAGAAGCAAGAGAGAGAAAGAGAGAGAGAGAGAGAGAGAGAGAGAGAGAGAGAGAGAAAAGGGTGGGAGGCAGAAGAAAGAGAGGACTGGAGGGATCATAGACAAGAGAGAAATTTGATAGAATTTTGGCCGCAGTGGTAGGAAAGAAAGAGAAGATACGACCTAGACAGATAGGGAACCTGGGCAACAGAAGACCAAAGATGAGTGAAGATGGAGAGAGGCACCCCTTGGACAAAGAACAATGTGCTTATTGCAAAGAAAAAGGACATTGGGCAAGAGAATGCCCAAAGAAGAAAGGAAGGGCCTCTAAGGTACTGGCCCTAGAAGAAGATGATTAGAGGGAACGGGGCTCGGACCCCCTTCCCCGTGTCTAGGGTAACCCTGACTATGGAGGGGACCCCTATGGATTTTCTAATGGACATAGGGGCTGAGCACTCTGTGCTGTAATAACCATTGGGGAAGCTAAAGAATAAAAAGACTATAGTAATTGGAGCAACTGGACAGAAACAATATCTGTGGACCACCTTACGAATTGTAGATTTGGGGAGAGGACAAGTGACTCATTCCTTCCTGGTTATCCCCGAGTGTTCTATGTCTTTATTAGAAAGAGACTTGTTAATAAAATTGAAGGCCCAGATCTGGTTTACTCGAACCAGTCTGTTGGTGATTAAAGCCTTTCATTGACTGAACCAGTGACCTTCGCTCCCCCTGCTGTCTTCAGTCCCACTACCCTACTGCCTGAGACTGATGACACCTCATCTACTCATCACTGCGCTGACATTTTGGCAGAAGAAGCTGGTACCCGAAATGATCTGAAGGACCAACCTTGGACTGGAAGTCCGAACTGGTATACGGATGGCAGCTGTTTCGTGGTTGAAGGTAAGCCGAAGGCGGGGACAGCAATGGTGGATGGGAAGCAAGTAGTCTGGGCATAGCCTCCCTGAAGGACGTTGGCGCAGAAAGCCAAACTTGTGGCTTTGATACCAGCTCTACGAATGGCAGAGGGAAAAGTCTCAGCATCTACACTGACAGCAGGTATGCTTTTGCCACTGCCCATATTCATGGAGCAATAAGAGGACTGTTAACATCTGCAGGAAAAGACATATACTTGTCCAAGATACCAAAAAGCTTGAGATGCTGTGGCTGAAAGAAATCAGATGGCAGACTCTCTGTCTTGGCAGAAGTAATCAAAAACTGCAAGGCCTGTGCTATGATTAATGCAGGACACTCCATAAATGCTCCTGGGAAGAGGCTCAGGGGCGATCGGCCTGGAGCCTACTGGGAAGTATATTTTACAGAAATTAAGCCAGCCAGATATGGCAACAAGTACTTATTAGTTTTTACAGATACCTTTTCAGGCTGGGTAGAAGCTTTTCCTACCATGACTGAGACAGCCAATACGGTGGCTAAGAAGATCATAGAAGAAATCTTCTCAAGGTTTGGGATACCCAAGGTAATTGGGTCTGATAATGGACCTGCCTTTGTTGCCCAGGTAAGTCAGGGACTGACCGCCCAATTGGGGATCAATTGGAAATTACATTGTGCTTACCGACCCCAGAGTCAGGACAGGTAGAAAGGATGAATAGAATTCTCAAAGAGACCTGCGGGAATGACTGGACAGCCCTCCTTCCCTTTGCCCTGTTCCAGGTTTGGAATACCCCAGGGCGATTTAAACTCATCCCTTATGAGATCCTATGTGGAGAACCGCCACTGCTCACTGATTTGGGTGGAATGTATAATCCTGATGCTATTCTTTCTAGACTTTTATTTTCCCCGTCTAAAGGTCCTTGAAGTGGTGATACGCCAGATCTGGGAACTGAAAGAAATATGCATCTCTGCCTGGATCCATGCCTCCCACATGAAGCAAGCTCCTGAACTACCCGAATTACAGTATCTGGGGCTTTTGACAACACTACCAGTCAAGAGGCTTGTGTTTGGAGGACTAATCATAGACGGACTCTTACTGAGGTTATGTAATGAGACTCTTAAGAGCCCTAAGACTCCTGACACCAGGGACTTGGTTCCTGGTTTAGGTAGATGATGGGCTTGTAGTACAGGCTTGATGCCTTGCATGTCAATGTTAGTTTTTGATGATACCAAAGATTACTGTGTGTTTGTACAACTGGTATGAGTTTGACAGGCACCCAACTCGCTTTCGACGAGAACCTATTTCTCTGACGCTAGCAGTAATCCTGGGCCTTGGAGTAGCTGCCGGTGTTGGGACAGGTACTACTGCCCTAATACAGGCCCCTCAGTACTTCAATGCATTAAAAATAGCCATGGATGAAGATTTGAGGACTTTAGAACAATCTGTTTCCAAACTTGAAGAGTCACTGACTTCCCTCTCAGAAGTGGTCTTACAGAATAGAAGGGGATTAGATTTGTTATTCTTAAAGGATGGAGGATTATGCGCTGCTCTCAAAGAGGAATGTTGCTTCTATGTGGACCATTCAGGGGTAATTAAAGATTCTATGAGTAAACTTAGAGAAAGATTAGACAAAAGACAGAAAGACAGAGAAGTACATCAGGGATGGTTTGAGAGCTGGTTTAATAGATCTCCCTGGATGGCTACTTTGATATCCTCCTTATGGGACCGCTCCTAATGTTGCTTCTGCTACTGATTTTAGGTCCATGGATATTAAATAAATTAATTACCTTTATTAGAGAAAGAATAAGTGCTGATCAGATTTTGATGTTACGCCACCAATATAGTGCTTTACAATGTCAAGAAGATGCTGAAATCTAGTTCTATGATTAGAACTAGGCACTAGAAGAAGTGGAGAGATGAAAGACCTGGATAAATCCAGATCCCCCTAACAGGAAAATTGAGCCAAAAATCTAGCAGGAAGAGAAGAATCAGAAATCTAGGATTAGCCAGTTCCAGGGTTCCAGGAACTAGCTGAAGATAAAGGTAGATTGTAATCTTGAGAGACAGAGAGATTCCCCCTAGTAATTATCACCCCCTAGTAATTATCACTGGAATAGGAATTAGCTGATTACGACCTTGAGAATGATCTTGAGAGGCAGGGAGTTGCCCCCTTGTAATCATCACTGGAATTTTCGGAATTTTCTGTGACACCCTCCCTGCCCGCTTTCAGATTACTGGGCTGTGGTTTCTTCCTATAAAAACTACTTCTCTCGGTCACTCAGGGTCGAACTCTTCCCCTGCATGGGTTATGAGTCTCGGCCCCAGTGCACTGGTCCCTGTCTTGTCGTCTTGTGTGATTGCAGCAAGGATGGTCTCTCGTGAGTTACTGGGGCGGTTCGCATCTTCCCGAGGCTCGAGTGAGAGTCTCCCCAAATCGGGGGTCTTTTAGTACACAAGATTAATCTCTAAAACCAATTGTCCTGTGAAGCTTCCATGCTTCCTTGACTACTAAGGGATCATACAAAGAAACACAAAGCAGTCTGAATGTTTCACTGGCTGGGGGTTGGGGTGCATCAGGAACTGGAAGGTACATTGTGCCTCAGGAGCCATGGACTTTAACCTGAATATCCCATGACACATGTCTCTCAAGGGAGATAGGCCAGGCCATGTCCACGGTTCCCTGCAGAGCCTTACCCACTAAAATCCTATACCCTTGAACTCTACTGTTGAAAATTACTCTCAACAACATCAATTTTCCAGATCCTTCTAGAACAGCTGATGAAGCTCTGTGAACAGCTTTCTACGGTTTTACCATCTAGAGTCCTAATACCTTCAACATTCCCCCAGATCTCAACATTTATGACGGGTCCTTTGCAACAACAAAATCACCTTTGAGGCACCATTTTTTTTTTGCTCCAACTTTCTTCTCCATGGCTGTCATTGAAGTCTCTAACCAAAAGCAACTCAGATAATGAACAGGTTTATGTGGTTGATACCCCTAGTTCACAGTCCCTTCTTGTGGGAAATTAGGATAGAAACTCAAGCTAATAACTGAAGTTAACACATGAGAAACAAGGTTTCCTGACTTTCTCTCTTGCTTAGTCACTGTCTCAGGCTCAGCTTTCCCTCTTATCCAGCCCACACCCACTAGCTGAGAGTATTGACAACTCAGTGGAAGAGCCAATTACTAAAGCAGCAAAAACCAAACAAAGAAAGCAACAAATGGAGAACACAGAAATGCTAGGAAATGAGACAAGGCAAGCCTCTAAGATCAAGTAGAGAAAACTAAAACTGTCTCTCCACAGAAAGTTCCCAAGCTAATAAAAACTCATGGAACTCATGACAAGACATTTTATGAATACAAATTTGGTGAAGGTCCATTATTTTCCAGAAAATGAACATAATGAGACTACAATTAATAAAATCAGCAACACAGATGACACCACTGGCAAAACAAGACACAAACGCAGACCTACAAATATATATGGTGGTCCCTTAAACAAGAACGACAAGATCCTAATCAAAATCAAACTCCAAGTAATCATAGCCACCACTCATCCTATGCACTCTGTCCTCTCCTTTGCCACCCACAGAAAAATTGTTGGTGGGCTGGAGAGATGGCTCAGAGGTTAAGAGTACTCACTAGCTGCTCTTCCAGAGGTCCTGATTTCAATTCCCAGCAACCACATGGTGGCTCACAACCATCTGTAATGAGGTCTGATGCCCTCTTCTGGACTGTAGGCATACAGACAGAGTAGTGTATACATAATAAATAAATAATTTTTTTATTTATAAGGCCTTGTGTGGTGGCATACACCTTTAATACCAGCACTTGGGAGACAAAGGCAGGTGGATCTCTTTGAGTTCGAGGCCAGCTTGGTCTATGGAGTCAGTTCCAGAACAGGTTTCAAAGCTACCTGTCTCGAAAAATAAAAAATAAATAAATGAAAGAAAGGAAGGAAGGAAGAAAAAGAAAGAAAGAAAGAAAGAAAGAAAGAAAGAAAGAAAGAAAGAAAGAAAGAAAGAAAATTACTTGGGCAAGGAGGTTGTCCCACCAAAATATTTGCTTGAAGCCTTCTGATGTTTTAACTTTGTAGAAAATATTTTCAACTACTGAAAGAATCTCATTCTCTTCTGATAAAGGAAAGGATGTCGTCTGTTAGGATCACTGTTGTTGCCCATGTGGCTCCAACACAGATATCTATTTTCCCTAACTGGACTGGTACGGAGGCACAAGGAATAACCAGACACAACTTACACCATTATTACAGAAAAGGGCATCTCAGGCATCATCCTCCTCAAGATCTCCCTGCGTTTATTCTCCAAACATCTTTTATACCAATACATAAACTGGGCGGGAAAATACATCATCATTTTGTCATCTAGGCAACCAGGTGAATGGCCTTTTGTCACGTCAGCATCTACCTGTCTGCTGAGTATGGTAGGCCTGAATTAGCATCTCTATAAGGTATCCTCTAAATTACAAAGAAAGGGAGCAGCCAACATCCTGACAGGCATTTATATATGTGAGCCCCTGTCTTAGGCATTTGGGGAGAAGAAGCTTTAAACCCATCATTGACTGCTGATCTCTGTAAAGAAAAGAGATTAGTGGAGAGAAATATACTTTTTAGGCCCCGTGTATCAGCCATATCTTTTTTCAGGATATATCATAATGTTTTGTGAATAATTATGCTCTCAAAGGCTATATTCTCCTATTTAAAGGAGAGTAGAATTGCCTGAGTTGAAAATGTTTTTTTATTGGTACAGAACATTATTTAGCTCTTAGCATTCTCAGCATATGCATCAACTCTCAACATTTACCAATCATAGCCTTTTTTTTAGCATTTTTTAGTCGCAACCATTTACCATCATGATTTTTTTATATTATCAGTCAGTACCGATCTTTTAATTGTTTATATTATAATTTTATATTTAGTCGGTTAATACCAGCTCTCAAAATTTTATAATTTTATATTTAGTTGATCAATATTAGCTTTTAATCATCATAATTTTATATCTAGTTGGTTAGTACCAACTCTTTAATTATTTATCATTTTATATTTAGTTGGTTATCACCAACTCTTTTATATTTTTTTTACCATAATTTTATATTTTTTTTGGTCATTACCGATGTATCTAGCATCATTAGTCAGTACCAGATTTTTTTCATTACCTTATATGTAGCTGTAAATATCAGGTCATTATTGTTAAGAGTATCATACCATTTGTTGTTATTAAATCCCATTTTTAGTCACTGTGTAGCTGTTAAATCCTTAGTCTGTCCTCTTGTTAAGTGAAGAGGGTTTTTTTTTATTTTTTATTGAGTCTTTTTTTTTTTTTGAAGGGAAAGCTTAGGTCTTAGTTTTTAGGTTTAATATTTTATTTAAAATAAGTTTTGTGTTTTATAAACCGAGAACATTTAAATGTTTAGTTTGTCTCTTAGTTTTAAAGCAACAGGTTTTATACTATAGCCAGCTGTAGACCCCACAGTCAGCTTATCTCAGCAGGATCTCTTTGTCTGAAGTCTTCCTGCAGCAATGTGAGTTGGCTGCGGCAGGTCCAGATCAGGCTCCTCTCTGTGGGCTGAATTACGGGTTTCTCCTGGAGCTTTTTTTATTTAGCTTTTTTTTTTGTTGGACAGCTTAGCCTAAATTACAAAAAAAAAAAAAAAAAAAAAAAAAAACCCAAAAAACAGCCTACATCCTAACCATTGTTAGACAAAAACAGGCTGTCTACAGGGCTCCATGATCACTTCAGATTGGCCCAATGGCTTCAAAGCCTGACTGCTATACCATAAAAACATGGGCCCGCAGACCACTTAGACACCATTTTGTGTTCTATGCTAGATGACTCCCTGAAGCCAACATGAGAGAGAGGAAATGAAAAATTTTCAAAATAAAACGCATGATAACAGATTTTGAAAGAATCAGTACGCACCCAAAGCAACTGGTTTTGCTCTAATTGCTTTATAAGTCACAAGCACTTTTGAAACAAGTTTATTACTGTTTTTTGTGTATGTTTGTGCATGAAGAGAATACTTTCTACATGCATACAGGTGACGCACAAATAGAGAGGGTGTCAGATTAAATGGAGCCTCCCACTTGAGTGTTGGTATCTGAACTAGGGTCATCCCAAAGAAGAGTGTGTGCTGAGACACCGCCAAGACACATAATACATTTTATTCAATAAACCAAAAGTCCTTCATAAACAAGACCAAGTCTTTCAACAACAAGACCAAGAAAGAGACTCTGGAGATGATGTAGTTTTTATCTCAAATAATTATTTTGAAAAGTTGACGCACGTTTTAGGGCCATGAAGTCCAGAGTCTAGGGATCTGTGTGAGAGCACACCAAGGATTACTCACACCTTTCTCTAAACCTGGAAAATAACAGTCCTGTAAACAGAGTAAGAACTCCTTACAAAGATCCTCTATTTTGGTTAAACTAGTGTAACTGCAGTAATTTGGTTACGCAGATTCTTGATTGCCCTGGACTGTGGACCTCCAGAAATGGCTACACAAAATATTTATGAAGTATCTAAGATTGTTTACCTGACTCCACATTGCTAATATCAACTACTGCCAAAGCAAGAAAGCTCTGCCCCTCCTTCCTGCCACTCCCTTTCTGTGCTGTGCCTGCATCAGCTTCAGAGTTCATCAGTGAACTCAGTACCTGCACACGTCCTTCTTCATCTGTAACTCCCCAGGAAAAGCCAGAGAGGTTGGTGGACATTCATTCCCTGGTCTCTTATCCTTCTCACTGATCAGCCAAGGCCCAGCCTGGAAGGAGTTGCAGGACTGTCTTCCCACCACTGGGCAGCAGAGGCAGGATTAGGTGTTCAAAGCAATTCTCAACTTCATAGTTCCAGGCAAGCCTGGGCTGTAGGAAATACTGCTCTCAAGAGAAATAAATCAATCAATAGCACTTGTGAAAAAAGGAATAAAATTCTTAATGATCACAAAACACTGGAGAACAGAGACAAATAGAAAAGAAGAACACTAATGTACAGAAAGAAAAGGTTAAAAATGGTACCAAGTTAAGTGACTTTTTAAAATTATAAAAATAATGCATTTTTAAGATTAAAAGTTAGTTATACCGACTTGGAAAAAGAGTAGGCCCTTCCCTAATAGACGGAAGGTCATTACTTCGTGGCTATATGCACATGTTGGCTGCTGCAATCTGTAACCTGACACATGGAGTTCTAGTCAATCATCTATTTCTCAATCTCTTAGCTGACTTAACTGTGTGAAGCAGACTAAACAGATCTGCACCGGAAAGTTCCCTAATTGCAAATTCAATATTCATTGCCTCAAGGTAACGTTCCCAAATTGTACAGCCACCAATCTGGTCTGTCTTCATTCACATGACATGAATTAATACATGCTGTGAAATTACAGATTAACTCCTCCTGCCAGAGTCGGATCCTTTATCATAATAGTGACTCCAGCAGCTGACAGCCTATCATTTCCCCCTTCACTGTACACAATAAACTATTCTCCTATTCTGGCCCGAAGGCTCCACAGGCAAACCATTTTCCTGTAACAGCGAAGGACAGTCGACTCCATGACTCAAAAGGATAATTTTAAAACTCTGAGGTAGCACAGTGATTTAAACTAAGATGTTTGGAGATGTAATATGGAGGACGACAGAGTCATTGCCCTGGAGTGCAGCAGTCTGAAATCAGGGCACCTGAGTCAGTTGAAGAGCGCTCGTCTCAGAAACAGTTTTCTAAAAGGCTGGAAATGCAGCTGCACTAAAATTACTCTGTCTTCCCAGAGAGAAATTACTCCACAGTTAGGAGATTAATAGAGAAAAATATCTGTAATGAGAGCCTGCACCTATCTCTGTCTAAAGCTCAAAGAGGAGCAGCACAGACAGATTCTGCATTCCACATTTGCTGTCATCCTTAATTTCTCTAAGGGTCATGTGCCAGGCTACAGTTTGAACAATTTAGATAGGGACAGGAGACTGGAATTCTAGCCACTTAGGCAGATGGGAGACTTAGAGCTAAGACATTATCAGAATTATTTCTGAAGGACACCCGTGGCCTGGTGTAGCAGTGACAGGGGCCTGAGGGGAAAGCGCCAGGGAAGGACACAGGACAAGGAGAAGGTGGTAAAGGTAAGAGCTGGGGTGGGGAGGTCTTGCACAAGCTGTGTCTCATGTCAAGTAAGCTTCCCATCTACTACTTACGGGGGGGGGGGCAGAAAGAAATGGGGAACTTCGACAAAGTCAGCAGAACCTATCACACAATGACAAATATTCAGGAAATTAATTAAATGTTGCACTAGGAGAATGCAGGGTATCTCAAGAACATTATTGACAGCGGTCTCTGAACTAATAACCACAGCTCCTTGTGCTGGGAAGACCTTGGCCCTCAGGATTAAAGGAACCCTCCACAAAGGCCCTGACCCCAGACCATTACCAGCTCTAAATTCCTGCTTTTAGAAAAGAAGCTCTGTTTTGTTTTGTTTTGTTTTGTTTCTCAATACACCAAGGCCTTAGGCAAAGCGCTTTGCCTAGATCCCAGGCTGTTATTCCATCCCCAAGAATGTTCCTCCTCCCTGCCTCAGGGCCTAAATGAAAGCCTTGCTTGACCAGGACAGTCCTGAAAACAACAGTGTTCTACTTTTCAAATAGTTGCCTGTGTCATACTGCCCCTCTCTCAGAACTATGCCTTTCTCAAGGAGAAAACTGGACCTGTAAGGCAGATGGGGCTTTTAGGTGGGTTGTGACCCTGAATACCTCCCCGAGCAACTTGTTAGGGGACTATTCTTTGATATGAGAATGGACCTACACACGGGTGGTCACTCAGGAGTGTCACCTTTGTAATGATTTGGAGCCAAACGTCAGGAAAATCCTGGTGGGGAAAAAATGTGGATCATACTACCCTTATCTCTACCAGGCCTAGTTAGCATATACTCATCTTTGGGGTGTTTGAGGGACAGTTCAATTCTACTTTATGAGACTTATTAGCTGTAAGCATTAGTAAATCCTTTATGTCACCAATCCTACTCTTCTACATCACAGATAAATATGCAGTGCTACCCAACACACGCGATGCCTTTTACAGCCTCCACAAAATTACCTGTAAACGGACCTTACACGCACAGCCTAAATGAAAAGTGCTGTCCTACTAAAAGATACTAGGGAAACCGGGCTTCTTCAAGTTAGGAATCCCGCCTTTCATGGCTGCACCAAAAGCACATTGTTGTTGACTCCAAACACGGTTCCACACACAGCTCCCTGCTCCCAACGCTCTGCACAGATGCAGCACACGGAGCAAACTTAGTCAGAGGACTGTACAATACAGGGAGTTGCAAGGACAGCTTAGGAATTCGCCAGACAGGGAATCCGCCCGCATATTCTAACCCAGGCCGGGGTAGTCCCAGTCACACTGGCTTCAGCACCTCACCATCTGCTCTTCCCTATCGAAGACTGCAGCCCCTCGCTCACCATGTTGTGGCTTCACGACTCGCAGACGGCCCCCTCACGGCTCCTTGCAGCAGAGCTCACAGCACAGCAGACGAAATCACAGACACTTGATCCTCAACGAAGCCAAGGCTGCAACCCTGCTCCTGTAAGAACCCTGCGCGGCCTCTGATTGGCAGTTCGGCGTGGAAACCCTGATTGGCTGCTGAGGTCTGAGTAACAAGAGCACTTCCCTTTGTGTAACGGTGTGCTTAAAGAAACAGCACAAGGCTTCCTGACCCTGCCTTCCAGCACAGACCCAGACTTTACCCCAGTTCTGCTGAGATTTGCATTTCAATAGCACTTACTATTACTCGGCCCCGGGTGGGCATGGGGGCGGGCTGGCGTGCAGGAGCGCAGGCCAGTGCGGCGGCAGGCTATTGTGGCGCCACAGCGACAAGCCGCCTCCCTCTATGGCCATACCACCCTGAACGCTACCGATCTCGTCTGATCTGGGAGGCTAAGCAGGGTCGGGCCTGGTTAGTACTTGGATGGGAGACCGCCTGGAAATACCGGGTGCTGTAGGCTTTTTTTTTTTCTTTTCTCTTTTTTCTTCTCCCCTTTTGGCCCCTTTGGCCTTCGCGACCGCGGGCCGCGCGCGGGCCGAGGGCCAGCCCGGACCAGGACAACACCAGGACAATCCGCACCCCGGAAAGAGGGCCCACCTCTCACAAGGTTCCAATCCACCCACCGGTCAGCGCCCTCAGGCACGAGGGGAAACACCCGAGTGGGGAAGGAATGCCAGGACCCCTGAAGGAAGCTAAGACTCGCACGGGAGAGGCTGTTTCGAGTGGCGTGCAGCCCAGGCTAGCCTTGAACCCTGTTCGAGTGAGATCCTGGGCCAGCCACCATCCCCCTTGGCTCCCCAGCTCCTCAGTAGCACGGCCAGGCCAGGCCGGCAGGTAGGAGCCTGGGATAGCAGCCCCGCACAGCACAGCACTGTGTATGGATTCAGAAACAGATCGCCACGCCCCCTCCACGCAAACCACCGGGTGGAAGACCAAGCAGGCTCCACCCACCCACTCCCCTGGGGATGGGGTGTACGCCCACCTGCGTGCCTGTGTGCCTGCTTGCCTGTCTGTAATTTGCAATGTGCGTGCTTGTGCGAGTAGCCCCATGTGGGTGCACGTGTGTCCGTGTAGACCACATTAGGCGCCTTTGTGTGTGTTTGTCTGTGTGTTGTGCGTGCATGCTTGTTCGTATTTGTGTCTGGGGTTTTGCCTGCTTTTGTATCTGTCTGTTGGGGAGTGTGTGCATCCTTGCATGATGTGTGTGTGTGCGTGCGTGTGTGTGTTCGTTCGCTTGCTGTGCGTGCATGCTTGTGTGAATGTGTGTCCGTCTGCAGGCTCCGATCGCTTGCGTGCGTACACGCGTGCGCGAGTGTGCGTGTGCGCGACTGTGCCTGCCCCTGCGGGCACCGTCCACGAGCAGAGAACAAGTTCCAAGTTCCCTGGGCCCCACCGGTCGGCCCAGGAGCATATTCCACGCTGGATAGCCTGCCTTTCTCTCTTCTCCTCCACCGGCAGAAGGGCGGGCGGCCCGCTTCACAGGGAGGCATCTTCAATGGGGGACTGGATGGCCCCGCTGGCTGGTGATAGGGGATAGGGCTGGGACTGGGGGTGGGGGTGGGGGTGGGCATGGGGCAGAACTGGAATCTTGGGAGCTGGCATTCCAAGTTCCAAAGAGAGAACCAAGGTTTCTCCTGAGCACGAGAAAGCACACAGGCGCCCAGGCACATAGTCTCTCTAACCCAATCCCAGTCTTTGGGATTTCTAGATTCTCCAGAAGGAGGGGGATACGCTGTGGAGAGGAGGAAGAGGAGCAGGAGGAGAAGGAAGGGGAAGGTCGAGGAGGAGGAGAAGGAAGGCGGAGGTCTAGGAGAAGGAGGAGGAGGAGGAGAAGGAAACTACAGTTCCCCGTTCCCCGATGATGAGAGACCAGCGCCTTGCCACTACCAGACCCGTCGAGGCACCACCTTACCATAGGTAGGGCACCAGCAAGACAGTGTCTACCCCTGTCTGGAAGGACGACCCAAGCGATCCGACCGCTTTGCCTGAGCCTCTCTGGGCGCTTTCCCCGGCGAACTCCTCATGCCACCAACCCATGCCACCCCACCCCAGCCCCACCCCACACCCACCATCACCCCTACCCTCAACCCGGGCGCCCATCTCCCCACGCAACCCCCACGCCTCCTCCAGAGGGGCATACAAGTGGCCTGCGGGAAGACAAAGCAGGGCACTTCTCACCTGTCCAAAGGCAAGGAGCTGGTTGGCTACCTGGCAACAGTTCCCAGGTGGAGGGAGAGTCGGGGTCCAAAGCCGACCCTTGCCCCGGGAGGCCCTGAGGCCCTGTCAAAGCCGGCACCCGTGGATTCCCCACCGAGGGAGGCCGAGGGCGGGCCAGCTTGCGGCCAGCTAACCTGCCAGGGACACGGTTGGGGCGCGGTGAGGGTGCCCGATGAGAAACGGGAGACAAAGGAGACAAGGTCGGTGGGTAGTGCTGGCGACTGCTCCCGGCTCCGGAGCCTGGCTCCGGGCCGGGGCAGAGGGCTGAGGAAGGAGGGCCTAGCTGGCAGGCTGGTTGGCTGGCTGGCTGGCGGGCGGGTTGGAGGGGCTCGTCCGTCTGTCCGTCCGTCCGTCCGGACTCGGTGTCGGACTCCGGAGGGCGTGGGGGCGTGGGGACGGGCGGGCTGGCGTGCAGGAGCGCAGGCCAGTGCTGCAGCAGGCTCTTGTGGCGCCACAGCGACATCCCGCCTCCGTCTATGGCCACCTGTGTAAGAGCTGAGTTAACTGACCGACTTTAAAGCAGGTGTAGTCCCAGCACAGAGAAGCCTGGACAAGGAGTAGGAAAACTTTCCTCTTTTGACCGCAGCTCACATTAGAAATAAGTAGTGAGGAAATCGATTTGAGATGATTCATAAATGTCCTGACTGGCCATTTCTCGCAACCACAGATCAGGAAATCAAGACTCTGGATAAAAAAAAAAAAAAACCTGAACTTGTCATGAACCCAAATTACAGTAGTTTTACTAGTTTGACAAAAGTAGAACTGGATGAATGGTGTGGGCCTAACGGAAAGAAGGCTGAAGATGGACAACATGAGAGAAAATGTGCGGCGAATGTTTGATGTGCTCTAACACAAATTCCTAGTCTCTGCATCACGTGGCCATAAAACCTGTTTTAACTTTTTAAAAATATGGTGGGGATAATAATCACATTTCCATGATCTATTCCCTGCCTCTAAGCCCTTCCAGAGACTCTTTGTTGTTTTCTATTTCATGGCCTCTTTTTGCTTTAGCAACAGTTACTGTTTGCATGTGGCCTATATTTGGCTGCAGGACTTCCCGGCTATGAAGGGAAGGGTTGGCTGCACTGGTCAGTGACTGTGTTATGGAATACACGCACATGGGACACAGTGACTTAGAAGAGGAACAAGAAGTGCTCTGAGAGATTGAAAGACTTTCTACTAAAGTACAAATTTCCCAGACTACAGCCCTGGATGTTCCTGGGGTGGAAGGGCAGACCTAGGAAGGCCTGTGCAGCCTTGGTCATTTGCTCTCCGCTTTTGCAAAAGGGAGCTGCTTGTGTCCTGAGGCCCAGCCAGGTAATACTAGCTGAGAGATTCTGGGCAAGCCTAGCATTCAGGAGCACTAGTGGGAGGTAGACAGTATGTTTTCCCAGGGTTCTCCTCTGATGCAGCTATAGTGAGTCATGAGGTAGACCAGAAGCCATGCCATTGTGAACGGGACGCATTGCCTTCTGCATGGGAGAAGTAAGTTGGCTGAGCTGTCAGATCTGCTGGGAAGTGAATGGACCATGAAAAACACTGGTTCTGTTGTCCCGTGGGTTGATCTAGGCAGTGGCCCTTCTCCTCTAAGCCTCCCCGAGTTGTATGTTACCAAGGAATGGGTGACTCTGCAGTCCTGGGTTTGGTAGATGTGGTACAGGCATGGTACCATGGTACAGACTAGAAAAACTGAAGGTCAGCATTCCATTCCCTTCCATTACATTCAATTTTATGTGATTACTTTAATTAATAGTTTAGAAACTACTAGAAGTAAGGTAATGGGCATCATCCTTCAGAAATACTTGATTGGAATGCTTTTAACTTTTCTCTACCACCATCCACATTAGCATGATTCAGGGAAATTCGAGTCCTGAGAACACAAGGAATTTCTGAGCTGCAGAGGTTCCTCGGGTGTTCGTGGCATTGGGCAGGTGGATAGGGCAGAATTCACATCTTCTGCCGTAATCCATGTGGCAGGAAGCAGGCATTATTCTGCAGCAGTGTTTGTGTGTGGGCATCAGTCAGAGTGCTTTCGCCCGAAACCACAGGGAGAATGACGAGGTGCATATACGTAGCCAATCTTTCTGATCACCTCCATTTCCAGAGAGCTCTAGAGCGTGGGGCCTCTGTTTGGAAGAAAGATCACCAGTAGCTGGAGGATGATAAATACAGCAGTGTCGGGGTGACCTTGAGTTATCTCTATGGGAGTTGTGAAATCTGTGTTGTTAGTCTGCACATGTACATTTATAAGTAACATAGGTGAAGCTCACATTTTTCCCGGTTGAGTTTCCTTATGTCTTTTGATGAAGGTCTGACTATTAGTTTTGTGCTTTTGTTCTTGGCCTTTTCTCACTATTCCCTTATTCTTTCACAAATATCATACTCGTTCTTCAATGTAGGTTAGTGTTAAGTACAAAAGACACATTATGTCGATGTCTGTACTAGTTTTCCTTAATTCTATTGAGAATTCTGTCTTTCCATATGGTGCATAGCTTTGGAATTAGTTTTCCTGTTATAATTTGTTGGGAATTTCCTTTGGATTATATTGAATTTATGCTGTAAATTAAACATACCCAACATCTTTTTGTTGCAGTTGAAAATATATAATTTTAATTGTGTTGTTTGCAAAAGTATAAAAGGATAAAAGATACTATTCTTTATTATCTTTGTCTAGCAAACTACAGTAAATGTGTGAAACTGAAAGTGATTTGAAATGATGTACAACACATAGGAAGAGGACTGCAGTAATTTAGTGACAAAGAATGCATTGCTGTGTTCACAGAAAAGGTATCCTACTAAGTATAATTTAATTGAGAAAGCAGAAAGAGTGAAAGTAAAAGATGCTCCAGAATTTCACAATGGATATGGATGTGACGTGGGATTGTGTAGCGGCATGCAAAATAATTTCTGATAGCGGTAGGTTGGGGTTTTCCACAGATACCAACCAAAATTATTTGAAGATGTTGAATTATGATAGTTGATATAAAATCACACTTATTTAGTGTATGTAGTCTGATGCATGTGGACATATTACCTACATCCAAACAACCTTATTATGGCAAGAAAGAGAAAAGAATGTTTTCCAGACATTCTCTTTCTATTCATGTGTTATGTGTGTCTACAATACACAGATTCTCAAATAATGACAGAATCACCATAGATACCAGCAGCTTTCTCAGTATATTTTCTGTAAAAATAAAATTAGTATTAAGAAGTATTATTATTATCATATTCATGGGAGTTATAATCATGGAGACCTAAATATGAAAATAATCTAAATTTTTCTTTCTGCGGACAAGGTTGGAACCTCAAAAGAATATAGCGCTAGATGAATGAGGATGGAATCAGTGGTTAAAGGATTATACACTCAGAAAGGACTCTCCCAGTCAGTGTTGTATTGGTCTGAAAGAGCATGTATTTACACTTTAGGTTCTGTTAACCCACTTCTTTTTCTGATCTGTATTTCTGATTTTAATTTTTACTGATCTCTCATTTGTCAGATGGGTTCAAGAGCTCCAGCCCTCTTGTCTAAACTACAGGTAGCAATAGAAAATGAAGGGCAGAAAGAACATGGAATCTAGTGAAAGCAATCACCTTCAGAGGGCTTTTCTAAAGTCCATTTACTTGCTATATGGATAAGAACAATTAAATACCAATTTTTTTATAATAGGAATTGTTATAGAGTTGAGACACAAATCTGCTATTATTCTCAGAATTTCCTCAGAGTTTGTTGTTAAGTACCCCCTTTTTGTTTTCGATTTTGTTGATTTGTGTATTGTCTCTCCAACTTTTAGTTAGTTTGGATAAGGGTTTATCTATTTTGTTGATTTTTCTCAAAGAACCAATTCTTTGTTTTATTACTTCTTTGGATTGTTTTCTTTCTTTCTACTTTGTTGATTTCATTCCTCAATTTGGTTATTTCCTGCCATCTACTCCTCTTAGGAGTGCCTGCTTCTTTTTGTTCTAGAGCTTTCAGGTGTGCTGCTAAGTCATCCATGTGGGATCTCTCCACACTTTTCCTAAAGGCACTTAGCACTATGAACTTTCCTCTTAGTGAGCTCTCATTATGTCCCATAAGTCTGGGATGCTGTGCATCATTTTTATTGAATTTCAGGCAGTCTTAGCCATTTACACAATAACTGACTTAGCAAGCTGTGTCATGTATATACATACAGATGAGTGTGTGTGTGTGTGTGTGTGTGTGTGTGTGTGTACAGAACCAGATCAGGCTCCAAGAGTATCAGAAAAAAAATATTTATTTATTTTTAAAACATTAACTCATTGATTGGAAGAATTTTTCAAAGGACAGGCAGTTCTGTACTTTTCACTTACATAAGGTTTTTAAAACCAGGACAGTGCATTCAAGCAGACTGAACTGGCTGGGTACTATTTAGCTACATCAGTGCTCTCAGTGGGATAATGAAAACCTGAAGGCAACTAAGAAACAATGAGGGGTAGGTATGAAGGTCGGCGGAATATTTTGAGCAAGATAGTTTAATATTAAATTCAAGAATTAATGAATTTATAAAGCTTCCAAGAACGTGTCAGCTGAGGATATCGGCTATGACCCCTGGATAAAAATGCATATATAAAGGTTTTGAGTGCCTGAGTTCAGCTGAGTCCAGGAGCATGTTCTAGAGGGGAAGGATCTTGGTGTAGACTGCAGCAGTTCACACCCTATGGCTTCTGATCCCTTTGGGGTCATGTAACCCTATCACAGGAGTTGTGTATCAGAAATTTACATAATGATTTATAACTATCAAAATACAGTTATGAAGTAGCAACTAAAATGATTTTAGAGTTGGGGGCCACCACAGCCTGAAGAACTGTACTGAAGGGTCACAGCATTAGGAAGGCTGAGAACCACAGCTCTAGAGGGACAGGTAGAGCCTCCTAATTAATCTTTTCTGACTTCCTTCCACATGAAGTGTTCTCCCGTGAGGGTCTTAGCAAATTCCATCTCTTGTGCTAAATTGTGTTGTCTCATGTTGTTTAAAAATATTATTTGTGGCTGTAGGTTTTTCGCAGAAGCTAATTGTTCAGTCATAACCTTGCAGCGCTGACCTCTCAAACAGACTCCAGTGAGTAGTGCTGGTACCAGCTGCCAGCCCCTCAGGAGCCAAGGAAACCCACGTGGAATCCTCATTGGTTTACAGGTGGCTGTAGATGTTCACTCTGCTGTTTCCAGTGTCTAATACCACTGTATCAACTCAAAGCTCATAGCTTTTAAAGATCAAGCTCTTTTTCTCCATTTCTGCAAACATGATTTAATTGAGTAAAAAGCAATCATGACTTTGGCAACAACCGATGTTCCACGTGGAAACTAACTTGTCACATCTTCATTTCATTCAAAAAATGTAAAGAAATTTAGCTTTAAATTTCATTAGTTTTTTCTTTGAATTTTAAATGTTGTGATGAGTGTTTATTAAGCAATCCCCCTTGTCGGGTGTATAATTACTAAATGTCTTATCACACGTGGTTGTTCTGCAGGTACAGCCACATCTCAGGAGTTCTAATCCCTAACAGTGTGAAGCATGGAGATCTCAGAAACAACGTTTTAGTCAGTGTGATGTACATAATGGGTCAGCAGCAAACACAGACAAGTATGTAAATAGATATTGATGGCTGGTACATTAGCTGGGACCTAGGGACAAACAGTCCATTGCTTCTGTAATCAATAAGCCTTTGACACTGCAAAACTACCACAAAAGGAGTCTTTCTGCCCAAAGTAGGCAGCATCAAAGAGATGGTCAGCTGTCTTTTCAAAGGAGAAACACTGTTCATCAATATACCCTCCATCTTGGCCAGCTGAACTTGGTAATAACCAGGACTAAACCCTGTGTCAGAGAAGATGGTCAGAAGGGTCTCAAACAAAAGTAGCAGATATTTCAACACCAGAAGATAATTCAACACCATCTTGCCATCTGGCAAGATGGATGGTTATCAGTGCAGCCTCATAGCCAATGACACGCTGGACCTATCAAGGACATGGAGCCTTCCAGTTGTATCAGATGCTGTGCCACAAGGAACTTGGAGAACTTCTTTTTTATTCTCAAGGAGCTAAAACTAGAAACAATTAGGTTCTTCTAGCCAAGGAAACCTTGTGCTAATCATGCACAAACCAGTTCTGTCAACACCTTAGTGTGATGAAGCTCACCCTCCCCAATATGTATAGCCAGTTAGTGGTTGATGTGGGCAGGAAAGGACAATTTCTTCACTGGTGTAAGCGCTGATAAGGTGTCTGAGAATAACCTCCCTCAGTCCTGATATGTTAAACATTCTTTAAGTTATACAAAAACCAAAAAACCAGAAAGAAATAGAGAAGGACTAGTTGGGAAGAGGAAGGGAATGAGTAGATGTAAAGTGGACAAGAGAAGGCAATAGGGGGTGATATGACCAAAACACATTATGTATGTATGTGCGTACACACACACACATACATAGATAGATAGATAGATAGATAGATAGATAGATAGATAGATAGATGTATATATATATGCATCGCAATAAAACCATGTTATGCATGATTAATATGTCAAAAAAACATTTTTTAAAATACAGTCAGGGCTCATGAGGTTGACCTCAGACCTCAACACACATGGAGGGGCACCCACATGCACACACATAAACAAATAGAAATAGAAACTGTATGACAGATACAGTGAAATGGTATGTGCATTATAAAAAAATTCAGTCCAGAAAGAGATATTCCAAACCTGTCCTCCTGGTTCCTACATGGTCTAGTGTATGTTTTGGTCCTAGGAGTGAGTCCAGACTTCAGGGATCTTTATCACAACATTGTTCTACCTTTGCTATACTATAAGTTGATCAGCCAATGATGTGGGATTCTCCTCTGTATGGCTGTGAATACCATTGGTTAATAAAGAAACTATCTTCAGCCTTCATCGGACAGAATATGGGAGAAAGACGGTAGAGGCAGAGAGAAGCCATGTAGCCCTGCCAGAGACAGATGCTAGAACTTTACCTGATAAGCCACAGCCTCGTGGTGATACACCAATTAATGGAGATGGGTTAAATTAATATGTAAGAGCTAGCCAATGAGAAACTAGAGCTAATAGGCCTAACAGTGTTTTAAATAGTACAGTTTCTTGTGTGGCTATTTTGGGTCTGAGCTGCCGGGTAGCCGGGAACAAGCAAGCAACATCTTACTACAAAGCAAGGGTGAAAAAAAAATCCAGTGCAATGTTGTACGGTGGGGAATCAAACCCCCACAGCAGTGTGTGTGTGTGTGTGTGTGTGTGTGTGTGTGTGTGTGTGTATGTGTGTGTGTGTGTGTGTGTGTGTTGATGGATATCAAACTCAGGCCCCATGCACATTAGGCAAGCACTCTACCACTGAGCTACACCCCCAGCCCTACTCTCTGGAAACTGTTACTGTGAAAGTAGCATAGGGAATGGGTTAGGAAATCCAGACCCCGGGTCACCATGGCATCTTGGTTTTGCCAAAGCCCAGGTTTCCCTTAGGATAAGATTCAGGATGTGGACAAAAGCCGTTTTCTAGTTTTTGTCCTCTAACAACTGCTTGATTTTCAATTCTCACTCTGGGAATTTACTAGAACACCTGGCCACATTACAACACCCAGGTCTCTTATTGGTCACACCTTACGTTCTGTCCAGATCAGTCCTCACAGCAATGCACTTTACGTGGATAGAAACTCCCATCTCTGTTTGCCAACCTGGAGCTTTCCCTCCATCATATCTCATATGTCATTAGGTCGGAGAGCAGAATCACGTGCCTCCTGTCAATGTTCAAGCTGTTACTGAGCATGGTGTCCTGGATCTCACTGATGGTGGTCGTCTGGGCAGCATGGATGTACAGCTGGAGAACCTCACTGTCTCGGCCTTCAGCTGCAAGGCTCCCGGAGCAGCTGTGGCTATCTGCAGACTTCGGCGACAATGGCTTTCTTCCTTTGCTTCCTTGTGACTTTTAAAGAATTCATTCTAGTTACGTTTATGCCAAGTTCTCTACACCACAATATAGATTTTATTCCTGTTCCTGTGTATGTTTGTTTGCCTACATGAGTGTATGTCACCTGTATGGGATACACGTGAAACCAAAAGAGGATGTTGGATACCCTGGAATTGGAGTTGTAAGGTATCGTACCTGGGTACCAGAGCAGAACTTTGGTCTCCTGGGTAGGCCCACAATTTTGATCGGTAGTCTTAAGATCAAAAGAACAAAGCACTAACTTCCACTCTTGTTTCCCTGCCATCCAAGGCCAGCACAGGCACTCTCCATAAGTCATGTGACCGTGGCTGCAGTCTGATCCACAGTCAAGGCCCTGTCACTTTCTCAATGCTCTTGAAAGGAAACTCAGTTCTTAGTATCAAAAGAGACTCTTTACATCCCCTAGGAGAGTTTTTTCATTTTGCCATTCCCCAGGTGGACACGTTCAGCATTGCCATCCCTCTCTAGATATACTCAGATAACAGGATTGATGCAAGAAGGAGAAACAGGGAGCACACAAGGAAAAGACCAGGACCAAATACAGTACACTGCATTGTTAGGTCAACTAGCAGTCATGAGTACTTTACTAGATCATACTCAGTGAAGCCTGTAACAGGTCTTTCAAAGCTCTCACTGAGGCTAGGTAGTTTCAGGAGACCCCAGACATCCATTCCGTCAGTGAGAAAACTTTACAAAAAAATTTCCTGACAGAGGGCACCCTTCCTCATCTCTGGATGTGAAAAACATTTGTTGACGTTCTGTTCCCAAAGGAACCCACTCCTTGTGCATTTGACTTCCCTCTGTGCATCTTCAGCTATACCCCTGACCTCTCATGACCTCTATCATGTTCCATCTTCACAGTAACAATGGCCTCTTTACCCAGGTCTTTTGGGCTAATCTGACCAACCTGGAGGAAGCAAGTAGGCTTCTAAGCACTCTACATGTTCACAGTTGCTGGTCTTCAGCTAGGAGGAGCTATTTTTCCTTTAATGTTCTTTCTTTCACAAGACTTAGAGAAAGGAAAACTGATTTTGACCCCCAAAACAATATGATGTTCTCTAGTTCTCCTAATCTCAGATCTCTTGAAAATCTAAATGAATCACTACAGAATTGCAGAGAATGGCTATAAACTTAATAGGAGAAATATGAGTCAGGGCATTTTGGACAAGGGATAGTGACACCAAAGTGATAAACTGTCTACTGAGGAGTTACTGCTCAATATTGCTAGCTCCTTTAATATTTTCTCTTTCATGTTATTGGTGACCACAAAAGAACTACATGTTTCATTTTTACTATATCAAGTTTTGACTTTAGCAACTTTCTAAAAATCCAAACACTGATTAACACAGCAAACCTACCCTCTGAACACCACACATTGCAGAGTTTACCAATCATAGGCATTAATGAGCACAAGAATCACTGGTCCTTTAGACACAACCCAGAGAGCAGCTGCGTGATGGCCTTGGAAGTGTATGTGAAGTCTTTTATGAGAGACACACCAGGGAGATATGTATGCCATTCCTGGAAATTAGAACATCATCGAGTCCATTTCAGTGCCTAGCTCCCCAATGCTCTATCCACTGCAGGTCCTGGGTCCAACTGTGTCCTAGAGGAAGAGGCACAGAACAGGATATAATGCACCAAATAAAAAGTCCCTCAAAAATGTTGGGGACAGACTTCTGTGTATTGCCACTTAAAATGAAATATATGAATTCTGCTGGGTTTAAGATGGAAACAGCCAGGCCTTGGTTGTATCCCAGGGAAAGGCCAACACAGCTTAGAATAAGTAAGAAAAGGAGAGTGAGATGGTCAGAGGGTCGCAAAGCATGACTAAATTCTCTGAGGTCAGTGCATGTGTACTGGGGTGATGTCCACTGTATGAAGTAGTTCAAAGTGACCTATTCTTACTGTGTACTGGACCCTGACATTCATAACATGAGTTTCCTTATGGGAAGAAGACATTCAGGAGATTTCATTGCAAGTCCTTCCATGTATAAGAGCATCTAGCCTACAGTCCCATTGGAGACTATAGAGTCCAAGCACAAAGCTATTCTAAGCCTGGAAATTATGCTGGGGCAGTGTGCATGTTAGACTTTGTTATCAGACTGACAAAACTAGAACCACCTGGGAAGAAGGACTCACAATGAGGAGTTATTTTGATCAGGTTTACTCTGGCCATGTCTGTAGGTTTTATAGATTGTTCATTGAGATGGGCAGAATCATTTCATTGACTGGGACTGAGCTGTGTAATAGTGAAGGAACCTGGAGAATGAGCAGAGCAGGCAGGCAGCCTGGGTCATTCAGTCTCTGCTCCTGACTGTGGATGCGATGTGACTTGCTGGTGACGTTTCTGCTTTCACTTCCCCAAGATTGACTATAACCTGGGACTCTGGGCTAAAATCAGTTCTTCCCTAAGTTGTAGAACATGTGAACTCAATGTAATGAAGATCCTAAGACATCACTTTGGGACTCTGGGGTTGCCACAATTCAGGAAAGTGTGAAAGTAAATAGTATGTTAACCACAGCATATCAGTACCCCAAGTGCTCCTGCTTGCCCTGACCGCACACCGTGTTTCTCCATATTACAAGACAAATTGACACCCATTGACACACACTACGTCACCCTGTCCAGAAATAGCTCCAGATACTGTCTTGCCATAACAAGTACTATTATAATTCTTTCTAGATACTAAATGAAAGTTTGATTTCATTGGAAGGTATTTTTCTATGGCTTTCCTGATCATTAAAATTTTGAAATATGGGGAGATGGATCTCAAATCACAGCCGTGAAGATGAATCTCAACCTTATGACGCACATCTCCTTAGAGGTCAGGAGAAGCACCTGAAAGGTGAAACTAGAAAAGCACTTTACCTGGCAGGTGTAGTGGGCAGACATATGAATTGACAGTCTGTTTGTTTCTTTCTCTAGTCCAGATAATAATCCTAGGGCTGATGTACACACATCCCTGTAAGGACTTCTTGATTGCCCTCTAACTTCTGAGCTTCCTCAGAAAGACTTCTGGGAACAGAGATTTAACAAACTTCCCACTTCTCAAATCAATAAAAGTAGTTAGAAGGAAAAAGTTACTCTGATGGTGTTTTTATCCACCTAGGTAGGACATGTAACAGCCCCCTCTGAGCAACTTCAAAGGGCTAAGCAAGAAGGACCTCAGGCTGTGCCCAGGAAATCCAATACCACATCAACAAGGATAGCATGTTAGCATGGATTTCTGAGGAAGAGAGTGCAAAAGGCAGAAGTCCAAGGGGGAAACAGCAGCGACACCCATGAAATGCTCTGTTATGTGATTGGCAGTTTAGCCTCTCTGTGTGTCAGTTTCCTCCGGCTTGAGAAAGGAAGGTTGGATGGACCATGGAGATGAGCGCTGCCACCGGGGATACCTTACAGAACCACTTCCTCCATAAGAGGGAAATTTCAGCAACAGAAATGGGAATTCTCAACTGTGGCCCTCACGTTGCTGAAGGAATTATTTTTTGCTGTCTTGTTTTCTGTTTTTACGTCTCCCTCATTCTCTTTCTTTTACTTGCTTGTGTTTATTGATTGTATTATGCATATTAATCCACTGTAAAGAAAGGCAGGGCCCACACAAGACTGATGTGGGATTCCCCTCAGCATGCTTTGAATATATTTTATTACCATTAGTTAATAAAGAAGGGACTTTGACCTATGGTGGGGCAGAACAGAGCTAGGTGGGAAAACTAAACTGAATTGCAAAAAGAAAGAAGGCAGAGTCAGGGAGATGGCATGTAGCTGCCGAAGAAGGACACCAATATCTACTGCTAAGCCACAGCCTCATGGTGATACACAGATTAATAGAAATGGGTTAATTTAAGATATAAGAGCTAGCTAGGAATATGCCTGAGCCATTGACTAAAGAGTATTGTAATTAATATAACTTTTGTGTGATTTATTCAGGTCTTGGCAGCCAGGAACAAAAGAACAGTCTCTGTTTACACAAGACAAACATGCTGTTTCAAGACTCTGAAAATGTTAAATATATCAATACACACTAATTCACAACTCTCGGCATTCAATCCTTCCTGAACATTTTAAACACTGCAAGCCGCAGTATTCTCTCTGGAAAAGCAGGAGTAACAGATAGCTCACATACTTTTAACTGCAGTTAAGTGTTATAATTTAGTGTTCCCACTAAAACACACACCATGCATGGCCCCTCCTTCTTCCTCTGCCTAATGCCTCCTTCCTTGTCTAGGAGGCTGCCTTCTCTCTCCACAGCTCAGTCAGGACAAGCCTAATATGAGGAACAAACTCTCAGCAGTACTCCTCCCCGTACACACACTAATAGATCAGTCACTTCCAGCTCAAATACGCAGAGTTCCAAAGGGCACCCCTCACAGTAATCGATCACCAGTTCTCCTTGGGAAGGACATCAGCTCTCAGCTGAGCCTCACCAACCACAGCTAGGATTTTCACTGGTTCAGTGTAACTTCCTTAATTTGTCTGGGCCATTAATTTCTAAAGGAGAATGGGGAAGGTACTGTGCATAGCTCATAGCTAATCTGGGCCAGCTAGAGACTGAGCTCCAGGAAGCAAGAAGGAAATAGCCACAAAGTGAGAAGGCACTAGTTGTCCTAAAACAGGGTGGTAGTGTTCAAACTTAGGCTTCCTGCCCTCCCTTTCTTTTTTAAAAAATTTTCTATGATTTATTTATCTTTATTTTGTGTGCGTTGGTGTAAAGGTGTCAGATCCCCTGGAACTGGATTTTCAGACAGTTGTGAGCGGCCATGTGGGTGCTGGGAATTGAACCCAGGTCCTCTGGAAGAACAGTCAGTGCTCTTAACTGCTGAGCCTTTTCTCCAGCCCCCCTCCCCCACCTTTCTTCCCTTCTTGCTAATTTCACCCTCTGGCTTCCAAAGGGCTAACAAATGGTGAGAAGATTAGAAAAGGGATGATCTCAGAGAACCTTCCTCCAGTAACTGATGGAAGCAGATGCAGTGACCCACAGCTAAGCACTGGGCTGAACTGGAGTTCAGTTGAAGAGAGTGAGGAGAGATTATATGGACGGGACGGGAGTGTCAAGGTCCTGATGGGAAAACCAGCAGACACACCTGACCCCAGCTCCTGGACTCTCGCCTGGCAGCTGGGGAACCTGTATGGAACTAAACTAGGTGCTCTGAGTGTAGGTGACAGTTGTGGGGTATTGATTGTCTCTTGATGGGGCTCCTAGCAGTAAGACCAGAATTTAACCCAGGTGCATGAAGTTGCTTTTTGGAGCCTATTTCCATTTAATGGGATACTTTAATTAGCCTAGATGCCGGAAAAGGGGGCTTGGTCCTGCCTCGACTTGGTTTGCCAGACTTTTGTTGACTCCCCATGGGAGGTTCTATCCTCTCTGAGGAGTGGATGGGGATTAGGTTGGGGAGAGGTGGGATGGGAATGGGAGATGAGGAGGGAGGGGGAACTGTGGTTGGTACACAAAAAGAAAAAAAATTAAATAAAAAAATATTTAGTTAAAAAAAAAGAAAGGGGGATGAGCCAAATACTTCTCAGGTGTTCTCCCACCTCCACCCTGACACAGGATATGATGTCTTTCTGAGGACCCTAAAACAGTGCTTCTGTTATGGTTATGTTATTGTTCACAGAGACAAGCAGGAGAGATGCCGGGAGCTTGAATTGGTATTCAGGCATTGGTCCCTTTTATGGTGGGCTAAGAGAAAAGCTGTCACCCTTTCCAGTAAAGCAGTAGCCACTACCAGACCCTGGACCCACTCGGTAAGCTGCAAGAGAGGAGATGGCCAGTAGATGGGTGGAGCTGTGCGGAACTGATCCTCACTAGTGCCCTCACTGTAGCAGCCTAATGATGCCATTCAGGTAGACGATGGGCAGGAGGTGAGGCTGCTTCTCCGCCACTGAGAGTGCTGGTCCTGGAGAGTGTCCTGCTCCTTGGCCAGGAGCAAAGGGAACAGCAGATCCTCCATGGCGCCTCCTGCCTCCTTGTCCAGCTGCTGTCATTCACTTGGGCTCAGCAGCAAGCAGGGCCTTCACCTCTCTCAGGACTTGACAATTAACCCAAATTTTTCTTTTCAGGATCCCCTAATTACTCTCTTGCCTCCAGACAGCAAGAAGTAACTTTAAGAACATGATGCCTACATTCTCAAGACGTGGGGTGGTTGGTTTTTGGTTTGGTTTTAATTGGGTTATGGATACTTGCCATTGTTTGGGAGGGTTACAAGTTGTTATTGGTAATGGTCAGGAAAAAAAGCTGAACAAAAAAATTTAGATTCAGGGTTCTTGTTTGAAAAGAGAAATGGGAGATAAAAATATGATAGGCTAAAGGGATAGATTAAATCTACTCTGGAAAGGAAAAGGGCGGTATAGATATAATAGGATAAAAAAAGGTAGATTATTGACTCCACTTTTAAATCATGGAAGCAACTACTAGGTCTAAATATTTTACATAGATATAGATCTTTGTATATTGATACAAATTTGAGATTAATTTTTGTTAGAACATACTGTATATACATTTTTAATCTTGTTCAAGATATTGTACATATACAGCTCAATTAATGCCAATTTCTAGTCCTATTATTACCAACTAATTAGAATACAATGAATGCAAGTTAGTAGTTATTCATTACTATCAAATGTGTAGTCATCAGATGTGGTTTCAAGATCAGACAGAGATACATTTTAGACGCACAGGTTATCTTCACAAACTTCATAAATCTACAGAATCTGGCATTTAAGTTGTTTTAATAACATAAGCTTTGTTCTTTTTTTTATAACAGTAAGATATATCTGCTCCTGGCCACACCAGTCTACTTCAAAGAAGACAATGGACACTGAAGAAGCCCCACAAGGAGTTTACTTTTTTTGTGACAAAAGTTAGCCACTGGGTAAGAAAGTGTTCTTGCCTCAACAGCTGGCAATATGCTGTCCAAATTGGAAAAGCAAGACACACAAAGAAAGGACTGCTGAACCTTTCCAAGATAAGAGTTGGTTGTGGCTTGCTCTTTTCTCTCTCAGATATTTCAGCAGTTCCCCCTTTTATGATTTCAGGTTTTTATTATTTAGACCAATTAAAACTCATGAAACACTTAAGGGTTTCCTTCCTTAGTTGGTTTTCTTGGGAATTGAGGGATTTCATAATTAGGCATCACATTAGTGCAAAATGCTTTAGCAGGGCACAATATCTCACCACAATGATGGGGAAAGGGATTGGAGAAAGACAGATACTTCCCACATGCTTCTCACTAGATTTCATATTTCATGTAGTCAACTCTCAAGAGATGCTAGCTGAGAATGAAACCATTAACACATTACAACTAGATACATACTATTCCAAATACAATATATAGTCAATGGATTGTCCAGCACAACTGGGAAACATTTTATTGATGCTATCTTTTATTTCATTGCTTTCAAACTTCCAGGACTAGTGGATAGTTTCTTAATTCAAACACAAAGTAATTGAGTGAAATATCAGATCATAGTAAAGGGCTAACACAATGAATGAAGCAATGGCCACACTAATGAGTAAGCCTCAGGTCTACAATAAATCATTTCAACAGCTAGGGAACGGTTACTATGAAAAGCTATTTTTTAGATCCCATTTTAGATCAAACTGGTGACTTCAGACTGTGGTGTGTCAGTTTCATGATCATGATTATGGTCTTCTCATGTTGCATCCATGAACTCTCATCAGATACGGTGAGTCCTCAAACCCTGTATAAGACATAGGTAATATTAACCCTCATGAACATCTTTTCACAAAAGAACGAGGGACTCATGAAATCGAACTCATCCTTGAGGACATATGCAGTTATTGATGTGGGAGGGAGACTCGTGTTTTTCATCGATGCAGGAATTTCTAGGGTGTTGAGGAACTGTAAGTGATTTTGGAAACATATCCCCACACCATTTAAATCCATTATTTCACCATCAACAAAACAAGATGTCAAAGTGGAACAGGAGATTAGTTAAAAAAGAAAAACTATCAGAGAAAATGGGAGGAATACAACAGAAATATGACAAGTAGTGGTCAAAAATGTGATGAAATTCATTAGAGCCACATAGATAGCTTCTCTATCATGCATTATTAAGATAGGTTAACAATACAAATTAAGAGTGAAGTATAAGAGTGAATTGTGTGAAAGATATGGGCAGTGATAATTGTTATGGAGATAATTGCATAGCCTTTTATTTTTGAGCAAATAGACATGAAATTGGTAATGTTAAAACATAATAGGCATAGCTCAAATACTAAGATTAAACAAATATACTATATAGCTTCAAAGAGTCTGTTGGGACACTAAATTCCACATAAACAACTAGTTAATAGGTTTCAAATATTAGCTTCAGGAAATCACATTAGTAAGAAATTCTTTAATAAAAATGATTTGTTTACTTTCTTAAGTAATAAGCTGTAATGTTGAAATATTTTTGTCTTCATAATTTACTGGTTATTAAATTCAGCTTCCATAAAATTTTGGTCAAAACGGGCATATTCACCTTATAAGAAATATACAAACAGCGCCAGGCAGTGGTGGCACACACTTTTAATCTCAGTACTCGGGAGATTAAACTTTATTCTCATCTCTGTGAGTTCGAGGTCAGCCTGGTCTATAAGAGCTAGTTCCAGGATAGGCTCCAAAGCTATAGAGAAACCCTGTCTCCTAAAAAGAAAAAAAAAGAAAGAAAATAAAAAGAAGTTTACAAATAGCAATACTAAGCTCCATTAAGAAAAAGCCTAAATGGAAAAAATAATTAAGGTTTTCTAGTGCTATAGTTTTGGTGTTAAAATTCTCTGAATAGCAGAAATGTAAAGGATTTGTTCCCAAGGAGTTGCTTTTTACAAGTAGTGGACTCTAAGAGGTTGGGAGGGCATCAGGTGACTAGGGATGTATCCCCAGTGGAGAGTCGGAGATCTCGACATGAGCAGACTTTCCGTTTGGCTTCTTAGCTTACAAGGATAGAAGTTTTGCACTACCAGGCATGCCTGACATAAAACGCGCTGACTCGTCACAGGTCCAAATCGACAGGGCCAGTTTATCATGGATTAAATCTCTGGAACTTTAATCCAAAATAAAACTTTCCTCTTCATAAAAAAAGAATCATTTTCATTGTTAATGAATATACCATGATCTTGTTAAAAAAAACAATATACAATAAAATACTTATTATGGATTAATAATAAATACTATTTAGAGTACCTTTGATTTCTTCATTTTGAATGTCATTCTGTTCTGTGTCAGTGGTTCTCAATCTTCCTAATGCTGTGACTCTTTAATATAATTCCCCGTGCGGTGGATTACCCCCAAACATAAAATTACTTTTCTTGCAACTTCATAGCTGTAATTTTGCTACTGTTATGAAATGTATTGTAAATAACTGATCATTCCAATGGTTTTAGGATCATTCAACTCCCCCCAAAGGGTCTCAACCCATAGTTTGAGAATCAGTTCTCAGTATCCTTAATGTGAATAAATTTAAGTGTTTGAAAGCATGCATTTGATATAGCATTCACTTCTCTAGATTTTTGGATTGTGGATGTGAAAACCAGAGACTGATGAATATTCAGAAGGCCAAGGACAATTAGCTACATACATTCCAGCAATATATTTCTGACTAAACAAATATGAGGTTGGAGGGCATTAAATTCACCTTTAAATAATGAAATAATGTCAATAACTATGTGAGGTTCAGATATGTTCATAGTGTCCATAAAATAATACAGATGTGAACTATGTATATAATTTTCATCTGTCAGTTAAAATTAATTTTGAAAACCAAACTAACATTCTCTCACAGAGATCCTCACCCCAACACCCAGGCAAATTCATGTGTGTTGGCTTGAAAGAAAGTGGCCCCCAAAGGAATTATCACTACTGTTAGGCGATCATTTCACATGGGGATCCTACCCTCCTGTACCAGCTCCTTTCTTTTTTTTTTTTTTAAATATTTATGATTTATTTATCTTTTATTTTATGTGCATTGGTATGAAGGTGTCAGATCCCCTGGAACTGGATTTTCAGACAGTTGTGAGCTGCCATATGGGTGCTGGGAATTGAACCAGGGTCCTCTGGAAGAGCAGTCAGTGCCCCTAACCGCTGAGCCATTTCTCCAGCCCCCACCAGCTCCTTTCTATCTGTAGCAAATCTGTTTTTCCTTTCATTCAGTACTGGCAACTGGGTATGTAACGTGGGCATCAGAAAGCGAGAAGCGACCTTCCTCTCACACAGCACACATCAATTTTCCCTTTCTTCTTATTTTATTTAACTTCTGTTTAATATATGGCTGTGTGTATACATATGGCTTTTGATTTGACCCTATATGTGTGAATATAATCTAGCTTTAATTCTGTCTATGTGTATGTGTGTATGTAACTTAAATTCAACTGTGAATATATATTCATATAATTACTGTGTTAAAATGTCTTAATCAGTTCTAATGAGCTCTGTTCATTGTATCTCCTTCAGGATTAAAAAAAAACAAGTCTCAGATATTATAAATTGGTATGTATTTTTAAACAATTGTGATAAATATTTAAGGTTATAAAGATCTATTTCAGATTAACAAGAGCTAACTTACTGAGACCTCTCAGCTTGGATCCAGCTCTCCAGGAAGATAATATACTGTAGTCATAACTCAGATATACCCAATAAACAAAAGTGTTCAAAAGCTCAGAAATCTGGAAAATATGGCATTTAAAATGTCTAATTATTAAAAAAAAGATTTTGTAACAGAGAGATGGGTTAGCCCGTGGCACCACCCCCATTTCCTCCAAATAAGACAGAAGGGAACAGAAGAACCTTCACCCTGAACTTGTTTCATAGGTGGCAGCACTAGTCACTGAGCAAAAACTTCCCTTCACATCACCCGCTGCAAAGACCCTCTTCAGACAGAGGACGCTGAGGGATCCACTGCCTCAGATTGCCCAGGGCAAGGCAGGCTGGTCTTCCTAAAGTTCTAATCCACAGGATTGTCTGAAGACTGGCAGGTCTAGACCTCTTCCACTCAAAGACGAATGTTGCCCTGAAACCTCTGCCCTCAACAACTGTAGAGGACCCTGGGTATTGGCTGTCTAGGTAGCCAATCAAGTAAGTCTGTCATTTGGAAGCATTAACTCAGATAAGTCTTCTCCTTCTCAGGATCTCTGATGCAGTTTGATGACTGGTGGGTCTGCCAGCTTATAAGTAGGAACCAAGGCTTCAACTGCCTTCCCAGTTCTCTGGGGAAACGTTCAGGTAAACACACCTCACTCTCCTAGAGACAATACTAAGTCTAGACACAGTTTACCTCATTACCAGACTCAGAACAGAGATAAACTCATGAAAAACTTCTCCTGAGGGTTAAGGTGATGGTGTAATGATGGGGAAGGAACGGGGGCTTTAAGGGTCACTCAGGTAAAGAAAAAAGCATAAGATGTGAGGATCTAAGGATGTTTTAGGGTCTAAGGAGGTGTTTTATGGTATGTAAATATGAGTTGTAAAGGACTAAAAAAGCTTAAATTCTCATAGTCTTAACATTAATCAATAAAATTCTGATAAGCTATTAATCTAGCTCTGGCAGATATTGCCACTATCCTAACTGCAAGATCAAGATTTTAAATTCCCTTTGATCATATTCCAACTATAGATTTAAAAGGTGCTTTTCATTGCATGAACAGTATCTGTCAGAGTTTTCCAGAAGACTGTGAATGCTTTTATCCCTGAAAGCTCTGACTGATGGCACGTTTGTCCCCTGCCATGGGATCCACAGTCCCACCTCATGCTTCATACCATTACAACTACTAAGAGGTATGGCCTTGTTGGAGGAAGTGTGTCTCTGTGGGGGTTGGCTTTGTGGTCTCTTCTGCTCAAGCTTCCCTCAGTGTGACTTTCAATCAACTTCCTGTTCTCTAAGTCAATATGTAGAACTCTCAGCCACCAACACCAGTCTGCCTGCACGTTGGTGCCTTGTTCCCCATCATGAACTGAACCTCTGATACTATGTGAGCCACCCCAATTAAATGTTTTCTTTATAAGAATTGCCATGGTCACGGTATCTCTTCACAGCAATAAGAACTCAAACTAAGATATTCATCAAAACTCAAAGAATAGAAAAAAGATCACTGTCCTATGATGTATTTCTCATCACTGGTTTCCCTACTTCCATGAAGTTCTGGAAGGCATCATGATATGAAGTCCAGTATTAATGCAGTAGTTTTGCCAGCTGTGACTTGAGAGTGCTCCTAGACTCACTAGGTTACAGTCTATCATATCAAAACCAGATCAGAATACTTTTCCACAGAGTAACTACTTGCTAGATTTCTGAAAAATCTAAGCAATTATATATGAATTTTCAGATGAAAAGAATAGAGACAGATGTGCAGGATGCATTATTTTGCAGAAGACAGGCTTGCTTAACAAAGAAGTCAATAGAAGCAGACAAAATATTTAAAAAGCCAATCAAATATCTACTTGAAAAATCTCATTAACATAAATAATATGAATGTTATGCTGCCATGCTCATATGAAATATACCAGTCGAAATATGTATAAATATTAATAGGCTTCACAATATCTGTTGTGGTTATTTTTGGAAAACAAAAAGCACCATAAAAAGAAATATACAAACAGTAAAATATTATTACATATGGTAAATATGTTCATATTCACTAAAATTTTGTCCAACTTGGATTTAATAGCCTATAAATTAAAGAACCATGAAATATCTTTCATAGTACATGTCAATTGTATTTTATTATATTTAAAATACAAATAATACTTTGAAATGAATTAAAATATTTTATTTATTTCACACTAAAGGCATGATGACTTTTTATGCATAACTACAGGTGCAAAGACATGACATTTCAGCACAACAGTATCATATATATGTATATATGATGATTTATGAATCAGTGAAATACATATTTCAACCATGAAAAGAATAAAATTACTATTGTTCATGGCACTGGAAAAATGAACAGAAAACCATAACATTTGTATAAAACAAACATAAAGATAAGTTTGATAGAGTGCTCAGAAATACTTATTTGCATTTATTGCCAATAGACACTCAAAAAATCTTTCAAATATATGCATTGTGGAAAGAATACTTTCTTCAATAAATGGGACTGTACAAACTGAAAAGTCACATACAAAAAATAGGAACTTTGTTCCCATCACCTACTTAGCACACACACACACAAATTTAAATGTACTAAACATTTGATCATAGAACTTAAAGTTGTAAACCCAACAGAAGGAAAAACAGGGAAATACTTTAACATATTTTCATATTCAACATATTTATTGATATATGTGAAAAAACAGAGAAAAAATGAAAGCCCTAGAATGATGTGATTACAGAAAATCAACAAGTTTCTGGACAAGGAGGGAAAATCAAACACGAAGATCTGACATTGTATTGGAAAACCCTTGTTAATTATTCATTGACATTGAATAACATCAGAAATATATAATGTATTTCAAGTCCATGATAATGTAAAATTAAAGAATTCAATTAAGTACAGAAATTATGTAAAAATGTGCTCAAATGACCAACAAATAGATGATAGCAATTATTCAAATATATTAGCTGTCACGTAAACGTACTCAAAACTCTAAGGACTTATTTCACAAATGCTGTTAAGAGTGCAGAAGAACGGCAGTGTTAGTGTAATGTAGGTCACAATAATGACTAGGAAGGCTGGGGATGCTGCTCAGTCACAGAGCATGTATCTAACATGTGCAGACATCAATTTAAACCAGCATCACCACAGACGAAGGAACTAAGAGTATAGAAATAGATGTCATGATTCCTTACAGTATTAAATTATATATAAAATATAGGGTTCTTTTCCCTTCTGAGTGTTTATAGTGAATTATATCAGTATCAAATACTGAACAGTAAATGAATATATTAAAGTTGATGTTCTAATAACCTTAGGTCATTCTTCTCCATATTTCTATTGATGTAGGAGCACTGACTTTTAAGATAGGAAAAAATTAAAATTTTAGGCATTTTAATTGTGGCAGACAAGGTCACCTGAAAAGGGAGTGTGGGCAAATTGCTTCTAGAAGCAATATTAGTTATAAATAGAAATGGACTATGTAGAAGGTATGGCAAAAGCTGGCATTGTACTAATGAATGTAGATCAACAAGGGACAGGCAAAGTAACACTTTGCCATTGAGAGCTACCCTGAGGGGCCTCTTGCAGACTCCACGAACAAATGTAGTTCAGTTGTTCCCTATTAGTATCAGGGAAAAGTCTCCACAAAACAATTAAATGACATAATGTTAAAAAAAAACCATATGACATATTTAGAAAATAAAATTATCAGGAGAAGCCATAAAGCAAACATTTTAGCAAGCTTCTGTAAATGATCTAAGATCAAAGTAAAAATACAAATGGACAATATAGAACTTGAGGGTTTGGTAGACACAGGTTCAGATGTAACAAAAAGTGTACCAGAATCATAGCATCCATGTTGGCCTCTTCAGGGAGTAAATTATTGTGGACCAGGAAGGTCAGTTCCCTGAACTGCTCCAGTGCTGTGAAAAAGAAAACCTGAGGGTAGCAAGTTTAGAAAACTTTTTTTACCTGAGGGTAATTAGAAATAAGTTTCTATCTCTCTGGTAAATAATGAAACACAGATGCTTTCTGATGGTAACTTTCTCTTTACTTCATCAGGAAAAAAAAAATTTCTAAAAAAATCTCTCCCTGCCTGTCCACTCCCCTGCCCCTCTCTTTCTCTACCTTCATTCTCACCCTTCTTTACATCACTTCCCCCTTCTCACTCACTCACTCACTCACTCACTCTGCCGCCTCTGCTTTTTCTCTCTCGCTCTCTCTGCTTTTTCTCTCTCTCTGCTTTTTGCCACTTCTCTCACAGTGCAACTCTGGACAAATATGTTATTTTTCAGAGACCCACCCATACTCATAACACATGTTAAATTATGTAGTTTTGGGCTGGAGAGATGGCTCAGGGGATAAGAGCACTGTCTGCTCCTCCAGGTGACCTGAGTTCAATTCCCAGCAACTACATGGTGACTTAAAACCATCTGTAATGAGATCTGACGCTCTCTTCTGGCCTGTAGGCATACATACAGGAATAATACTGTATACATACTAAATAAATAAAGCTTTAAAACAATATGTAGTTTCTCTCAGGCTAGGAATTTGAGAATGACTGGGCAGTGAGGAAGTGGCCTTGCACATAGTTCTAAATTGGTGAGGGTTCTCAGACAGTAAGTAAACAGTTGGCTGAACTTTGCATTTGGGGAGTATGTGCAGACTAAAGATCCTTCAAATCCTGGGCTTGAATTAGCAGAACAATATGTAAGAAAATTATCTCATGTGTTTGTCTCTAGGGCAGCCAGATACTGTCCCTGGAGGCAACCAGCCTGTTTTGAATCTTCAGAGAATGTGGCTCAGTGTGTAAAATGCTGTCTTTTTAGCTGAGAATTCGGTCAGTCTCAGTCAAGAAAATATTCTAGTATTATTCCTGTTCATCAATGTTATACAACTTAAGCAGAAAATCATCTTCTCACTATCCACCGCTATATTGTGCTCAACAGATGGAATCTATGCATGAGATAAACACAAGCAGTGAGAATATGCCCAGAACTATTCTGAGGGAAGATGTGAAGTCCTCGGGAAGAAAGGAAGTAACTCTCGAGATAAATTACAGACAGAAGCAGCTGGTTTCCACGGTCAGTGATCCCACAGCCTTACCAGGTGGGACTCTCCACCAGGAAATCACGAGTCTGATGGGTCAACTTGTTAAACACTAGTTGTTACTGATGTATGTTCCCACAGCTCTCTGCAGTAAATGTTCAGCTTTTAGGGGTTGGCAGTTTGTCTTAAGTAAAACAAAGTGCAATGTGGGTTGAATATATAAGGCCAGAAGTACAGGTAGAAAAATTAAGACCATATGTGGCTATTATAACTATGAATTTATGGGGACAAGATCTGTTGCAGCAATAAAAAAATACAGATTAACATTCTCCCAATCTCAGAAAGAAACTATAAAATAAGGAATGCTTCTGAGACAAATCAAAAGACACTATTACAGACAGTCACAGACCATTCAAGCTGTACATAAGCAGGTCACAAAAGTTGTTGATATTTCAAATAACAGCCCTACCTTTAAAATGATTGACTGACAAACCAGTTTGGGTGGAACAATGGCCTTTGACAACAGAAAAATTACAGACCTTAGAACAGTTAGTATAAGAGGAGTTAAATGCTCAACGTATTGAAGAACAAACCAGTCTTTGGAAATCTTCTGTATTTGTTATGAAAAGGAAAGCCAGAAAATGAAGGATATCAACATATCTAAAAGCCACATATAAGTATATTCAGTCAAAGGGCCCTTTACAGTTTGGAATTCCCTTGCTTTCTTTATTCCCTAATGGATGACATATAGTGATTGATTTAAAAGGTTGCTTTTTTACTATACTATGACAAGAAGTTAGAGGAAAAAATTACCTTCACAGTGCCTACTTATAACAGTGCTCACCCTGTTAAGAGATATCAATGGAAGATTCTTCCACAAGGGAGGTTGAACACTCTCACCCTGTGCCATTATTTTGGAAAACAGCTGTTGGAAATAATTCATATATAATTTCCTCAATCTTTAATTTATCATTATATGAACAATACCTTATTAGTTGAGCCATATATAGATACTTTAGAAAAAATGTTTGAAAAATTAATATTTGCAACAGTTTAAAAGAAAGACAACAAAATTCAGTAAGTAGGGATAGATTCATGTTCCAAAACATAGATCATATCTTTTTTTGTTTTCTGACATGTGCATATCGGGGCATAAGATTAGTCATCATTGATGAAGTGTGACAAAACAGAATTAGCTTTTTTAAAAATATTTTTTATTAATTAATTTATTTATTTGTTATGTATATGCCTGCCTGTCAGAAGAAAGCACAAGACCTCATTACAGATGGTTGTGAGCCACTATGTGGTTGCTGGGGATTAAACTCAGGACCTCTGAAAGAGCAGCTAGTCCTCTTAACCTCTGAGCCATCTCTCCAGTCCCAGAATTAGCTTTTACATCATTTTCCCTCAAGTTTAGTTATTATCGGTGAAGAGTTATCTTTTATAATCATTTTTTCTCGTCAACCGTGGTGGCACTGCACAAGCTAACTTCTAAAACGTCTTTGTTTTATCATCTTTCCACACCATTTTTGAACATGAAGCTACATCCCTGTGTAGAGCAGAGGTAACCAGCTCCTCTAACTTTGTTTCTGTATATGCAACATAACTCTGGGGAATTTTGTGTAAGCTAGTCAAACCCACTTCTCCTTAGTTCACACGATCATCAAGCATCTGTTAGAGTAAGTTTAGGTTCAGGTTTGTTGGGTCCTTGGAAAGAAATGAACTCTTACTTGGTTGGTGTGGGATTCTTTCATGCTTTTATCTTGGGGTACAGGTACTAGGCAGTTCATGCCACTAAAGCCACCCCAGCCACTGACTTCCCAGTTCCCTGTCTCAAGCCCAAGCATAACAGGGAAACTGAACGTGGATAGTTAGGAAGAATTCTGGAGTAGAAGATGCTTCAGGGGAGGGCTGTCACTGCATAACCCTTCCCCTCCTCTAATAATTCTGAATTTAGATGGAGATGGAAGTGATCATCATTGAGATTGATGAGTTTTCAGTGCATATGGGGTTGAGCTCTAAAGGAGTCCACAGGCCTTGTACAAGTTTCTATCCTAAAGAAAAAAATTACTCATCTATTCAGGAGGGTGACTGTCAGAATATACCAAGAACTCATGGTGTTACATCTATTTCCTGAGTTCTAGGATTTACATAGGTTCTAGTGAGCAAAATTGGAGTCCGTAAGATTTCATGGCAAGTACTTTGACCTACTGATCCAACTCCAAGCCCCAGAGTTTGTTCTTGTGTGTTTTACAGCAAATTACATTTTTCAACGTGTTTCACTTGACTTGGCAGTTGTCAATAGGAGCATGGAGTTGTTCACAGTATTCCTTTATTCCTTAGAAAATGTCTGTGTGCTCTCAGGTGTGGCGATGACCCCCATAATCTGAGCACTTGTGTGGACAAGGCAGGAGAACTGCGATGAGTCAGGGCCAACGTGGGCTAAACAGTGAGTTCAAGGCCACACTGGTACTAGTGCCCTACACCTCTCCGGATCCAGAAGGAGCACTGCACCAAGTCTGGGAACCAGCTAATGGGATCTGAGGGTGAAGAAAGGAATTAGCTCACATGTGCGTTGTTTTCATCACGTCTCTTTATTTTTTTCCTTCTCCTCTCTTCTCACAATGTTTTCAGTTTATATACACAACCAGACACATTTAGTGAATTTCTGACAGTTATATGGATGTCAGGCATACATTTTTCAGAGGAAAAAAAAACATAGAGGGGCTGGAGAGATGTCTAAGCGGTTAAGTGCATTGCCTGTTCTTCCAAAGGTCCTGAGTTCAATTTCCAGCAACTACATGGTGGCTCACAACCATCTGTAATGAGGACTGGTGCCCTCTTCCGACCTGCAGGCATACATGTAGTCAGAATATTGTATACATAATAAATAAATATTAAAAAAAATAAGAACTAACAAAGCAAGTGCCTGTTACCTTACTTTATGTCTCAGAGGGGGCATGACTGTGAGACCCTCTGGCATAACTTTTTGTATTTGGTCTTTTTGTTGTTCTTGTTGTTGTTTATGAGACAAGGTTTCTCTGCAGCTTGGGAGCCTGGCCTGGAACAAGCTCTTGTAGACCAGGCTGGCCTCAAGCTTACAAGGATTTGTTTGGCTCTGCCTCCCAAGTGCTGGGATTAAAGGCCTGTGCCACAACAGCCTGGGTTCTCCAGCATAATATAAAGAGGAAAAAGGGTCAATAGAGTAGGGGCTGTGCTTTCTAAGAGAGGGAAAGGGGAGCTTGTTTGTCAAACTACATTTGTGTGACTAGTTAAGCTAGAAGTTTGTAATCGGTAAATGTAGAAAATTGAAAGAAAATGCAGCAGTGCTGAGTGCACCCTAAGCACTTTCTTCCACTTTTTCCATGGCTGGGAACACTGACTTGTGGTAACCATGGCAACCAGCATAAGCTGCAAAAGGAAAATAGATGGCATTGCCATTTTCTCCAAATGTTAGCTGATTAAAGGGAGCCTCTCAACACTATAGACAATATCTAAAGTAGTTAGATCAAAAAAGAAAAAAATCTATGGCTATATAGTGTAAAATACATAGCCCGACACTTTCAGCCTCTGGACCAAGACCAGGAGAGATTGTTCCCATTGACACCCAGTGACAAGAATTTCCTTTCTCTGGGAACTTTTTGAGAATTCAAGTCATCCGGTATATATTCTAAATATCAAGATTATACAGTCAAAAGAAATGTCATCCTCCTAACTTTCCACAGATATAAGTGCCAGTAGACGAGGTATTTTCATGACATGAGCACACGTGCAGTGAGAAACACCCACTGCTAATCTTAGGGAGAAATGAGGCTCTTAGGAAAGAGATGAAGTGAATCAGGAGAACAATTACAGACAGGAGCAATTGTTCTCCACAACCTTGGCAGGTGGTGCTCCCTCACAGAGGGTCACTCGTCTGCTAAGTCGGCCTGCTGAATACTAGCCATCCTGCTGTATCTCTGCTGGCCCTGATAACTGTACAGTGTTCAAATCAGAGGGACTCCCTTCAAATGTTTATGGCAAAGAGAAGAAAGCTTCAATCTACTTCTGTGTGTTAAATTATAGTTTATCTGCAATGTAAAGAGAAGCAATGTTTCAGAACCTACCGTCTATAATATTACTTGGCACAAAGGAAATGAATAAATATGGTTTGGATCTGCACTGACAGAGACTGATCTCAGACTGGGTGTGAGATTTGAAAGTTTATACATAAGTATTTTTCTATAGCAGTATGAAAGAGCATGCACTATACCCTGTTCAAAATCATCACCAAGAGACATGCATGCTTGAGCCCTTCTGTGTGTTTAGTTTTGGGGTGGGGGTTTGCTGCATATCCCAAGCAGACCTTGAACTTGTGATCAGGCTCTCCTGCTGTAATTACAGGCATGCATCCTCACGTCTGGCTACTGGCAAACTCATACTTGGTCATATATTAATTATAATTCATGCTACTTTGAACTAGAATAGAATTGAATATGTGATTTCTCACCTGCCCTAGTGTCTAAGTCTCATTTATCACTACCAAAATGTGGAAAAATCCCAAGTGAATAACGTGGTTTCAAAAGATTGATTTCTGATTCCCATAAAATGAGTAATTCTTCATTTCCAGATGTTTTGGGTAGTGATGTGCTATTATTGGTATGCTAGCATAGTTTTAACTTCTAGATACTAGAAGTTTCTATCCATTACCAATTCTTAATTAGTATGGAGTGATTAGTGTAACATGGACCACAGATCAGCATCTGTCTGCCTGTATATGGATTAGATACTGAATTGGATATTTGAAAAGAAATATAACAACAAACAAGCAAATGTAGGAACCACTATATGGGACTAACAAAGGCAAATTCTTCACTGTCTGACTCTTCAAAGACTGTTCTAACTCTAAACAAACCATGGATAAAATGGACACAACAACTCAGATATACAATAAGCTATTCTTTATTTTGGTAATTCCACCCTTAGGTATTTGAACAGTAGTATTCTTTTAGTCTACCATCTTAACAGTTACTATCCCTTCCACCATACAATGGGGCTGTATGTGCTAAATGTGATATTTCTCCTTCAGGTAGTAACATAATTAAGCTTTAGTAAGGAGTGTCTTTAACCATCCCCTCACACACAGGGTCTCTCTGTATAGCCCTGGTTTTCCTAGAACTCTCTCTATAGAGCAGCCTAGACTCAGACTCAAGAGATCCACCTGCTTCTGTCTCCAAAGTACTGGGACTAAGGGCATGGGCCATTATTGCCCAGAAGTGTTCTTATTTTAAATTCACAACTCACATAGGTTCTTCCAAATGAAGCCAGTTTACATTTATTCATGTATGTGACATTACTGGGACATACTTAATGATTACCTTTTATTATTAAGAACACTGTTATAATTACGTGCTCGCTTAAGCTAACTATATTTATAAATTTATACAGAAACAGTACAAATTAATTAAAGCGCTTTAATTGGTACCACAGTGTTAACAGATCCCAAAGAAAACTACTCCAGATTTTGTGAGACACCCAGAAACGTGCTGCAGAAAAATCTAGAAGAAATTCATTACTTATGGGGGGACTTTGAAGATGATTCACTGATAAAACAGAAACCTTCTTTGCTATTCAGAAGTAGCCAGCTAAGACAATACTATATAACTTGTAGATTAAGACATTAAGAAAGTTTGTTAAAATTAGAAAGAATAGTGCCTGATAAAAGCAGACAAAATAAGCCTGGTGGGTTGCTTTTGGGATCTAGAAGAAGAGCTGGAGATTCAGGCTCTAGTAGTGTTAATACAACTTTTACGGAAGGGAAAGGCCGTATTTAGTAGTCATAATTCCTGTTTTCCAAAATGCTACAGGTTGGGACACAAATATGGATTTCTTAGTCTTCACAGATAGGGCACACCTTCAATGAGTTAGCAGTTGGTCTGCATTTATAATGAGCAAAGCATGAAACAGGGATCATTCACACTTTGTTCCCTCATTCCACACTCACTCAGAAATTTCTTAATTGAAAGGGTAATTACTAAACTATATACGGTATTATTTCTGACTTTAGAAGTACCAATTTAATCTTTCTTTTTTGAGACAAGTTTTGAGACAAGTTTTCTCACTCTGTAGTCCAACCTGGTCTGAAACTATCTAACTCATGTTGGTCTCCTGCTCACAGCCTGCCTTCTGCCTTGGCCTCTCAAAGGCTGAGAATTGAACTGGGGGTTTCTAGCTGAGAGGCACAGACACAGTACTGCTCATTGCTCAGGTACTGCTAACTCTAGGCTTGAACTGTCTCTCTCACTTCCCACTGAGTTTTATTTAATTCTCTAACCAAGCATATAATATAGTTTTCAAAGCTAAGAAGACAACCAAATTGGAGACCAAAATAACTGGTTTCTTTCCCTTTAGCAAGTGTATGCTGAAACAGTAGACATGGGGAGAAATGCACAGAAAGGCAGGGAGACAAAGGGCCATGAGTAAGTCAGAGGAAGCTAGGAGTAAGTGTAGGGTCAAAGGGCAAAGGGAGTGTGTTTCTTCGGCTCTGGTTTCAGGGTCAGAGTGTGTTTCTTTGACTGACCACTTTACCCCCCACAATAGCTTCATAAACTCATTTTTCAAATTTGTTTGCAAGGGAAACATTGTAAAATTGGACATCCTGAAAGTTGAACAGATTGTTGACACTGTCAACAGTTTTTCTAGAAAATATTCTTGTGTAACTGAATGCAACTTTGTTGAATAAAGATCTTACCAAATACTTTATAAGCCCTTGGTATTTTTACACGTATTCACAGACTATTGTGAGATGCAAAGACTTCAACAGATTGAATGCACAAAAAACTTTTACTCCTATATACAATGCAAAGCTTTACCACACCAACTCTATTTTCAGGACTCCCTGTAGTATGACTCCTCTCACAATTTTGAAGACTACTGACACATTTAAAGCTTCAGCACACTGATTACATTCATTGAGTTTCTCTCCATTACATGTTCTTTTATGTGTTTGAAGATTACTGGGATGAACAAAAGATTTACCACATTGTTTAGATTCACAGTGTTTCTTTCCAATATGTTGTTTTCTTTGGTTAGGTATGATTGTGTTGTACAAAGGCTTTACCATACTGATTACATTCATAGTTTGTCTCCAGCATGTCTTCTTTTATGCTTTTTAAGATACCTATGACATGAAAAGGCTTTACTACATTGATTACATTTGTAGCATTTCTCTCCCAGTATGTGTTCTTCTATGTCTTTGGAGGTGACTGTGGCGTGAAAAGGCTTTACCACATTGATTGCATTCATAGGGTTTCTCTCCAGTATGTGTTCTTCTATGTCTTTGGAGGTGACTGTGGCATGAAAAGGCTTTACCACACTGATTGCATTCATAGGGTTTCTCTCCAGTATGTGTTCTTTCATGTGTTTTAAGATTATTTTGTTGTGCAAAGGCTTTACCACATTGATTGCATTTATAGGGTTTCTCTCCTGTATGTGTTCTTTTATGCCTTTGAAGATGGCAATGATGTGAAAAGGCTTTACCACATTGATTACATTCGTAGGGTTTCTCTCTAGTATGTCTTCTTCTGTGTCTTTGGAGGTGACTGTGGTCTGAAAAGGCTTTACCACATTGATTGCATTCATAGGGTTTCTCTCCACTATGTGTTCTTTTATGTATGTGAAGATTAATTTGTTGTGGAAAGGCTTTACCACATTGATTGCATTCATAGGGTTTCTCTCCAGTATGTGTTCTTTTATGCCTTCGAAGACTACCTTGTTCTCTAAAGGCTTTACCACATTGATTGCATTCATAGGGTTTCTCTTCAGTATGTGTTCTTTTATGTATTTGAAGGTACCTATGACATGAAAAGGCTTTACCACATTGAATACATTCGTAGGGTTTCTCTCCAGTATGTGTTCTTTCATGTGTTTGAAGAGGACTGGGGCGAGAAAAGGCTTTACCACATTGATTGCATTCATAGGGTTTCTCTCCAGTATGTGTTCTTTTATGTGTTTTAAGAGTATTTTGTTGTGCAAAAGCTTTACCACATTGATTGCATTCATAGGGTTTCTCTCCAGTATGTGTTCTTTTATGCCTTTGAAGATACCTATGATGTGAAAAGGCTTTACCACATTGATTACATTCGTAGGGTTTCTCTCCAGTATGTGTTCTTCTATGTGCTTGGAGGTGACTGTGGTATGAAAAGCCTTTACCACATTGATTGCATTCATGGCGTTTCTCTCCAGTATGTGTTCTTTTATGTGCTTGAAGATTATCATGACGTGCAAATGCTTTGCCACAGTGATTGCATTCATAGGGTTTCTCTCCAGTATGTATTCTTTCATGCCTTTGAAGAGAACCCTGTTCTCTAAAGGCTTTACCACATTGATTACATTGATAGCGTTTCTCTCCAGTATGTGTTCTTTTATGCATTTGAAGATTTCTACCATGTGCAAAGGCATTGCCACATTGGCTAGATTTATAGGGTTTCTTTCCAGCATGTGTTCTTTCATGCCTTTGAACATGACTGTCATATGCAAAGGCTTTAACACACTGATTATATTCAGAAGGTTTCTCTCCAGTATGACTTCTTTCATGCCTGCAAGGATAATTGGCACACATAAAACCTGTACCACATTCAAAACACTGTTGAACCAATATATCTTATGAATAAATTTTACAATTTGGTTCAACTCTAAAGATAAAATCTAAGATTTTTATCACTGTATTTATACACATGTTGTTCCCCTTTATTAAGGGCTGTTTTGCATCTTTGAAGATACCTGTGATGGGAAGATCCCTTGTTTCATGGTTCACATATACAGAATTTTTTTAGATTTATTTATTTATTATATATATAACATTCTGCCTCCATGTATACCCGAGTGCCAGAAGAGGGTACCAGATCTTATTACAGATGGTTGTGAGCCACCATGTGGTTGCTGGGAATTGAACTCAGGACCTCTGGAAGAACAGCCAGTGCTCTTAAACACTGAGCCACCTCTCCAGCCCCCAGAATATTTTTATATGAAATTTTACACATGTCAAAAGAACTGGAAAAACTGAGAGTTTCACCACTCATTTCATTTATAAATTATCCTATACTTTTGACTCATACTCTCTTTGTTAAATCACCTAGGACAAACAGAAGGTTTTACATAGTCCTAGTACTCATCGGGCTTTTATACAGTGTGAATTTGTTAATATATTAACAATGAAGCTGGGAAACCGAATACTTGTATACTTGAATCAAATTCAAGAAGTATACTCAATGTGGCGACTGCTACATGACTTCTAATTGTTCTCAGAGAGAAGAGTGTTATGCCTGCCCATTACCCTATACTCCTATGACTTATATCCAGAGTGACATATGAAGAATAGAAAATAAAAGGCCCCCATATTGGATTCACACAGTCTGACTTTCTGTTTCTCACAGACAGATGATACAGGGATTAAGATGCCTCGAAAAAAACAGCACCTTGACTCTTGGCCCTAACTGTAGCTCTCACTATACACAGCACAGGAACAAGTATATTAGTAACACTAGTTTTACAATGGGCTGTATGTATATTAGAAAGTTTTGGAGATATACTTATCACCTATTTAACATGGATACCTTTTGTAATATGAGTGGTATGAAACTAAATAGATTGGGGCAGTTCTACAGCATGGCTATCATAGAACTATGATTCAAATGGTGATATATGTTAAGGCATTGTTTCCTTGTCTTCTTTCTTAGAAGAATGCCTTGCAAATACAATTCACCTACCTGAAATTGAGGCACATGATATTGTGAGAATTTAAGAATGTTCAATATACATGAATTTATGTTCATTTACACTGTTGCTTCTGTTTACAACTTTGAGAACACATTACAATTTCTTCAGAGGCACATTTGTATCATCTTGCACATGATAATTACCTTCCATGTCTTTGAGAACTTTGACAGTGTTCCTCAATATTATGGTCATCCCAAGTGTATCCTAAAATACAGTACCAGAAAATGTATGCTATATTATTGAAAATTATGCAAACTTTAATTTACTATCTTCAGTGAACCTTACAACCATGCCTGATTTATTCACCTCACTCTTCTTTCCCAATCAAATTACAGAAAAACACCAAAATCCAATTAACAGTTCTCCCCTTATTATAAAACATCAAGGAAAATCCAGTCTTACCTATGGTAGTGAGGTTCCTGTAGGTCTCCAGCATTACATCTTTGTAAAGATTCTTCTGGAAAGGATCCAGCAAAATCCACTCTTCCCAAGTAAAGTCAACATGCACATCATGATAGGTCACTGCATTCTGAAATGTCCCACACATGTATACAACAGAAAGCATGATACTGACATCACTGTAAATGCATAGTTCTTTGACAGTATACTCATATAATTGTGGTGTTCCTCATACTTATTCCATGATACAGACAGTATAAGGTAATCCCCAAGTCACTTTAGAAGGAAACTAAATAGGAGGTTCACCTCTGTCATTTCTGTACACTGCGAATAAGATATCACCTTGCAAGAGAAATGATTATAAAAAATGGAGAGAGAGAGAGAGAAAGAAACAGATCAACAAAAGGAAACAAATCAACAATTCAGAGTACACATGAATAAAAGTGTACAATTCCTAACTACAAAATAGAAAAATAAGATGGGCAAGCTGAGTGTACTGGCTCACACCATTAACCCCTACACTCAGAATTTCCAGAGGTGAATACCAACCTAGTTTATGCAATCAGTTCCAGGACAGTCAGAAGTACATGTTAAGGCCCTGCCTCCAGGGGAAGAGATATCTCAGCAGTTAAGAACACTGGCTATTATTCAAGAAGTCGTGAGTTTAAATCTCAGTAACCACATGGTGGCTCACAACAGTTCAAAGTGGGATCGAGTGCCCTCTTCTGGCTTGAGTGCCCTCTTCTGGCTTGCAGGGATACATCCAGACAGAATATTGTATATATAATAAACAAATCTTAAAAGTAAAGACCCTGCCGGGCAGTAGTAACATACACCTTTAATCCCAGCATGCGGGAGGCAGAAGCAGGCCGATCTTTGTAAGTTTGAGGCCAACCTGTTCTGCAAGAGCTAGTTTCAGGAGAGGCTCCAGAGTTGCATGGAAACCCTGTCTTGAAAAACCAATGAATAATAAATAAACAAACAAACAAATAAAGACCCTTTTTCCCATGCAAAAATAGTCAAACAAACAAACAAACAAAAAAGAAAAAGAGATTTTTTTTAGTGATGTCTTTACAGAGTTATGTATTCACTCCAGTCCTGCATTCACCTTCTAGAAACCTGAACTACCCCAAATTAAACTGTAACACCAATGAGATATTATTAAATGGCACTGCATGTTGTGGAGGCCCAAAAAGGTGATCCTATTTCCACCTTGTCTGATGCTCAAAGAGTTTGGAGGTTGTTCAAAATGGTTGACAAGTGTAGCTACATGTCCCGACTCAGGATGTGTTTACTTGGTTCTTTTGACATTAAAATGGCTCATACAAGTAGACCCATTCCATCCTCATAGATGGTCAGGTTATTCAAACCTGGGGAGTGGTTACCTTCAGGATATTTGGTCTAGGGTAGCTTCACGGCCTAAACAACAGAATGCTAATGACTTGGTGTCTCAAAGTTTTGAAGCAATTCATTGCTCAAGTTGTCATTTATATCGCGTTTAAAAAGTCTTTTGCTGCCTTATGGAAAATTAAACACGGATGATTTCAGTATTCACAGGAACACCTCCTGGGACTTTTCTTTGGTTTCTGTTTTATTATTTTTTTTTAAGTCTTAGTATTCTTTACTTATATTTCTAAATCCCCAGGCCCCTACCCTTGCAAGAAGTTATTTTGTCAAGGCTTGTCCCCGACAGCATGTTTAAACAGTTACAAAATGACAGATGAAAACATGAGCAATAAAAATGTGGAGTATAAATAATCAGCACAATGCAAAAGAGAACACTCAGTAGCAGGGAGTTCTTGCTGGTCTTGCATACTGGTGGGCTCACTTGCCAGTACCTACTTGGGGGATCACAAGTATTCATCATTCCATGTTGCAGTAAGGACACTTGCTTGTTCCTGGCTGCTTAGCCCCGAAATTATCACACAGAAACTGTATTAATTAAAATACTGCTTGGACCATTAGCTCTAGCTTCTTATTGGATAAGTCTTACATATTAATTTAACCCATCTCCATTAATCTGTGCATTGCCAGGAGGTTGTGGCCTACCAGCAAAGTTTCAGCACATCTGTCTCCAGCAGCAGCTCCATGGCTTCTCCTTGACTCTGCCTCCTTCTCCCAACATTCAGTTTAGTTTTCCCTGCCTAAGATCTGTCCTGCTATAGGTCCAAAGTAGTTCCCTTCTGCTTCTCGCCAAAACACAGCCATTACAGCTGGGTTCTTGTCAACTGTTAAAGAGCTTCCCAGCAGAGATATCCGTTGCTACACTGCTCCACTCTCCAGGGGTGTTTCCTTGCAGGGGTGTCTATCGCTTCTCTGCTCTGTTACAATATTGAGTTTCCCAGGAGAGATGTCCACTCTTCTCAGCTATGGACCAAGTTTTTACTTCTCTGCTTCACTCAACTAAGGGAAAACACCTACAGAAACATAGCAGTCGGCTCTGCCTCTACAAAAGACTTGCTACTTCTGCTCCGCACCCGTAATGTAATTTCCCAGCAGAGGTGTCCCTTGCTTCTCTCCTCTGCTCAACTAGAAATTTCCCAGAAGAGATTCTGCTCTGCTCCACACACACAAAAAAAAATCATTGAAGAGATTTTTTTTTGGGAGAACCAAATCCAGGATAGTAGATGCCTCTGTCAGAAACAGGTAGCTATCAACTGAACAGGCAAAGGGCATATGATGGGCTTCTTACAGGCAGGGTTTTCAGAAAGATTTTCAGACTGGGAGCTGCTCAGATTTCAATCCATTAGCTTGAACAAGCTCAGAGATTGGCTGGATTTTGGGCTAGTGATTGTTTGCTTCTGTGCTCAAGGATATGTTAGTTTTCCTGCCCATAGACTGGTTGATTTCATGCTCACTTGATTAGGGATGGAGTGTGTTTCTTTGGCTCTGGTTACAGGGTCAGAGTGTGTTTCTTTGACTGGCCATTTTACCTCATACAATGGCTTCATAAACTCATTTTTTACATTTGTTTGCAAGGGAAACAAGGTAAAATTGGACATCGTGAAAGTTGAACAGATTGTTGACACTGTCAATATTTTTTCTACAAAATATTCTTGTGTAACTGAATGCAAGTATGTTGAATAAAGATCTTCCCAAATACTTTATAAGACTTTGGTATTTTTACACGTATTCAAAGACTAGTGTGAGATGCAAAGACGTCCGCAGATTGACTGCACACAAAAAGTTTTACTCCTATATACAATGCAAAGCTTTACTACACCAACTATATTTTTAGGACTCCATGTAGTATGATTCCTCTCATGATTGTAAAGACTACTGAAACATATAAAATCTTGGGCACACAGATTACATTCATTGAGTTTCTCTCCATTACATGTTCTTTTATGTGTTTGAAGATTACTGGGATGTGGAAAGGATTTACCACATTGTTTACAATCAGAGGGTTTCTCTCCAATATGTTGTTTTATTTGTTTAGGGAGGATTGTGTTGTATAAAGACTTTACCATGTTGATTACATTCATAGTTTGTCTCCAGCATGTCTTCTTTCATGGTTTTTAAGATACCTATGACATGAAAAGGCTTTACTACATTGATTACATTCGTAGGGTTTCTCTCCAGTATGTGTTCTTCTATGTGTTTGGAGGTGACTGTGGATTGAAAAGGCTTTACCACATTGATTGCATTCATAGGGTTTCTCTCCAGTATGTGTCCGTTTATGTGCATGAAGACTATCATAACGTACAAATGCTTTACCACAGTGATTGCATTCGTAGGGTTTCTCTCCAGTATGTATTCTTTTATGCCTTCGAAGATGACGTTGTTCTCTAAAGGCTTTACCACACTGATTACATTCATAGGGTTTCTCTCCAGTATGTGTTATTCTATGTCTTTGGAGGTGACTGTGTTTTAAAAAGGCTTTACCGCATTGAATGCATTCATAGGGTTTCTCTCCAGTATGTGTTCTTTTATGTGATTGAAGATTACTGGGGTGAGAAAAGGCTTTACCACATTGATTGCATTCATAGGGTTTCTCTCCAGTATGTATGCTTTTATGTATTTTAAGATAGCTATGATATGAAAAGGCTTTACCACATTGATTGCATTCATAGGGTTTCTCTCCAGTATGTGTTCTTTTATGTGCATGAAGATTATCATGACGTACAAATGCTTTACCACAGTGATTACATTCATAGGTTTTCTCTCCAGTATGTGTTCTTCTATGTGTTTGAAGATGATATGGGTAAGAAAAGGCTTTACCACACTGATTGCATTCATAGGGTTTCTCTCCAGTATGTATCCTTTTATGCCTTCGAAGAGAACTCTGTTCTCTAAAGGCTTTACCACATTGATTACGTTGATAGCGTTTCTCTCCAGTATGTGTTCTTTTAGGCATTTGAAGATTTCTACCATGTGTACAGGCATTGCCACATTGGCTAGATTTATAGGGTTTCTCTCCAGCATGTGTTCTTTCATGCCTTTGAACATGACTGTCATATGCAAAGGCTGTAACACACTGATTATATACAGAAGGTTTCTCTCCAGTATGACTTCTTTCATGCCTGCAAGGATAATTGGCACACATAAAACCTTTACCACATTCAATACACTGTTGAATCAATATATCTTATGAATAAATTTTACAATTTGGTGCAATTGTAAAGATGAAATCTAAGATTTTATCACTGTGTTTATACTTATGTTGTTCCCCTTTATTAAGGGCTGTTTTGCATCTTTGAAGATAGCGGTGATGGAAAGATTCCCTGTTACTTGGTTCACATATACAGAATATTTTTTTAGGATTTATTTATTTATTATATATACAACATTCTGCCTCCATGTATACCTGCATGCCAGAAGAGGGCACCAGATCTTATTACAGATGGTTGTGAGCCAACATGTGGTTGCTGGGAATTGAACTCAGGACCTCTGGAAAAACAGTCAGTGCTCTTAACCACTGAGCCACCTCTCCAGCCCCGAGAATATTTTTATATGAGATTTTACACATATTTCAATAGAACTAGAAAAACTGAGAGCTTCACCACTCATTTCATTTATAAATTATCCTATACTTTTGACTCATACTCTATTTGTTAAGTCACGTAGGACAAACAGAAGTTTTTACATAGTCCTAATACTCATAGGGCTTTTCTGCAGTGTGAATTTGTTGATGTATTAACAATGAAGCTGGGAAACTGAATACTATGGGCTGTATGTATATTAGAAAGTTTTGGAGATATACTTATCACCTATTCAACATGGATACCTTTTGTAATATGAGTGGTATGAAACTAAATAGATTGGGGCAGTTCTACAGCATGGCTCTCATAGAACTATGATTCAAATGGTGATATATGTTAAGGCATTGTTTCCTTGTCTTCTTTCTTAGAAGAATGCCTTGCAAATACAATTTACCTACCTGAAATTGAGGCACATGATTTTTTGAGAATTTAATAATGTTCAATGTACATGAATTTATGTTCATTTACACTGTTGCTTCTGTTTACAACTTCCAGGACACATTACAATTTCTTCAGAGGCACATTTGTATCATCTTGCACATAATTACCTTCCATGTCTTTGAGAACTTTGACAGTGTTCCTCAATATTATGGTCATCCCAACTGTATCCTAAAATATAGTACCAGAAAATGTATGCTATATTATTGAAAATTGTGCAAACTTTAATTACTATCTTCAGTGAACCTTAGAACCATGCCTGATTTGTTCTCCTCACTCTTCTTTCCCAATCAAACTATATAAGAGCACCAAAAACCAATTAACAGTTCTCCTCTTATTTTAAAACATCAAGGAAAATCAAGTCTTACCTATGGTAGTGAGGTTCCTGTAGGTCTCCAGCATTACATCTTTGTAGAGATTCTTCTGGAAAGGATCCAGCAAAATCCACTCTTCCCAAGTGAAGTCAACATGCACATCATCATAGGTCACTGCATTCTGAAATATCCCACACATGTGTACAACAGAAAGCATGATACTGACAACACTGTAAATGCATAGTTCTTTGACAGTATACTCATATAATTGTGGTGTTCCTCATACTTATTCCATGATACAGACAGTATAAGTTAATCCCCAAGTCACTTTAGAAGGAAACTAAATAGGAGGTTCACCTCTGTCATTTCTGTACACTGCGAATAAGATATCACCTTGCAAGAGAAATGACTATGAAAAATGGAGAGAGAGAAAGAAACAGATCAACAAAAGGAAACAAATCAACAGTTCAGAGTACACATGAATAAAAGTGTACAATTCCTAACTACAAAATAGAAAAATAAGATGGGCAAGCTGAGTGTATTGGATCACACCATTAACCACTACACTCAGAATTTCCAGAGGTGAATACCAACCTAGTTTATGCAATCAGATCCAGGACAGTCAGAAGTACATATTAAGGCCCTGCCTCCAGGGAAAGAGATATCTCAACAGTTAAGAACACTGGCTATTCTTCAAGAAGTCGTGAGTTCAAATCTCAGTAACCACATGGTGGCTCACAACAATTCATAGTGGGATCGAGTGCCCTCTTCTGGCTTGAGTGCCCTCTTCCGGCTTGCAGGGATACATGCAGACAGAATATTGTATTGTATATATAATAAACAAATCTTAAAAGTAAAGACCCTGCCGGGCAGTAGTAACATACACCTTTAATCCCAGCACGCGGGAGGCAGAAGCAGGCCGATCTTTGTAAGTTTGAGGTCAACCTGTTCTGCAAGAGCTAGTTTCGGGACAGGCTCCAGAGTTACAGAGAAACCCTGTCTTGAAAAACCAATGAATAATAAATAAACAAACAAACAAATAAAGACCCTATTTTCCATGCAAAATTAGTCAAACAAACAAACAAACAAAAAAAAAACAGAAAGAGATTTTTTTTTAGTGATGTCTTTACAGAGTTATATATTCACTCCAGTTCTGTATTCACCTTCTAGAAACCTGAACTACCCCAAATTAAACTGTAACATCAATGAGATTTTATTAAATGGCACTGCATGTTGTGGAGGCCCAAAAAGCTGAGGCTATTTCCACCTTGTCTGGTGGTCAAAGAGTTTGGAGGTTGTTCAAAATGGTTGACAAGTGTGGCTACATGTCCCGACTCAGGATGTGTTTACTTGGTTCTTTTGACATTAAAATGGATCATACAAGTAGACCCATTCCATCCTCAGAGATGGTCAGGTTATTCAAACCTGGGGAGTGGTTACCTTCAGGATATTTGGTCTAGGGTAGCTTCACGGCCTAAACAACAGAATGCTAATGACTTGGTGTCTCAAAGTTTTGAAGCAATTCATTGCTCAAGTTGTCATTTATATCACGTTTAAAAAGTCTTTTGCTGCCTTATGGAAAATTAAACATGGATGATTTCAGTATTCTCAGGAACACCTCCCGGGACTTTTTTATTTTATTATTTATTATTTATTTTATTATTTATTCATAATTTATTATTATTATTTCTGTTTTATTATTTTGTACAAGTCTTAGTATTCTTTACTTATATTTCTAAATCCCCAGGCCCCTACCCTGGCAAGAAGTGGTTTTGTCAAGGCTTGTCCCCAACAGCATGTTTAAACAGTTACAAAAGTACAGATGAAAACATTAGCAATACAAATGTGGAGCATAAATAATCAGCACAGTGAAGAAGAGAACACTCAGTAGCAGGGAGTTCTTGCTGGTCTTGCATACAGGTTGGCTCACTTGCCAGTACCTATTTGGGGGATCACAACTATCCATCATTCCATGTTGCAGTAAGGACACTTGCTTGTTCCTGGCTGCTTAGCCCCGAAATAATCACACAGAAACTGTATTAATTAAAATACTGCTTGGCCCATTAGCTCTAGCTTCTTATTGGCTAAGTCTTACATATAATTTAACCCATCTCCATTAATCTGTGCGTGTCCATGAGGTTGTGGCCTACCAGCAAAGTTTCATCATGTCTGTCTCCAGCAGCAACTCCATGGCTTCTCCTTGACTCTGCCTCCTTCTCCCAACATTCAGTTTAGTTTTCCCTGCCTACCTCAGTTCTGTCCTGCTATAGGTCCAAAGTAGTTTCATTATTCATTAATGATAATCACAGCATACAGAAGAGAACCCCACATCACTTCCCTTTTCTGTTTAAATAAGAAGAAAGGTTTTAACTTTAACATAGAAAAATTACACATAACAAAACAGGTATCAAGCAAGAATTACAGTTACAATATTTATATCCACTTTATCTTTAATCATATCTAAGGAAAACTATAATAATAGCTATCTATTTTAAAATTCCATCAAAGACTCCTGAAGGATATAATATTACCTAAGTAAACAGGAAGTACATTGTAAGCAACTTCCAAAACTCTAGAATTCACAGAGACATCTCACTGCCTGGACAGTCACCCAAAGTTCTTCTGTACTGTTGGGGCATCCATCTTCAGCCTACTGGCCCATAGCGTCTGGCAGACTTTTCCACAAAGCAGGAAATTTCAAAGACAGTTCCACCTATATTGGCAGTTTTTCAGTCACTTTCTTCTGTGTCCTCCAGAATGTACAGAATACCATCAAGCAGTCCAAGCAAGAGCAGTTTCTTGCCCAAATGGCTAGTAAACTCCTTAAGGAGCTTCTTCGATGCCCATTCTCCTCTTGAGGCAATTGGTACTGCCAGGAACAGATGTATCTTACTGTCATGAAAAGTCCTAAGTTCTTAAAACATTTTAAATGCCATATTCTGCAGTCTTTGAAAGGTTTGAAGAATACCTATCTATTTGAAATATATCTCTGTGCATCTAGAAACCTAACTAGCATGACTACAAGCTTGACTATTATAGATGGATATCTATTAACTTGTATTTCTTAATTTATATTATATTTTTAAATGAGCTTTGCTAAGGACATTTTTTAATTCTGCTCCACTATTAACTAAAACCTTAAAAAAGTAGCCAGTTCTGGGAATTGCCAGAATCATCATTAGGACAATTCCTTGATGATGTGGAACAAAAGGAGTTAATTTTACTAAGAAAAACCTTAGAAGCTTTAGGCATTTGCCTGAGAAATATGTACAGTTGTAAATAGAAGGCTTATGAAACCTTTCTTATGGGAAGAAAAAGACCTAGCCTAAGCTGACAATATCTCAGCCTGAGAATTGAGAAGGGAGGAGAGTTGAAGTTAGTGATATAAAGTAAACTTTCGAGAGATTCAAGACTATGTATTAGAAATTTCCTAGCAGAAAACTTTCCCAGGGAGATAGTAGCCTTTTTCTTTCTCACCCAGGCACACAAGGTCACTTAGCTCAAACCAACCAGCCACCTGCAAGCTGATAAAGATGGTCTAGCTCAAGGGCAGTGATCTCTATGAAGGCTAGAGGAGAGAGTTTGTTTTGTAAAGTGTGAGAGAGCAGAAGTCCTTGTGCCCAAGTCAAAGCATCTTCAAAGATTCTTTTTGTAAACTGTTTTATGCTGTTCTTTTCTGTTTTATGATTTGATGATGTATGTCTTTGCTAAGTTCTTTGATTGTAAAAAAGAAATATATAATCCTGCACTGAAGTAAGTAAATCGCAACAGCATGTCTCAACATTGAGAGTGTCTGTGTGTCACTTTCCTCACCGTATCCTGATTTCTCCTGTGCCTTCACCCTGATTCCCTTACGTTCTGAGTGGCTCCCCTGAGCCGATCCATAGCAGGTGGCACCCGAACAGGGACTTGAAGGACAGGTAATCTTTCTCTTTTCTTTCTTTTCCTTTCATTAGTTTTCAGGAACGGCTCTTACCAGGGAGCTGCAGTCCCGCCGGAAGATTTGCTGGTCACAGCATAAGTAATCAGAGGAACCATGGCGCAATCTATGAGAGATGTCTTATCAGCATTAGTCCAAGGAATGGCTTATGCTGCAGCAATGAAGGGTTGGAAATTCAGCGCCAATATTGAAAAGACATATGGAGGAGGTGTAAGAGACTCCTTATCTCTCACTTGTTATTGTGGGAAAGACTGCAGGAGGCCCAGGGGAGCAGGGCAAAAAGGAACAGGGCAAAGGGGAACTCCCGGACTTTGTCCCCGATGCAAAAAGGGAAAGCACTGGAACAATGAATGTAAATCTAAGTTCCATAAGGATGGAACGCTCTTAGATAAGAATAAAAATAAACATAAAAATAGAAATAAAAATCAGGCAAATATAAAACAAAAAGTCTAAAATTATGATCAGAGAAAAGCTAATAGGGAATTTAAAAAGGCATTAGCAGCTAAGGACATTTTCTGTGCCTCTTTTCTGAGTTAAGTTTTTCACTGTGATAACACTCAAGGTTTCTTCCGCTGGCCAGCAGTTTCTTCTCTTAACTCTTTCCTGTCCTAATAGTGCTTATAAAAAGTTTTAAATTATATCAACCTGTAACATTAAAAAAATTAATTTTAGAATAAATGTTAAAGATGCATTAGGCTTCTATATTATCTAAAAACCAAAAAGGGCAAAAAGACTAAAATAATAACAATAATAAATAAAAATAATAAAAGGGGTTTGTCTAAAAGTGTCTGGCTTAATCAATGAAACAAAGATTGAGAAAGGAGTCAAAAACAAAAAAAATTTACAAAAGGTATATAAAATGTCAGAAAAGGTAATAAGAGGCCAAAAGAAGTTTGCTGTAATTACTTATATCTGAATGTTTAATGGTCAATTCTGGTTTTAAAAGGATCTATCTTGTGAAAAGGGTCATGGTTATTTCTTTTATGCAAGCTTGTGTAGCTTTATGATATTAAAAAATATGAGGTGAGTATACTCAACAGAGTAAGGGTCTCAAAAACTCTGTCCTATGAACATCATATAATTTTGCCATATTTTGCCAAAAACTTCCTGAGCAAATATTGATTTGGGTATATTTTTCTTTAATAATATAGTCACTGATTAATTGTTTATACTAAAATAAATAATGCTTTCTCCACATTCAGCAAAGAAATTATATTTAAGATTCGTCTTTTTTCTATGTAAAGACTTTCTAATATCTTGACAGTTATTCTTTGCAGTAGAATATTCAAATGTTCTGACTCATACAATTTTTGAGAATTTTTATATCTCAAAAATAAAACACAAATGCTTATAAAATGTTTCATATTGTTAATGTTTAGGTTTTAGCCTCATTGTCTTTGCTAAAAATGATTAATTTACAGGTTCACTCTAACAAAAATATGGTATATATTTTTGGTTTGTTAAAAATATAAGTTAATAAAAATAATAAAGTTTGCCTAATCAGAGATACCTGGACAGCCCTAAATACTTCAAAAATCTATACAAAATGGCATTTAAAATAAACTTTAAAAGGCTTATATTAGACAGAGACTCTGAGACTCTAACAGTGACCTAAGGTCTCCAAAGAAGATTATGGGACACCACGATGTCTCCACCTGGATAACAATGATGCTGACCACTGGGTAAGATGACCCCCAGTGCAACACCTGCTGTCAGGACTTGGTCCAGACCATGAACAAACAGCAGGGGAAATAGTCCTCAGGTAAGCTGGGGATCCTGTGACCAAAGCAGGGGAAAACAGTTCTCAGATAAATGGGAATCCTACAACTAAAGTAGGAACGATTAATTGCTTTTCCTATAAATAAAAGGAAAGTGTTTGCTGTTAAAGCAGGATTCATTAATAGCTCTCTTTGTAAATAGAGAGAAGGCAACCACGGCAAAGGGGGGGGGGGGTTAATTGCTTTTCCCTAAAAATGAAGGGAGAGTAGCCGCTATCAACGCGGGAGATTTATTGCCCATTTCATAAATAAGGAGTGAGTAAAAAGCAGTTTCGCAAGTCGACGAAACGAAAGTAAAAGAAATATCAATTAAATATGGGTTTTAATCAATTGCACTCAATTTTTTAGGCTCTTAATGAGCTGCTATGTTTAAAGAATCTAGAAGATAAGACAAAATACTTAAAAGAAATTTTTTGCCATTGCACCCTGGCTCGCCGTTTCAGGGAGTCTCTCGATGTCATTGTGGGAGAAGAGGGGAGAGACCTAGACTTTGCATTTAAGCAAGGGATCCTTAAGGGAAAGGAAAAATCAGTTAAAAAATCAAAGCCAGGAATTTTAAAATCTGATGCTCCAGAGTTTACCATACATGAGTTGCCTAGAGCAACACCAGGTAGTGCTGGCCTTGATTTGGCTAGCTCAAAAGATATGATTGTTTCTAAATGGGATGGCATTGCCTTAGTACCCACATCAGTAAAAGGAACATTGTTGCCACAGACTGTGGGACTTATTATAGGAAGAAGTTCCAATTATCAAAAGAATTTTGAGGTTGTGCCAGGTGTCATAGATGCAGACACAGAAAATGACATTAAGGTCATGGTGAAACCATTATCTGAAACTATTCAGATCCACAAGGGACAAAGAATTGCTCAACTATTACTGCTGCCTTATGTTAATTTACCTAATAAAGTTTTGAGAAATGAACTAGGGCAAGGGCAGTTTGAATCCTTAACGGAGGGGTCAAGCCAATTTGGAAGTTAATTAGAGGTTGTCTGGAGAATCTGCATTACAGTAAAGCGGTAGAAAATGGATAGGCAGCGCTGGAAATGTTGCAAGAGGAAAGATCAAAAAAGTCAGAAAAGACAAGCAGTAAAAGGAATTGTCAGGAATGGGGAGAGTTATACCTGGACCTTTGTGAGTTAAAAGAGTCTGGTGCTCTGCCGACTGAACGCACATTTTATCTAAGCGTTTGGAAAGAGGTGAGAACTGAGCTGCGATCAGCATACCCAGTGTTTCAAAGTCCACAAGAAAATAGGTACAAAGAGAATAAAATCATAAATTATCTAGGAGCATGAATTTGTGAGAAGCAAATTATTCTACAAAAGGTAAAATTGAGAAAAAATAATTTAAAGATCTTGAATCATTTTCAAAAGTTGTTAGGTGATATAAATTGGCTTAGATGTTAATTGAAGTTGCCAAATTATGAGTTAAAGCCCTTATATAATATTTTAAATGGAGATTCTGCTTTGAATTCTCCAAGGCAATTGACTAATGAAGCACATGAGGAATTGAAAAAAGTGGAAAATAGATTACAAGATGCCTTTCTGCAGAGGATTCAAGAGGGCCAAGACATTGTTTTGTGCATTCTGCCTTCATATCACCAGCCTACAGGATTGTTATGGCAAAACGGGTCATTGTTTTGGATTTATTCCAAAATATCTTCAGTCAAAACTCTTAAGCATTATCTTACTGCTATGGCAACTTTAGCCCTGAAAGGGATTCAGCAGTGTTTATAATATTTTGGAACTGCCCCCACCTCCATTACAGTGCCTTATTCCAGCCATCAAGTTAAGATCTTATGTGCTACAATAGATGATTGGGCTATTTCGCAATATAGTTTTGATGGCAACATAGATAATCATTATTCCAGATATCCACTGTTAGGATTTTTTAAGGAGCATCCTGTAATATTTCCTAAAATAACATTATCACAGCCTATTTTCATGGCCCCAAATGTATTTACAAACAAATCTAAGATAGGCTGTGGAATGTAAAGCTTGCCCTTTTTGCATTTAATCTAATATCAGATTCTACAGATGTTAATACCCTCAGAATTTTAGAAGTAGCTGGACCTATTAAAAGTTCCAGCCCAATGTGCCTTTTATTTCGGCAATTGCAACATTTAATTTGGCAAAGAAGAAATTGTTTTTACGTTCAACATATGAAAGCCCATACAGCTCTGCCAGGACCTTTGAGTGAAGAAAAATGGACTATATATATTCATGACTTCTACCTTGGAGAAGACGAGAGCTTTTCATAAAGCTTTTCATGTCAATGCTAAAGCATTATAACAAAAATTTCATCTCTCTCGAGCAGAAGCTTGACAGATAATTTTGCTCATCAACATCCACCCAGCACTGGAATAATCCACGGGGTCTACTCCCTCTAAAAATCTGACAAATGGATGTAACACATGTACTCTCCTTTGGAAGGTTATGCTATGTGCATATGACTGTTGATACTTTTCCATAGTTGCCTCAGCACACACAGGAGATGCTATTAAGGATGTTATTCAATATCTCACTTTATGTTTTCGAATCATGGGAATGCCTTTACAGATAAAGACAAATAATGGGCCTAAAAGTTTTAAATGTATTAACTTCTGTTCCTAGTATAAATTTTTCTCTACAGGTTTCCCCTTGGTTGGCAAACACAAAGAAGCGTTAATTGCTGTCTACAACCTGCTCTAAATGACTGTGGACCATGGACTTGCTGAAAACTGATGTGGACCAGTCTAGCTGATATGAATGCCCCCGGCTCTTCAACAAAGTCCACGAACCAAATGTTCCTAAAATTTTCTCTTTTTGACTAGCATTTCACCTTTGTTAACCCTTGACAATGTCGCCCCAAAGTCAGCTGGAAGCAGTTAAAAGAATACATCGCCCAATTATCCCTGGTTAAAATGCTAAGTCAAAAGAGATAAACTAAAAATCTGTAATTATAAGAAACAATTGGTCCAAAGTTAACAAGGCCAGCTCATGATTGAGCTGACCCTTAGAACCAAGAGGATTGGGGAAATATAGGACCCTCACCCCTTATTCTCAAAGGGACAGAAGAAATTCCTTAGGATGTTTTCCATAATAATGTTAACAATTATTAACCAATTATAATGAAAACTTCTTTACAGTCATAATGGTCCTACTTATGTTTCTAAAGCTTTTGAAACTTTTTGTGCACAATGACACATTGTACATACTACAGGCATCCCATATAGCCCTCAGGGCCAGGTAATTATTAAAAGAGCACATCAAACATTAAAATTACAGATTGAAAAAAGAATTACAGATTGAAAAGTTTCAGGGAGCACATGAATATTTTGCTCCTGATCATTTATTATCACATACCTTATTTGTATTAAATCATTCAAATACTAATGATAAAGGATTGGCACCTGCAATGGTGCATTGGACCTGTGAGTCTAACTCTGTTTTGCCAAAAGTCCTATGGAAAGATCTGCTGTCTGGCCAATGGAGAGGACCAGACGTTTTAATAACATCGGGACGAGGGTATGCTTGTGTGTTTCCACAGGATGCCGACTCCCCCATCTGGATACCAGACAGGCTCATCCGGCCGATGCCAAGAGAGGAGGTGAAAAAGGAGAAAGCAGAAGAGACAGACGAGATATCTGATGTGTCAAATGAGGAAAATGAAAGCAACTCTATCACAGGCTTCGGAAATCACCTGGACGAAAATCAGACGCCTTGTCAAGGAAGCTAAAAGTCTGCTCATTCAGCAGGGAAAACCCCTAAAACCCAGCCTGTACTTTCTTGCTTTTTTAGCTTTGATGTCTGCTTCCCCTACAGTACAGGGAATGGCACATTGGGTCTATGTTCCTAATCCCCTGATTTTGCAACCTGTTGGTTGGCTAGATCAAGAGCCCATCAGAATTTTAACCAATGATACTGGGAGATTGGGAGGTGCTCAGGATTCTGACACAAGAATTAGTTCATCCTCGTTAATAACCTTTGAGGGACGTTCTGATTCCTTGCCAATTTGCATTACACTCTCTGGAATGGTACCAAGATTTTGCTTAAGTTCAGGCTATAGAACTAGTCTTACTGACAGTCCAGATAAGGAAAATGTTGGTAAGAGATGGATTTGGGAAATTCAGATGCAGACCTTAGGAGAATCTAATTATAAAGAAAAGTTTGAACAGGTCTCATCTATGCCTATTGAACCATGTATGTATTCAAAAATATTGGGATAAAGATCAGTTTTGGGATTCAGCTATTAATAAATTTCCTGCATGGCTAACTTGTGGCTTTCCAAATGCAGGAATTAATATCAGCCTAAGAATTCCTCTTATGAAATTTGGGATTATTCTATGTCTTCAAGTCAACAATATTTTTATGAAAATCATATAAACACTCATCAGGAAATTTCATCACTATAAATATGTAGGAATAGGAGAGCCCTTACGAAGATGGTTTTCTCCAGGTTTTGTAGAACCTACATGGTTTGCTAAAGAAGGGAACATTACTAGAAAACACTCTGATCTTTTCAGATTGCTTACTGTAGCTAATATGTTTCTGGAAAAAAGACCTAATCATACTAAATCTGAGCCTATAGGACTCAGGGCATGTATTTCTTATCCTAATGCATTGTTATTAGCTCAGCCTGCTTTTGTTAATATTACCAAAGTGAATAAGTCCTATCAAGTTGTTTGTCATTCTTATAAACTTACTAATTGCTTTACTTCAGTTGAACCAAAAGATTTGAATGTTTTGCTTGTTGTTAGACGTCCACCTTTTGTTATGCTACCTGTGGAACTGGGAACTGATCCTTGGTACGATAACTCTGCATTGCAAGTTTTGAATACATTAAGAGATCTGGTACGGCCTAGGAGGTTTGTGGCTACACTTATTTTAGGCATAGCAGCATTAATATCAATACTCACCACTTTTGCTGTAGCTGCAACAGCTTTAGTTCAAGAGATTCATACTGCTTATTATGTGAATACATTAAAAAAGAACATTACATCTGCATTACTGAGACAGGCAGCAATTGACAATGAATTGGAAGCAAAAATGAATGTATCAGAAGAAGTGGTCCTTGCTCTTGGACAGGACATTGCTAATTTGAAAACTACCTTATCCACACGATGTCATGGAAGCTTTAAAGCCATCTGTGTTACACCACTGACTTATAATTATTCAGAGCCATGGGAGAAGGTGAAGGCACATTTGCAGGGTGTTTGGTGAGATAATAACATCACACATGATTAGACTACATTACAGAAAGATATTTCTGCTATTAGTCAAGCTCATTTACAACTAGGAGGTCTACAGGATTTGGCTAATGAAAATGAGTCAGGAATTAAGGCTTTAAATCCATTAAATTGGGTGCAGTATTTTGTCCTCATTGGAGTAGTAATTTTATTAGTATTGTTGGTGATTTTTCTGTTCCCTTGTCTCCTTAAGTGTCCTTTCAAGTCAGTGGCCCAAGTGAAACAGGATGTGTTCGAGTTGCATTTTAAAAATAAAAAACGGGGACCTGCTACATCCACGGCTGTCTCGCCAGTGTAGCAGAAATGCTGACTGGATGAGCAAATATTGCCGGAAGGAGTGGGATTTGTCGTTCTTGGAGCTGTGTGTTACAGGAGGTCCCTTGGGAATCAGTTGTGGTGTAATGCTACCTGAGTCGCCATTTGTACTGACTTGACCTGGCTGTCCTTGGAGCCATATGTCTGTCTTTTCCCCTTGTCTGTGTGTTCTTTGTGATTCTTGCATATTGCTAACAGATCAGACTATTCCAGGCAGTTGCGGATACAAACAAGACTGCTAAGGACATTTTTGAATTCTACTCCACTATTAACTAAAACCTTAAAAAAGTAGCCAGTTCTGGGAATTGCCAGAATCATCATTAGGACAATTCCTTGATGATGTGGAACAAAAGGAGTTAATTTTACTAAGAAAAACCTTAGAAGCTTTAGGCATTTGCCTGAGAAATATGTACAGTTGTAAATAGAAGGCCTATGAGACCTTTCTTATGGGAAGAAAAAGACCTAGCCTAAGCTGACAATATCTCAGCCTGAGAATTGAGAAGGGAGGAGAGTTGAAGTTAATGATATAAAGTAAACTTCCGAGAGATTCAAGACAATGTATTAGAAATTTCCTAGCAGAAAACTTTCCCAGGGAGATAGTAGCCTTTTTCTTTCTCACCCAGGCACACAAGTTCACTTAGCTCAAACCAACCAGCCACCTGCAAGCTGATAAAGATGGTCTAGCTCAAGGGCAGTGATCTCTATGAAGGCAAGAGGAGAGAGTTTGTTTTGTAAAGTGTGAGAGAGCAGAAGTCCTTGTGCCCAAGTCAAAGCATCTTCCAAGATTCTTTTTGTAAACTGTTTTATGCTGTTCTTTTCTGCTTTATGATTTGATGATGTATGCCTTTGCCAAGTTCTTTGATTGTAAAAAAGAAATATATAATCCTGCACTGAAGTAAGTAAATCGCAACAGCATGTCTCAACATTGAGAGTGTCTGTGTGTCACTTTCCTCACCGTATCCTGATTTCTCCTGTGCCTTCACCCTTATTACCATATGGTCTGAGTGGCTCCCCTGAGCAGGTCCGTAGCAGCTCACAACCATCTGAAATGAGATCTAGTGCCCTCTTCTGGCCTGCAGGAATACAGACAGAATATTGTATACATAATAAATATTTTAAAAAATTATTGGAAGGCCTGGCGTAGTGGCACACACCTTTAATCCCAGCACTTGGGAGGCAAAGGCAGGCGAACTGAGTTCGAGGCTAGCTTGGTCTATGGAGTGAGTTCGACAACAGGCTTCAAAGCTACAGAAAAACCCTGTCTCGAAAAATAAAAAAATAAATAAATAAATGAAAGGAAGAAAAAGAAAGAAAGAAAATTTCTTGGGCAAGGATGTTGTTCCACAAAAATTGGAGATTTGCTTGAAGCCTTCTGATGTTTTAACTTTGTAGAAAATAGTTTTGACTACTGAAAGAATCTCATTCTCTTCTGATAAAGGAAAGGATGTCGTCTGTTAGGATCACTTAGACACCATTTTGTGTTCTATGCTAGATGACCCCCTGAAGCCAATGAAAAATTTTTCAAGTAAAACGCACGATAACAGATTTTGAAAGAATCAGTATGCACCCAAAGCAAATGGTTTTGCTCTAATTGCTTTATAAGTCACAAGCACTTTTGAAACAAGTTTATTACTGTTTTTTGTGTATGTTTGTGCATGAAAAGAATACTTTCTACATGCATACAGGTGACGCACAAATAGAGTGGGTGTCAGATTAACTGGAGCCTCCCAACTTGAGTGTTGGTATCTGAACTAGGGTCATCCCAAAGAAGAGTATGTGCTGAGACACCGTCAAGACACATAATACATTTTATTCAATAAACCAAAAGTCTTTCATAGATTAACAACAACAACAAGACCAAGAAAGAGACTCTGGAGATAATGTAGTTTTTATCTCAAATAATTATTTTGAAAAGTTGAAGCAGGTTTTAGGGCCATAAACTCCAGAGTCTAGGGATTTATGTGAGAGCTCACACCTTTCTCTAAACCTGTGGATCTAAACCTGGAAAATAAAAGTCCTGTAAACAGGGTAAGAACTTCTTACAAAGATACTCTATTTTGGTTAAACTAGTGTAACTGTAGTAATTTGGTTACGCAGATTCTTGATTGCCCTGGACTGTGGACCTCCAGAAATGGCCACACAAAATATTTATGAAGCATCTAAGATTGTTTACCTGACTCCACATTGCTAATATTAACTACTGCCAAAGCAGGAAAGTTGTCCTCTCCTTCCTGCCACTACCTTTCTGTGCTGTGCCTGCATCAGCTTCAGAGTTCATCAGTGAACTCAGTTCCTGTACACGTCCTTCTTCATCTGTAACTCCCCAGGAAAAGTCAGAGACGTTGGAGGACACCATTCCCTGCTCTCCTACCCTACTCACTGATCAGCCAAGGCCCAGCCTGGAAGGAGTTGCAGGACTGTCTTCCCACCACTGGGCAGCAGAGGCAGGATTAGATGTTCAAAGCAATTCTCAACTTCATAGTTCCAGGCAAGCCTGGGCTGTAGGAAATACTGCTCTCAAGAGAAATAAATAAATCAATAGCACTTGAGAAAAAAGGAATAAAATTTTTAATGATCACAAAACACTGGAGAACAGAGACAAATAGAGAGAACACTAATGTACAGAAAGAAAAGGTTAAAAACGGTACCAAGTTAAGTGACTTTTTAAAATGATAAAAATAATGCATTTTTAAGATTATAAACTTAGTTATACTGACTTTGAAAATGAGTAGGCCCTTCCCTAATAGACGGAAGGCCATTACTAAGAGACGGAGTGATCGTGGCTATATGCACATGTTGGCTGCCACGATCTGTAACCTGAAACACGAGTTTCACTCGATCATCTGTTTCTCAATCACTTAGTTTACTTAAGTTAGCTTTGTGTGAAGCGAACTAAACAGATCTGTGCAGGAGAGTTTCCTAATTGCAAAGTCAATACTCATTGCCTCAAGGTAACTTTCCCAAATAGTACACCCACTAATCTGGTCTGTCTTCATTCACATGACATGAATTAATACATGCTGTGAAATTACAGATTAACTCCTCCTGCCATAGTCAGATCCTTTTTCATAATAGTGACTCCAGCAGCTGACAGCCTACCAAATCCCTCTTCACTGTATACAATAAACTAGTCTCCTACTCTGGCCTGAAGGCTCCACAGGCAAACCATTTTCCTGTAATAGTGAAGGCAGTTAACTCCATGACTCAAAAGGATAATTTTAAAACTCTGAGGTAGCACAGTGATTTAAACTAAGATGTTTGGAGATGTAATATGGAGGACAACAGAGTCATTGCCCTGGAGTGCAGCAGTCTGAAATCAGGGCACCTGAGTCAGTAGAAGAGCGCTCGTCTCAGAAACAGTTTTGTAATGAAGAGTCCAGGAATAAGAAAATAAAAATGTAGATTCCAAAAATAAGAATGTAGAAATAAAGAAATATAAAGTTATAAGTCTAGGAGAATGAGAACAGACTGTCAGCAGCTTTCTCAGCAGATCAAGGATCATTCATTCACAGTGAGATATTTTCTCAGATGCTTGGGAAGCTTAGGTCATTTTACAACTAGCTGTTTGACTTACAAGGCCAGAGTGTCTCTCTCTCCAAATTGAGGGTAGTGTCCCTGCCATCCCTGATAAATGACAGATATGAACTGAGTTAACCTTTAGGAGACAGAGATCTGTGACCTCTAGGTTAGACACTGTCTCCATTATGTAAAACTGGTGCCACCAGAGGACAGGCATAAGACTCCAGTTTCCACCTGGAGGTACCAGGAGACAGTGGACAAATACAATGATTTAATTAATGAGCTCTGATAATGGAGGTTATAAAATATGGCAGTCAGTATCTGAGTTTTACCTTGAGATAATGTGAAAAGCTTTCTGCTATCTCCTAAATTCTCAGCCTAAGAACCAGTTAATCCTAATTTCTTAAACTTCTAGTAATACTAGCAGTCGCTTTCTGACTAATTGCTAAAGATATCTGTTTTCTCACAATTAGTGACCTTCATTGTAATCTCTTCTGAAACATATTTCATGATGGCTGCCTAATTACCCATTGACATTAGCACACACTCCCCTCTTTAGGGACTCTGCTGACCAACCCAAGGGTCAGGGCAAGGTTGTAAAAATTCTTTTGTTCAGAGATAATGCCTGGTGTTCCTTCTATAAAAAGTGGGTTCGAAAACTGGCCTGGGGCCACAGCCTAACAAACACCATCTCTGGCTGTGGTCTCAGCTAGCAGATAAGCTTCTGTGCCCCGAGGTGTTTCATTTTTTTTTTCATTTTTAAGTTTACTTCTGGTTTTCCTAGGATCTGGATTCTGGAATAAAGTTTGCTTCTGGTTTACTAGACTTGGTGGTGCTCTCATCTTTGCGTGAACCCCCTGGACCCAACTCTAAAAGGCTGGAAATGCAGCTGCACTAGAATTACTATGACTTTCCAGGGAGAAATCACTCCACACAATTAGGAGATTAATAGAGAAAAATCTCTGTAATGAGCCTGCACCTATCTCTGTGGAAAGCTCAAAAAGGAGCAGCACAGACAGATTCTGCATTCCACATTTGCTGTCATCCGTAATTTCTCTAAGGGTCATGTGCCAGGCTACACTCTGAACAATTTAGACAGCGACAGGAGACTGCAGGTCCAGTCACCTAGGCAGATGGGAGATTTACACAGCAAAGTCATTATCAGGAATATTTCTGAAGGACACCAGTGACCTGATGCAGAAGTGATAGAGTCCTGAGGGGAAAGTGCCAGGGAAGGAAGACGACGGAAAAAGGAGAAGGTGGAAAATGTAAAAGCTGGGGTGGGGAGGCCTTGCACAAGCTGTGTCTCCTGCCAAGCAGGATTCTTAAGAAGAACAGGATCTTGTCTACTACTTTCAGGGGGAAGGGGGGATGGAAAGAAATGGGGAGCTTCTATGAAGTCAGCAGAAACTACACTACAATGGGACAAATTCAGGAGGAGGCTGATTCAGCAGTGTTCCACAAGAAGAAAACAGAGTATGTCAAGAATGCTACTGATGAAGCCGATACTGGCCTTGGGACTGATAACCATAGCTCCCGGTGGTGAGAAGAGTGGGGTTCTCAGGATCTGAAGGAACCCTCCACAAAGGCCCAGGTCCCAAACCATTACTAGCTATACATTTTGGGTTTTAGAAGTCTTCTGAGTTCTGTTTTTTATCTCAATACATCAAAGCCTTAGGTAAAGTAAAGCTCCCAAAACCTAGGCACCAGGCAGTCAGTCCCTCATTCAAGAATGTTCCTTCTACTGGCTGGAGGGGTGGCTCAGTGGACCTGAGTTCAGTTCCCAGCACTCACATGGTGCCTCACAACCATCTGTAATGAGATCTGATGCCCTCTTATGGCATGCAGAAATACATGCAGGCAGAACATTGTACATGTAATAAATAAATCTTAAAGAAAAAAAGAAAAGAATGTTCCTTTTCCCTTCCTGAGAGCTAAAGGAAAGCCTTGCTTGACCAGGCCAGTCCTTAACACAACCCTGTCTTACTTTTCAAATTCTCCTCCCCTGCTGTCAGGTCTCACCCCAGTCTGAACTGTGCTTTTCTCAAGGACAAAACTGGAACTTCAAGGCACACCAGGCCACAGGTCAGCTGTAACCCTGTGGTGCTGCCTTAAGCAGCTTGTTAGAATCCTCTTTGAGATGGAAATGGACCTAGAGGCTGAGATAGTTATCAGTCAGGGGTGTCTCCTTTGTAATGGTTCAGAGCCAAATGTCTGGATCACGCTGTTAAAACATTATGCTCATTTCCCCCAGGCCTGGTTAGCATATACTTATGAGTGGCGTGATTTAGAAGCAGCCCTCCCACAGCTAAATTCTACTTTTTGTGACTTACTACCTAGCCAGCATTTTTAAGTCCTTAATGTCATCAAATCCTACTCTTAGGACATCACAACAAAGTATTGGAATGCTATCCGACACAGGAGATGCCTTTACAACCTACACAAAATTAACTGTAAATGAACCTTACATGTAAAGATTAAATGCAAAGTGCTGAACGTCAAGAACATACTAGAGAAACCAGGCCTCTCCGAGTTAGGCAAACCGCCTTCCACAGCTGCACCAAAAGCCCATTGTTGTTGACTCCAAACACGGTCCCACACACAGCTCCCTGCTCCCATCGCTCTGCATAGGTGCAGCCCACAGAGCAGTTATTCACAGGACTGTGCCTGGCTCCAGGGAGCAGCAGGGACCGCATAGGAGCTCACAGGACACGGAATGTGACTGCAGATTCCCTCCCGGCCCTGAGGACACGCCGCGAGGGATCCTGGATCTCTGCATCTGATCTTCCCGAACTGGGGACAGCAGCCCCTCGCTCACCATGTCGTGGTTTCCCCGCTCGCCCATGCTTCTCTCCCAGCTCTCTGCAGCAGCACTGGCAGCACAACACGCGAAATCTCCGGCCCCAGATCCTCGTGCAGACCTCAGCGAGCACCGCCTCTCCCGGAAGGGCTCCACACGACTTCTGACTGGAAGTTCGGCCTGGGCGCTCTGATTGGTTGATGAGGCTTGAGTGACAAGAGTCCCTCCCTTCGGGTCCTTAAAGGCATAGCTTCATAGATTCCTCAGGCTATCTTCCACCCCTGACTCAGACCTCAGATCACGCCCAGCCCGCAGAGATTTGCATTTCAATAACTATAGCCCTTGGCTCCACTGCAGACTCTGCAAACTCCCTGCACTCCACAGGCACGCCCCCTTCTTCCTCCGGCGGGTGGTGGGAACAACTTTCACAGCCCTTTCCTCAAGGTGGAGTGGAGGGATTCAGCGTCCCACAAGTGGAAGGGTGCCAGTATATTAGCAATTCTAAAGAAATTTAAGGACACAAAAGATCTTTGTTCTGTGACTTTACTAAGAGGTCATGTTAACTCAACCCAATTTTTTTGTGAAACACAGATTTCCAGAAATGGTAAACAAGAATCAGATAAGGAAAAAAAAAAAGATCTATCTCAAACCACAGGGCTGGATGATGACTCCATTATTTTCAAAGTTTTCTTCCGGAATTCAGGGCAAACTCTTGATAAATGAATAATAATAAAAAGTGTAGTCTTGGGGTAAATTGAATATTTAGAAAATAATGAAATTAGGAATACTGTCTTTAGGAGTACTAGCCAGCACTTTGAGTGTTAGGCAGTTCATCTTCATCAATGGGCAGGTGATAGAGAAACACATGCCTATAGGTTGTTTTCCTTCATCCGATCATTCTTTGAAATCAATAATCATTTTCTTGAACTCTTTCGATTTTAGAAACATTTAATGAGTTGGTTTGTAAATTGTGCTGTCTGCCCATTTTGTGTTAACGCTAAGACTCCAACTATGGAAGCTGAAACTATGGAAGACTATTGAAGTAAATATTTCAGCTACAAGTAAACCAATGACTTTTTAAGAATGTTTCTCTAGCAGAAGCAGACAGAGCTCCATAGACAAGAACTAGCCAGAGCTTCCAGGAGTCCCACTGAGGAGAGTAAGGAGGGCTGTACAGGCCAGGGGAAGTCAAGGTCATGACAGAGGATCACACAGAGACAGCTGACCTGGGCTCTTAGGAACTCATGGACATTGGACCACCCATTAGGGAGCATGTGCTTGGCAGTTGTATAGCTAGTATGTTTGTGCAGATTCTAGCTGTGGTATTAAGACCTGTCCCTGGTCCCTGGCATTGAGCTGGATTTTGGGAAAGTGTTCCTCAAATTGGCTTGCCTTCACAGCCTTAATACAAGGGAAGAATCTTGGTAGCAACTCAAGTGGATGTGCCATTCTTTGCTGACACCCGTGGGAGACCTGCCCCTTTCTGAATGGAGGGAAGAAGTGGATGGGGTAGAGTCGAGGTAGGTGGAGAGAACAGGAGAAGAGGAGTGAGGGGAAACAGCAGGCGGGATGTAAAATAAATGAAAAACTTTAAATAAAATTAAAAATTTAAGTAATAAAGAAAACCAAAAAGAATGTTTTTTTTTAAATTGTTAGAAATTTTCTAAGCATTGCATTCAAGATTTTGGAAGATCACTCTTTTTCTTATATAACTAGGATCCAAAAGAGAAAAAAAGTCATTGAAACACAACTATTGTGTTATTTCTTGTACTAACAACAATTTGAGTTCAATAGTAGTAATTATGGTTACATGATATACAGAATGAATATACTGGATTTCTGGCTTTCTATGAACCACACATGAGTACAAACTACATAAGCTTGTGCATAGTAGGATTCTTTGTTCGTTGTGTCCAAAGTAAAATTTGAATTGTTTCTCATAAGATTTTCTTTCTGAAGGGTAATGAATCAGGTACTAAGTATTACTGTTCACAAGGTGTGGAGGCCCGAAAATGTTGAAGTGTCTGAAAATAAGAACAGAAATATAGAAATAGAAATATAGACACTAAAGATTAGAATGTAGAAGTTTAGGATATAGGAAGAAGGATACAAAAAGCTGTGAACCTAAGTAAACTTTCTCAGCAGATCACAGATCAATCATTCACAGGAATTACTTTCTCGGATGCCTGGGAAATCTCCATCACGTTAGCTATTTACAACTGACCATTTTCTTACAAGGCCTGGGCATCTCCCTGCAAACTGAGGGTAGTGTCTTGATCATCCTTGATAAACGGTAGACGTGAACTGAGTTAACCTTTAGGAGACTGAGATATGTGACCTCTGGGTCAGACACTGTCTCTGTTATGGGAACTGGCGCCACCAGAGTTGAGGCATTAGACCTCAGTTTACACCCGTAGGTACCAGGAGACAGTGGATAAATACAAAGGTTTAATTAATGAGCTCTGATAATGGAGGTTGTAAAGTATGGCAGTCAGTATCTGAAGATTATCCTGGAAACAGTGTGTAAGGCTTTTCTTCTAAATTCTCAGCCCAGGAACCAGTTAATCCTAATTCCCCCTTGACATTAGCACTCACTCCCCTCCTAGGGTCTCAGCTGATCAACCCAAGGGTCAGGACAAGATTGTAAAAATTCCTTTACCCAAACCTAATGCTTGGTGTCCTAACTATAAAAGGTGGGGTCAGAAACTAGTCGATGCCACAGTGTCAGAAGCCTGAACTCTGCCTGTGGTCTCAGCTAGCTGATAAGTTTCTGCGCCCCGTGGTGTTTTATTTTTTTACTTTTTATTTTTGAGCTTGCTTCTGATTTTCCTGGGATCTGGTTTCTGGAATAAAGTTTGCTTCTGGTTTACTAGACTTGGTGGTGTTCTCATCTTTGCTTGACGCTACTGGACCCAACAATGTGAGTCCATTTCCTCGCTGACCAAAGGTCAGAGAATTGGAAATTGCCTCTACTCCTTCAAGGTTATTGTGTTTCTACCCCAAAGAAAGCTCCCACCTAGATTTAGAACAGAGAGTCCTGCTCTCTCTGGGTTATTGTCAACAGGTGTGACTTATAGCCAGCCTTTGTTCTTCCGGAATAGAGAAGTAGGTGTGTTCCTACCTCAAACAAAAGTCTAAGCACCCCGCTAAGCTCCAGTGCTTTCAAGGAGATAACTTTGGATTCCATCCAGGGAGAGGTTTGTGTACAGAATGTTTTGGTCTAGGGTGTGAGCATGACTTGTTTTGTTCTAGAACAGAAGGCTTAACTATGGGTGTAGCCCATGACCTTCAATTGGTGTCTGCACTTCCTCATCTCTTGTTAAGGTATTTGTTTTTTGTTTTGTTTTGTTTTGTTTTTGTCTCACTCCTACCTTTCGGGCCAGGGGTATTTTAAGCAGTTCTAAATTAAACACTGGCAAATTTCTGTACTCACTGGAATTCCCTCCTGATACTATCCTATATGTTCCTCCATTTTATTATTTTCATTTGCATCTTCATATTCTTTACTAATATTTCTAAATAAATCCCCATGCCCTTACCCCAGCGATAGGTATTTTACTCGAAGCTGGTCCCCAACAATAAGTGAAAGACCCTAGAATTTCTAAGGCCATGAGGGAAGTCCCCAGACTCATTAATTCAGGCCAGCAGATGCCACAGCAAGAAGTTTATTTCGGTAGCACTATTGGGTGACTCAGGGCTCCAGGGGGAGACTGAGCACCCCAGGCAAAATTTCAGCAAGCTTTTATAGGCAAAATTAATTACGTAATCAGCAGTTTTCAGAGCATAAAGATCACTAGTTATTTTAAAGAGATCAGACAGTGACAATGGACAATGTTGTTTGTTCATGCTATTTCCAAGATGTTTCATTTTGGCCCTGAAATTTCCCACTAACATTCTAAGTTTGGCACTTGTGCCAACCATAGATATCCTGTTCTCCTAAGCAAACGGGAAGTTCTCATGAGAACAGGCCAGCTTCAGGTCCTGGGGGTCTCGAGGGTCTTCAAAACAGGATATTCTCATGAGAGCGGCTGGCTGCAGCTACTGAGAGTCTTTCAAGCAACAGGATGTTCTCATGGGAGCAGGCCTGCTGCAGATTCTGGGGGGGGGGGGGTCCTGGGGGTCTTTCATAAGGAAGTAAGATCTCTACTCCTGTTTTGAAAGCTAGGTGAGGAAACACTGAATGCATACTGTAAGTTTGTTTCCACGCCATAATTTAATAGATCATGAAAGTTTTGGTGGGGCTGATCAAAACTCCATGATAGATAATGTGCAGTATTAGCTTTCATTTAACCCAAAGTGGCAATAATGGCAAGGGTGCTCCTTGTGTCCCAATTACACAGAAAAGAAACTGAATCAGAAACCATACTGTAAGAGACTGTAGGCCCATAATTATCTATGGTGTGGCAGCCAGGTTCTGAAGCCCTAAGCCCTACCTGCTAACAAAAGGTCAGGATGTTGTTGCTCCTTTGTAATTTGGAGGATGCCTGATAGAGATGCTAATTTAAGCCTACGTGACAGCTAGAGTGCACAGCAGACAGGTGGATGGGGACATGACAAAACGCCATTCACCTTGTTATCTAGCAAATAGAATGTTGGTGTATTTCCCCGCTCAGTTTACGTGTTGGTATAAAAGCTGTTTGGAGAATAAACGAGAGGAATTCTTCAGGATGTGAACTCAGGACTATGTGAGGGACCACTGAGAACCTCCCTCCCGAGAAAGCCATATGAGTTGTGTCTTTATTCCCACACCTCCACGCCAGTCCAGAGACAGTTTATGTTGCGGTCTGGTCGAGAGAAATAATTTATGGTACAGGTTAGCACCGGCCCCCAACAAAGAACAGATTATAACACTTCCTGTAATGAACAAAGTAAAAAATGACTTTTAGACATGGAAAAAAAAGCTTAGTCAGAAACTCACTACACCCAAGGCTGCACCTGATAACCTTAACCCAGTGACATTACTCACTCAAGACCAGCAGACACCATCCCACATACTGGACAGTCTAAAAGCAAAGACTATGGGAAATACTGTGCTATACACCTCTGGAGAGATAACACTTTGATCTGCTCTGTGTCTAGAGTATCTCTCCCAGGATGCTAACCCATAATCAGAGTCTTCTGTTAGAGACTGGACCTGACATTCTGTTAAGATATGTTACCTTGGGGAGACAGGCTTAGGACTATACTTAGGAAAGTATGATATGAGCCTTGTGTGGTGACCATCAGCATAATAAAGTGTAAATTTTGTTTACTAACTATGCATATCTCCCTTCTTGCTGGTGATGAGTGCCGGATAAGGATACTAGCTGAAGAAGAGCCTGGCAGGCAAGCTCCATTCCTCCCTGGTTAGTGTACTTTCTTGGCCCTGAGTGGAATTCCTACCCTGACTTCTACCAGCACAGGGAGTGTAACCTGGAAGTGTAAGGTGAAATATATCATGTCTTCACCGCAATTTTCTTTTGCCCATGGTGTTTGCCACAGCATCAGAATGAAATTAGTGAAGTTGAGCTACAGAAGCCCGAACAATCTGAACACAGAGGGATCTTCAAATAGTTTTGTTACACCACTGTAAGCCGTGATGGATTGTAGAAGCCTTAAAGACAATGTAAGGGTGCAGTCTGGTCCTCTTCTCACCACTCTACAGACATAAACATAAACATGGATATTTTTCAAAGAATTGGGAAATTTAACATTCATTTGCTTTGAGTGACAGCAAAAGCATAGAAAGTGCCATACAAAGATTTCTTTGACAGTCTTAGCCAGCGAGCCAGTGGTTGCAATGCAGATGTTTGCAGTGTTTCCAGGGATGCAGATCCACAGCAGGAGTGTGGAGGTTGCTGAGATCAGTTGCTTTGGATTCTGTCATGGGTAAGTAGTATGCACATAGGGCTGCCAGTGAAGGTAGATGTCCTTTGTCTTGAAGCCTGATTAAGTGCTTCTGAAGTCATTAAGGGAAGCAGGGTAGCTCTGCAATTTAGGACAACTCACAGTGACTTCCAGGGGGAGAGCACTTTTCTTGCCAGAAATCTGGAAGAGCCACAGCAAAAGCTCCATATGCACATTCCGACTCCTGCAAACATCCAACTTCCTTTGACTCGGGGGCTTAGATAAGGTGAGCAGGTTGCTAGTATTGTCTGTTCAGCAGGTTGGGGGATTTTGTTGGAAGATTTTCTTTGTGAGAAATTCTTGGAACTCACACTGATGTTGGTGACATTTTGAAATTGGAGATGTCTAAGTTTGGGGGTTGTGGTTTTATTGTATCCATGGTTTATTTTGTAATTCTCAGGAGACATTAGATTAGGGGCAGTAGAACAATCGGAGGGGGTACTTCTTCAAAGACTTTGAGGGCTGGACTAACCTCTCTCCTCTCACCAGCTCACTACCCAGACAGCACAGTGGGCTCTGGGATGGGGGTAGGGAAGAGGGACAGGTCAGCATCAGGTTTAGGAGAAGAAGTTCCTTTATGTATTCTGACATTTAGACAAAAACCAACATTTCCTCAGGGACTTGAGAAAATATTTCCTACCTCCTAAAAAGGACTTTTCTTCTGTTTCTTATTAAAATGACCTTTGGCTCTTCAGTGCAGAGACCTGGGGTGCAGATTAGCATACCAAGGGCTGAGCAAGTCTCTAGGCTCCTGCAGTGCCTACTCTGAGGTACTTTTTAAATCCGTGGTTCCCCCATTTTACCCACTGTGCAGAGCTGCCATTTAGTGTCTTTACTGTGCTCACTTCATTCAGTCACTAAGCTCGTCCTCTATCCAGAAGGCTGGGCAGGGAGAAGAGAGGCAGTAGGCACAGACTGCAGTTATACAGGGTGAGGTGATAAAGTTTGCAGAGCCATTGGGTGCTGAGTGACTTTCCTTCTACGTGCCATGGCAAGGGGAATTATGGGAAGGAGGCACACTGGGTGAGCATTGAGACACAACCAGGTTCCCAACCCCACCTCAGCCTCCTCCTTCTCTTCCACCTAATCACCTAACTTCTCTGCACCCAGGAGCCCTCATTAATGATCCAGTCACAGGTTCTCAGTACCATGTTCTGGGGCTCTTCTACCTTGAAGATTCAGCTTTATGGATGGTACACAATACTGTCTCCTGAGGCCAAACTGAGAAAAAAAACTAGGCAGGGCAAGGCAGGTCAGGCCAGGCCAGGGCAGGGCAGGGCAGGGCACGTCTTGTCAGATCAGGTTGAGGCAGGGCAGAGCATGGTAGTATAGTTCTCACCCAGGAGCCTTGGGGCCTGGAATGGAGCCTGGGGCCAGGAGCCTTCAGCTGACAGGAACTTGGGGGGGGGATGGGGACACTGCCAAAATGCCCATAGCAAACTGTGGGTCATAAGTTAAAGAGACCTGTCACTGTGGCTGTTAAAAGCCACACTTGATGAAGTGAGTGATTTTCGAAGGTGTCTTTTCTGTCAACTCTCTCCACCATGAACCATCTGAAACCTACTTTCTCTAGCTGGAGGAAACTGACATCCAGAGATGCTAAACTGCCATCCTTACACTGTGAGCATCTCTTACCATCGCACTCTCCTCTTGGTACTTCTTCTAAGCTGTGCCAGCCTCATCCTGTGGCACAAGCAGTGTCTGGTTAATTGCTGTTTCCATCCTAAACCCTACAGTTGTTGGATTCTTGGGATTGAGAGGAGGAGGGCCAGGACATGATCAAGGTTGGGTGCCCGATAGGGAACTTTGTGAAGCACTGCAGACTCAGGTACACAGATGCATCTTTCCCCTGTCAATCAAACACTGTCCTGCAAAAGTATACTAACTGGGCAGGATATAGTCATATATTCAGGAGAGATGGAGAGAAAGAAACAACAATTAATAAAACAGAGTATATGAGAGCAAGTGGCATGTGGGAGGAGATTGGAGGAGGAAAGTGACTGGAAGTAATGAGGGAATTGTATTTTTATTTCAAATATTAACTAGGAAACAAGAACAAATTGGATCTTTATCAATCCAATGAGCATGTATGTCTCATATAGGAGGGGAAACCTCCTTCATACATAATGATTAAGGACATGGCTCAATATTTATTGCACACACTTCCTTATGCATAACTGAAAATCCAGAGTGTTAAAGAAATCTTTGGGATTTTGATTGCGAATGCCCCTTCTGTAAGCAACTACATGTATCCTCTCTGGGCCACATGTCTTTTTTTGGTGACTTGATTTTGAAACAGTGAGTACAAATCAAATATATGCATATGTAATATTTTTATCTTTTACTATTGAGTTTCTTCAAAAATACTGCAAGATGAGGCTTGGGTGATGGACCAATGGATGTCTTAGTTTCCTTTCTGTTTCTGTGATAAAAGGCATGACAACAATCAACATTCAGAGGAAAGGGATTATTTGGCATCTATGTCCCGGGACACAATCCACTGAGGAAAGTCAAGACAGAAACTCAAACAGGAACTCAAGCAGGAGCCATGGAGAGTTAGTTGTTTGCTTGTTTGTTCCTCATGACTTTGTTAACCTTTATTCAGATACATCCCAACACTGTCTGCCCAGGGGAAGCACGGTCCATCCTGAACTGGGCCCTCACACATCATTCATTACTGCAAGGGAATCCCCCAAACACTCACCTACAAGCAATTTGATGGAGATGCTTCCCAACTGAAGTTCCTCTTCAGTGTCCTGGTGCTATTTACTTGGACGGGGAAACAGGTAACAGCAGAGCGACGGGCAGGCAAGAACAGGGAAAAGGTAAAAGCTAACCTTTAGTGTGTTACATGACACCTAAGGTACCCAGAAAACTTAGGTGGCACAACTGAGTCCATGTCTACCTAGTGAAATGTGGACGTACTTACAAAGGTGTGTATGGACTGAAGACGGTAAATATCTGAAAAATTCAATAAACTTATATTTTTAAGATGCAAGCTTATTCGAATTGTGGAATATTTCATGTAAAAGCAAGGGAGAATCAAGCCAGAATATTCAACTATTCAAGTAGCTAGGTCTAGAGAGGGAAAACTATGGTGCTGTTTTCATTTCAGGTACAGGACTCTGAAAGCCTGAATGCCTTTGGTTTACTAGACTTTGCCAAGTGTCTACTCTGTAACAAGACCAAGAATACAAATCAATATAAAGGACTGAATAAACGATCCCTGGGAAAATGCTGCATTAGTATTAAGCTGTGGCTTTTGTAGGCAAGCCACTGCTCACTGATCCCCTTTAAGCCTGCCAAAATATTCCAGACTGCACACACATCTTCCACCCCTAGCTCCAAGAACTGGTGTACAGCTTTGGAGGAAGACTACCCCACCTCCACACCTGGCTCCATACCCTGGTCTACAATTTTGGAAGATGAATTCCCCAGCCCCACTCCTGGTTCCATAGCCTGATCTACAATATAGGAAGACTTCTGCTATACCGGACGCTAGACTTGATCTAGGAAACCCAGTTAAGGAAACAGCCACCCACACTCCTTAAATCCTAGCCTGCAACCTAAGACCATATTGCTTACCTGGTCTCCACACTAGGGCCCACAGTCCCCAGCAGCTTTCCGAGGCCAGAGCAGTTCTCATGATACCAGCAAAGATGCTGCTCGCTACCCCATAAACCCTTCATGCTTGTCCAACAACTCTAGACTTCAACCCTGCCCCTGGGCCCCATGTCTCAGGCTATTTAGAAGGTGTCCTTGTTTTTATCAGAGATGAGACAGGCTCAAGAAACCTCAGGTCAGACACTGCCCATCAGTTGACACTCCTTAAATCCTGCCCAGCAGCACCAGACAGCACACCTTTCCCTGGGCTCCAAACTTGGGCCCACAACCCTAACAGTTTTACAGGAGGGAAGGCTGGTCCCAGAAACCCCAGGGAAGACACTGCCCACTGCCCACTGTGCCTGTTTAAGCCTGCTCAAATATCGCAGATGGCACACACCTTTCTCCACCCTCACTCTTCACTCCTCATCCTGGTCTACACCTTTGGAAGATTTTTACTTTCTCAGATGAAAGGCAAAATCCAGGAATCCCAGGTCTAAAGCATCAGTAGACTTCAATCCCCCTGGAGCACAGGCCAGATCTAGATTCCTTGTCCTAGGGACCCCAGCAACCAGACCAGATCTAGGGACTCCATAATGCGCACCCACTCTTGGGCTGCAGATCTGGTCAACAACTTTAGAAGAGGACTTCAGCCTCATCTAGCCATCCTCATGAAACCCAGAGCAGAAACTCCAATGAACCCAAAGACACACTTGCCACCAGAATTCTTGGTCATTTAGGGCAGAAGACCAGAAAGGAAAGAGAAACCAAGGAACAAAACACTCATGTAACAAAGACAATTTTAGGAATCAACACCTGGACCTAAAATCACCTCAAATACAGATGGATAAATGTCAGTGGTAAGAACACAAACATAAAATGCAATAATGCATTATCAGAGCCTACCTATTCTACAGCAGCAAGACCTAAACAATGCAACAAAGCTGAAACCCAAGAAAATGACCTTAAAATTACTTTATGAAGATAATAGAAATCCTTAAGAGGATATGAACAAATCCCATAATAAAATTTAAGAACAGACAAAGAAGATTGGAAGAAATCAATAAATCCCCAATATAAAACCAAAAAAATTAAAGATTTCCAGGTCTACAAATAAATATAGACTTAATAAAGAAAACAAATGGATGAAAACCTGGAAATGGGAAATATGGATAAGTGAACAGGAACTACAGCATCAAGCATCACTAATAGAGTACAAGAGATGGAAGAAAGAATTTCAGATGTTGAAGACACATCAGAGGAAATGGATTCTTCAATCAAAAAATGTTAAATTTCAAGAATCCCTTCCACACAATACCCAGAAAATGGTGGGCACTATGAACCAATCAAATATAAGAATAGTAGGAATACAGGAATGAGAAAAATCGAGCCCAGAAACGCAGAGAATATATTTAAACAAAACCAAAAAAGAAAATTTTCCCAATGTACATAACAATATGCTTATAAAGGTACAAGAAGATTATAGAACATCAAATAGATTGGGCCAGAAAAATAAATCACCTCACCACATAATATTCAAATGCTAAGTGTACAGAACAATGAAAGAATATTAAAAGGGGCAAGGGAGAAAGTGGAAGTAACAATTAAAGGCAGACCCATTATAATCACACCTGCCCCCTCAATAGAGACCCTGAAAGCCAGAAAGGCCTGGACTGATGACTTGTAGACTACAAGAGACTAAGGATGTCATCAAAGACTACTATACCCAGCAAAATGTTCAACCATCATAGACTGGCAAAACAAGACAAGATATTTCATAACAAAGTCAAATTTAAACAGTATCAAACTAAAGCCCAAGCCCGATATAAGTTACTAGAAGGAAAACTCCACGCCACAAAGCTAACTAACCCCATAAACAGAAGTAATAGATAATATCACACCAGCAAAACCAAAAAAGATACACGCACACACAGAAACACACACACTCTACAATCACCACCAACAATATAACAGGAATTAACAATCATTGGTCATTGGAATCCCTCAATATCAATGGACTAAATACACCAAAAAATAAGTAAATAAAAAATAAAAGACACTGGGTAACAAGCTGGATACAAACTCACAAACTAACATTCTACTGTATACAAAAAGCACACCTCAGCATCCAAGATAGACATTACCTTCGAGTAAAGGTTTGGAGAAGGATTTTCAAGTTAAATGGATCTAAGAAGCAAGCTCGCGTAGCTATCCTAGCATCTAACAACAGACTCTGAAGAAACACAGAGGATAATAGCATATTTGCATTTCATCTCTCTAACAATTCTAGCTACAAAAAGCTTGGGATTTAAATTTTTCTCCTCTACATAGCAAACAAATGAACATTAGAAAAGCCCTCTGGCTGGGCTGTGGTGGCCTGGTCTACAAGAGCTAGTTACAGGACAGGTTCTAAAACTTAAAAAAAAAAGGCCCTCTGAGGTCATGGCTTTCCTTATTTCTGTGTTCTGTCCGCCCTTCATTTTCTATTGCTACATGTAGTGTAGACAAGAAGGGTGAAGCTCTCACAGCCATCTGACAAATGAGAGATCAGTAAAGATAAAAATCAGAAAGTAACAAAATCAGAAATGATAGGGGGACATAACGACAGATGGGGAGGAAATCGACAGAATCATTTGATCATATTTCAAAACCCTGCACTCCACAAAACTGGAAAATTTGAAATGAACTACTTGCTGGATAAATATCACTTACCAAAATTAAATCAAGACCAGATAAGCAAATTAAGTAGACCTATAATGTCTGCCTTCTGCCACACGGATTATGTCACCTGCTTAACACCATGAACACTTAGAGAATTTCTGTAACTTCACCCTTTCATAGATACCCTTACTGAAATAGTATGAATACATGCTAATTTTTAAATAAAAAAATGGACCATTTAGATGATGGGTATCCCATTCCATATGTTACAGCAGAAACATACCAATCACTAAGTAAAAGCACTGGAGAAGATGAACAAAAGTGGCAGAAGAAATATAAGGAACACAAAATAATTTTCACTAAAAGGATTTGTCACACATAGTGCTCTCCATCACTGGTCCTGAGTGATCATGGCAATTAATTTACTTCCTTCAAGACTGTGATGCATAATAAAAGAAATAAGAGTTTTTTCTTGTTGCTAAAAACTACCGTGATGGCTAAAGTACTTACCAAATAATTACATGAATAGGGTTTTTCTCTTGTATGAGTTTGTTCTTCTTTCCTGACTTCAAAATGATGTAAGTAGACTTTAAAACATTGACAGGACTAGACAGTTTAGAAAAGTTTATTACCAGGACCGAGGTCTGATTTTGGACAACTTCACATAGAGCTTCATAAATTCATAAACTGATTTTGTCTATGAGTTTTCAGATGGGAACAATATAAAGAACTTACCAAATACTTTACAATAATACACTCTCAGAATTTTTTATAGGCACTCAAAACTATTGTAAAAAACAAAAGATTTAACAGGGAGATTGTACACAAAAAGGTTAACTCCTGTATAAAGTGCAAAACTTTGCAACATTGACTATATTATTAGGGTATTTCTGCAGTACATCTTTTTTATATGATTTCAAAGACTGCTGACCAATGCAAAGGCTTTAGCACATTGGTTACATTCTCAGGGTTTCTCTCCAGTATGTGTTGTTTTATGCTTTTGAAGACTACCTTGTTGTGCAAAGGCTTTACCACACTTATTGCATTCATAGGGTATCTCTCTAGTATGTGTTCTTTTATTCATTTGAAGATTACTTTGGTATGTAAAGGCTTTACTACAATGATTATATTGATAGGGTTTCTCTCCGGTATGTGTTCTTTTATGTATTTGAAGATTATTGTGACATGTAAAGGATTTATCACATTGATTACATGGATAGGGTCTCTCCTCAGTATGTGTAATTGTATGCATTGAAGAGCATTGTGATGAGCAAAGCTTTTACCACATTGAATACATTCATAGGGTTTCTCTCCTGTGTGTGTTCTTTTATGTGCTAGGAGATGACTATGTTGAACAAAGGCTTTACCACATTCATTGCATTCACAGAGTTTCTCCACGGTATGTGTTCCTTTGTGCATTTGAAGACTACTGTGACGTGCAAAGGCTTTACTGCATTGATTACATTCATACGGTTTCTTCCCAGTATGTGTTCTTTTATGCTTTTTAAGATTACCTTGTACTGCAAGGCTTTACCACATTGATTACACTGATATGGTTTCTCTCCAGTATGTGTTCATTTATGCATTTGAAGACCTATCTGGTAGGCAAAGGCTTTACCACACTGACTACGTTCATAGGGTTTCTCTCCAGTATGTATTCTTCCATGCCTTCGGGGATAGCTGTGATAAGCAAAGGCTTTACCACATTGATGACATTCAAAAGGTTTCTCTCCAATAAATGTGCTTCCATGCCTTTGAAGATGTCTGTCATATGCAAAGGCTTTAACACATCGATTATAAACAGAAGATTTCTCTCCAGGATGATTTCTTTCAGGTCTGTAAGGATAATTGACACATGTAAAAGTTTAACCACGTTCAATACACCATTGAATCATTGTATCTCTATGAATACATTTTATAATTTAGTCCAATTGAAGAGTGGACTTAGATCTTAGGGTTCTATTACTAGGTTTGTACTCATGTTGTTCCCCTTTATTTTGGGTTGTTTTGCATCTTTGAAGATGCATCTGATGGAAAGATACTTTAATAAAGAGTTCACATTTATAGAATCTATTCAATAGGAGATTTTTTATATATTTGTAGAAAAATGGAAAAATTCAAATATAGACATACGGTATAGAAAATGAGGTTTCATGGGAGCTGGAGAGATGACTCAGGGATTAAGAGCACTGACTGCTCTTCCAGAAGACCCTACTTCGATTCCCAGTACCTACATGGCAGCTCACATCTGTCTCTAATTCCTGCCTAGGGGATCCAACACACTCACACAGACATACAACAGGTAAAATATCAATGCACATGAAATAAAAGTTAAAAAAAAAGAAAGTGAAATTTCTTCACAACTGCCCCTTGGCTCTTGACTCTAACTGCCCATGTCACTAAACTCAGCACAGTCACAGCAAGATTAAAAGTAACACTTAAGTAACACTTAGTTTAATATGAACTGTTTGCTTAATAGAAGGTATGAGGAATGGACTCATTACCTTTTCAAAATGTTTCCCTTTTGGGGAGCTGGAGAGATAGTTCAGAGGTTAAGAGCACTGACTGCTATTCTTCCAGAGTTCAATTCCCAGCAACCACATGGTGGCTCACAGCCATCTGTAATGAGATCTGCTGCCTTCTTCTGGCCAGCAGGCATACAGACAGACAGAAAACCGCATACTAACTAAATAAATCTGTTTAAAAAAAAATTACCTGTTTAATATCAGTGGTGAGAAGTTAATGGATTAACAGTTCTACCGAATAGCTCTCACTGAGCTGTGATTCAAATGGTGGGTAGGACAGGCGACTGCTCCTGGACCTGGAGCCGGGCTCTGGGCAGGGCAGAGAACTGAGGAAGGAGGGCCTAGCTGGCAGGCTGGCTGGCTGGCTGGTGGGCGGGTTGGAGGGGCTCGTCCGTCTGTCCGTCAGTCCGTCAGTCCGTCCGGACTCCGTCTAGGCCTCGGGAGGGCGTGGGGGCGTGGGGACGGGCGGGCTGGCGTGCAGGAGCGCAGGCTAGTGCTGCAGCAGGCTCTTGTGGCGCCACAGGACAAGCCGCATCCGTCTATGGCCATACCACCCTGAAAGCGCCCGATCTCCTGTGATCTCGGAAGCTAAGCAGGGTCGTGCTTCGTTAGTACTTGGATGGGAGACCACCTGGGAATACCGGGTGCTGTAGGCTTTTCTCTTTCTTTCTTTCTTTCTTTCTTTCTTTCTTTCTTTCTTTCTTTCTTTCTTTCTTTCTTCTTTCTTTCTTTCTTTTTTCCACTTTTTCTTCTCCTTTTTTAATTCTCCCCCTTTTCCCCTTTGGCCTTCGCGACCGCGGGCCGCGGGCCAGCCCGGACCAGGACACCACCAGGACAATCCGCACCCCGGAAAGAGGGCCCACCTCTCACAAGGTTCCAAATCCACCCACCGGTCAGCGCCCTCAGGCACGAGGGGAAGCACCCGAGTCGGGAAGGAATGTCAGGACCCCTGAAAGAAGCTAAGACTCGCACGGGAGAGGCTGTCTTGAGTGGCGTGTAGCCCAGGCTAGCCTTGAACCCTGTTCAAGTGAGATCCTGGGCCAGCCACCATCGCCCTTGGCTCCCCAGCTCCCCAGCTCCCCAGCTCCCCAGCTCCCCAGCTCCGCAGCTCCTCAGTTCCACTGGCAGGCCAGGCCGGCAGGCAGACGGCTGGGATAGCAGCCCCGCACAGCACAGCACTGTGTATGGATTCAGAAAGAGATCGCCACGCCCCCTCGACGCAACCCACCCGGCGGAAGCAGTCTAAGAGCAAGCAGGCTCCACCCACCCACTCCCAGGGATGCGGTATACGCCCACCTGCGTGCCTGTGTGCCAGCCTGCCTGTGTGGAATGTGCAATGTGTCTGCTTGTGTGAGTAACCCCATGAGGGTGCACGTGTGTTCGTGTGGGCGCCTTTGTTAGTTTTTGTGTGTGTGCTGTGCGTGCATGATTGTGCGTATGTGTGTCTGGGGTTTTGCCTGTCTGCTTTTTTGGTTGTCTGTTGGGGAGTGTGTGCATTCTTGCATGATGTGTGTGTGTGCGCGCATGCGAGTGTGTGTGCTCGTTCGCTTGCTGTGCGTGCATGCTTATGTGGATGTGTGTCCGTCTGCAGGCTCCGATCGCGTGCGTGCATACACGCGTGCTTGAGTGTGTTTCTGCGTGCGCGAGTGTGCCTGTGCTTGTGTGCCCGCCCCTGCCCGCATCGTCCTTTGGCATAGAGCGCCAAGACCCAATTTTCAAGTTTCCCGGGCCCCACCGGTCGGCCCAGGAGCATCTTCCACGCTGGCTGGACAGCCTGCCTTTCTACCTTCTCCCCGACGGGCAGAATGGCCCTTGCTGCCCGCTTCACAGGGAGGCATCTTCAATGGGGGGCAGGATGGACCCGGTGGCTGGCCATAGTGGATAGGGGTGGGACTAGGGCTGGGGCTCGGGGTGGGCATGGGGCAGAACTGGAATCTTGGGAACTGGCATTACAAGTTCCAAAGAGAGAACCAAGGATTCTCCTGAAGGCGAGAAATCACACAGACGCCCAGGCACACAGTCCCTCTAACACAATGGGAGTTGTGAAATTTGTGTTTGTTAGTCTGCACATGTACATTTATAGGTAACATAGGTGAAGCTCATATTTTTCCCGGTTGAGTTTCCTTATGTCTTTTAATGACGATCTGACTATTAGTTTTGTGCTTTTGTTCTTGGCCTTTTCTCACTATCCCCTTATTCTTTCACAAATATCGTACTCGTTCTTCAATGTAGGTTAGTGTTAAGTACAAAAGACACATTATGTCGATGTCTGTACTATTTTTCCTTAATCCTATTGAGAATTCTGTCTTTCCATATGGTGCATAGCTTTGGAACTAGTTTTCCTGTTATTATTTGTTGGGAATTTCCTTTGGATTATATTGAATTTATGCTGTAAATTGAACATACCCAACATCTTTTCGTTGCTGTTGAAAATGTATAATTTTAATAGTGTTGTTTGCAAAAGTATAAAAGGATAAAAGATACTATTCTTTATAATCTTTGTCTAGCAAACTACAGTAAATGTGTGAAACTGAAAGTGATTTGAAATGATGTACAACACATAGGAAGAGGACTGCAGTAATTTAGTGACAAAGAATGCATTGCTGTGTTCACAGAAAAGGTATCCTACTAAGTATAATTTAATTGAGAAAGCAAAAAGAGTGAAAGTAAAAGATGCTCCAGAAGTTCACAGTGGATATGGATGTGACGTGGGATTGTGTAGCGGCATGCAAAATAATTTCTGATAGCAGTAGGTTGGGGTTTTCCACAGATACCAACCAAAATCATTTGAAGATGTTGAATTATGATTGTTGACATAAAATCACACTTATTTAGTGTATGTAGTCTGATGCATGTGGACATATTACCTATATCCAAACAACCCCATTACAGCAAGAAAGAGAAAACAATGTTTTTGAGACATTCTCTTTCTATTCGTGTGTTATATGTGTCTACAATACACAGATACTCAAATAATGACAGAATCGCCATAGATACCAGCAGCTTTCTCAGTATATTTTCTAGTAGAAATAAAATTAGTATTAAGAAGTATTATTATTATCATATTCATGGGAGTTATAATCATGGAGACCTAAATATGAAAATAATCTAAACTTTTCTTTCTGCGGACAAGCTTGGAACCTCAAAAGAATATAGTGCTAGATGAATGAGGATGGAATCAGTGGTTAAAGGATTATACACTCATAAAGGACTCTCCCAGTCAGTGTTGTATTGGTCTGAAAGAGCATGTATTTACATTTTAGGTTCTGTTAACCCACTTCTTTCTCCCATCTGTTTTTCTGATTTTAATTTTTACGGATCTCTCATTTGTCAGATGGGTTCGAGAGCTCCAGGCTTCTTGTCTACACTACAGATAGCAATAGAAATGAAGGGAAGAAAGAACACAGAATCTAGTGAAAGCAATCACCTTCAGAGGGCTTTTCTAAAGTCCATTTACTCACTATACGGATAAGAACAATTAAATACCAAATTTTTTATAGCAGGAATTGTTATAGAGTTGAGACAGAAATCTGCTACTATTCTCAGAATTTCCTCAGAGTTTGTTCTTATGTCCCCCTTTTTGTTTTTGATTTTGTTCATTTGTGTATTCTCTCTCCGACTTTTAGGTAGTTTGGATAAGGGTTTATCTATTTTGTTGATTTTTCTCAAAGAACCAATTCTTTGTTTTATTACTTCTTTGGATTGTTTTCTTTCTTTCTACTTTGTTGATTTCATTCCTCAGTTTGGTGATTTCCTGCCATCTACTCCTCTTAGGAGTGCCTGCTTCTTTTTGTTCTAGAGCTTTCAGGTGTGCTGCTAAGTCATTCCTGTGGGATCTCTCCACACTTTTCCTGAAAGTAGTTAGCACTATGAACTTTCCTCTTAGTGAGCTCTCATTATGTCCCATAAGTCTGGGATGCTGTGCATCATTTTTATTGAATTCCAGGCAGTCTTAGGCATTTACACAATAACAGACATAGCAAGCTGTGTCATGTATATACATACAGACAAGTGTGTGTGTGTGTGTGTGTGTGTGTGTGTGTGTGTGTGTGTGTGTGTGTACAGAACCAGATCAGGCTCCAAGAGTATCAGAAAAAAATATTTATTTATTTTTAAAACATTAACTCATTGATTGGAAGAATTTTTCAAAGGACAGGCAGTTCTGTATTTTTCACTTAAATAAGGTTCTTAAAACCAGGACAGTGCATTCAAGCAGACTGAACTGGCTGATTACTATTTAGCTACATCAGTGCTCTCAGTGGGATAATGAAAACCTGAAGGCAACTAAGAAACAATGAGGGGTAGGTATGAAGGTCGGCAGAACATTTTGAGCAAGACAATTGGATATTAAATTCAAGAATTAATGAATTTTTAAAGCTTCCAAGAGGGTATCAGTTGAGAATATTGGCTATGATCCCTGGATAAAATGCATGTATAAAGGTTCTGAGTGCCTGAGTTCAACTGAGTCCAAGTGCCTGTTCTAGAGGGGAAGGATCTTGGTGTAGAATGCAGCAGTTCACACCCTATGGCTTCTGACCCTGTAGGGGTCACGTGACCCTATCACAGGAGTTGTGTATCAGAAATTTACATTATGATTCATAACTATCAAAGTACAATTATGAAGTAGCAACTAAAATAATTTTAGGGTTGGGGCCACCACAGCCTGAAGAACTGTACTGAAGGATCACAACATTAGGAAGGTTGAGAACCACTGCTCTAGAGGGACAGGTAGAGCCTCCTAATTAATCTTTTCTGACTTCCTTCCACATGAAGTGTTCTCCCGTGAGGGTCTTAGCAAATTCCATCTCTTGTGCTACATTGTGTTGTCTCGTGTTGTTTAAAAATATTATTTGTGGCTGCAGGTTTTTCACAGAAGCTAATTGTTCAGTCATAACCATGCAGCGCTGACCTCTCAAACAGACTCCAGTGAGTAGTGCTGGTACCAGCTGCCAGCCCCTCAGGAGCCAAGGAAACCCACGTGGAATCCTCATTGGTTTACAGGTGGCTGTAGATGTTCACTCTGCTGTTTCCAGTGTCCAAAACCACTGTTTTAACAAAAAGCTGATAGCTTTTAAAGATCAAGCTCTTTTTCTCCATTTCAGCAAACATGATTTAATTGAGTAAAAAGCAATCATGACTCTGGTAACCAATGTGCCACGTGGAAACTAACTTGTCACATCTTCATTTCATTCAAAAAATGTGAAGAAATTTAGCTTTAAATTTCATTAGTTTTTTATTTGAATTTTAAATGTTGTGATGAGTGTTTATTAAGAAATCCCTCTTGTCGAATGTATAATTACTGAATGCCTTATCACATGTGGTTGATCTACAGTTACAGCCACATCTCAGGAGTTCTAATCCCTAACAGTGTGAAGCATGGAGATCTCAGAAACAACGTTTTAGTCAGTGTGACGTACATAATGGGTCAGCAGCAAACACAGACAAGTATGTAAGTAGATATTGATGGCAGGTACATTAGCTGGGACCTAGGGACAAACAGTCCATTGCTTCTGTAATCAATAAGCCTTTGACACTGCAAAACTACCACAAAAGGAATCTTTCTGCCCAAAGTAGGCAGCATCAAAGAGATGGTCAGCTGTCTTTTCAAAGGAGAAACACTGTTCATCAATATACCCTCCATCTTGGCCAGCTGAACTTGGTAATAACCAGGACCATGCCCTGTGTCAGAGAAGATGGTCAGAAGGGTCTCAAACAAAAGCAGCAGATATTTCAACACCAGAATCAGTAAAACCTGTCAAGATGGCAAGATGGATGGTTATCAGTGCAGTCTCATAGCCAATGACACGCTGAACTTATCAAGGGCATGGAGCCTTTCAGTTGTATCAGATGCTGTGCCACAAGGAACTGGGAGAACTTCTCCTTTATTCCCGAGGAGCTAAAACTAGAAACAATTAGGTTCTTCTAGCCAAGGAAACCTTGTGCTAATCATGCACAAACCAGTTCTGTCAACACCTTAGTGTGATGAAGCTCACCCTCCCCAAATATTTATAGCCAGTTGATGGTTGATGGGGACAGGAACAGACATTTTCTTCACTGGTGTAAGTGCTGATAAGGTGCCTGAGAATAACCTCCCTCAGTCCTGATATGTTAAACATTCTTTGAGTTATAAAAAAAACAAAAAACCAGAAAGAAACAGAGAAGGACTAGTTGGGAAGAGGAAGGGAATGAGTAGATGTAAAGTGGACAAGAGAAGGTAATAGGGGGTGGGTATGACCAAAACACATTATGTATGTATGTGCGTACATATATATACTATGATGTATATATATGCATCGCAATAAAACCATGCTTTGCATAATTAATATGTCAAAAAATATTTTTTAAAATACAGTCAGGGCTCATGAGGTTGACCTCAGACCTCAACACACATGGAAGGGCACCCATATGTACACACATAAACAAATAGAAATAAGACCTGTATTTCAGATACAGTGAAATGGTATGTGCATTATAAAAAAAATCAGTCCAGAAGAAGATATTCCAAACCTATCCTCCTGGTTCCTACATGGTCTAGTGTTTGTTTTGGTCCTAGGAGTGAGTCCAGACTTCAGGGATCTTTATCACAACATTGTTCTACCTTTGCTATACTATAAGTTGATCAGCCAATGATGTGGGATTCTCCTCTGTATGGCTGTGAATACCATTGGTTAATAAAGAAACTATCTTCAGCCTGCATAGGACAGAATATAGGAGAAAGAAGGTAGGGGCAGAGAGAAGCCATGTAGCCCTGCCAGAGACAGATGCTAGACCTTAACTTGATAAGCCACAGCCTCGTGGTGATACACCAATTAATGGATATGGGTTATATTAATATGTAAGAGCTAGCCAATGAGAAGCTAGAGCTAATAGGCCTAACAGTGTTTTAAATAGTACAGTTTCTTGTGTGGCTATTTTGGGTCTGAGCTGCCGGGCAGCCGGGAACAAGCAAGCAACTTCTTACTACAAGGCAAGAGTAAGAAAAAATCCAGTGCAATGCTGTATGGTGGGGAATCAAATCCCCACAACAGTGTGTGTGTGTGTGTGTGTGTGTGTGTGTGTGTGTGTGTGTGTGTATGTGTGTGTGCTGATGGATATCAAACACAGGCCCCATGCACATTAGGCAAGCACTCTACCACTGAGCTACATCCCCAGCCCTACTCTCTGGAAACTGTTACTGTGAAAGTAGCACAGGGAATGGGTTAGGAAAACTAGACCCCGGGTCACCATGGCATCTTGGTTTTGCCAAAGCCCAGGTTTCCCTTAGGATAAGATTCAGGATGTGGGCAAAAGCCATTTTCTAGTTTTTGTCCTACAACAACTGCTTGATTTTCAATTCTCACACTGGGAATTTACTAGAACACCTGGCCACATTACAACACCCAGGTCTCTTATTGGCCACACCTTATGTTCCTTCCAGATCAGTCCTCACAGCAGTGCACTTTATGTGGATAGAAGCTCCCATCTCTGTTTGCCAACCTGGAGCTTCCCCTCCATCGCACCTCGTATGTCATTAGGTCGGGGAGGAGAATCACGTGCCTCCTGTCAATGTTCACGCTGTTACTGAGCATGGTGTCCTGTCTCACTGATGCTGGTCATCTGGGCAGCATGGATGTACAGCTGGGGAACCTCACTGTCTCGGCCTTCACCTGCAAGGCTCCCAGAGCAGTTACCTGTGGCTATCTGCAGACTTCGGTGACAATGGCTTTCTTCCTTTGCTTCCTGGTGACTTAAAGAATTCATTCTAGTTACGTTTATGCCAAGTTCTCTACACCAAAATATAGATTTTATTCCTGTTCCTGTGTATGTGTGTTTGCCTACATGAGTGTATGTCACCTGTATGGGATACACGTGAAAACCAAAAGAGGATGTTGGATACCCTGGAATTGGAGTTGTAAGGTATCATACCTGGGCACCAGAGTAGAATTTTGGTCTCCTTAGTAGGCCCTCAATTTTGATCAATAGTCTTAAGATCTGCCGTGGCAAAAGAACAAAGCACTAACTTCCACTCTTGTCCCTCTGTCATCCAAGGCCAGCACAGGCCCTCTCCATAAGTCATGTGACTTCGGCTGCAGCTTAATCCACAGCCAGTGCCCTGTCACTTTCTCAACGCTCTTGAAAGGAAACTCAGTTCTTAGTATCTAAAGAGACTCTTTACATCCCCTAGGAGAGTTTTCTCATTTTGCCATTCCCCAGGTGGACACGTTCAGCATTGCCATCCCTCTCGAGATATACTCAAATAACAGGATTGACGCAAGAAGGAGAAACAGGGAGCACACAAGGAAAGGACCAGGACGAAATACAGTACACTGCATTGTTAGGTCAACTAGGAGTCATGAGTACTTTACTAGAACACACTCAGTGAAGACTGCAACAGGCCTTTCAAAGCTCTCACTGAGGCTAGGTAGTTTCGGGAGACCCCAGACGTCCATTCCGTCAGTGAGAAAACTTTACAAAAAAATTTCCTGACAGAGGGCACCCTTCCTCATCTCTGGATGTGAAAAACATTTGTTGACTTTCTGTTCCCAAAGGAACCCGCTCCTTCTGTGTAGAAGGCCGCAACCACACTCTCCACCATAGATGGCGCTGCACCGCCAGGTGAGCTAGAAAGCTCACACGTGTTGGTATTTTTCCACTACTCCCAAGGTATCATCTGGGACTGGGAGCAGTTGACCAATCAAAGAGTGACACGTCCAAAGCAGGGTCTGTTTCCTATATAAGGGATGGGTTCCATCATATCTGGGGTCTCCGCCGTGTGGCTTATGCTCTAGCTCCCAAGAGACATAAAGCTTTACTGCAGAAGTATCCTATGTGTACCGCGTGGTTCTTGCTGGCGAGACGGTAGCGCGGGACATCTGGTGCGATACCCGGGAAGAAAAAGAAGAACTTTGCACCGCTGGAGACGCCTTGGACACAAGGAGGATTCAGAACTGCAGGCATGCGTGCTCAGAGAGGTACGTTCTAAAGTCCAGAGAGCATATCAGAAACTGAGCAGCAGTGGGAGGTTGTGCGCGCACCCAGATAAGTTAAAAAGGACCCTCCGGTAAAGAATGGGGGAGACAGAAAAGAAAATAAGTTAAAAAGGACCTCCCAGTGATTTTTAAAAAAGTAAAAATGGGGGAGAAGGCTGATTTACAAGGTCAAAAGCTTTATGTTATGTTATATGTGTTGTCTTTTGTGTACTGGATAGGAGAAAGATATTTAAACTTAGAAACTGCTAAGGATATGATGTTTTGGGAAAGAGGTTCTGTTTTCGTCTCCACAGAAAAGGAGAGCCTAAGGGTGTACTTGGGATTTATGTGGTTTGAATCACCGAGACCTCCTGAAATGTTGTAGTGTTTACCCCTAAAATACAGCGGCCCAATAACAGCAGGAAGCAGCCAAAGAGACTAAACGACGCCCAAATTCCCTAAAAGATTAAATGAGGTCCTTTTAATGATTGCAGACCAGCAAGCCTGCTTCTCTGAGTTCCGCTTTGCTCCGTACACCGGTTTGGGCTCGGAATGGGTGCAGCTGGGGCTGGAGGGCGGCTGGAGCGGAGCTTTGCTCTTTGGCTATGGTGGGGAGCACGTTGCGCCGGCTCAATTGGTGCGGCTTGGTTGGTGCCTGGCCTGGAGGGTGTCACAGCAATGCCAAGAGTGAGAGCGGTGCCACAGGCAGCCGGGCCAGAAGGCTTGCAATGTACCTAAAACTGTGAGGGTCTCTGAGGGTAAAATGGCTCTGGTTCCATTTGGCTATGCTAAACGATGCTGACTTCAGGCAGGGCTGGTCGTATTTATCATAATAAAAGCGCAATTAAGGTTTAGACGCAGTAAACAGGCAGTACCGTATTACATCTACATAGTGCGACTTAAGTTTTTAAGAACTGCTTAGCATTTTAAGAACTCAAGTCCTCCTGAAAGATTGCTATGTGTACGCTTGGCTTGTCTGGTGTTTCAGGATCCACAGGGAGATGGATGCGAAGGGCCCTTGGATTTTGGGGTGATTGGGTCGTTGGCTGGATCTGTGAGAGTTTACAGCCGCTTTTGCTGTGGCACAGGTGTTGAGAGTTGGCTAGTAGGGAAGCGGCCCTGTTCGCCGCCTCTCCCATCGGCCCCTTGAGCCGCAGGCTCTGGCGCGGACCTTGAGATGTTGCCGCCTGTGCCGCCTCGGTCTGAGTGTCGGCTCCCACCACACTCCACCACCAACACAGCCTCAGAGAACTAGGCTAGCCCCGCGGGAAAGGCAGGGGCGCCTGGGGGTGGAGCCACCACTTCCTGGCCCGGGACAGGCGGAGCCGCACAGCAAGCAGGCCCAGGGCCTCGGAGAATGGAGGGGTGGGCTCTGGAACCCAAGGCCACCGTACCGGCAAGGAATACGGGAGCCAATAAATCTTAAACCTTATATCAACAAACAGGGCCTGGGTTTTTCCTAGGCGCCACTGGGGCAGCATGGCCTATATCATAAAAAACAAAGACCCTCAATCAGTTAACTACCACAGTGGCTACAGCCCTGGATCAGCAGGCTACCATAGATACATCTATTAGAGGTAGAATAAAGAACAGGTGGATATCTTATGGCAGCTTGCCCAATTGGGCTGTGAATGGAAAACTCCAGCCTTATGTGTGACCAATGTACCATATGAGAACTTTATAAAAGTGGCTAACTTGTCCCGAGAATTGTCTTTGTATCTTGCAGGAAAATTTTGATGATTTGCTGTCCTCCTTGAGATGGTCCATCGTGACAATCAACTCCACGCGAGTGGACATAAGCCTGGCCAAAGGATTCCAGTCCTGGATTGTGTCCTTCATCCCCTACTTCAAAGAATGGGTGGGGGTGGAAGTGTTTTGGAACGGTCCTACGCTATGGAATAGTGTTTCTCCTCTGGATGGTCTACTGACTCTAATCCCAAAATCGTAGGGACAAAATGGTTTTTGCACAGCGCTGGCTGCCCTGGAACAGGGAGCCTCTGCTTATGTGTGGTTATCTATGTTGAAGCAGTAAGGTTTAAGCCAACCAGCTCCTGCACCCCTAGGACTGTGGTCCATTGCACAGGGTGGAGTGCTTGGCTTAGCTAGCCCTGAAGGTTGTGGAGCTGAAAAGCATCACACAGAGAATGGCCCTCTCTGAGAGATAAGTCGCTCTGCTTAAGGGTTTCCTGCCGTATATTCCCTTTCCCAAAAAATTGGCAGAGGGCAGGCCGGATAGGTTCCAGGTGTCATGAGCCTAGGAACAGATTCCGTGTAAGCCCATTTTAATGTTTTCATTTTGGGAAGTGTGACCTCTATCTTTACCTTCCGAGGGAGTTGCCTTTCTGCAAAGAAGTAAAATTAGGGGGAGATGTAGAAGGCCGCAACCACACTCTCCACCATAGATGGCGCTGCACTGCCAGGTGAGCTAGAAAGCTCACACGTGTTGGTATTTTTCCACTACTCCCAAGGTATCACCTGGGACTGGGAGCAGTTGACCAATCAAAGAGTGACACGTCCAAAGCAGGGTCTGTTTCCTATATAAGGGATGGGTTCCATCATATCTGGGGTCTCCGCCATGTGGCTTATGCTCTAGCTCCCAAGAGACATAAAGCTTTACTGCAGAAGTATCCTATGTGTACCGCGTGGTTCTTGCTGGCGAGACGGTAGCGCGGGACACTTCTGCATTTGACTTCCCTCTGTGAGTCTTCAGCTATACCCCTGCCCTCTCATGACCTCTATCATGTTCCATCTTCACAGTAACAATGGCCTCTTTACCCAGGTCTTTTGGGTTAATCTGACCAACCTGGAGGAAGCTAGTAGGCTTCTAAACACTCTACATGTTCACAGTTGCTGGTCTTCAGCCAGGAGCAACTATTTTTCCTTTAATGTTCTTTCTTTCACAAGACTTAGAGAAAGGCAAACTGATTTTGATCCCCAAAACAATATGATGTTCTCTAGTTCTCCTAATCTCAAATCTCTTGAAAATCTAAATGAATCACTACAGAATTGCAGAGAATGGCTATAAACTTAATAGGACAAATATGAGTCAGAGCATTTTGGGCAAGGGATAATGACACCAAAGGGATAAACTCTACTGAGGAGTTACTGCTCAATATTGCTAGCTCCTTTAATATTTTCTCTTTCATGTTATTGGTAACCATAAAAAGACTACATATTTCATTTTTACTATATCAAGTTTTGACTTTAGCAACTTTCTAAAAATCCAAACACTGATTAACACAGCAAACCTACCCTCTGAACACCACACATTGCTGAGTTTACCAATCATAGGCATTCATGAGCACAAGAATCACTGGTCCTTTAGACACAACCCAGAGAGCAGCTGCGTGATGGCCTTGGAAGTGTATGTGAAGTCTTTTATGAGAGACACACCAGGGTGATATGTATGCCATTCCTGGAAAGTGGAACATCATCGGGTCCATTTCAGTGCGTAGCTCCCCAGTGCTCTATCCACCGCAGGTTCTGGGTCCAACTGTGTCCTAGAGGAAGGGGCACAGAACAGGATATAATGCATCAAATAAAAAGTGCCTCAAAAATGTTGGGGACAGACTTCTGTTTATTGCCACTTAAAATGAAATATATGAATTTGGCTGGGTTTAGTATGGAAACAGCCAGGCCTTGGTTGTATCCCAGGGAAAGGCCAACACAGCTTAGAATAAGTAACAAAAGGAGAGTGAGATGGTCAGAGGGTCTCAAAGCAGGACAAAATTCTCTGAGGTCAGTGCATGTGTCCTGGGGTGATGTCCACTGTATGAAGTAGTTCAACGTGGCCTACTGTTACTGTGTACTGGACCCTGACATTCATAACATGAGTTTCCTTATGGGAAGAAGACATTTAGGAGATTTCATTGCAAGTCCTTCCATGTATAAGAGCATCCAGCCTACAGTCCCATTGGAGACTATAGAGTCCAAGCACAAAGCTATTCTAAGCCTGGAAATTATGCTGGGGCAGTGTGCATGTTAGACTTTGTTATCAGACTGACAAAACTAGAACCACCTGGGAAGAAGGACTCACAATGAGTGCCACGGACCGTCTCTCGTGGAGACACTCAGACCGAGGGAAAACAGGACGAAGGGACAGGAGATTTTAGGATACGGCGAAGGAAATGACAAGCAAACACACTCGATGTAGTTGAATATGTTGCTGTGTTTTTACTTTAATTAGCCTAAGGCTTTTATACTTTTACAACCAAGGAACTTGGCAAAGGCATACGTCATCAGATCATAGAATAGAAACAAAGAAAAGGAACAACACTGTCATTTAACAAGAATAGCAAATTTATATGTCCATTGTCTATTTTAAATGTTAGTTGTGGTTGTTGCTCAAAGACATGATGTCACACTTTTCTGAGACTGTTTTACACCATTGATCTCAACTCTCTTCCTGATTCCCAGGCTCGGATGTTGTTATCAGTTTAGGCCTCTTTTGCCCACAGGAAAGGCCTTATAGGCCTTCTGTGTATGGGAATGGATCAAGGTAATTACCAGACTTTGGGGTCAGTGTGGGGGCGACCACCATCTGCTTTCTAATTGTAGCTGTACATGTCTTTCCAGGCAGATGCCTAGTGGGGGCTGCTGTAACTGTTTTTCTGCAGAAGGCTTCTAAGGTTTCTCCCAGTAAGACTAACTCCTTCTGCCCCACATCATTAAGGAATTATTCTAACGATGACCCCCAATTCCCAGAACTAGCTACTTCTTTAAAGGCTTTCAGCAGTTTCATTCATTGGAACAGCATGGTCTGTTGGCAAAATACAAGAATAGAACAAAAGAATAAGAAAGGAACAGCTTCAGTGGTGCCAGTGACAGCAAGGGTCGAGTCAATGCAGATGGCAATTCAGGTGGCATCAGTACCACAGCTGATTGCCAGGGAACAGCCCAGGGCATAAACTCCATGGAGCACAGACCCCTAATCCTCCAGCCTCAGTCCATCCAGTCAGCATTTCTGCTACACCGGCGTGACAGTCGTGGATGTGGCAGGTCCCCGTTTTTTATTTTTAAAATGTAACTCAAACATGTCCTGTTTCATTTGGGCCACCGAACTGAAAAGACACTTAAGGAGACAGGGGAACAGAAAAATCACCAACGGTATTAATAAAATGACTATTCCAATGAGAACAAAATACTACACCCAATTTAATGGATTTAAAGCCTTAATTTCTGACTCGATTTCATTAGCCAAATCCTGTAGACCTCCTAGTTGTAAATGAGCCTGGCTAATAGCAGAAATATCTTTCTGTAATGTAGTTAAATCATGTGTAATATTGTTATCTTGCCAAACACCCTGCAAATGTGCCTTTACCTTGTCCCATGGCTCTGAGCGATTATAAGTCAGTGGTGTGACACAGATTGCTTTAAAGCTTCCATGACAACATGTGGATAAGGTAGTTTTTAAATTAGCAATGTCCTGTCAAAGAGCAAGGACCATCTCTTTTAATACATTAATTTTTGCCTCCAATTTATTGTCAATCGCTGCCTGTTTTAACAATGCAGCCGTAATATTCTTATTTAATGTGTTTACATAATGAGCAGTATGAATTCCTTGTATTAAGGCTGTTGTGGCCATAGCGAAAGTAGTAAGTATTGATATCATCGCTGTTATGCCCAAAATAATCTCAGTCACAAACCGCCTAGGCCGTACCAGATCCCTTAATATGTTCAAAACTTGCAGTGCAGAATTATCGTACCATGGATCATTGCCCAGTTCCACAGGTAGCATAACAAAAGGTGGGCGACTAACAACAAGTAAAACATTCAAATTTTTTGGTTTAGCTTAAGTAATGCAATTAGTAAGCTTACAGGAATGACAAACAACTTGATAGGACTTATTTATTTTGGTAATATTAACAAAAACTGATTGAGCTAATAACAACGCATTAGGATAAGAAATACATGTCCTGAGTCCTATGGGCTCAGACTTAGTATGATTAGGTCTTTTTTTCAGAAACATATTAGCTGCAGCGAGTAATCTGAACAGCCCAGAGTGCCTTCTAGTAATATTTCCTTCTTTAGCATATCCTCGCCCCGATGTTATTAGAACGTCTGGTCCCCTCCATTGGCCAGACAACAGATCTTTTCATAGGACTTTTGGCAGGACAGAATTAAACTCACAGGTCCAATGCATCATTATAGGTGTCAATCCTTTATTATTAGCATTTAAGTGATTTAATACAAATAAGGTATGTGATAATAAATGATGAGGAACAAAATATTTATGAGCTCTCTGAAGCCTTTTAACCTGCAATTTTAATGTTTGATGTGTTCTTTTAATAATTGCCTGGCCCTGAGGATTATATGGGATGCCTATAGTATGTACAATGTGCCATTGTGCATAAAAAGTTTCAAAAGCTTTAGAAACATAAGCAGGACCATTATCTGTCTTTACCTGTGAAGGTATTCCCATGATCTGAAAACATAAAGTGAGATGTTGAATAACATCCTTAATAGCTTCTCCTGTGTGTGCTGAGGCAACTATGGAATGAGAAAAAGTATCAACAGTCATATGTACATAGCATATGTACCTTCCAAAAGAGAGTACATGTGTCCATTTGCCAGATTTTTAGAGGGAGTAGACCCCGTGGATTTATTCCAATGCTGGGTGGATGTTGATGAGTAAAATTACCTGTCGAGCATCTGCTCGAGAGAGATGAAATTTTTGTTGTAATGCTTTAGCATTGACATGAAAAGCTTTATGAAAAGCTCTCGCCTTTTTCATGGTAGAACTCATGAATATATATTCCATTCTAGTCCATTGATCAACTATATCATTTTCTTCATTTAGAGGTCCTGGCAGAGCTGTATGGGCTCTCACATGCTGAACGTAAAAACAATTTCTTCTCTGCCAAATTAAATGTTGCAATTGCTGAAATAAAAGGCACACTGTATTGGAACTTTTAATAGGTCCAGCTACTTCTCAAATTCTAAGGGCATTAGCAACATATGCAGAATCTGATATTAGATTAAATGCAAAAGGGCAAACTTTACATTCCATAGCCTGTCTTAGATCCGTCTGTAAATACATTTGGGGCCATGGAAATAGGCTGTGATAATGTTATTTTAAGAAATATTACAGGATGCTCCTTAAAAAATCCTAACAGTGGATGTCTGGGATAAATTCAAAGCAATGGCCCATTTTGTCATAACAATCCTGTAGGCTGGTGATATGAAGGCAGAATGCACAAAACAATGTCTTGCCTCTCTTGAATCCTCTGCAGAAAGGCATCTTGTAATCTACTTTTTCCTTTTTTTAATGCCTCATGTGCTTCATTAGTGAGTTGCCTTGGAGAATTCAAAGCAGAATCTCCATTTAAAATATCATATAAGGGCTTTAACTCATAATTTGGCAACTTCAAATGACATATAAGCCAATTTATATAGTCTAATAACTTTTGAAAATTATTTAAGGTCTTTATCTTTTCTCAATTCTACCTTTTACAGAATAATTTGCTTCTCAAAAATTTGTGCTCCTAGATAATTTATGATGTTATCTTTTTGCACCTTATCAGGGGCTATAAACAATCCCTTCTTTTCAAACAATTTAATTAACTCTACATAGGCCTGTTCTAAGTCCAAGTAGCAGATCTCTGTCCCACGCTGAATTTCCAGCTGCCTGATTAGCTGCGGCCTGCTCGCTAGCAAACTCAATCAAATAGGCTCTCCCATCTAAATACTGTTCAGGGCTCAGGCCTGCATGAGCAAGCCAACTCCAATCATTAGGTGTCATGCAGTATCTATTCAGGGCTTCTACCTGTGACACAGTAAAAGAGACTGTAATCCCGTAAGTTTTCACAGATTCAGCTAAGGATTTAATCACCTTAAAAACCAGAGGCTCTTCGTACCTATTTTCTTGCAGACTTTGAAACACTGGATATGCTAATCGCAGCTCAGTTCTCACCTCTTTCCAAACGCTTAGATAAAATGTGCGTCAGGAGCTGCCCTGACCTCCTCCTACATAAGGTGGAGGGGTGGAGGGTGTTATGGGGCAAAGCGTCAGCGCTTTTGAACCTCCTTTTTCCTTTTACTTTCATTTCGTCGACTTGTGAAACTGCTCTTTGCTCATTCCTTATTTATGGAATGAGCAATAAATCTCCCGCTTTAATTGCGGCTGTTCCCCCTTTATTTCCAGGGAAAAGCAATTAACCCCTGCTCTGCCGTGGTTATTTTTTCTCTATATACCGAGAAGAAACCTAGTTAACCCTGTTTTAGCCACAGTTGCTTTCTCTTTATTTACAGAGAGAGCTATTAAAAAAATCCTGCTTTAACAGCAGACGCTTTTCCTTTATTTACAGGGAAAGCAATTAATCAATCCTGCCTTTTAACAGCAGTTGCTTTCTCTTTATTTACAGAGAAAGCAATTATTTAACCCTACTTTAGTCGTAGGATTCCCATTCATCTGGGAACTATTTCCCCTAATTTTGGTCGTAGGATCCCCAGCTTACCTGAGGACTATTGTCCCTGTTGTTTGTCCATGGTCTGAACCGGGTCCTGGCAGCAGGTGTTGCATTGGGGGTCATCTTACCCAGTGGTCAGCATCATTGTTATCGAAGTGGAGACATCGTGGTGTCCCATAATCTTTTTTGGAGACCTTGGATCATTGTTAGGATCTCAGAGTCTCTGTCTAACATAAGCTTTTTAAACTTTATTTTAAATGTTATTTTTTATAGATTTTTGAAGTATTTAGGGCTGTCCAGGTATCTCTGATTAGGCAAACTTTATTATTTTTATTAACTTATATTTTTAACAAACCAAAAATATATACCATATTTTTGTTAGAGTGAACCTTTAAATTAATCATTTTTAGCAAAGACAATGAGGCTAAAATCTAAACATTAACAATATGAAACATTTTATAAGCATTTGTGTTTTATTTTTGAGACATAAAAATTCTCAAAAATTGTATGAGTCAGAACATTTGAATATTCTACTGCAAAGAATGACTGCCAAGATTTTAGAAAGTCTTTGCATAGAAAAAAGGTGAATCTTAAATATAATTTCTTTGCTGAATGTGGAGAAAGCATTATTTGTTTCAGCATAAACAATTAATCAGTGACTATATTATTAAAGAAAAATATACCCAAATCAATATTTGCTCAGGAAGTTTTTGGCAAAATGTGGCAAAATCATATGATATTTATAGGATCGAGTTTTTGAGACCCTTGCTTTGCTGAGTACACTCACCTCATACTTTTTTTATATCACAAAGCTACACAAGCATGCATAAAAGAAATAACCATGACCCTTTCACAAGATAAATCCTTTTAAAACCAGAATTGACCATTAAACATTCAGATATAAGAAATTACAGCAAACTTCTTTTGGCCTCTTATTACTTTTCTGACATTTTATATACCTTTTGTAATTTTTAGGTTTGACTCCTTTCTCAATCTTTGTTTTATTGATAAAGCCAGACACTTTTAGACAAACCCCTTTTATTATTTTTATTTATTATTATTATTATTTTAGTTTTTTGCCTTATTTGGTTTTTCTTTAGTATTTATTTTAAAATTAATGTTTTTTAAAGTTACAGGTTGGTATAATTTAAAACTTTTTATAAGCAGTATTAGGACAGAAAAGAGTTAAGAGAAGAAACTGCTGGCCAGCGGAAGAAACTTTGAGTGTTATCACAGTGAAAAACTTAGCTCAGAGAAGAAAAGAGGCACAGAAAGTGTCCTTTAGCTGCTAATGCCTTTTCAAATTTTTTGTTAACTTTTCTCTGACCATAATTTTAGACTTTTTTGTTTTATATTTGTCTGGTTTTTATTTTTATTTTTATGTTTATTTTTTATTCTTATCTAAGAGTGTTCCATCCTTATGGAACTTGGATTTACATTTATTCTTCCAGTGCTTTCCATTTTTGCACTGGGGACAAAGTCCAGGAGTTTTCCTTTGCCCTGTTCCTTTGGGCCTCTTGCAGTCTTTCTGCATATGCCCTGGTTTCCCACAATTATAACAAGTGAGAGATGAGGAGTCTCTTACACCTCCTCCATATGTCTTTTCGACATAGGCGCTGAATTTCCAGACCTTTATTGTTCCAGCATAGGCCATCCTTAGGACTATGTCTGGTGAGGCATCTCTCATAGACTGCCCCATGGTTCCTCAGATTACTTACACTGTGACCGGCAAATCTTCCGGTGGGACTGCAGCTCCCTGGTAAGAGCCGTTCCTGAAAACTAATAAAAGAAAAAAGAAAGAAAAGAGAAAGATTACCTGTCCTTCAAGTCCCTGTTCGGGCGCCACCTGCCACGAACTGTCTCTCGTGGAGACACTCAGACCGAGGGAAAACAGGACGAAGGGACAGGAGATTTTAGGATACGGCGAAGGAAATGACAAGCAAACACACTCGATGTAGTTGAATATGTTGCTGTGTTTTTACTTTAATTAGCCTAAGGCTTTTATACTTTTACAACCAAGGAACTTGGCAAAGGTATACGTCATCAGATCATAGAATAGAAACAAAGAAAAGGAACAGCACTGTCATTTAACAAGAATAGCAAATTTATGTGTCCATTGTCTATTTTAAATGTTAGTTGTGGTTGTTGCTCAAAGACATGATGTCACACTTCTCTGAGACTGTTTTACACCATTGATCTCAACTCTCTTCCTGATTCCCAGGCTCGGATGTTGTTATCAGTTTAGGCCTCTTTTGCCCACGGGAAAGGCCTTATAGGCCTTCTGTGTATGGGAATGGATCAAGGTAATTACCAGACTTTGGGGTCAGCATGGGGGCGACCACCATCTGCTTTCTAATTGTAGCTGTACGTGTCTTCCCAGGCAGATGCCTAGTGGGGGCTGCTGTAACTGTTTTTCTGCAGAAGGCTTCTAAGGTTTCTCCCAGTAAGACTAACTCCTTCTGCCCCACATCATTAAGGAATTATTCTAACGATGACTCCCAATTCCCAGAACTAGCTACTTCTTTAAAGGCTTTCAGCAGTTTCATTCATTGGAACAGCATGGTCTGTTGGCAAAATACGAGAATAGAACAAAAGAATAAGAAAGGAACAGCTTCAGTGGTGCCAGTGACAGCAAGGGTCAAGTCAATGCAGATGGCAATTCAGGTGGCATCAGTACCTCAGCTGATTGCTAGGGAACAGCCCAGGGCATAAACTCCATGGAGCACAGACCCCTAATCCTCCAGCCTCAGTCCGTCCAGTCAGCATTTCTGCTACACCGGCGTGACAGCCGTGGATGTGGCAAATGAGGAATTATTTTGATCAGGTTTACTGTTGCTCTGTCTGTAGGTCTTACAGATTGTTCATTGAGATGGGCAGAATCACTTCATTGACTGGGACTGAGCTGTGTAACAGTGCAGAAGCCTGGAGAATGAGCAGAGCAGGCAGGCAGCCTGGGTCATTCAGTCTCTGCTCCTGACTGTGGATGTGATGTGACTTGCTGGTGATGTTTCTGCCTTCACTTCTCCAATATTGACTATAACCTGGGACTCTGGGCTAAAATCAGTTCTTCCCTAAGTTGTAGGGCATGGGAACTCAATGTAATGAAGATCCTAAGACATCACTTTGGGACTCTGGGGTTGCCACAATGCAGGGAGGTGTGAAAGTAATTAATAGCATGTTAACCATAGCATATCAGTACCCCAAGGCTTCTGCTTGCCCTGACCCCACACTGTTTCTCCATACACAGTATTACAAGACAAGCTGACACCCATTGACACACACTATGTCACCCTGTCCCGAAATGTCTACAGATACTGTCTTGCCATAACAAGTACTATCCCAATTCTTTTCTATATACTACTTCATTGGAAAGTAATTTTCTATGGCTTTCCTGACCATTAGAATCTTGAAGTATGGGGAAATGGATCTGAAATCACAGCTGTGAAGATGAATCTCAACGTTATGACACACATCACCTTAGAGGTCAGGAGAAGCACCTGAAGGGTGAAACCAGAGAAGCACTTTGCCTGGCAGGTGTAGTGGGCAGACATATGAATTGACAGTCTGTCCATTTCTTTCTTTAGTCCAGATAATAATCCTAGGCCTGATATACACACATCCCTGTAAGGACGCCTTGGCTGCCCTCTAACGTCTGAGCTTCCTCAGAAAGACTTCTGGGAACAGATCTTTAACAAACTTCCCACTTCAAAAATCAATAAAAGTTAGAAGGAAAAAGTTACTCTGATGATGTTTTTATCCACCTAGGTAGGACGTGTAACAGTCCCCTCTGAGCAACTTCAAAGGGCTAAGCAAGAAGGACCTCAGGCTGTGCCCAGGAAATCCAATACCACATCAACAAGGATAGCATGTTAGCATGGATTTCTAAGGAAGAGAGTGCAAAAGGCAGGAGTCCAAGGGGGAGATAGCAGGGACACCCATGAAATGCTCTGTTATGTGATTGGCAGTTTAGCCTCTCTGTGTGTCAGTTTCCTCCGGCTTGAGAAAGGAAGGTTGGATGGACCATTTAGATGAGCGCTGCCACCAGGGATACCTTACAAAACCACTTCCTCCATAAGGAAGGAAGGAGGCTCTATCCTCTCTGAGGAGTGGATGCAGATTAGGTTGGAGAGAGGTGGGATGGGAATGGGAGACGGGGAGGGAGGGAAAACTGTGGTTGGTAGGTAAAAAGAAAAAAAATTAAAAGTATTTAATTAAAAAAAAAGAAGTGGGGATGAGCCACATACTTCTCAGGTGTTCTCCCACCTCCACCCTGACTCAGGATATGATGACTTTCTGAGGACCCTAAAACAGTGCACCTGTTTTGGTTATGTTATTTTTCAGAGAGACAAGCAGGAGAGATGCTGGGAGTTTGAATTGGTATTCAGGCATCGGTCCCTTTTATGGTGAGCTAAGAGAAAAGCTGTCATGCTTTCCAGTAAAGCAGTAGCCACTACCAGATCCTGGACCCACTCGGTAAGCTGCAGGAGAAGCAATGGCCAGAAGACCGGTGGAGCTGTCCGGGACTGATCCTCACTACTGCCCTCAGTGCACTGTAGCGGCCTAATGATGCCATTCAGGAAGACGATGGGCAGGAGGTGAGGCTGCTTCTCCACGGCTAAGAGTGCTAGTCCTGGATATTGTCCTGTTCCTTGGCCAGGAGCAGCTGGAGCAGCAGATCCTCCATGGTGCCTCCTGCTTCCTTGGCCAGCTGCTGTCACTCACTTGGGCTCAGCAGCAAGCATGGCCTTCACCTCTCCCAGGACTTGACAATTAATCCAAATTTTTCTTTTCTGGATCCCCCAATTATTCTCTTGCCTCCAGACAGCAAGAAGTAACTTTAAGAACATGATGCCCACATTCTCAAGATGTGGGGTGGTTGGTTTTTGGTTTGGTTTTAATTGAGTTATGGATATTTGTCATTGTTTGAGAGGCTTACAAGTTGTTATTGGTAATGGTCAGGAAAAAAAGCTGAACAAAGAAATTTAGATTCAGCGTTCTTGTTTTGAAAAGAGAAATGGGAGATATAAATATGATAGTCTATAAGGATAGATTAAATCTGCTCTGGAGAGGAAAAGAGGTATAGATATAATAGGATAAAAAGGGTAGATTATTGACTCCACTTTTAAACCAAGAAAGCAACTACTAGCTTTAAATATTTTACATAGATATGGATCTTTGTATATTGATACAAATTTGAGATTAATTTTGTTAGAACATACTGTATATACATTTTTAATCTTGTTCAAGATATTGTACATATACAGCTAAATTAATGCAAATTTCTAGTCCTATTATTACCAACTAATTAGAATACAAAGGAATGCAAGTTAGTAGTTATTCATTACTATCAAATGTGTAGTCATCAGATGTGGTTTCAAGATCAGACAGAGATACATTTTAGATGGACAGGTTATCTTCACAAACTTCATAAATCTACAGAATATGGCATTGAAGTTGTTTTAATAACATAAGGTTTGTTCTTTTTTATAACAGTAAGATATATCTGCTCCTGGCCACACCAGTCTACTTCAAAGAATATAATGGAAACTGAAGAAGTCCCACAAGGAGTTTACTTTTTTTTGACAAAAGTTAGCCACTGGGTAAGAAAGTGCTCTTGCCTCAACTGGTGGCAATATGCTGTCCAAATTGGAAAAGCGACCTTCCTCTCACACAGCACACATCAATTTTCCCTTTCTTCTTATTTTATTTAACTTCTGTTTAATATATGGCTGTGTGTATACATATGGCTTTTGATTTGACCCTATATGTGTGAATATAATCTAGCTTTAATTCTGTATATATGTATGTGTGTATGTAACTTAAATTCAACTGTGAATATATATTCATATAATTACTGTGTTAAAATGTCTTAATCAGTTCTAATGATCTCTGTTCATTGTATCTCCTTCAGGATTAAAAAAACAAGTCTCAGATATTATAAATTGGTATGTGCTTTTAAACAATTATGATAAATATTTAAGGTTATAAAGATCTGTTTCAGATTAATAAGAGCTGACTGAGACCTCTCAGCTTGGATCCAGCTCTCCAGGAAGATAATATACTATAGTCATAACTCAGATATACCCACTTTACAGAAGTGTTCAAAGGCTCAGAAATCTGGAAAATATGGCATTTAAGATGTCTAATTATTTTAAAAATAAAACGGCTCTTTTTAACCAAGAGATGGGTTAGCTCGTGTCACCACCCCCATTTCCTCCAAATAGGACAGAAGGAAACAAAAGAACCTCCACCCAGAACTTGCTTCATAGGTGGCAGCGCTAGTCACTGAGCAAAAACTTCCCTTCACATCACCCGCTGCAAAAACCCTCTTCAGACAGAGGACACTGAGGGATCCACTGCCTCAGGGTGCCAAGGGCAAGTCAGGCTGGTCTTCCTACCAACTCCTAATTCACAGGATCGTCTGAAGCCTGGCAGGTCTAGACCTCTTCCACTCAAAGACGAATGGTGCCCTGAAACCTCTGCCCTCAACAACTGTAGAGGACCCTGGGTATTGGCTGTCTAGGTAGCCAATCAAATAAGTCTCCATCATTTGGAAGCATTAACTCAGGTAAGTCTTTTCCTTCTCAGGATCTCTGATGCAGTTTTTGACTGGTGGGTGTGCCAGCTTATAAGCAGGAACCAAGGCTTCAACTGCCTTCCCAGTTCTCTGGGAAAAAGTTCAGGTAAACACACCTCACTCTCCTAGAGACAATACTAATTCTAGACACAGTTTACCTCATTACCAGACTCAGAACAGAGATAAACTCATGAAAGATTTCTCCTGAGGGTTAAGGTGATGGTGTAATGATGGGGAAGGAACGGGGGCTTTAAGGGTCACTCAGGTAAAGATAAAAAGCATAAGATGCGAGGATCTAAGAATGTTTTAGGGCCTAAGAAGGTGTTTTAAGGTATGTAAATACGAGATGTAAATGACTAAAAAGGCTTAAATTCTCATAGTTGTAGCATTAATCAATAAAATTCTGATAAGCTATTAATCTAGCTCTGGCAGATATTGCCACTATCCTAACTGCAAGATCAAGATTTTAAATTCCTTTTGGTCATTTTCCAACTATAGACTTAAAAGGTGCTTTTCATTGCATGAACAATATCTGTCACAGTTTTCCAGAAGAGTGTGAATGCTTTTAGCCCTGAAAGCTCTGACTGATGGCACGTTTGTCCCCTGCCATGGGATCCACAGTCTCACCTCATGCTTCATACCATTACAACTACTAAGAGGTATGGCCTTGTTGATGGAAGTGTGTCTCTGTGGGAGTTGGCTTTGTGGTCTCTTCTGCTCAAGCTTCCCTCAGTGTGACTTTCAATCAACTTCCTGTTCTCTAAGTCAATACGTAGAACTCTCAGCCACCAACACCAGTCTGCCTGCACATTGGTGCCATGTTCCCCATCATGAACTGAACCCCTGATACTGTATGTGAGCCACCCCAATTAAATGCTTTCTTTATAAGAGTTGTCATGGTCACTTTATCTCTTCACAGCAATGAAAACTCAAACTAAGATATTCATCAAAACTCAAAGAATAGAAGGAAGATCACTGTCCTATGAGGTATTTCTCTGCACTGGTTTCCCTACTTCCATGAAGTTCTAGAATGCGTCATGATATGAAGTCCAGTATTAATGCAGTAGTTTTGACAGCTCTGACATGAGAGTGCTCCTAGACTCACTAGGTTACAGTCTAACATTTCAAAACCAGATCAGAATACTTTTCCACAGAGTAACTACTTGCTAGCTTTCTGAAAAATCTAAGCATATATATATTAATTATGAGATGAAAAGAATAGAGGCAGAGGTGCAGGATGCATTATTTTGCAGAAGACAGGCTTACTTAAGAAAGAAGTCAATAAAAGCAGACAAAATATTTAAAAAGCCAATCAAATATCCACTTGAAAAGTCTCATTAACATAAATAATATGAATGTTATGCTGCCATGCTCATATGAAATATACCGGTCGAAATATGTATAAATATTAATAGACTTCACAATATCTGATGTGGTTATTTTTGGAAAACAAAAAGCACCATAAAAAGAAATATACAAACAATAAAATATTATTGCATATGCTAAATATGTTCATATTCACTAAAATTTTGCCCAACTTGGATTTAACAGCCTATAAATTATAAGACCATGAAATATCTTTCATAGTACATGTCAATTGTATTTTGTTATATTCAAAATACAAATAATTCTTTGAAATGAATTAAAATATATTGTTTATTTCACATTAAAGGCATGATAATTTTTTATGTAATAACTACAGGTGCAAAGACATGACATTTCAGCACAACAGTATCATATATATGCATATTTATATGACTAATACATATATGTATATGAACCATATATATATGATGCTTTACGAATCAGTGAAACACATATTTCAAAATTGAAAGGAATAAAATTACTATTCTTCATGTCACTGGAAAAATTAACAGAATACCATAGCATTTGTATAAAACAAACATAAAGATAAGTTTGATAGAGTGCTCAGAAATACTTATTTGCATTTATTGCCAAGAGACACCCCAAAAAATTTTCAAATATATGCGTTGTGGAAAGGATACTTTCTTCAATAAACATGGGTGTACAAACTGAAAAGTCACATACAAAAAGTAGGAATTTTGTCCCCATCACCTACTTAGCACACACAAACAAATTTAAATATACTAAACATTTGATCATAGGACTTAAAGTTGTAAACCCAACAGAAGGAAAAACAGGGAAATACTTTAACATATTTTCATATTCAACATATTTATTGATATATGTCAAAAAAACAGAGAAAAAATGAACGCCCTAGAATGATGTGATTACAGAAAATCAACAAGTTTCTGGACAAGGAGGGAAAATCAAACATGAAGATCTGACATTTTATTGGAAAACCCTTGTTAATTATTCATTGACATTGAATAACATCAGAAATATATAATGTATTTCAAGTCCTTGATAATGTAAAATTAAAGAATTCAATTAAGTACAGAAATTACATAAAAATGTGCTCAAATAACCAACAAATAGATGATAGTATTTATTCAAATATATTAGCTGTCAGGTAAACGTACTCAAAACTCTAAGGACTTATTTCACAAATGCTGTTAAGAGTGCAGAAGAATGGCAGTGTTGGTGGAATGTAGGTCACAATAATGACTAGGAAGGCAGGGGATGCTGCTCAGTCACAGAGCATGTATCTAACATGTGCAGACATCAATTTAAACCTGCATCACCATAGACGAAGAAACTAAGAGTATAGAAATAGATGTCATGATTCCTTACACTATTAAATTATATATAAAATATAGGGTTCTTTCCCCTTCTGAGTGTTTATAATGAATTATATCAGTATCAAATAGAGAAGTTAAAATGTCCATCTGAATTTCCAGAGGATACAAAATAGAGAAAGCCCTTTCTGCAAGTGTAGAATATTTTGTCATAGGAGACTATATCCTCGTGTAAGTTAAAAAATATTAGATATGCCAGGGGTGTGCCCCAGCAGCTGACAGATTCCAGAGAGGAATTAAGGAGTAGGTGAGGAAAGAAATGAGCCGGGACATGGTAGTGGTGAGAATCTCTCAGCCTGATTAACTGCAAGTCAGAATAATTTTTTTATACACAATTCAGTTGTAGAATATTATTTTAAGATGTGTTACTTTTGTTTGTGCTCTGGAAAATTTGTTTATGATGCAAATATGTTTTATATTTGATTAAATAAAATTAACCTGTGGTCAGGAGGTTGATTCAGCAACTAGCTGACAGGAAGTGGTAGGGAGGAACCAAGTGCTGAAAAACTTTTAAGTGGGGACTGAGAGAAAGACACCTGGCTTTTCGGAGACATGAACAAGGAGAAGAGGTGAACTTCTTGCTTTGTCTCTCTGAGCACCTCAGAGACTCAGTTTAGCAGAATTCTACCTCAACCTCTGAATCTTGAGTTCTTTAGAGGGATTGAGATTTAGAAAAATTCTCTTTATAGCTTTGGAAGAGTCTGTGCCTGAGAGAACAGAATCCCCTCAGGCTGCAGGCCACGGTGTCTAATATCTATCAGTAGTAGGCTTGCTGGTTTTTGTGATAAATATGACAAGTGGATTAATAGGATGTAGGCTTTGGACAGATATAATAATGAAAAAAAGAAAAAAAGAAAGAAAAATGCTCAGACACAGAAATAGGAATTTGGAGCACAATTTACCATACCATTGCATTGTGAAACTGGAGAGGAATGGCCTAAGGTTATTAGAACACCAACTTTAATATATTCAGTTACTGTTCAACAAGAACCACCAGATGGTATGCATCCCCAAGACTACCTAGAAGTTAATTGGGATACTTTAGATACATTAGAATTAAAGAGATTTAAGGAAACAATAGTTTCATATGGTATGCCTTCATTCTTTGTAAGACAGATATTAAATTCATGGGAAGCTATGACTGGAAGAATTTAATGTCAGCAATATTAGCAGCTAGTCCTCAATTAAAAGACAGAACTTGGTGAAGAGAGGAAACCAGGGCCTTGGAACAATGAGGTAGGGCTAGAGGTCATGAAATTTTCCAAGATGAAATTAATGGTGAAAATCAGTATGCTGATTTTCAAAGACAGTGTATGTTGGGTGATAACAATCAGATTCTATGTCATATACAAGATTTGAATGCTTCAGACAGACTTGAAGAATTAGGTAAGAGGACTGAATCATTTACTAAAATTATATAAGTGTTAATTGTTATTGTTGAACAGTAACTGAATATATTAAAGTTGATGTTCTAATAACCTTAGACCATTCCTCTCCATATTTCTAATGATGTAGGAGCACTGACTTCTGAAGATTTGAAAAAATTAAAACTTTAGGCATTTTAATTGTGGCAGACAAGGTCACCTGAAAAGGGAGTGTGGGCAAATTGCTTCTAGAAGCAATGTTTATTATAGATCGAAATGGACTGTATAGAAGGTATGACAAAATCTGGCATTGGACTCATGAATGTAGATCAACAATGGACAGACAAAGTAACTCTTTGCCATTGGGAGCTACTCTGAGGGGCTTCTCGCAGACCCCAGGAACAAATGTAGTTCAATCGTTCCCTATTCATATCAGGGAAAAGCCTCCACAAAACAATTAAATAACATAATGTTAAAAAACCATATGATATATTTAGAAAATAAAACAAAATTATCAGGAGAAGCCATAAAGCAAACATTTTGGAAAGCTTCTGTAAATGATCTAAGATCAAAGTTAAAAATACAAATAGATGATATAGAACTTGAGGGTTTGGTAGACACAGGTTCAGATGTAACAAAAATTGCACCAAAATCATAGCATCCATGTTGCCCTCTTCTGGAAGTAAATTATTGTGGACCAGGGGAGGTCAGCTCCTTGATCTGCTCCAGTGCTGTGAAAAAGAAAACCTCATGGTAGCAAGTTTAGAAAACTTTTTTACCTGAGGGTAATTAGAAATAAGTTTCTATCTCTCTGGTAAATAATGAAACACAGATGCTTTCTGATGGTAACTTTCTCTTTACTTCATCTGAAAAAAAATCTTTCTAAAAAAATCTCTCCCTGCCTGTCCACTCCCCTGCCCCCTCTCTTTCTCTACCTTCATTCTCACCCTTCTTTACATGACCTCCCCCTCCAGAACCTAAGAAACACTTTGTCCCTAGAATCCGAGTCAGTGAAAGAACTATGCCCTGGGCCTAAGATTAGAGCCAAAAGGCTTCAAAGGAATAGCGCTGGAAAAAAAGCACCCACATTCAGAGGGCCTAGTTTGGTCCTATGTTGGTTCACCCCATCAGTCTGGAATCAGTGAGTTCCCGTAAGCTCAGGTAAGCTATTTTATTGGACATCCCCCTCATGGTCTTCACCCCTTTGCTCATATTATTGGTCCTCTCTCTCTTCAACTGGACTTTGGGAGCTCAGAAATTTTTGATTCCATTGTATTAAGAAGAAAGTTGTTCTCAGAATGTTCACTACACATATTAATAATAATCTGTTTCATGACTGCAAATTCCTGTTAATATATGGAAACAAGAATATAGCAAATATGGTTTTGGCAAACAAATCTTGTTCACAACAGGCAATCTTGGCCTGACAGTGTTTTCCTTCCTCCTAAACCACCCTATTACCTTATGAAGTCTAAAGTGAAGAAGGCAGAGAAACAGAACACAGAATGGTTTTCCCTGACTACTCATCATGGTTTACTTCAAACAATGAGTTTATTACAGCTTCAACATCTCTTTTCCTGTGGTATGTCTGTAGCCTTCTACAAATGGTAAATGGAGCTGGCTTGAGTAGCCATTTTTAAGTTTTCCAGAACTGGGAATTGAATTCAGGGCCTTGTGCATGCCAGCCAAGTACTTTACCACTGAGCTACACCCCATCCAGTCCAAAATACGTATTTCCTAAATTAGAGACAGTCTATGCTATGTAGTCACGGCTGGCTTGGAATTTATCTGTAGCCCAGGACGGCCTTGAAGTCAAGACAGCCCCACCATGGCCTTCACAATGTTGTCACGTGGATTTTAATATGCCTTTTGATTGAAAACAGTGCTGAAATTTTTGAATAATTTAGGGTAAAATTTGTAACAACATCTGCTCAAGTTATTATTTTTCCTCACAACTCTTCATTAGTGACTTCTTTGCTTACTAAATTGAAACATCAAATACAAAAACCTAGGCAGATAGCATGCTACCTTATTTATGTGTAGATTAATGGCAGGCTCTGTACTAGGTAATTTTTTCCTATTATTTGATCTTCATGCGAACACACACAACTTAGGCCCTGCTACCTGCTACTGACCTGCACAGAGATCCGCCTGCCTCTGCCTCCCAAGTGCTGGAATTAAAGTCTTATGCCATCATTGCCCAGCACATATTGCATTTTCTATTATTGATTGTGTTCCTCTTTTATTTTATTTTATCTTATTTATTTATTTAGGTTTAGCTATTTCATGTAAATAAAGAGAAGTATAAAATATAGAAGGGTTACACTATCATTTAAATTCTTAGTGCAAGTGTTACGACTCTGGAGGGAAAGTATCCTGACTGTTGGGAAGTCAGGCAATACCTACAGCTGTGAAAAGAAGTTATCCTGGGTATCTACAGCTGAGGAGAAATGTGCCCTGACTGTTGGGAAGTCGGGCTATACCTGACACTGTGGGGGAAGGTATCCTGGATACCTACAGCTCTGAAGAGAATGGTACCCTGACTATTGGGAGTCAGGCTATAAATACAGCATGGAAGGGAAGGTATGTGGAATACTTAAAGCTGAGAGGAGAAAGGAGTACAGACTGTCAGGAATTTAGGCTATACCTGGAGATGTGTTCTAGTAGGGGAGGTCTCCAGTGGATGTAGCAATCCTGCTTCTCGCCTAAACAGAGCCATTACAGCTGGGCTCTTGTCTACTGTTGAGAGAGCATCCCAGCAGAGATGTCCATTGCTACACTGCTCCACTCTTCAGGGGAGTTTCCTAGCGGGGTGTCTACCGCTTCTCTGCTCTGTTACAATATCGAGGTTCCCAGGAGAGATATCCACTCTTCTCAGCTATGGACCAAGTTTTTACCTCTCTGCTTCACTCAACTAAGGGAAAACACCTACAGAAACATAGCAGTCAGCTCTGGCTCTACAAAAGACTTGCTACTTCTGCTCCGCACCCATAATGTAATTTCCCAGCAGAGGTTCCCCTTGCTTCTCTGCTCTGCTCAACTCAAAATTTCCCAGAGGAGATTCTTCTCTGCTACAGAAAAAAAGTCTTCACCCAAAAATCATTCAAGAGATTTATTTGGGAGAAAGAAATCCAGGATAGTAGATGCCTCTGTCAGAAACAGGTAGCTGCCAACTGAACAGGCAAAGGGCATATATTGGGCTTCTTACAGGCAGGGTTTTCAGAAAGATTTTCAGGGTGGGACTGCTCAGATTTTAATCCATGAGCTTGAACAAGCTCAGAGATTGGCTGGATTTTGGGCTCAGTGATTGTTTGCTTATGTGCTCAAGGATTTGTTAGTTTTCCTGTCCAGAGACTGGTTGGTTTCATGCTCAGTTGATTAGGGATGGAGTGTGATTCTATGGCTCTGGTTTCAGGATCAGAGTGTGTTTCTTTGACTGGACCTTTTATCCCACACAATGGCTTCATAAACTCATTTTTTACATTTGTTTGCAAGGGAAACAAGGTAAAATTGGACATCGTGAAAGTTGAACAGATGGTTGACACTGTCAATATTTTTTCTACAAAATATTCTTGTGTAACTGAATGCAAGTGTGTTGAATAAAGATCTTACCAAATACTTTATAATAAGACCTTGGTATTTTTACAGGTATTCAAAGACTACTGTGAGATGCAAAGACTTCAACAGATTGACCGCACATAAAAAGTTTTACTCCTATATACAATGCAAAGCTTTACCACACCAACTATATTTTTAGGACCCCCTGTATTAGGACTCCTCTCATGATTTTGAGACTCCTGACAAATATAAAAGCTTCAGCACACTGATTACATTCATTGAGTTTCTCTCCATTATATGTTCTTTTATGTGTTTGAAGATTAGTGGGATGAGCAAAGGATTGACCACATTGTTTACAATCACAGGGTTTCTCTCCAATATGTTGTTTTATTTGTTTAGGGATCATTGTGTTGTACAAAGGCTTTGTCACAATGATTACATTCATAGCTTGTCTCCAGCATGTCTTCTTTGATGCTTTTTAAGATACCTATGACATGAAAAGGCTTTACTACATTGATTACATTCATAGGGTTTCTCTCCAGTATGTGTTCTTCTATGTGTTTGGAGGTGACTGTGGATGGAAAAGGCTTTACCACATTGATTGCATTCATAGGGTTTCTCTCCAGTATGTGTTCTTTTATGCCTTTGAAGTGTAATTCGTTGTGCAAAGGCTTTACCACATTGAGTGCATTCATACGGTTTCTCTCCAGTATGTGTTCTTTTATGCCTTCGAAGACTACCTTGTTCTCTGAAGGCTTTAAAACATTGATTGCACTCATAGGGTTTCTCTCCAGTATGTGTTCTTTTATGTATTTTAAGATTTCTATGATGTGAAAAGGCTTTACCACATTGATTACATTCGTAAGGTTTCTCTCCAGTATGTGTTCTTCTATGTGTTTGGAGGTGATTGTTGTTTGAAAAGGCTTTACCACACTGATTGCATTCATAGGGTTTCTCTCCAGTATGTGTTCTTTTATGTATTTGAAGACTAATTTGCTGTGCAAAGGCTTTACCACATTGATTGCATTCATAGGGTTTCTCTCCAGTGTGTATTCTTCTATGTGTTTGGAGGTGACTGTGGTTTGAAAAGGCTTTACCACATTGATTGCATTCATAGGGTTTCTCTCCAGTATGTGTTCTTTTATGTATTTGAAGAGTAATTTGTTGTGCAAAGGCTTTACCACACTGATTGCATTCATAGGGTTTCTCTCCAGTATGTGTTCTTTTATGTATTTGAAGATGACTGGGGTGAGAAAAGGCTTTACCACATTCATTGCATTCATAGGGTTTTTCTCCAGTATGTCTTCTTTTATGTGCATGAAGATTACCATGATGTGCAAATGCTTTACCACATTGATTGCATTCATAGGGTTTCTCTTCAGTATGTTTTTTTTATGTGTTCGAAGATTACTATGACATGCAAAGGCTTTACCACACTGATTACATTCATAGGGTTTGTCTCCAGTATGTGTTCTTTTATGCATTTGAAGATTTCTTCCATGTGTAAAGGCATTGCCACATTGGCTAGATTTATAGGGTTTCTCTCCAGCATGTGTTCTTTCATGACTTTGAAAATGACTGTCATATGCAAAGGCTTTAACACATTGATTATATACAGAAGGTTTCTCTCCAGTATGACTTATTTCATGCCTGCAAGGATAATTGGCACACATAAAACCATTACTACATTCAAAACACTGTTGAATCAATGTATCTTATGAATAAATTTTACAATTTGGTCCAATTGTAAAGATAAAATCTAAGATTTTATCACTGTGTTTATATTCATGTTGTTCCCCTTTATTAAGGGCTGTTTTGCATCTTTGAAGATACCTGTGATGGTAAGATCCCTTGTTACATGGTTCACATATACAGAATATTTTTTTTACATTTATTTATTATATATACAATGTTCTGCCTCCATGTATACCCACATGCCAAAAGAGGGCACCAGATCTCATTATAGATGGTTGTGAGTCACCATGTGGTTGCTGGGAAGTGAACTCAGGACCTCTGGAAGAACAGCCAGTGCTCTAACCACTGAGCCACCTCTCCAGCCCCCAGAATATTTTTATATGAGATTTTACACATATTTCAAAAGAACTGGAAAAACTGAGAGCTTCACCACTCATTTCATTTATAAATTATCCCATACTTTTGACTCATACTCTATTTGTTAAGTCACCTAGGACAAACAAAAGTTTTTACATAGTCCTAGTACTCATAGGGATTTTCTGTAATGTGAATTTGTTGATGTATTAACAATGAAGCTGGGAAACCAAATGCTTCTATACTTGAATCAAATTCAAAAAGTATACTCAATGTGGCAACTGCTACATAACTTCTAATTGTTCTCAGAGAGAAGAGTTTTATGCCTGCCCATATCCCTATGCTCCCATGACTTATATTCAGAGTGACATATGAAGAATAGCAAATAAAAGGCCTTCATATTGACTTCACACAGTCTGATTTTCTGTTTCTCACAGACATGTGATACAGGGATTAAAATATCTTGATAACAACAGCACCTTGACTCTTGGCCCTAACTGTAGCTCTCACTATACACAGCACAGGAACAACAAGTGTATTAGTAACACTAGTTTTCCTATGGGCTGTATGTATATAAGAATGTTATGGAGATATATTTATCACCTCTTCAACATGTATACCTTTTGTAATATGAGTGGTATGAAACTAAATAGATTGGGGCAGTTCAACAGCATGGCTCTCATAGAACTATGATTCAAATGGTGATATATGTTAAGGCATTGTTTCCTTGTCGTCTTTCTTAAAAGAATGCCTTGCAAATACAATTCACCTACCTGAAATTGAGGCACATGATTTTGTGAGAATTTAATAATCTTCAATGTACATGAATTTATGTTTATTTACACTGTTGCTTCTGTTTACAACTTCCAGGACACATTACAATTTCTTCAGAGGCACATTTGTATCATCTTGCACATGATAATTACCTTCCATGTCTTTGAGAACTTTGACAGTGTTCCTCAATATTATGGTCATCCCAACTGTATCCTAAAATATAGTACCAGAAAATGTATGCTATATTATTGAAAATTGTGCAAACTTTAATTTGCTATTTTCAGTGACACTTAGAACCATGCCTGATTTATTCTCCTCACTCTTCTTTCCCAATCAAACTATAGAAGAGCACCAAAACCCAATTAACAGTTCTCCCCTTATTTTAAAACATCAAGGAAAATCCAGACTTACCTATGGTAGACAGGTTCCTGTAGGTCTCCAGCATTACATCTTTGTAGAGATTCTTCTGGAAAGGATTCAGCAAAATCCACTCTTCCCAAGTAAAGTCAACATGCACATCATCATAGGTCACTGCATTCTGAAATATCCCACACATGTGTACAACAGAAAACATGATACTGACACAATTGTAAATGCATAGTTCTTTGACAGTATAGTCATATAATTGTGGTGTTCCTCATACTTATTCCATGATGCAGACAGTATAAAGTAATCCCCAAGTCACTTTAGAAGGAAACTGAATAGGAGGTTCACCTCTGTCATTTCTGTACACTGCAAATGGGATATCACCTTGCAAGAGAAATGACTACAAAAAATGGAGAGAGAGAAAGAAACAGATCAACAAAAGGAAACAAATCAACAGTTCAGAGAACACATGAATAAAAGTGTACAATTCCTAACTACAAAATAGAAAAGTAAGATGGGCAAGCTGAGTGTATTGGCTCACACTATTAACCACTACACTCAGAATTTCCAGAGGTGAATACCAACCTAGTTTATGCAATCAGTTCCAGGACAGTCAGAAGTACATATTAAGGCCCTGCCTCCAGGGGAAGAGATATCTCATCAGTTAAGAACACAGGCTATTCTTCAAGAAGTCCTGAGTTCAAATCTCAGTAACCACATGGTGGCTCACAACAATTCATAGTGGGATCGAGTACCCTCTTCTGGCTTGAGTGCCCTCTTCTGGCTTGCAGGGATATATGCAGACAGAATATTGTATATATAATAAACAAATCTTAAAAATAACGACCCTGCCAGGCAGTAGTAACATACACCTTTAATCCCAGCACGCGGGAGGCAGAAGCAGGCCGATCTTTGTAAGTCTGAGGCCAACCTGTTCTGCAAGAGCTAGTTTCAGGACAGGCTCCAGAGTTACAGAGAAACCCTGTCTTGAAAAAACAATGAATAATAAATAAACAAACAAATAAACAAATAAAGACCCTATTTTCAATGCAAAAATAATGAAACAATAAAACAAACAAAAAACAGAAAGAGTTTTTTTTTAGTGATGTCTTTACAGAGTTATGTATTCACTCCAGTTCTGTATTCGCCTTCTAGAAACCTGAACTACCCCAAATTAAACTGTAACATCAATGAGATTTTATTAAATGGCACTGCATGTTGTGGAGGCCCAAAAAGGTGAGCCTATTTCCACCTTGTCTGATGGTCAAAGAGTTTGGAGGTTGTTCAAAATGGTTGACAAGTGTAGCTACATGTCCTGACTCAGGATGTGTTTACTTGGTTCTTTTGACATTAAAATGGATCATACAAGTAGACCCATTCCATCCTCATAGATGGTCAGGTTATTCAAACGCGGGGAGTGGATATCCTTCAGGATATTTGGTCTAGGGTAGCTTCATGGCCTAAACAACAGAATGCTAATGACTTGGTGTCTCAAAGTTTTGAAGCACTTCATTGCTCAAGTTGACATTTATATCACGTTTGAAAAGTCATTGTTTTATGGAAAATTAAACACAGATGATTTCAGTATTCACAGGAACACATCCCGGGACTTTTCTTTGGTTTCTGTTTTATTATTTTTTACAAGACTTTGTATTCTTTACTTATATTTCTAAATCCCCAGGCCCCTACCCTGGCAAGAAGTGGTTTTGTCAAGGCTTGTCCAGAACAGCATGTTTGAATAAATAGACAGATGAAAACATGAGCAATACAAATGTGGAGCATAAATAATCAGCACAGTGCAGAAGAGAACACTCAGTAGCAGGGAGTTCTTGCTGGTCTTGCATACAGGTGGGCTCACTTGCCAGTACCTATTTGGGGGATCACAACTATCCATCATTCCATGTTGCCGTAAGGACACTTGCTTGTTCCTCGCTGCTTAGCCCCGAAATTATCACACAGAAACTGTATTAATTAAAATACTGCTTGGACCATTAGCTCTAGCTTCTTATTGGCTAAGTCTTACATATTAATTTAACCCATCTCCATTAATCTGTGCATTGCCAGGAGGTTGTGGCCTACCAGCAAAGTTTCAGCACGTCTGTCTCCAGCAGCACCTCCATGGCTTCTCCTTGACTCTGCCTCCTTCTCCCAACATTCAGTTTAGTTTTCCCTGCCTGCCTAAGTTATGTCTTGCTATAGGTTCAAAGTAGTTTCATTATTCATTAATGATAGTCACAGCATACAGAAGAGAACCCCACATTACTTCCGTTTTCTATTTAAATAAGAAGAAAGGTTTTAACTTTAACATAGAAAAATTACACATAACAAAACAGGTATCAGGCAAGAATTACAGTTACAATATTTATATCCACTTTATCTTTAATCATATCTAAGGAAAACTATAATAGCTATCTATTTTAAAATTCCATCAAAGACTCCTGAAGGATATAATATTACCTAAGTAAACAGGAAGTACATTGTAAGCAACTTCCAAAACTCTAGAATTCACAGAGACATCTCACTGCCTGGACAGTCACCCAAAGTTCTTCTGTACTGTTGGGGCATCCATCTTCAGCCTACTGGCCCATAGCATCTGGCAGACTTTTCCACAAAGCAGGAAATTTCAAAGACAGTTCCACCTATATTGGCAGTTTTTCAGTCACTTTCTTCCGTGTCCTCCAGAATGTACAGAATACCATCAAGCAGTCCAAGCAAGAGCAGTTTCTTGCCCAAATGGCTAGTAAACTCCTTAAGGAGCTTCTTTGATGCCCATCCTCCTCTTGAAGCAATTGGTGCTGCATGGAACAGATGTATCTTACTGTCATGAAAAGCCCTGAGGTCTTAAAACATTTTAAATGCCATATTCTGTAGTCTTTGAAAGGTTTGAAAGATATATTTGAAATATATCTCTGTGCATCTAGAAACCTAATATGACTACAAGCTTGACTATTATAGATGGGTATCTATTAACCAGAATTTCTTAATTATATATTACATTTTTAAATGAGCTTCACAAACATAATACCTTAATCAACACAAAAAAGGCATAAACACAGTATAACAAAATTGACCTTGAATTTGTATCAATAAACCAAGATCCCTACCCACGTAAATTTTTATAGCATACTCCCCTTTAAATGTAAACAATATTTGGGAATTTGGGCATAGTACTCTCCAAACTGCTTCCTGCTGTTTATTGGGTGAAGTAATTTTTTGAGGGGTGGTCAAAGTGACCTTTCAGGGGTTCTTGATCCATCAAGCCATATTAGTCTGGAAGCAATCCACAGGTTTTCATCTTCTGTGGAAACAACAGAAGAACCTCTTTTCCAAAACAACATATCCTTAGGCCTATATCTTGAATTAAAGATACCTTTAAAGTATATTTGTTGGTTACTCAGCTCCTTCAAAATCAAAAACTTCAAAGAAAACACAATAATATACACAATCCAGGCTCAATGCAGGATGGTCAATGGATGTGTTAAAAGCATTTGGGGTCCATTGCTAGGAAATACTGACTTTGACATTGTAAAATGTTTTTCTTGACACACGGAGCAATGAATAGTTGAAGAAAGTGAGCAGGAACATGGCAGGGCAGTGATGTCTGAAGTTGGTGAGCAGAGACCCCCTCTGTTGTTGCGGGAGCTCTTTCCGCTCCTTCAGCCAATCGCTGCTGAGTTACCAGCCCATTGGGGCATGGTCTCTCTCTCTTTAAAAAAGCAGTGGCTGTCCTCCACTCGCTCTTTGGCTTCCGGCTCCGCTTCCGGCTCCTAGACTCCATTCCTGTTCACACGGAGGGGCTGTTGTCTGGGACGGTAATCTGTAAGTTTTTTCCCCTTTGAATAAATAACCATTCTATTAATCATAATTCCAAACTGGTGTGGGATTGTCTGTGACTTACGCCTTCATCTGGCCCCCCACATTTGTTTGTAGAACCCCTCCTCCACCCCACTCAACTTCTTGCTGCCAGCTCAGCTAGTCACGAGTTCTCCCTCAGCTGCGACCTGTGCCCTGTGTGTGGAGTCAGCAGTTCAATTAAACCCCACACCTCCCAAGCTCCACAGGCTCAGGACAGTCTTTGTCTGCCTGGTTTGCTCTTTTCTGAGTTGTTTTTAAATTTCCCTTGTACGTGCGGCGCTTTAGTGGCGTGAATCAGAACGACTCGGTCACGTGGAGGCATACACGGCTTCCGGGTTGCTCTATTCTACCCATGGATTCTGGGTTTCTGGTTCCGTGTATGGAATTGATTTAATTAAATTTTCTTTCTGGATCAACTTATATTTCCTAGTTTTTAACAAATACTAAGGCAGACACTGAAACAGGACCCTGTTTCCATCACCTTTGCAGTGGTTCTAGTCACAACTAGGCAACAGCGCCGTCTACCAGACAAGGGGTAATATGGCAGTTTTTGTTTCCAATGCCAATTTTACTGTTTTCTTTATTAATGCAATGGATTATGTCATGCAAGGTTTATATGACTATGGGGATACATTAATTTACTTGTTACTAGGTTTCAGTTTTATTTTCAATATTTTATCATTAAGAAAGATATGATTTTTATGGACTAATAATGAACAACCAGTTGAAAGGATTAAAATAATTGAAAATCAGGGGTTATCTGAACAAGAGGATACTATAATAGACAAAATTGACTCCATGTCCAAGGGTACTAGGAAGTTACCTGAAAGGGTTCAGGCTGTTGAACTTGATGTTCAGATGTTACCACAAAGTTTTGATAAGGTAACAGATAGAATGTATCTCCAGAATGGGAACCAAAATACTGATACCTTAATGAAATTCCTAGAAACACGAGTAGGTCAGGAGATTCAGGATTTAAGGGAGACAACGATAAAAAACATTAGAAATGATTGAAGAAATTATTGGAGCTGGTGAACAGAGTAAGAAGGCACAAGGACAGGATACAATACTACCACCAGCTGTTAGAACTGGCTTACCCAGGGTTCTAACAACATTCCCTGTAATTTATTCTGACAAAGGGACAACTTCTAAAGGCTCAAAGGGAGTTAAAGAAGCTAGATGGACAGCAATAGCAATGAATGATTTAAAAGAAATTAAGCAAGCTGTCGTTAATTAAGGCTTGCACTCTGCATTTGTTAAGGAAATGATAAGGACTTGGGCTTCTAATGTCAGAGCTACCCCCCATAATTTCTCTCAGCTAGTGTCTGCAGTATCAGATGATGGACCTTCCTTGATGTTTGGAATTTATTCCAGAGAATAATCCAAACATATGTAACAGCAAGGAAGAGCAAAAGGTGTGGAGGTTTCCCAAGATCAAATTCTTGGTGTAGGAGCATATGCTGATCCACAGGTCCAAGCTCTTTATGACAAAGAAGTGCTGTCCTTATGTCACAAAGCAGCCTTGAATGCTTTGAATAGAATACAAGATCCAGCAAAAAGGGTCGAATCATATACCAGGGTTAGACAGGGACAGAGAGAACCCTTCACTGACTTTGTGCAAAGATTAATTAAGGCTCGGGACATAGGGGTAACAGACCCAGAAGCTAGACGAATACTTCTTGAATCTCTAACTTTTGAAAATGCAAATACTGAATGTAAAAAAATAATTGGGCCTTTATGCAAGGAATACAGGAGCCAATAAATCCTAAACCTTATATCAACAAACAGGGCCTGGGTTTTTCCTAGGTGCCACTGGGGCAGCACGGCCCATACCGTAAAAAACAGAGACCCCCATATGGGTTCCCCAATGGCCACGTCATCTTAGGACTCCAGGCTGAAAACAGGAAAACGGTTTTCTCATATTTTTGAAACAATAATCTCATCTGTGCCAGATTTAAAATGGTTTAATTCTAAGGCCTGCTGTAATGGCACAGACAAACAAGATTGCTCTTTAAAACAGAGACCTATAGGTCTCTAAGTTCAAGACCAGCCTACTTCCAGTACTGACTGTGCTAAATTTTTACACTGAGTTTTTTAATACTCTTAAATGTTATTTTGGGAGAAGAGTTTGTTTATGTTTTTTTTTCTAGAAATGCTACTATTCATGCTATGGATTCATCTGTCCAGAGGCCTGAGGACAAAGCCTCTGCTATGGAGCTGTCTGACCTGATTGCTACGGAGCTGGCAGGTTCCTGAGGGATGGTCCAGCTCCTGCCCTTGGTCTGTCAGTTATTGCTGTGCTGTTGTTGCTGTACATTGCTGTGCTGCTGGATTTTCCCCTTGATATTCAAATTAAGAATTGGATACTACAGACTTCTTGATGCAACTGCAGAGTTGTGCCCCTGCGATCCCAGATTATTAAGCAATTGTCTAGTTATCTTCTAGGTAATTGGACTGGAGGACTTACCAGTTCTTGTTAAAATTGAAAAAAGGGGGAATAATAAAGGAACTGCCCCCGATGCTCTGTTCATTATACATTTTTTAAATGGCAGCACGGCCTATATCATGAAAAACAAAGACCCTCAATCAGTTATCTACCACAGTGACTACAGCCCTGGATCAGCAGGCTACCATAGATACATCTATTAGAGGTAAAATAATGATTCTTAATTAAAGAATTGACCTAATACAAGAACAGGTGGATATCTTATGGCAGCTTGCCCAATTGGGCTATGAATGGAAAACTCCAGCCTTATGTGTGACCAGTGTACCATATGAGAACTTTATAAAAGTGGCTAACTTGTCCCGAGAATTGTCTTTGTATCTTGCAGGAGAATTTTGATGATTTGCTGTCCTCCTTGAGATGGTCCATCGTGACAATCAACTCCACACGAGTGGACATAAGCTTGGCCGAAGAATTCCAGTCCTGGATTGTGTCCTTCATCTCCTTCTTCAAAGAACGGGTGGGGGTTGGAATGTTTGGAACGGTCCTACGCTATGGAATAGTGTTTCTCCTCTGGATGGTCTGCTGACTCAAATCCCAAAGCCTTAGGGACAAAGTGGTTTTTGCACAGCGCTGGCTGCCCTGGAACAGGAGCCTCTGCTTATGTGTGGTTATCTATGTTAAAGTAGTAAGGTTTAAGCCAACCAGCTCCTGCACCCCTAGGACTGTGGTCCATGGCACAGGGTGGAGTGCTTGGCTTAGCTAGCCCTGAAGGTTGTCGAGCTAAAGAGCATCGCACAGAGAATGGCCCTCTCTGAGAGATAAGTCGCTCTGCAAAAGGGTTTCCTGCCGTATAGTTCCCTTTCCCAGAAAAATGGCAGAGGGCAAGCCGGATAGGTTCCAGGTGTCATGAGCCTAGGGGCAGATTCCGTGTAAGCCCATTTTAATGTTTCTATTTTGGGAAGTGCGACCTCTATCATTACCTTCCTAGGGAGTTGCCTTTCTACAAAGAAGTAAAATTAGGGGGAGATGTAGAAGGCCGCAACCACACTCTCCACCATAGATGGCGCTGCACTGCCAGGTGAGCTAGAAAGCTCACACGTGTTGGTATTTTTCCACTACTGTCCCCGCCTACTCCCGAGGCATTCACCTGGGATTATGGACAATTGACCAATCCAAGAGTGACACGTCCAAAGCAGGGTCTGTTTCCTATATAAGGGATGGGTTCCATCTTATTGGGGTCTCCGCCATGTGGCTTATGCTCTCCCCCAAGAGACAAGAGACATAAAGCTTTTCTGCAGAAGGATCCTGTGTCCCGCATGGTTCTTGCAGGCGAGACGGTAGCGCGGGGCACCTTTAAGATCTAGATCAGCACCAATGGAAGAATGGATACAGCATACAATGAATGTTGAGACATTTAGCTATAATGACGAATCCTGGGTAGGAGAAGTGATTTCCAAAGCTATGAGGAGACATCAAACTACCAGGTGTTTTAATTGTGGCAAATTAGGACATCTGAATAGGGAATGCAGACAAAGAAATTCTAGGAATAATATCTCCTCTGGGAATGACAAAAGTAGGAGACCGCAGCCTTCAGGTATATGGAGGAGATGCGTTAAAGGCCAACATTGGTCCAACGAATGCAGGTCAACAACAGACAGACAAGGCAACCCGACACCATCGGGAAATTCCTTGAGGGGCCTCTCGCAGGACCCCAAGCCAAAAGTGGCCCAGTCATTCCCTGTTACAGTGGAAAATGTGTCTCACCAAGAAAACTGAAAACTCCAATGTCTGCCGTAAAAAGTAATACTGGTCTAAATGATGAATTACATGTGGAGAATGAGTCAAAAAATTCAGGAGGACAGAGTAAACGTATAATTTGGCAAACTTCTATTAACGATCAAAGACCAAAACTAAGAGTGTGTACAAATGGCATTTTTATTGAAGGCACATGTGGATAGGGTCAACCCAAATCTTAGTTCCATCTTAGTCATACTGCCTTCCAGAATTTTTCCTACAGGGATTTTAATGCAGAGGGAAGATATTGTTTTAGAGTGGATATTTATACCTCATAAACCAAGTAAATTAAAAGCTTATGTAGAAAAGGTCTCTGAATTAATTATAAAAGGTAAACTGAGACTTTGTCAACTAGCAGGTATAGACCCAGCAGAAATTATAGTGCCTTTTACTACTGAGGAAATAAGAAAGTTATGGGAAGATAAAGCAAAGAGCTTTACTAATTTTTTGGGAGAAATTAACAGCAACTATCCCAAAAGTAATAGACTTAACCTCATAAAGAGAACTTCTTGGATTCTTCCTAGAATTGTACGTGATGCTCCAATAACTGGAGCCTGGACATTTTATACCGATGCAAATAAATCAGTGAAAGCAGGTTATACCGATGCAAATAAATCAGTGAAAGCAGGTTATACATCGGAAGAATTGAGTAAGGTGGAACAAAGCCCTTATAATTCTGTCCAGAAGGCAGAATTATATGCCATTCTTATGGTGTTAAGGGATTTTAAAGAACCTCTTAATATAGTTACAGATTCACAATATGCAGAAAGAGGTATCTCACATATTGAAACCGCTGAATTCATATCAGATGACAGAGATGACTTCGTTGTTTATCAAGGTACAGGACATAATAAGGAATAGACTTTGTCCAATGTACATAACACACATCCGGTCCCATACCGGTCTGCCTGGCCCTCTAGCACAAGGTAACACTGAAATTGACCAATTATTGATTGGAAGTGTTCTGAAGGCCTCAGAATTTCATAAAAAACATCATGTCAATAGTAAAGGCTTAAAGAAAGAGTTTTCCATTACATGACAACAAGCTAAGGACATTATAAAGAGAAATGCTACTATTCATGCTATGGATTCATCTGTCCAGAGGCCTGAGGACAAAGCCTCTGCTATGGAGCTGTCTGACCTGATTGCTACGGAGCTGTAAGATGTCTTACTTGTTCTTTCTAACACTGTTGCCTGCAGGGAGTAACCCAAAGGAATGAAATCTGGCAGACGGATGTGTTCCATTTTATGGAATTTGGTAAATTAAAATATGTACACCACACCATAGACACGAATTCAGGTTTTCAATGGGCAACTGCCCTGAGCTCAGAAAAGGCTGATTCGGTAATCACACATTTATTGGAAGTTATGGCCATCATGGGTATACCTGCACAAATAAAGACAGACAATGGTCCAGCATATGTATCTAAGAAAATGAAATGCTTCTTTGCTTATTATAATATAAAACACATTACAGGTATACCAAATAATCCCACAGGTCAGGCAGTTATAGAAACATCAAATCATACTATAAAGAATATGCTAAACAAACAGAAAGGGACGAAAGATACCCCGAGAAATAGATTGCATAATGCTTTATTAACCTTCAATTTTCTTAATGCTAATGAGAAAGGAACAACAGCAGCAGAGAGGCATTGGATAATGGAAAAAACTTCTGAACTAAACCAACCTGTTTATTTCAAAGACGTGCTGACCTCTCAATGGAAGCCAGGAGATGTGCTATGTTGGGGAAGGGGTTTTGCTCTTATTTCCACAGGAGAAGAAAAATTGTGGATACCATCAAAATTAATAAAGGTTCGATTTGAAGAGGAGAAACCTCTTGGAAAGGAGAAATGACAGCTCATCTACAATGATGATATTCATACAGTTGGTAAGAAGAATATATAGAATGGGAGCAGGGATCTGTTCTTATCTCCACAGGAAAACACTGATCTTTGAAAAGTGCAAGGGACCCTGGATATTTGAATACTGACAGATGGAAAATAATGGCCCAGTAGGGACTATCAAGAAAACTGAATACGTTCTGTAAGTAAAATATACTAAATCATATTTCTAAATTTATAGAGCTGGTTTTAGAGTTGGACTCTGGCTCAGTCCCTCTCTAATTCCAAGCCTGTCGTTAAAAGAAAAACCCAGAGTTTCTGTCTCATGTCAAGAGCCATGATATGGGACAGAAAGAAATATGAGTTTAGAAAACATCTTTACTTTTCTTCATATCTATCATACCTTTCATTAAATATATCTATCATGTCTTTCACTGAATATATGTATGTCTGTATATGTCTATATGATTAATGTTTAAGTTTTCCACAATGAACAATGAGTTTTTCCTGCAGTGACATTTGACGTTTCCAGGTATTTGATGGGGCTCCATAACAACAACTCCACCTGGTTGATATGACATCATGATACTGATAGCGCTACAACAAGACCTGTTTTGGGTATCAGCTGCACAAGATGGTTCCAACGTGGTTAGCTGAAATGGTGCACATCTTGTACAACATTCTGGCCAGACCTCCACAAAATACTCAGAGACTGTTTGAAATTTTAAAAGACATTGATCTTGAAATTTAACCATCATTTTACTTTCACAGGATCCCCCAGAAAGAACGTCGCCCCCATGACAGCTGGAAGTAATTCTAGAGAACAACGTCCCCTCTCCCAGTAAAGTTTGTCCTTGGGTTTAGGGACATCATATAGGGGTTGGTTATAATTAGTATACGGTGGAGGGTTGGGGGAGGAATTTTATAAGCACAGGAATCTTTAAAAAAAAAAAAGAGGGATAATTGGATTATGGGATAATAGATTTGTACTTGTGAGTTATTGTTTTTAGACAAATATATTGGTATTGATTCTTATATATTGATACAAAGTTAAATTATGTTGACTATTGTATGCATGCATGCTTCTACCTCTATTTAAAACATTTTTATGTATTAATATATGTATATTTACCATATTGCATTGTACACTTCTACCTCTGATTAAGATACTTATGTTTTGTTTATGTATTGATATATATATTTACCATATTGCAATGTATACTTGCACATTGGTTATATTTGAAGGTCGCATTGTCCTCATTTATTGCACAGTTGTTTATTATCTCAGTCTTTAAGTTAGATAGATATTGAGAATTATATAGATCAACAGTCATCTAAGTTTGTCATTTATAATTAGACTAATCAGGTTCTTTAAATACATAGAGATTATATTCAGTATAGATAGATAATCTTCAACCTCTTCAAAGAGCTGTAGAAAATGGCCTTTAATCTAATTCAGAGCTCTGTGGTAGGGAGACACAATTGCTCCTGGCAACACCGATCTATTCCTGAGAGAATGTTGAGCACCGAAGACACTCCACCTGGAGCCTTTCTTCTTGGCAGAACTGGCCTTTGGGTAAAGAAATGCCCATACCTCAACTACTGACAGAGTTACAGAGTATCCATAAATGGATAAAACAGGACTGTCATATCCTGCCAAGACAGGGTAAGATAGTTTTGAAAAGTTCCTTGCCTTTGAAAATGGTATGTCAGTTACGTTAGGCCTTAGCCAAAGTTGGTTGCTTCAACGCCGCAAACGTGACTTTGGGTGTTTGCCCAGGTAGCCAGTTGTCTCTGTGATTTGTTACATGTTCTGGAAGTTGTTTGATTGCATTTCCCAATTACTCAGGTAACATTATTTCCCTTCTCAGATCTTTGTTGGGATTGAAGATTATATAAATGTAGTTACTTTCCTTTCATGAGTTGGCCAAGTTATTTGTTATACAAGACTTAAGCTAGTTAGAATAGGATATTTGTATTTATTGTATATAATTTCGTAGATTTGTACTTATTGTATTTAATTTAGTAATAGGCTTAGAACTATCTTACTTAAACAAAAGGGAGAGATGCTGCGGGAGCTCTTTCCGCTCCTTCAGCCAATCGCTGCTGAGTTACCAGCCCATTGGGGCGTGGTCTCTCTCTCTTTAAAAAAGCAGCAGCTGTCCTCCACTTGATCTTTGGCTTCGGGCTCTGCTTCTGGCTCCTAGAATCCTTTCCTGTTCACGCAGAGGGGCTGTTGTCTGGGACGGTAATCTGTAAGTTTTTTCCCCTTTGAATAAATAACCATTCCATTAATCATAATTCCAAACTGGTGTGGTCTGTGACTTACGCCTTCACTCTGCAAAAATCATGGCCTGAACATGCTCTTCTTGCCCCCTCTTCACCCCAACCTTACAGTATCCACATGATGAAGCTTGTCTTCTCCCAGGCCTGGCCAACTTATGGTTCTAAGAAAGGGAAACTAGGAGCAGCCAGCAATATGATTTGTGTAAGGAAAGAGAAAAGCAAGGAGAGCAGGTAGCACATAGGCTCCTGCAGTCAAGCCCAGAATTATACAGCAAACTATCCACTGGCCTTGCCAAAAATGGGTTAAATTCTCCCTGACCTTGCCAAAAAGGAAAATTTGTTCATGCTATTTCCAAGCCTTGTCCCACAAAGAAGTCACATGGCTCCCAGCACAGGGGTTTCAGGACAATATCTCTTAGTCATTTCAGGTGTCAGTCGCTGCTCCCTATCATGCCATTATCAGAAATGAATATAGACAAGCATGATATGAGAGCCTGACAGATCTTTTTAAATTTGAGCCTGTTTGGTCTACAAAGTGAGTACGATAGTAAGAAATGTCTTAGTAGCACACACACATACACACACACACAAACACAGGCACATAAATATAGCTGAATGTAATTTTGCATTGTTTGAGACAAGATCTCATTAGAAAGCTCCAGTTGGCCTAGAACTCACAATGGATAATTATATACTGAATATTTTAAAACAAATTCCAGTAAACATTTCATTCTATGCCATTGGCTCATTATTCAAAGACTGGCAGTTTTCTACACAAGAGGGAGCTTATAACAACTTTCTTTATATTCACTTATATTTCAATAGAACTGGAAGTGGGAGAATTTCATAATCTTTATGTTCTTAGGTTGTTTTTCTCCATCCAATCATTCTATGAAATCAATATCATTTTTTTTTGAACTTTTTCTAATTTAGAAACATTTTAACTAGCGAATTGTAAATGGAGGTGTTTGGAAGTTTTGCTTGAATGCTAAGACTCCAACTATAGAAGCTGAAACAATGCTTACCAAAGTAAATATTCCACCTGCCAGCAAATCAAGGAGTTTTGAAGAGTACTTTTTCTAAAATAGGTAGAAATTTTCCAATTACTGTATTGGAATTGTTGGGAAACTACTCTCTTTTAAATTTTCCTGGGGTGAAAAATAAAAGGAGGATGTTGGTTCACAGGTATAGTACTATGTGCTGTACTATCAACACACTGAGTTAATAGTTGTTATTGTTGTTTAACATGAACTAAAGGATGACTATATGTGACCACTAGATTTTCTACTAATAACACATGAGGGGCAACTATGCAAGCCTATGAGCAATATGATTGTATCAGAGGTTTATTAGCAGTGATTCTCATATTATTTTCTCTCTAATGAATAATAAAACATGTACAGCCTTTGTTAGAGTTTCTATTGCTGTGAAGAGATACCATGACCATGGCAACTCTTATAAAGGGAAAACGATTCATTTGGGCAGCATACGTTCTCAGAGATTTAGTCCATTATCATCATGGTGCCACATGGTAGCATGCAGGAAGTCACGATGCTGGGGACATTGTACATCTTGACCCACAGGCAACATGAAGAGAGATGAGACTGGGTGTGGCTGAGCATATATGAGACCTCAAAATCATCACAACAACAGAAACCCTAACTAAGACACCATGTCTGGTTGGTATCTATGAGAGACCTCGTCTTTTCTAAAGGAAAATGGAAGACAGGGAGGTTTGGGGAAAAGGTGGAAGACTGAGAGGAAATGATGCGGTTGGGATGAGAGAAGAATAAATAAAACATAAATGAAAGAGCAGAATATGAACAAGCAAAGGAAGATAGAATCCAAGAAAGACAAAAACTCAACAGGGCAAATCCTGTGCCTCTGTCTCAGCCAATGGGGCTTCATTTTCAAAGGGCATAGATAGCTCTATTTCTGCAACGTCTCACAAATCTGTCTTTTGCTACTTCCAATCCCCATACACATTGAGAAATGACAGATGCCTCATAGCTTGGGATCCCCACATCCTGTGGTCTCAAATTCAACCTGCCTTCATCTTCACCACTGCATACATTGAACCCTAACACTCTCCTCACTGAGGGTCCAACTCTGTCGAACACAGATGGGTACAATAATGATGAACTGACCACAGAAGAAGAATCCATCGATAACTTTTAAACTTTGCATCTTTCTTGTTTTCAGAACATAGGAGACCCTGCCAAGTTTGGATGGACCCTACCAAACATGCACAACTGTTGTTGCAGGTTCTGTATGAAGTTCCTTCCTGGGACTAGAAACCACTTTCCTTACTCCTTCCATGAATTAAAGGCTCAGCTGGATATCCCACAAATGACCTCTAGCGACATTTCTCATGGAGTATGATAAGCACTTGTGCTAAGTTACCAGGCCAAGGTCACCTAATAGGGCCACAAAGAATGAAGCCAATCCTTGGATAGCGGAACCACAGCAAGTCAAGGCTATGACTGATTTATTAACAGCAACCAGACTTTTATGCCTTATCAGAAACAAAAGATAATGGCAATTTCCAGGATCAATACAATTATACTTGCCATGGTATAAGGAAGTTCGAAACTGTACAGGGTACACAAGATTAATCTCTAAAACCAATTGTCCTGTGAAGCTTCCATGCTTCCATGACTACTAAGGGATAATACAGAAAAACACAAAGCAGTCTGAATGTTTCATTGGCTGGGGGGTTGGGGTGCATCAGGAACTGGAAGGTACATTGTGCCTCAGGAACCATGGACTTTAACCTGAAAATCCTATGAGGCATGTCTCTCAAGGCAGATAGGCCAGGCCATGTCCACAGTTCCCTGCAGAGCCTTACCCACTAAAATCCTATACCCTTGAGCTCTACTGTTGGCAATTACTCTCAACACTACAATTTTCCAGGTCCTTCTAGAACAGCTGATGAAGCTCTGTGAACAGCTTTCTATGGTTTTACCATCTAGAGTCCTAATACCTTCAACATTCCCCCAGATCTCAACATTCACGACAGGTCCTTTGCAACAACAAAATCACCTTTGAAGCACCATTTTTTTTTTGTTCCAAGTTTCTTCTCCGTGGCCGTCATTAAAGTCTCTAAGCAAAAGCTACTCAGATAATGAACCAGGTTTATGTGGTTGATACCCCTAGTTCACAATCCCGCCTGGTGGGAGATTAGGATAAAAACTCAAGCTATTAATTGAAGGCAGCACATGGGAAACATGGTTTCCTGACTTTCTCTCTTGCTTAGTCACTGTCTCAGACTCAGCTTTCCCTCTAATCCAGCCCACACCCACTAGCTGAGAGATATTGACAACTCAGTGGAAGAGCCAATTACTAAAGCATCAAAAACCAAAGATAGCAACAAATGGAGAACACAGAAATGCCAGGAAATGAGATGAGACAAGGCAAGCCTCTAAGATCAAGTAGAGAAAACTAAAACTGTCTCTCCACAGAAAGTTCCCAAGCTAATAAAAACTCACGGAACTCATGACAAGACATTTTATGAATACAAATTTGGTGAAGGTCCATTATTTTCCAGAATATGAACATAATGAGACTACAATTAATAAAATCAGCAGCACAGATGATACCACTGGCAAAACAAGAAACAAACACAGACCTACAAATATATATGGTGGTCCCTTAAACAAGAACGACAAGATCCTAATCAAAATCAAACTCCAAGTAATCATAGCCACCACTCATCCTATGCACTCATTTCTCTCCTTTGCCACTCACATAGAAAAATTTTGGGGGTTGGCGGCTGGAGAGATGGCTCAGTGGTTAAGAGCACTGACTGCTCTTCCAGAGGTCCTGAGTTCAATTCCCAGCAACCCATGGTGGCTCACAACCATCTGTAATGTGATCTGATGCACTCTTCTGGCCTGCAGGCATACAGACAGAATATTGTATACATAATAAATATTTTAAAAAATTGTTGGAAGGCCTGGCGTGGTGGCACACACCTTTAATCCCAGCACTTGGGAGGCAAAGGCAGGCGAATTGAGTTGAAGGCCAGCTTGGTCTACGGAGTGAGTTCCAGAACAGGCTTCAAAGCTACAGAAAAACCCTGCCTCAAAAAATAAAAAATAAATAAACAAATGAAAGGAAAAAAAAAGAAAGAAAATTAGTTGGGCAAGGATGTTGTTCTACCCAAATTGGAGATTTGCTTGAAGCCTTCTGATGTTTTAACTTTGTAGAAAATAGTTTCAGCTACTGATAGAATCTCATTCTCTTCTGATAAAGGAAAGGATGTCATCTGCTAGGATCACTTAGACACTATTTTGTGTTCTATGCTAGATGACTTCCTGAAGCCAATAAAAAATTTTCCAAATAAAACACATGATAACAGATTTTGAAAGAATCAGTACGCACCCAAATCAACTGGTTTTGCTCTAAATGCTTTATAAGACAAAGCACTTTTGAAACAAGTTTGTTACTGTTTTTTGTGTATGTTTGTGCATGAAGAGAATACTTTCTACATGCATACAGGTGACGCACAAATAGAGAGGGTGTCAGATTAACTGGAGCCTCCCAACTTGAGTGTTGGTATCTAAATTAGGGTCATCCCAAAGAAGAGTATGTGCTGAGACACCGCCAAGACACATAATATATTTTATTCAATAAACCAAAAGTCTTTCATAGATTAACAACAACAAGACCAAGAAAGAGACTATGGAGATGATGTAGTTTTTATCTCAAATAATTATTTTGAAAAGTTGAAGCAGGTTTTAGGGCCATAAACTCCAGAGTCCAGGGATCTGTGTGAGAGTGCACCAAGGATTGCTCACACCGTTCTCTAAACCTGTGGATCTAAACCTGGAAAATAACAGTCCTGTAAACAGGGTAAGAACTCTTTACAAAGATCCTCTATTTTGGTTAAACTAGTGTAACTGCAGTAATTTGGTTACGCAGATTCTTGATTGCCTTGGACTGTGGACCTCCAGAAATGGCCACACAAAATATTTATGAAGCATCTAAAATTGGTAACCTGACCACATTGCTAATATTAACTACTGCCAAAGCAGGAAAGTTGTTCTTTCCTTCCTGCCATTCCCTTTCTGTGCTGTGCCTGCATCAGCTTCAGAGTTGATCAGTGAACTCAGTTCCTGCACATGTCCTTCTTCATCTGCAACTCCCCAGGAAAAGTCAGAGAGGTTGGAGGACACCATTCCCTGGTCTCCTACCCTACTCACTGATCAGCCAAGGCCCAGCCTGGAAGGAGTTGCAGGACTGTCTTCCCACCACTGGGCAGCAGAGGCAGGATTAGGTGTTCAAAGCAATTCTCAACTTCATAGTTCCAGGCAATCCTGGGCTGTAGGAAATACTGCTATCAAGAGAAAGAAATCAATCAATAGCACTTGAGAGAAAAGGAATAAAATTCTTAATAATCACAAAACATTGGAGAACAGAGACAAATAGAGAGAAGACACTAATGTACATAAAGAAAAGGTTAAAAACGGTACCAAGTTAAGTGACATTTTAAAATGATAAAAATAATGCATTTTTAAGATTAAAAACTTAGTTTTACTGACTTTGAAAAAGAGTAGTCCCTTCCCTAATAGACGGAAGGCCATTACTTCATGGCTATATGTACATGTTGGCTGCTGCAATCTGTAACCTGACACACGAGTTCCAGTCAATCATCTGTTTCTCAATCTCTTAGCTGACTTAACTGTGTGAATCAAACTAAACAGATCTGTGCAGGAGAGTTTCCTAATTGCAAATTCAATACTCATTGCCTCAAGGTAACTTTTCCAAATTGTACACCCACCAATCTGGTCTGTCTTCATTCACATGACATGAATTAATACATGCTGTGAAATTACAGATTAACTCCCCCTGCCAGAGTCAGATCCTTTTTCATTATAGTGACTCCAGCAGCTGACAGCCTACCATTACCCCCTTCACTGTACACAATAAACTATTCTCCTATTCTGGCCCGAAGGCTCCACAGGCAAACCATTTTCCTGTAACAGCAAAGGCAAGTCGACTCCATGACTCAAAAGGATAATTTTAAAACTCTGAGGTAGCACAGTGATTTAAACTAAGATGTTTGGAGATGTAATATGGAGGACAACAGAGTCATTGCCCTGGGCTGCAGCAGTCTGAAATCAGGGCACCTGAGTCAGTGGAAGAGCGCTCGTCTCAGAAACAGTTTTCTAATGAAGAGTCCAGGAATAAGAAAATAAAAATGTAGATTCCAAAAATAAGAATGTAGAAATAAAGAAATATAAAGTTCTAAGTCTAGGAGAATGAGAACAGACTGTCAGCAGCTTTCTCAGCAGATCAAGGATCATTCATTCACAATGAGATATTTTCTCAGATGCTTGGGAAGTTTAGGTCATTTTAAAACTGGCTGTTTTATTTACAAGGCCAGAGTGTCTCTCTCTCTACACATTGGGGGTAGTGTCCTGGCCATCCCTGATAAACGACAGATATGAACTGAGTTAACCTTTAGGAGACAGAGATCTGTGACCTCTGGGTTAGACACTGTCTCCGTTATGGGAAACTGGCGCCACCAGAGGAGACGCATAAGACTCCAGTTTCCACCTGGAGGTACCAGGAGACAGTGGACAAATACAATGATTTAATTAATGAGTTCTGATAATGGAGGTTATAAAATATGGCAGTCAGTATCTGAGTTTTACCTTGAGATAATGTGAAAAGCTTTCTGCTATCTCCTAAGTTCTCAGCCTAAGAACCAGTTAACCCTAATTTATTAAACTTCTAGTATTACTAGCAGTCCCTTTCTGACTAATTGCTAAAGATATCTGTTTTCTCACAATTAGTGACCTTTGTTGTAATCTCCCCTGAAATATATTTCATGATGGCTGCCTAATTACCTATTGACATTAGCACTCACTCCCCTCTTTAGGGTCTCCCCTGACCAACCCAGGGGTCAGGGCAACGTTGTAAGAATTCTTTTGTTCAGAGATAATGCCTGGTGTCCCTTCTATAAAAAGTCGGTTCGAAAACCGGTCTGGGGCCACAGCCTAACAAACACCATCTCTGGCTGTGGTCTCAGCTAGCTGATAAGCTTCTGTGCCCCGAGGTGTTTTATTTTTAGTTTTTTTATTTTTTTTTATTTTTTTTTTAAAGAAATTTATGACTTATTTATCTTTATTTTATGTGCATAGGTGTGAAGGTGTCAGATGCCCTGGAACTGGATTTTCAGACAGTTGTGAGCAGCCATGTGGGTGCTGGGAATGGAACCTGGGTCCTCTGGAAGAGCAGTCAATGCTCTTAACCGCTGAGACATTTCTCCAGCCCTAGTTTTTTTATTTTTAAGTTTGCTTCTGGTTTTCCTAGGATCTGGTTTCTGAAATAAAGTTTGCCTCTGGTTTATTAGACTTGGTGGTGCTCTCATCTTTGCGTGAACCCCCTGGAACCAACTCTAAAAGGCTGGAAATGCAGCTGCACTAGAATTACTCTGTCTTCCCAGGGAGAAATCACTCCACACAATTAGGAGATTAATAGAGAAAAATCTCTGTAATGAGCCTGCACCTATCTCTGTCTAAAGCTCAAAAAGGAGCAGCACAGACAGATTCTGCATTCCACATTTGCTGTCATCCGTAATTTCTCTAAGGGTCATGCACCAGGCTACACTCTGAACAATTTTAGACAGGGACAGGAGACTGCAGGTCCAGTCACCTAGGCAGATGGGAGATTTACACAGCAAAGTCATTATCAGGAATATTTCTGAAGGACACCAGTGACCTGATGCAGAAGTGACAGAGTCCTGAGGGGAAAGTGCCAGGGAAGGAGGACGAGGGAAAAAGGAGAAGGTGGAAAAGGTAAAAGCTGGGGTGGGGAGGCCTTGCACAAGCTGTGTCTCCTGCCAAGCAGGCTTCTTAAGAAGAACAGGATCTTGTCTACTACTTTCGGGGGGAAGGGGGGATGGAAGGAAATGGGGAGCTTCTATGAAGTCAGCAGAAACTACTGAAGGACCCCAACTCATTTTAGCCACAGTTATGTCATTTTGCAAAGAAGCTCAGTTCAGAGAAGGGGCCCAGAATGCTGAGCAAAGCAGGATACCTGAGGTCAGAATGAGGACAGCCTTATCAGGCTGCAGGACAGGGGATTTATGGTCAGACATCTGGTGAGATACCCAGGAAAGCCTTATCAGGCTGCGGGACAGGGGATTTATGGTCAAGACATCTGGCCTAGGTGGAAACAAAGACTTCAAAAGACTGACCATATATGCTTGGGATAGGGACAGGTCAGTTATCTGGTTTCTTTGGCCCAGGCCAAGGACCACAAGGCCTGCCCTCAAATTCACCCCTCGCCTCATTCAAACTGACCAATGGGACTCCTGTAACCGCGCTTTTGCTTCTGTAACATTGCTTCTGCCTATATAAAGATACCCCAAGACGTAGCTCGGGGTGCTCAGTTCTCCATGTGACTGCAGCACCCACAGGCCTGTGAACATTAAAGTTTGCCTCTTGTTCTTGCATCCAGTGGCTCTCGGACCTGGTTCTTAGGCACGGGTCTCCACGCATGTGAGACACCCTCTGGGTGCTCTTTCACTACCCTACAATGGGACAAATTCAGGAGGAGGCTGATTCAGCAGTGTTCCACAAGAAGAAAACAAAGTATGTCAAGAATGCTACTGATGAAGCCGAACTGGCCTTGGGACTGAAAACCACAGCTCCCGGTGGTGAGAAGAGTGGGGTTCTCAGGATCTGAAGGAACCCTCCACAAAGGCCCAGGTCCCAAACCATTACTAGCTATACATTTTGGGTTTTAGAAGTCTTCTGAGTTCTGTTTTTTATCTCAATACATCAAAGCCTTAGGTAAAGTAAAGCTCCCAAAACCTAGGCACCAGGCAGTCAGTCCCTCATTCAAGAATGTTCCTTCTACTGGCTGGAGAGGTGGCTCAGTGGTCCTGAGTTCAGTTCCCAGCACTCACATGGTGGCTCACAACTATCTGTAATGAGATCTGATGCCCTCTTATGGCATGCAGAAATACATGCAGGCAGAACATTGTACATGTAATAAATAAATCTTAAAGAAAAAAAGAAAAGAATGTTCCTTTTCCCTTCCTGAGGGCTAAAGGAAAGCCTTGCTTGACCAGGCCAGTCCTTAACACAACCCTGTCTTACTTTTCAAATTCTCCTCCCCTGCTGTCAGGTCTCACCCCTGTCTGAACTGTGCTTTTCTCAAGGACAAAACTGGAACTTCAAGGCACACCAGGCCACAGGTCAGCTGTGACCCTGTGGTGCTGCCTTAAGCAGCTTGTTAGAATCCTCTTTGAGATGGAAATGGGCCTAGAGGCTGGTTATCAGTCAGGGGTGTCTCCTTTGTAATGGTTTAGAGCCAAATTTCTGGATCATGCTGTTAAAACAGTAAGCTCATTTCTCCCAGGCCTGGTTAGCATATACTTATGTTTGGGGTGTATTAGAAGCAGCCCTCCCACAGCTAAATTCTACTTTTTGTGACTTACTACCTAGCCAGGATTTTTAAGTCCTTAATGTCATCAAATCCTACTCGTAGGACATCACAACAAAGTAGTGGAATGCTACCCGAAAAACGAGATGCCTTTTACAACCTCCACAAAATTGCCTGTAAATGAACCTTACATGTAAAGATTAAATGCAAAGTGCTGAACGTCTAGAACATACTAGAGAAACCAGGCCTCTCCGAGTTAGGCAACCCGCCTTCCATGGCTGCATCAAAAGCACAGTGTTGTTGACTCCAAACACGGTCCCACACACAGCTCCCTGCTCCCATCGCTCTGCATAGGTGCAGCCCACAGAGCACAGTTATTCACAGGACTGTGCCTGGGTCCAGGGAGCAGCAGGGACCGCATGGGAGCTCACAGGACGTGGAATGTGACTGGAGATTCCCACCCGGCCCTGAGGACACGCCGCGAGGGATCCTGCATCTCTGCATCTGATCTTCCCGAACTGGGGACAGCAGCCCCTCGCTCACCATGTCGTGGCTTCCCGGCTAGCGTATGCTCCTCTCCCAGCTCTCTTCAGCAGCACTGGCAGCACAACACGAGAAATCTCTGGCCCCAGGTCCTCCTGCAACCCTCCTCGAGCACAGCCGCTCCGGAAAGGCTCCACACGTCTTCTGAGTTCGGCCTGGGCGCTCTGATTGGTTGGTGAGGCTTGAGTGACAAGAGTCCCTCCCTTCAGGTCCTTAAAAGCTTAGCTCCATGGATTCCTCAGGCTACCTTCCACCCCTGACTCTGACCTCAGACCTTGCCGAACCGGCAGAGATTTGCATTTCAATAACTATAGCCCTTGGCTCCATAGCAGACTCTGCAAACTCCCTGCACTCCACAGGCACGCCCCCTTCTACCTCCCGCATGCAGTGGGAACAGCTTTCACAGCCCATTCCTCAAGGTGGAGTGGAGGGATTCCCTGTCCCTTAGGTGGAAGGGTGCCAGTATATTAGCAATTCTAAAGAGAAATTTAAGGACACAAAAGATCTTTGTTCTGTGGCTTTACTAAGAGGTCAGGTGAACTGAAGGTACTTTTTATGTGAAACACAGAGATCCAGAAGAGACGAACAAGAATCCGACAAAAAAAAAAAAATAAAAAGATCTGTCTCCCACCACAGGGCTGAATGATGGCTTCATTGTTTTCAAAGTTTTCTTCCGGAATTCAGGGCAAACTCTTGATAAATGAATAATAATAAAAAGTGTAGTCTTGCGGTAAATTGAATATTTAGAAAATAATGAAGTTAGGAATATTGCCTTTAGGAGTACTAGCCAGCACTTTGGGTGTTAGGCAGCTCATCTTCATCAATGGGCAGGTGAAAGAGAAACACATGCCTATAGGTTGTTTTCCTTCATCCAATCATTCTATGAAATTGAAGGACCCCAATTCGCTTTAACCACAGTCATACCGTTCTTGCAAAGGATGAGCAAATAACAAACTTAGCTCAGGACCTCCTGGAATGCTGAACAAATAACAAGCTCCATAAAAGGCCTCCGCTGAGCAAAGATACCTACCTGAGGTTAGAGCAAGGACAGCCTTATCTGGCTGCAAAACAGGGAATTTATGAACTGGCCATAGAAACAAAGAAAGAGAAGATTGCGAGGCCTGAGTCACGTAGAAAGCGGGGCTCATCACGGATCAGGGGCTATGCTATCAGACATCTAGTCGCCAGCCAGAAAAGGGGAAGGCAGGATGAGAGGAACAATAAACCGCCAAGCAGTCCCCTCAATGTTATCTAGGTTAACAATTTACCACCCTGCATCTCGCTTCTGTAAACCTTGCTTTTTGCTCCCCTATAAAAACCCCTCACCCCCAACCTGCGGGGCGCAAAGTTCTCCGAGAGACCTTGTCGCCCACAGGTGCCTGTGTACCCCAAATAAACCTCTTGCATTTTGCATCCGGCTGCGTGCTTTCGACTGGTCTTTGGACATGGGGGTCTCTCCCGAGGGAAGACGCCCAGCGGGGAGTCTTTCATTTGGTGCATGGGCCGGGAAGTTGAGGCCCCTATCCCAGAGACCGCCGAATCACTGCTGGGAGGTGAGGTGAGCTGGCCAGCATTCTATGTTCTATGTTTTATGTTCTATGTTGTATGTCCTGCGTCGTTTGCGTCTGATTGTTGCGCTGCGAATTTGAATTTGTACGATTCAGCTGGGTCGATTTGTATTTGGCGGGCCTTGGAGAGGAGCTGACGAGCTCAGACTTTCCCCCCCGCACCCCGGGAGACGTCCCGCGGGAATTTGGGAGCTCGAATTTTCGGGCTCATTTGTCTGAACCCACGACCAGAGTCGGACTTTTGTCCGAGGTACGAGGTTCATTTGTCTGAACCCACGGCCAGAGTCGGACTTTTGTCCGAGGTACGAGGTTCGTTTGGGGGGCCGAGGTGTCCGGAGCCTCTTTGTAATAGCCCCGTTTGAGCAGCGTGTTTGATTGTCAGTCTGTTCTATTGTGCAGCTTATGGTTTGTCTGTTTGTTTAAAGAATCAAAGTTAAGGTATCTGGAAGAAGGTACAAAAAGCAACGGGGAAGAAAAATCCCTTAAGTTCAGCGCAGGAGGAATTTGGAAAAACAGCAGAAAAAAAATGAGGTAACTGAAGGCGGGACTATGAGGACAATGGGGTACGGGAAACCACGGCTTCCGTCCCCTCTCCATCCACCTGCGTACCGGCTGATAAAGACTTGGGGCAGGAGTCTCGTAGGGAGGCGGGGTTTGATCGTGTCTGACAACTGTCTTCCCTGTTCTTAAAGAGCCACAGAGTTTTTGAGGTGATTCTCGCCTAATTTTGATGGGAGAGCTCTATGCCTGGCTCTCATATGTATGTTTGAAATACTGGGCAACCGTTGCAGTGGCTAACTGACACGGAGTTGGGCCAGGCGCGGTGGCGCACGCCTATGGTCCCGGCTGCTCGGGAGGGAGGTGCAGAACAGCACCGGAGAGTGCTGGCTCGTCCGGGAGGCGTGGCCATGCTAACCAGATGCTGGCGGGAATTTGCTGGAGTCCGCAGAGGCGTCTAGGAAAAGCCAGGTCACTGCTGCGGCTTGGGCGGGCTAAAGTGACTGACATCAGAGGCTATGTGTCCCGGCCTTCTGGCAGGGTTGCGGTTTTCGGAGGACCTTTTCTGCACCTGAGCACGGGCTGTGCGGAAAGTTGCGTTTCCATAGCAACATGGGCGGGCTCATTCAGGGTGTACAGATCGCCGGCGGAAACGCGCAAGGCCCGGGCAGGGCCATGCCTTTGTTTGAGCGCGCCACAGTGGGCCGTGCCTCAGGGGCGGAGCTGTCGAAGCCGCCGCCTTCTGCTGCTGGTTACCCGTATCCTAGGTAACAGAGGCGGACTTATCCTCAGGCAACGGATAAGATAAGATAAACAATGCTAGACTTAGAGGCTTTTTTTCATCTGAATAGCAGAGCTGAAGAGATGGCTCAGAGGTTAAGAGCACTGCCTTCCCTTCCAGAGGTTGTAAGTTCGATTCCCAGTGACTGTGTTATCTTAGGACTCCAGGCTGGGAACAGGAAAGCGGTTTTCTCATATTTTTAGAGCAATAATCTCATCTGTGCCAGATTTAAAACGGTTTAATTCTAAGGCCTGCTTTTATAGCACGGGCAAACAAGATTTGCTCTTTGAAACAGAGACTTATAGGTCTCTAAGTTCAAAACCAGCCTACTTCCAGTACTGATTGTGCTGAATTTTTACACTGAGATTTTTAATACTCTTAAATATTAATTTGGGAGGAGAGTTTTGTTTATGTTTTTCTAGGAATGCTGACATACATTTGGGTGCCAGCAAGACTGACAAGAGAAATAAAGAAAAAAAAGATGACCCAGTAGATGCTGAATGTCCTGCTGTGGAAGATTCATATGAAGGCAGCAGAGATGACCTTCAACCTCTTATCTCTTACTCTATTTTGCCTTTTCCTTCCTTAGGAATGGATGGGAACAGAGATATTCTTGGCATGCTGTGTCTAGGTGGAAGTGCTATATGTCTTTGATTGGTGTGCTACATGCCAGCTCAAATGAGGAGGGACAAGGTCTTTATGGCACAGGCCTTGACAGCCTTGAAATGTGTATCCTCACCCCAAGTTTGGCTCTCAGCCTTAAAGAGCTCTTTCAGATCCTATGGGTTATAACTATTATAAATATCTGTCATCATTTATAGGGGCTGGTTACAAATTATTGTCGGTTAATGTTAAAAAAATTGCTGGTCTCAAATGTTTCGTACTGGTATGTGCTGTTCTTGTTTAAAAATTATCATTGGTTAATGTTTTATTTTTTTTAAAAAAAGAGCCTATCGCTGATCTCAAATGTTTCACACTGGTATAGGATTTTATATGCTGTTCTTGTATGCTGTTCTAGTTTAAAACATAGCCATATATCCCCACTGAGAAAAACCACAAGAAAGACTTTGGTAAGAGTTTTTATGTTGTCTAAAAGCAAGAGAAATTTTTGCTATGTTGTCTAAAGCAAGGAAAAATTTTGGTTAAAAAAATATGTAAACAGATGGGCCTTATCTAGGTCCCCATGTATGTTTTTAAGGTCAAACTTAAAGCAGGTAGGGAGCAGCTGACAGTCCATCACCGCAGGGCTCTGCCATCTATGTTTCTTGAGCATTTAAAGGAGGCAGAGAAAATGTTTCATAAATAAGAGACGGAGAAAGAGAAGCATGAGAGAGAAAAAAATGGAGGCAGAAGAAAGAGGACTGGAGGGATCACAGACAAAAGAGAAATTTGATAGAATTTTGGCCGCAATGGTAGGAGAGAAAGAAAAGATAGAACATAGACAGATAGGGAACCTGGGCAACAGAAGACCAAAGATGAACATGGACAGGCACCCCTTGAACAAAGGACGATGTGCTTATTGCAAAGAAAAAGAACATTGGGCAAGAAATTGCCCAAAGAAGAAAGGAAGGGACTCTAAGGTACTGACCCTAGCAAAAAATGATTAGAGGGGAGAGAATAAAAGACTTTAATAATTGGAGCAACTGGATAGAAACAGTATCTGTGGACCACCTCACGAACTGTAGATTTGGGGAGAGAACAAATGACTCATTCCTTCCTGGCTATCCCCGAGCGTCCTATCTTTATTAGAAGGAGACTTGCTAATGAAGCTGAAGGCCCAGATCGGGTTTACTCAAACCAGGCTGGAGATGATTAAAGCCTTTTGTTGACTGAACCAGTGACCTTCGCTCCCCCTGCTGTCCTCCATCCCGCTACCCTACTGCCTGAGACTGATGACATCTCGTCTACTCATCAATGCGCTGAGAAGCTGGCACCAGAAATGATCTGAAGGATCAGCCGTGGCCTGAAAGTCCGAGCTGGTGTACAGATGGCAGCTGTTTCGTGATTGAAGGTAAGCGGAAGGCGGGGACAGCAATGGTGGATGGGAAGCAAATGGCCTGGGCATAGCCTCCCTGAAGGACGTTGGCACAAAAAGCCGGACTTGCTGCTTGGATACGAATGACAGAGGGAGAAGTCTCAGCATCTACACTGGCAGCAGGTATGCTTTTGCCACTGCTCATATTCATGGAGCAATATACAGAACATCTGCAGGAAAAGACATATACTTGGCCAAGACACCAAAAAGCTTGAGATGCTGTGGCTGAAAGAAAATCAGACGACAGACTCTCTGTCTTGGCAGAAGAAGTAGTCAAAAACTGCAAGGACTGTGCTATGATTAATGCAGGACACTCCATATATGCTCCTGGGAAGAGGCTCAGGGGCGATTGGCCTGGAGCCTATTGGAAAGTATATTTTGCAGAAATTAAGCCAGCCAGATATGGCAACAAGTACTTATTAGTTTTTATAGATACCTTTTCAGGCTGGGTAGAAGCTTTTCCTACCAGGACTGAGACAGCCAATGCGGTGGCTAAGAAGATCAAAGAAGAAATCTTCCCAAGGTTTGGGATACCCAAGGTAATTGGATCTGATAATGGACCTGCATTTGTTGCCCAGGTAAGTCAGGGACTGACCGCCCAATTGGGGATCTATTGGAAATTACATTGTGCTTACCGACCCCAGAGTCAGGACAGATAGAAAGGATAAATAGAATTCTAAAAGAGACCTGCGGAAATGACTGGACAGCCCTCCTTCCCTTTTGCCCTGTTCCAGGTTTGGAATACCCCAGGGGCGATTTAAACTCATCCCCTATGAGATCCTATGTGGAGAACTACCACTGCTCACTGAGTTGGATAAAATGTGTAATCCTGATGTTACTCTTTCTAGACCTTTATTTTCCCTGTCTAAAGGTCCTTGAAATGGAGAGACATCAGATCTGAAAACAACTGAAAGAAGTATGCATCTCTGCCTGGATCCACGCCCCCCACATGAAGCGAGCTCCTGAACTACCCAAACTACAGTATCCGAGGCTTTTGACAAAGCTACCAGTCAAAAGGCTTGGGTTTAGAGGACTAATCATAGACAGACTTTTACTGAGGTTATGTAATGAGACTCTAAAGGGCCCTAAGACTCCTGACACTTGGTACTTGGTTCCTGGTTTAGATAGATGATGGGTTTGTAGTACAGGTTTGATGCCTTGCATGTCAATGTTAATTTTTGACGTTACCAAAGATTACTATGTGCTTGCACAACTGGTATGAGTTTGACAGGCACCCATCTCGCTTTCGACGAGAACCTATTTCTCTGACACTAGCAGTAATCCTGGGCCTTAGAGAAGCTGCCGATGTTGGGACAGGTACCGCTGCCCTAATGCAGGCCCCTCAGTACTTCAATGTATTAAGATTTGAGGGCTTTAGAACAATCTGTTTCCAAACTCGAAGAGTCATTGACTTCCCTCTCAGAAATGGTCTTACAGGATAGAAGGAAATTAGATTTGTTATTCTTAAAGGATGGAGGATTATGCGAATAGATCTCCCTGGATGACTACTTTGATATCCTCCCTTATGGGACCACTCCTAACTTTGCTTCTGCTACTAATATTGCCTTTATTAGAAAAAGAACAGGTGCTGTTCAGGTTTTGATGTTGCACCTCCAACACAATGTTTTTTTAGGGTCAAGAGGATACTGAAATCTAGTTCTATGGTTAGAACTAGGCACTAAAAAAAAAAAAAATTGGGGAATGAAGGACCCCAATTCGCTTTAACCACAGTCATACCGTTCTTGCAAAGGATGAGCAAATAACAAACTTAGCTCAGGACCTCCTGGAATGCTGAACAAATAACAAGCTCCATAAAAGGCCTCCGCTGAGCAAAGATACCTACCTGAGGTTAGAGCAAGGACAGCCTTATCTGGCTGCAAAACAGGGAATTTATGAACTGGCCATAGAAACAAAGAAAGAGAAGATTGCGAGGCCTGAGTCACGTAGAAAGCGGGGCTCATCACGGATCAGGGGCTATGCTATCAGACATCTAGTCGCCAGCCAGAAAAGGGGAAGGCAGGATGAGAGGAACAATAAACCGCCAAGCAGTCCCCTCAATGTTATCTAGGTTAACAATTTACCACCCTGCATCTCGCTTCTGTAAACCTTGCTTTTTGCTCCCCTATAAAAACCCCTCACCCCCAACCTGCGGGGCGCAAAGTTCTCCGAGAGACCTTGTCGCCCACAGGTGCCTGTGTACCCCAAATAAACCTCTTGCATTTTGCATCCGGCTGCGTGCTTTCGACTGGTCTTTGGACATGGGGGTCTCTCCCGAGGGAAGACGCCCAGCGGGGAGTCTTTCAAAATCAATAATCATTTTCTTGAACTCTTTCAATTTTAGAAACATTTAACTAGTTGGTTTGTAAATTGTGCTGTCTGCCCATTTTGTGTTAATGCTAAGACTCCAACTATGGAAGACTATTGAAGTAAATATTCCAGCTACAAGTAAACCAATGACTTTTTAAGAATGTTTTTCTGTTAAAGCAGACAGAGATCCATAGACAAGTACTAGCCAGAGCTTCCAGGAGTCCCACTGAGGAGAGTAAGGAGGGCTGTACAGGCTAGGGAAGTCAAGGTCATGACAGAGGATCACACAGAGACAGCTGACCTGGGCTCTTAGGAACTCATGGACTCTGGACCACCCATTAGGGAGCATGTGCTTGGCAGTTGTACAGCTAGTATGTTTGTGCAGATTCTAGCAGTGGGATCAAGACCTGTCCCTGGTCCCTGGCATTGAGCTGGATTTTGGGAAAGTGTTCCTCAAATTGGCTTGCCTCTCACACCCTTAATACAGGGGAAGAATCTTGGTAGTACCTCAACTGGATGTGCCATTCTTTGCTGACACCCATAGGAGAACTGACCCTTTCTGAATGGAGAGGAAGGAGTGGATTGGGGTAGAGTCGAGGTGGGTGGAGAGAACAGGAGGAGGGGAGTGAGGGGAAACAGCAGACGGGATGTAAAATAAATAAAAAATTTAAATAAAAAATAAATATTTAAGTAATAAAGGAAAACCAAAAATAATCATGTTTTTTTTTAAATTGTTAGAAATTTTCTGAGCATTGCATTCAAGATTTTGGAAGATCACTCTTTTTCTTTTATTACTACTATCCAAATGAGAAAAGGAAGTCATTGAAACACAACTATTGTGTTATTTCTTGTACTAACAACAATTTGAGTTCAATAGTAGTAATTATGGTTACATGATGTACAGAATGAATATACTGGATTTCTGGCTTTCTATGAACCACACATGAGTACAAACTACATAAGCTTGTGCATAGTAGGATTCTTTGTTCGTTGTGTCCAAAGTAAAATTAGAATTGTTTCTCATAAGATTTCCTTTCTGAAGGGTAATGAATCAGGTACTAAGTATTACTGTTCACAAGGTGTGGAGGCCCGAAAATGAGTCCATTTCCTTGCTGACCAAAGGTCAGAGAATTGGAAATTGCCTCTACTCCTTCAAGGTTATTGTGATTCTACCCCAAAGAAAGCTCCCACCTAGATTTAAAACAGAGAGTTCTGCTCACTCTGGGTTATTGTCAACAGGTGTGACTTATAGCCAGCCTTTGTACTTCTGGAATAGAGAAGTAGGTGTGTTCCTACCTCAAACAAAAGTCTAAGCATCCAGCTAAGCTCCAGTTCCTTTAAGGAGCTAACTTTGGATTCCACCCAGGGAGAGGTTTGTGTAAGGAATGGTTTGGTCTAGGGAGTGAGCATGACTTGTTTTGTTCTAGAACAGAAGGCTTAACTATGGGTGTAGCCCATGACCTTCAATTGGTGTCTGTGAAAGACCTGGATAAATCCAGGTCTCCCTAACTGGAAAATAGAGCCAAAAATCTAGCAGGAAGAGAAGAATCAGAAATCTAGGATTAGCCAGTTCCAGGGTTCCAGGAACTAGCTGAAGATAAAGGTAGATTGTAATCTTGAGAGTAATCTTGAGAGACAGAGAGATTCCCGCTAGTAATTATCACCCCCTAGTAATTATCACTGGAATAGGAATTAGCTGATTAATGATCTTGAAAGGCAGGGAGTTGCCCCTTTGTAATCATCACTGGCATTTTCGGAATTTACTGTGACTTCCTCCCTGCCCCCCTTTCGGATTACTGGGCTGCGTGGTTTCTTCCTATAAAAACTACTTCTCCCAGTCACTCGGGGTCAAACTCTTCCCCTGCGTGGGTTTTGAGTCTGATATTTAATAAAGAGGCCAACCACACATCTTGTTGTAAAGGCAGCATCTTCAACCAATATTTCTGGTTAAACAGGGAAGATACATGTAGAAGAATGAAACTTGGTTCTAATTATTTCAGCTTGAATAAAACTCAAACCCATACAAATCAAGGACCTTATTATAAGATGTGGTTTCCTAGATTTGGTAGAGAAAGGATTAGGGAATGCACTTGAATTTAGATGCACTAGAAAGGATTTTCTGAATAGGGCCCTGCTAGTACAAACATAAAGACCAAGAATTCAGACACAGGAACAAATGAAACTGAGTAGTTTCTGTACAGCAGAGGACACAATAATGGAAGTAAAGGGACAGCCTGCACAATTTGAAAAATCTTTACCGGCTACCTCTCTGACAGAAAGCTGCTATCTAGAATATAAAAAGAACTAAATAACTAATAAATACATAAATACATCAATAAAAAGCAAGGATAAAAGCAACCCAACTAAAAAAATGAGGCATGGGACTAAACAAATAGTTCCCAAAAGATGAAGACCAAATGGCCGATAAAGTTCTTCAAAGCTCAATATTCATAACCATCAGAAAGAGAGAGAGAGAGAGAGAGAGAGAGAGAGAGAGAGAGAGAGAGAGAGAAATTAAGACTACTTTGACATTCCATCTCACCCCAGTCAGAATGACTAAGTTTGGTCAAATGTCACCAAATGCTGGCATGGATGCATGGATGTGGGGAGAGGGGAACAGGTTTTCGTTGTTAGTGGGAGTGCAAAACTTGTGTATCCAGCTATGGAAATCAGTGAAGATCTTCCTCAAAAAGCTAGAAATAAATCTACCACATCATCCTCCTATACCACTGCAGGGCAACTACCCAAGGACTCCACTATGTCTGACTACAGAAATACTCGCTCATCCATGGTCATTGCTGCCTTATTCCCATTATGCAGAAAATGGAAACCACTCAGATCATCAACTGATGAATCGAAACCACTCAGATCATCAACTGATGAATCGAAACCACTCAGATCATCAACTAATGAATCGAAAATCAACATGCTGTGTAGTTTCAATATGGAATTTCATTCAGTTAATAAGAAAATTAAGCTATGAAATCACAGGTAGAGGGGTAAAGCTAGAAACGGTCATTCCCAGTGAGGTAGCCCAGGCATAGTAAGACAATATTGCAAGTTTTCTCTCATTTGTAGACATGAGCTTTGAATATGTAGATGTGTATGCTTCATTTGGAATACCCATAGAGGTCAGCATTAAACTGACTCCTGATGACTTACCTGTCTCTTCATTAAGTCCATAGATTGGTGCCTGTATGGTTGTCTCTTTCATGGTGATAATCTTCAAAATCACTACCTGTATTTCAGTACTTGAATGAAATCTGAAGATGCCTAGTGCTGTTTTCTGCTACAAATCACAGATGTTTGGATTTCTTTTTATCCCACTTGTTGCTCTTTTTCAATAAATAGCTAAATGATTCATTGGTTATAACCATCCAGTAGAGTAACATTTTTTTTCTAAGAAATCAGTTCTTTATATTTATTTCTGCCTCAGTCAATAAAAAAGATTTTGGGGCAAAATATCAAACAAATGACCTCGAGATTAACTTTTTTGGAGACATTTTATCAATGACATCCTATGACCTTGACCTCAACTACAATTCATCCTCCAGGAACGACAGACAGCTGACGAATCTAATCGCTCTGTACACAGGTTTCTATGGCTTTTTCTATCGACACCTGTGATATCTTCCACATTCTTCCAAAAGACAACATTTCCAAGACCTAGGCAGCAACAAAATCACTTTTGAGGAACCATTTTTTTCTTCTAACTTGCTTCTCTGTTGCTGTGATTAAATTCCCTAATGAAAAACAACACAGATAATGAACAGGTTTATTTCAATGACAACCACAGGACACAGTCCATCCTTGGGGGAGCTTAGGATATAAGCTTAAGCTAGTAAGGAAAGGCAAAATCACATTGAAACAAGATTTCCTGGCTTTCTCAGTGTCTCACATTAGACAGCAGATTCCCACTTGCTTAGTGATATAGTAAGTCTGAGTAGAAGAACCTTCCCACATCACCCAGCAATCAACACAATCTCTCACCGTCACTGCAGCCAACCAGTCTGATATGGTTAAACCATCAACTGACAGTCCCTCACATGACTCTAGCCTATGTCATGTTTATAGGTGAAGGAAATTAGGACATAAAGACAATATATATTAGTATTTTTAAAATCCAGAACCAATATATTGAACAGATAAACCACTGAGGTAGCAAAATCCTAAATAATGATGATAGCAAAAACTGGAAAACACAGATATGCCAAGAAAGAAGCAGAAGGAAGACTCTAAAATAAAAGGGAACAAACTGAAACTGTTTCTCCTAGACAGTCCCCAAACCAACAAAATCTGAACACATGACATAATACAGCGAATTTTCAGAATATAGAAATAGGTGAAGGTCCCCCATTTACAGAGAAACTACAATATAGACTATAATTAATAAAACTATACAACAATGATGGCACCACTGATAAAAGACAGAGCAATAAATATAACACCAACCTTTAAACAAGAACTAAAGATTAAAATCTAAATCAAACAAATAGCCGGCCAGCACTCACTTTGTGTATTCCATTTCTCTCCATGCCTAGTAGGAGAAAATGGGTTGGGAGTAGATGGTCACCAAAATGGGAGTTCTTTGCTTAAAGAATTCTTATGTTTTAACATAGGAGAAAATAGTTTTGACTGCTAAATTCATTTAATTCCCTTATAATAAAGAAAATGATGTCTGTTGGTATCACCTGGAAATTATTTTATATTCTATGACTGATGATTGAAGGTAATTCTGCAGCACAGTGAGGAAATGAAAACTTTAACTCTTATAAGATTTATATAATATACCACGCAAAGCAACTTATTTTGCTCTAACTGCTTTATAACTCACAAAACTTTTGAAAACGAATTTATCCCCAGGTTTATGTGCCTGTTTGGTTGTGTGAGAAAATGACTTCCATGAGTCTGTAGATGCCCCACCAGAGAAGAGTGTAACAGATTAGATTCCTTTGGATACGAAGTAGGAGGTGGTTAAGAGCTTCCAAATTTGCTTTGGTTATCTGCATTCCAGTCAATCCACACAAGAATACTTGCTTAGTGATCTGCACAGTCCTCATACTAATTTTTATCCAATAAGCTAAAGGAATTTTACAGTTCAACTGTAACAACACCAAGAATACAAATCAATATAGAAGACTGAAAAAACGATCCCTAGGAAATCGATGCATTAGTATTAAGCTGTGGCTTTTGTACCAAGCCACTGCTCACTGATCCCCTTTAAACCTGCCAAAATATTCCAGACTGCACACACATCTCCCACCTTTGGCTCCATAAACCAGTGTACAGCTGTGGAGGAAGACTACCCCACCTCCACACCTGGCTCCATAGTCTGGTCTAAAACATAGGAAGAAGACTTCTGCTATACCAGATGCCAGGCTTGATCTAGGAAACCCAGTCAAGGAACCACCCACCCACTTCCCACTCACACTCCTTAAACCCTGCCCTCAACCTAAGACCTTACTGCTTACCTGGTCTCCTTACTAGGGTCCACAGTACCCAGCAGCTTTCCAAGGCCAGAGCAGAGCTCATGATACCAGCAAAGACGCTGCTCGCTACCCTATAAACCCTTCACGCTTGTCCAACAACACTAGACTTCACCCCTGGCCCTGGGCCCCATGTCTCAGGCTATTTAGAAGGTGTCCTTGTTTTTATCAGAGACGAGACAGGCTCAAGAAACCTCAGGTCAGACACTGCCCATCAGTTGACACTCCTTAAATCCTGCCCAGCAGCACCAGACAGCATACCTTCCCCTGGGCTCCACACTAGGGCCCACAGCCCCAGCAGTTTCACAGGAGGGAAGGCTGGTCCCAGAAACCCCAGAGAAGACACTGCCCACTGAGCCTGTTTAAGCCTGCTCAAATATCGAAGACGGCACACACCTATCCCCACCCTCACCCTTCACTCCTGATCCTGGTCTACACCTTTGGAAAATTTTTACTTTCTCAGATGAAAGGCAAAATCCAGGAATCCCAGGTCTAAAAAATCAGAAGACTTCTATCTTACTGGAGCACAGGCCAGATCTAGATTCTTGGTCCTAGGGACCCCAGCGACAGACCAAAACTAGGGACTCCATACTGCAAACCGACTCTTGGGATTCAGATTCTGGTCAACAACTTTAGAAGAGGACTTCAGCCTAAGAAAAGGCTAGGCCACATCTAGCAATCCCCATGAAACCAAGAGCAGATACCCCAATGAACCCAAAGAAACACTTGCCACCAGAACTCTTGGTCATTGAGGGCAGAAGACCAGAAAGGAAAGAGAAACCAAGGAACAAAACACTCATGTAACAAAGACAATTTTAGGAATCGATACCTGGACCTAAAATCACCTCAAAAACAGATGGATAAATGTCAGTGGTAAGAACACAAACACAAACAGAAAATTCAATAATGCATTCTCAGAGCCTACCTATTCTACAGCAGCAAGACCTAAACAATGCAACAGAGCTGAAACACAAGAAAATAACCTTAAATTCCTTTATGAAGATAATAGAAATCCTTAAGAGGATATGAACAAATCCCACAATAAAATTGAGGAACAGACAAAGAAAATTTGAAGAAATCAATAAATCCCCAATAGAAAACCAAAAAAATTAAAGATTTCAAGGTCTACAAATAAATATAGAATTATTAAAAAAAAAACAAGTGGAAGGAAACCTGGAAATAGAAAATCTGGGTAAGTGAACAAGACTACAGCATCAAGCATCACTAATAGAGTACAAGAGATGGAAGAAAGAATTTCAGATGTTGAAGACACATTAGAGGAAATGGATTCTTCAATCAAAAAATGTTAAATCTAAAACATCCCTACCACACAATATCCAGAAAATGGTGGGCACTAGGAATCAATCAAATATAAGAATAGTAGGAATACAGGAATGAGAAAAATTGAGCCCAGAAACGCAGGGAATATACTTAAACAAAATCAAAGAAGAAAATTTTGCCAATGTAAATAACAATATGCTTATAAAGGTACAAGAAGATTATAGAACATCAAATAGATTGGGCCAGAAAATAAATCACATCACCACATAATACTCAAATGCTAAGCATACAGAACAATGAAAGAATATTAAAAGCAGCAAGGGGGAAAGTGGAAATAACAATTAAAGGCAGACCTATTATAAACACACCTGCCCCCTCAACAGAGACCCTGAAAGCCAGAAGGGCCAGAACTGATGACTTGTAGACTACAAGAGACTAAGGATGTCATCAAAGACTACTATACCCAGCAAAATGCTCAACCATCAGAGATTGGCAACACAAGACAAGATATTTCATAACAAAGTCAAATTTAAACAGTATCAAACTAAAGCCCAAGCCCGATATAAGGTACTAGAAGGAAAACTCCACTCCACAAAGCTAACTAACCCCATAAACAGAAGTAATAGATAATATCACACCAGCAAAACCGAAAGAGAAAGACACACACACATACCTCCACACACACACTCTACAACCAACAACAATATAACAGGAATTAACAATCATTGGTCATTGGAATCCCTCAATATCAATGGACTAAAAACATCAAAAAAAAAGACACAAGGTAACAAGCTGGATACAAACTCACAAATTAACATTCTGCTGTATACAAAAAGCACACTTCAGCATCCAAGATAGACATTACCTTCGAGTAAAGGTTTGGAGAAGGATTTTCAAGTCAAATGGATCTAAGAAGCAAGCTCATGTAGCTATCCTAGCATCTAAAAACAGACTCTGAAGAAACATAGAGGATAATAACATATTTGCATCTCATCTCTCAAACAATTCTAGCTACAAAAAGCTTGGGATTTAAATTTTTCTCTTCCACATAGCAAACAAATGAACATTAGAAAAGCCCTCTGGCTGGGCTGTGGTGGCCTGGTCTACAAGAGGTAGTTACAAGACAGGCTCTAAAACAAAAAAAAAAGCCCTCTGAGGTCATGGCTTTCATTATTTCTGTGTTCTGTCTGCCCTTCATTTACTACTGTTACATGTAGTGTAGACAAGAAGGGTGGAACTAGAACAGCCATCTGACAAATGAGAGATCAGTAAAGATAAAAATCAGAAAGTAACAAAATCAGAAATGATAGGAGGACATAACAACAGATGCGGAGGAAATCAACAGAATCATTGTTCATATTTCAAAACCCTGCACTCTACAAAACTGAAAAATTTGAAATGGACTACTTGCTGGTTAAACATCACTTACCAAAATTAAATCAAGACCGGATAAGCAAATTAAGTGAACATATAATGTCTGCCTTCTGATACATGGATTATGTCTCCTGCTTAACACCATGAACACCAAAAGAACTTCTGTAACTTCACTCTTTCACAGATACCCTTACTGAAATAGTATGAACACATGCTAATTTTTAAATAAAAGATGGACCACTTAGATGATGGGTATCTCATTCTATACACGACAGCAGAAACATACCAATCACTAAGTAAAAGCACAAGAGAAGATGAACAAAAGTGGCAGAAGAAATATAAGGAACACAAAATAATTTTCACTAAAAGAATTTGTCACACATAGAGCAAACTTTAGTATTTCAAAATAGAAAGCACAGTGCAGTGCCTTCCATCATTGGTCCTGAGTGATCATGGCAATTAATTTACTTCCTTCAAGACTGTGATGAATAATAAAAGAAACAAGAGTTTTTTCTTGTTGCTAAAGACTACCGTGATGTCGAAAGTACTTACCAAATAATTACATGAATAGGGTTTTTCTCTTGTATGAGTTTGTTCTTCTTTCTTGACTTCAAAATGATGTAAATAGACTTTGAAACATTGACAGGGCTAGAGACAGAGCTGGACAGTTTAGAAAAGTTTATTACCGGGACTGAGGTCTGATTTTTGGCAACTTCACATAGAGCTTCAAAAATTCATAAACTGATTTTGTCTATGAGTTTTCAGATGGAAACAATATAAAATACAACATCATGAATCTTGAACAGATTGTTGACACTGTCAAAATTTCCCACAGAATGAATACTCTTTTATGTAAGGATGCAAGTGTGTTGGATAGAGAGCTTACCAAATACTTTACAATAATACACTCTCAGAATTTTTTATAGGCACTCAAAGACTATTGTAAAAAACAAAGGCTTTAACAGAGTAATTGTACATAAAAAGGTTAACTCCAGGATAAACTGCAAAACTTTGCAACACTGACAATATTATTTGGGTATTTCTGCAGTACATCTTTTTCAGATGATTTCAAAGATTGCTGACCAATGCAAAGGCTTTACCACATTGGTTACATCCTCAGGGTTTCTCTCCAGTATGTGTCCTTTTATGTATTTGAAGATTATAGTGGTATTTAAAAGCTTTACTACAATGTTTACATTGATAGGGTTTCTCTCCGGTATGTGTTCTTTTATGCTTTTTAAGATTATTGTGACACGTAAAGGATTTATCACATTGATTACATGGATATGGTCTCTCTCCAGTATGTGTACATTTATGCATTTGAAGAGTATTGTGATGAGCAAAACTTTTACCACATTGAATACATTCATAGGGTTTCTCTCCAGTGTGTGTTCTTTTATGTATTAGGAGATGACTATGTTGAATAAAGGCTTTACCACATTCATTGTATTCATAGGAGAAATACACATTTCTCCCCAGTATGTGTTCTTTTATGTATTTGAAGAACACTGTGACGTGCAAAGGCTTTACCACACTGATTACATTCAAAGGGTTTCTCTCCAGTATGTATTCTTTTATGCCTTTGAAGATTACCTTGTAGTGCAAAGGCTTTACCACACTGATTACACTGATATGGTTTCTCTCCAGTATGTGTTCGTTTATGCATTTGAAGAGCACTGTGTTGTGCAAAGGCTTTAGACACTGATTACATTCATAGGGTTTCTCTCCAGTATGTGTTCTTCCATGCCTTCGGAGATAGCTGTGATAAGCAAAGGCTTTACCACACTGATTACATTCATAGGGTTTCCCTCCAGTATGTGTTCTTCCATGCCTTCGGGGATAGCTATGATAAGCACAGGCTTTACCCCATTGATGACATTCAAAAGGTTTCTCTCCAATAAGTGTGCGTTCATGCCTTTGAAGATGTCTGTCACATGCAAAGGCGTTAATACATCGATTATAAACAGAAGATTTCTCTCCAGGATGATTTCTTTCAGGTTTGTAAGGATAATCGACACATGTAAAAGTTTAACCACGTTCAATACACTATTGAATCTCTGTATCTCTATGAATAAATTTTATAATTTAGTCCAATTGCAAAGAGGACTTAGATCTTAGAGTTCTATTGCTAGGTTTGTAGTCATGTTGTTTCCCTTCATTTTGGGTTGTTTTGTATCTTTGAAGATGCTTGCGATGGAAAGATACTTTAATAAAGAGTTCACATTTATAGAATCTTTTCAATAGGAGATTTTTTACATATTTGTAGGAAAATGGAAAAATTCATATATAGACATACGGTATAGAAAGTGAGGTTTCTTGGGAGCTGGAGAGATGACTCAGGGATTAAGAGCACTGACTGCTCTTCCAGAAGACCCTAGTTCGATTTCCAGTACCTACATGGCAGCTCCCATCTGTCTCTAACTCCTGCCTAGGGGATCCAACACGCTCACACAGACATACACCAGGTAAAACACCAATGCACATAAAATAAAAGTTAAAAGAAAAAAGAAAGTGAGGTTTCTTCATAACAACTGCCCCTTGGCTCTTGACTCTAACTAAACTCTAACTAAACTCAGCACAGTCACAGCAAGATTATGAGTAACACTAGATTACTATGGACTGCTTGCTTATTAGAAGGTTAGAGGGATGGACCCATTACCTTTTCAGAATGTTTATCTTTTGGGGGGCTGGAGAGATGACTCAGAGGTTAAGAGCACTGACTGCTATTCTTCCAGAGCTCAATTCCCAGCAACCACATGGTGGCTCACAGCCATCTGTAATGAGATCTGGTGCCTTCTTCTGGCCAGCAAGCATACAGACAGGCAGAACACTGAATACTAAATCAATAAATCTATTTTAAAAATAAGTTTACCTTTTGTAATATGAGTGGTGAGAAGTTAATGGACTAACAGTTCTACCAAATAGCTCTCATTGAGGTGTGATTAAAATGGTGATATCTCTTAAGGCATTGTTTCTAGTCTTCTTTCTTAAAAAAATGCCTTGCAAATGCAATTCATCTACTTGAAATAGAGGCATATGATTTTGTGATAATTTAATAATCATCATCCACATGAGACTTTTCTTATTTATACCATTCTTTAGTGTAAAATCTCCAGGACACATTACAATTTCTTCAGAGGAACATTTGTATCGGTTTGGGAATGATAATTACCTTTCATGTCTTTTAGAACTTAGACAGTGTTGTTCTTTAATATTACAGTCTTCCCAAGTGGATCCTACAATAGAGTTGAAAACATATGATATATTATTAAAAATTGTGCGACATTTAAATTACTATCATCAGCGAACCTTAGAACAATGACGGGTTTATTCACCTCATTCTTCTTTCTCAATCAAATTACAGAAGAACATGAAAGAAACCAAGGAACACTTGTCTCCTCATTTAAAACCATGATGGAACATTCAGTTTTACCTAGGATAGTAAGGCTATGGTAGGTGTCCAGCATCACATCTTTGTAAAGATTCCTCTGTGAAGGATCCAGCAATGTCCACTCTTCCCATGTGAAGTCAACATGTACATCATCATAGGTCATTGCATTCTGAAATGACACATACATGTGTACAACAGAAAGCATGAGAGTGACAACATTGTAAATGTATAGTTCTTTCACAATATAGTCATATAATTCTTGTACTCCTTATACTTATTCCATTAAATAGACATTATAATGTAATCACCAAGTCACTTTGGAAAGAAATTGAATGGAAGGTACACCTCTCTCATTACTGTACCCTGTGAAGGGGATATCATCTTGCAAGAGAAATGACTATTAAAAAAACAGAGAGAGACCAATAAATAGATCAACAGTATAGCAGACACAGGAGAGAAATTATATCAACAATTGGTAGATACAGAAAAGAAAATAAAAGGGACAGGCTGTGTCTATTGGCTCATGCCTTTAAACACTGCAATCAGAAGTAAGAGGGAGGTAAATCTGCCTTGGAGTTTAATGCCAGCCTAGTCTATTCAGTCAGTTCCAGGACACCCAGACGTACATATTACAACCCCATCTCCCATGCAAAAATCAGTCAAGCAAACAAAAAATAGACAGAACTCAGTAGTATCTTACTGACATTGCTACAAAGAGTTCTGTATTCATCTTCCAAAAACTTAAACTTCTCCACTTTAAGCTGTAATATCAGTAAGATTTTGCTAAAAGGCACTACGTGTTTTAAACAGTTACAAGTGGACAGATGGAAACATTACCAAATTAGATGTGGATAATAAATAATCAACACAGAGTCAAAGAGATATCTCATTAGTCAAGAGCTCTTGCTCGTCTTGCATATAGGAGGGCTCAATTACTAGTATTTGTTTCAGGGAACATAACTATCAAGTATTCAAGTTCAGGGTTTTTGAAAACATCTTTGATCATTGTGAGGATCAGGTACCTGTGTGGTGCATGTCCATGCTTATAGGTGAAATATGAATTTTCATTAAAAACAAAAGCAACAGGCAGGAAGAAGGAGATGTATGTGCAATCCAGTGAGTCAGAAGGCACAGGCAGCATTTTTGTCATGAATACATGCCATCCTGGGAAACCAAATTATAACTTCTACCAAATTTGAAAATTCAAAGTATAAGTGAAGCTCAGTTTAACAGCAAATACCTGACATGGTCAAAAACCTACATTCCAGGCACATCACACAATAAGACGAAAACAAAAAGCCAGGAATGTTGGCCCACTTTTAATCCCAACATTTGGGATACCAAGTCAAGGGGATTGGTGAGTTTGAGGTCATTCTGGAACAAGCTGGGTGGACAGAGCTACTTTCAAGACAGCTAGGGCTACAAAGAAAATCCTTGTTTTGACAAACAAACAAACAATTAAAAACAGAAAGATAGCAAACTTGATTAGCATTGAATAGCAGTTGTTTCTCCTATATCTTACACGATGTAGAGATAGAGTCTTTAATGGTGGTAAAGGCATGACAGCACAAGAAGGAAGTTGGCTGATTAGTATCAACTACAACACAGTAGACACACAGAACAGGAAATGAACTGATGCTATAGAGACCCATATCACCCCTCCATGAGGAAAACCATCCAGAAAATCTCTTCCTAATAAAAGGTTCACAAGCAAGTGACCAAAAAAAACCATATGTTCAAATATATCATCATCTGGTAAGTTTTAGACTCAAGCAAATACATAGTCTCATTATAGGCTAATGGTCATCCATGAAGAAAATACAATAAGTCACTTCAATGATCCTCATAATATGCAACAACCCTTAAACTGCTCCAATGTCCCAAGTCTCTCCACACATACAAGACAATCTCTTGACAGTAACATCTTGTAAATTCAGAAAACAAGTTACATCTTTCCTACACTCAATCGCACAGCATACTATTCATATTTTGAAAGACATTAATGGAGATACAATGAGGAAAGACAGGCCCAAGGCAAGACCAAACCATAGTAGCCTCACTAGTTTGCCATAAAAGCCTGGCTGTAGTGGTGCATGCCTTTAATCCCAGTCCTAGAGAGGAAGATATGAAGGGATGAGACAGTTCTCAGACAGTGTCATTGTGGAATTCCTGGAGGCAGGATCATCATTTTAGACAGAGGTAGAAGTAAAAGCCGTGGCTGAATGTTTTCCTTTTTGACCTTCAGGTTGAACCCCAATATCTATCTCTGTTTTTCTATTAATTGTGCTATGGATATGTGTGTATGGATAAGGTAGTTATCTGAGCATAAGACAATGAGTAGGCAAGAGGAAATGCAGGAAACAATCTTTGCCCATAAAATTTCCTTTTAGTGACCAGCTTGAGTTTCTACCCTAAACTCTCAAAATGGCAGACTATATCCCAAAAGAATCAGCCAAATAAACCTGTTTTTGCCTGGAATCCTTTGGTTAATCGATTTAGTCACAGCAACAGAGAATCAAGTTAGAACAAAAACAGGACACCAAAACTGAATTTGTTCCTAGGGAAAACCAGGGAATGTTGTCTTTTGGTGTGGGAGAATTGTCTGTATTCTGTCAACCATGTATTTTAATAAAACGCTGATTGGCCAGGCAGGAAGTATAGGCAGGTCAACCAGACAGGAAGTAGAGGTGGGGCAAGAAGAATAGGAGAAGGCTAGGGAGGAGGAAGCTCCCTCCTCCATTCCTGCCCAAATCACCAAAGAGGTAACATGTGAGCTGCCATCCTGAGAAAGGTACTGAGCCATGTGGCTAACATAGATAATGATAATGGATTAATATAAGTTACAAGGACTAATAATAAGCCTGACCTAATGGGCCAATCAGCTTTATAACTTATATAGATTCCTGTGTGATTTTTATTGGGACTGAACGGCTGGGGGACCGGGCGGGACAGAAACCCACAAACAAGCCTACCCCTCATGCTACATATGGCGCCCACGTGGATAACTGCATCCACAGAAAATCTGAGTAAGCTTGGGAAAGAATAGAGTAAAGCATGTTTTCTTGGTAGCAGCAATTTCTTGGGTCTGCTCTGCTTGCTAGAGGCAAGCAAAAGCTCTCATCTAAGAGAGGCTTCCTGACTCAGCTTTAGCTGCAAAACTTTGCAGCTCTTTTAAGAGATCCTGTCACTAAACACTTAAACTATGTTGAGGAAAAGCTGAACGCATGCTTTTCTGTTTTCAGCCATAGCAGGAAAAAAACTGCATGGTTTTAAAATGCTGGCTTTCTGGGCTGTCCTGCCAGGGCTAACTCTGACTCTTTCAGGCAGGCACTCCGAGTGAGTGTGGTCTGTGAGCAGAATGATGCAGCTTGCTTGCTGGCAGGGACCTTGAAACACTGTAGAGTTGTGACAATAAAAAATGGCTCCAGCAGTACCTCTGCCATGAGGCTGGAAAGCTAAGGAATGTGCTGGATCCAGCCGTCAAAGCCACGGTTTTTAACTCGTGGTCAGAAAAAGAGAGATATACAGTAAAGAGAGATTCAAAGACGAAAAAAACCTCTAAATGGTTTGCTATGTGTTAAAAATAAATGCAGGCTAAAGGTTAAAAATAAAAAAGAAAGAAAGAAAGAAGTAGGGTGTGGTGGTATACACCTTTAATCCCAATTCCTGGGAGACAGAGACAGACAGATCTCTGTGAGTTCAAGGTGTGGTAGCACACACCTTTAATCCTAGCACTGGGGAGGCAGAGACAAGTGGATCTCTGTGAGTTCAAGGACAGCCTGGTCTACAGAGTTATTCCAGGACAAAGATATATAGAGAACCTGTCTCAAAAAGTAAAAATAAAAATGAAAGAAATAGAGGTTAAAATAAAGCCATATAAAGATGGAAAATACACAAAGAAACTTGATACTGTATGCTATTATGCTCTCATTGAATTCTTTGAATGCTGAGGAAGGAGCAACAGCTGCTAAAAGACATTTGTTTATAAATGCTGCTGAACTAACCCAAGATAGGTATTTAGAAAATACCTTGGCTTCAAAACTGAAGTCAAAAGGTATGTTACTTTGGAGAAGAGATTTTGCTTTTGTTTCCACAGAAAACGAGAGGCTCTGGATTTATTCAGAGTTAAGAAAAATCCAATTTGACCAAGGGAGACCACCTGAGAAATCTCTGACAGGAATAGATGGCCCAGATGTCTGAGTTCTTCATCCAGAACAGGTTCAAGACTGCTGCCTGAGATGATCGAGACTCAACAGGATACTCCAGTCAGGACTTGATTATAACTCTAAATTTTCTTTAGGTTCCCATAAGATTATCAGCACCCCCAACCAGCAGGAAGTAGCCTGAAATACTACACCCACATTCCCAACAAATGGACTATGGGTATTTTCCTTTGTTTAAGAAAAAAAGAAAGGGAAATGGTGCGGGAGAATTGTGTGTATTCTGTCAATCATGTATTTTAATAAAATGCTGATTGGTCAGGCAGGAAGAATAGGTGGGTCAACCAGACAAGAAGTAGAGGTGGGGCGATGACAACAGGAATATTCTGGGAAGCAAGAAGCTTGCTCCGCCATTCCTGCCCAGACCACCGAAGAAACAACATGTGAGCTGCCATGATGAGAAAGGTACTGAGCTGTGCGGCTAACATAGATAATAATAATGGGTTAATATAAGCTATAAGAGTTAACAAGAAGGCAGAACTAATGGGCCAATCAGTTTATAATCTTATGGAGTCCTGTGTGTGATTTTCCTTGAGGTATGCCAGCTGTGGGCTACCAGGTGGGACAGAAACCCCAACAAGCAAGCCCTTCATGTTATAGTCTTTCAGAAGAATGTGGGAGATATCAAGACTTTAGTTGGTGAAAATCATAGAAAGCTGTGCACAGAACTTAATTATTTGTTCTTTCTGGATCAGGAAGATGGGGATATTGAGAGTAATGGCTGAAGGTGGAGAGAGAGATCATAGGATTTTTGTCAGAACTAGACATACTGCATAAAAGTTTGAACTAGAGGTCATTTGTGTGATATTTTGGCTCCAAAGTCTATTTTTAATTCTGTCTATATCCTAGAAACTAATAGAGTATACTTAATAAGTAGTGAGCTAATTTCTTAAATGCAGTCGTGAATCTGTTGAATGGTTATTACTGATGACTCATTCAGATGGACAGTGAAAAAATTCGGAAATGTCAAGTGTTTCAACTGTGGTAAACAAGGTCATCTAAAAAGGGGTTCCTAGTGAAGCTCATTGGGATACCAAGCCATCAACAAAACATTTGACTCACACTTGCCCTGCCTGCAGGATATGTTAGGTCAATGGTGGCTCAGAGCTTCTGTATTGGCCAACCAATGACTGGTCTAATGCATAAGATGTGAAAGGAAGCCCATACCTAACACTGCCACGATGGCCAGCACCCAGACCTTGGATGTTCAGAGAATTAGAGTAGAACCAAGTTACGGCTGAGAAAAAAAAATCAATGAAGGATGTGTACCTAAATTCTCCTGTAATTATATATTGGTGCCTAGCCCTACAGTCATCAGAAAGGCTTCTTCTGACCACGATGGGAGCACATGCACAGACCCTTACCCAAGCCCAAGCTCTGGGAGTCCTGCGGAAGTAGAGAATGATTGTAGGGACAAAATGAAAGGCCCAAACCTAGTAATAACAGGAATAAAAGGAGAAGACTCTCAGTTCAAAGGCCCGGAAAACATTTTCAAAAAAACTGATAATCAAAAATTTTCCTAATGCAGTCCACAAAATCAACTAAGCAGAGCTCATAGAGGCTCACAGAAACAGAAACAGTAATCACAGAGACCACAGGGGTTGGAACATGGATCTCTCCATACATGTTATGGTTCGGCAGCTTAGTGTAGGTGAAGGCTGTTCATTCTGTCTTGGCCACAAGAAATAACCACATAGAAACTGTATTAATTAAAACACTGCTTGGCTTATTACTTATGCATATTTCTAGCTAGCTCATCTTAGGTTTACCCATTTCTATTAATCTGTATATCGCCACATGGTGGTGGCCTACCAATAGTAACGTCTTGTCTGGTGTGTGTCTCCTGTGGCAGTTATGTGATTGTTTTTGGCTCCATCTACTCTTTTCCTTTATCTGTCTGAAATGCTCGCCTTGCTGTACTTGGCCCTGTGATAGGCCAAAAGCAGCTTCTTTATTTACCAATGGTATTTACAGCATACAGAGGGGAATCCCACATCAGTTTGATGCTTTTGTGGGACTCCTAACAGTGGGTGAGGGGGTGTCTCTGACTCTTTTGCTTATTCTTGGAAATCTCTTCCTCCTACAAGGTTGCTTCATCCATCCTTGATATAAGGGCTTATGCCTGGTCTTATTGTACCTTGTTAATCAGGATTTTGTTGATATCCTTGGGATTTCTGTCATATTCTGAAGAGAAATTGAGAAGTGGATCTGGTGGAAAGAGGAGCAGTGGAGAGGACAGGGGGTAGTGGAGGGAGGGGAAATTCCATTTGGGATGTAGTGAATGAGAAAGAATAAATTTAAATAAAATGAAAGAAAGGCGTGTGGACACAGTGAGGGAAAACTGGACCAAAACAAGACTAAAACTCAGCAGGCAAACAACAAATCCTGTAGCTCTGTCTCAGACAGGAAGGTCTTCATTCTCAAAGGGCTTAGATAAGTATTCCTGAAACTTTTCATACATGTCTCTCCTTTGCTACTTCTACTCCCTATTGCAGCTCTCCATAGCAGATGTCTCATAGCTTGAGTATCTCAATACCCCATCATCTCAACATAGTACAACCCTGCCTTTATCTCCACAGCTTCACGCAATGAACTCTTAAGTCTCCTCATTGAATTTCTATTCCAAACTTAGATAGTGCAAAATGGGTGAACTAAATAAAACCACAGAGGAAGAACCTATGACCAACAAATTCTGTATCTTTCTTGTATCCAGAACTAGGACAACATGGGTTATGTCCCCAGTTTTGGCTTCTAAGTAGTGATGGAAGCTACCGTGCTTGGACCAGAGTTGCAGCAGGCTCTGTACAAAGTTGCCTTTTGGGATTAGGAATCAAGTTGCCTATTCCTTTGTTAAATTGAAGGATTTGATGGATGGAATCTTTCCCTTATGCTCCCTTTCTAGGCTTCATAGATTGAAAAGGGCCTTTGCTAGCCAGTGCTCATCCTATGCACTGGGGTTCTCGACTTTGCTAGTTACAGAAAAGGACTGGACGAGGAGGGTGTCCCAACAAACTGGAGTAGTTTGCTTGAGTCCGTCTTATGTTTTAACGTTGTAGAAAACGGTTTTGATTGCTAAAGGGTTATCATTCTTATATAATAAGGAAAGGAATATTTGTTAGGATCACTAAGGCATCATTTTGTTTTCTGTAACTGATGACTGCCTGTAAGTTTGCATCAGAGTCAGGAAGTTAAAACTTACCCAAACAAATAGAAGGTAACAAATTTATACAGAAATAGTGAATGATTTGTATTGTTCACCTAGAGCAACTTGTTTTGCTCTATTTTCTCTATTTATGAGTCACAAGAAGTATTGAAAAATTTTACCACACATTTTTATATGCTTTTGTGTAAGAGAGAATGTGTTCCATATGCATATAGATGCCATATGAGAAAAGAAGGAGTCATATTTCATGGATTGTAGCAGGTGGTTATAAGCCTACCAACTTGGGTACTGGGATATGAATTCAGGTTATCATCAAGAAGAATACATGCTGTGCCACCTGCCCAGCCACATAGAATATTTTACCGAATAAACTAAGTCTCACACAGACTAAGCATAACAACAAAAACAAAACCTAAAAAACCACAGAGGTAAATAAGTGACTCATGGGAACATGATGCTTTAATATTAAGATTTTTTTTGTATGGTAAATTCGTAGTATGCATTGAATACAAGAATTGCTCACACCTTTCTCTCTGTCTGTAAATCTTAAACCTGGAAAATAAGAGTCCTATAGGCAGGGCCACAACTTTTTACAAAGATCCTCTATTTTGGTTGAACTACTGTAACTGCAATAATTTGGTTACAAGATAAAGCTAGTCCTTTACCCAGATTCTTAATTGCCTTGGACTGTGGACCTCAAGAAATGGACAGGAGACCACTTCCTAAATGTAACACCAGTAGCACAGACACTGAGAGCAACAGTTAAGAAAAGTGACCTCATGAAACCCACAAAATGGGAAAAGATCTTCACCAGCCCCACTTTGGACTGTTTGATGTCCAAAACACACAAAGAACTCAAGAAATTAGATCTAAAATACCAAATAATCCATTTAAAAAATGGGGTACAGTTCTAAACAGAAAATTCTCAACAGAGGAATCTCAAATGGCTGAAAGGCATGTAAGGAACTGCTCAGCATCCTTAGATTTCAGTGAAATGCAAAAAAAAAAAGACTGTGTAACCTATACCAGTCAGAATGGCTAAGATCAAAAACACTAATGGCAACTTTGGAGAATGTGGAAATTTGGAGAGAATGTGGAATAAGGGGAACACTCCTCCATTTTTGGTGGGAGTGCAAAATTTTACAGTCATTGTGCAAATCAGTGTGGTGGTTTATCAAACAATTGGGAATCAATCTACCCCAAGACCAAGCATTACCACTCTTGGGTATATACCCAAAGGAGGCAGACGCATCCCACAAGGACATTTGCTCAACTATGTTCATAGCAGCATTATTCATAATAGCCGGAATCTGGAAACAACCTAGACATCCCTCAACCAAAAAATGGATAAAGATAATATGGTACATTTACACAATGGAGTACTACTCAGCAGAAAAAAATGACATCTTGAAATTTGAAGGCAAATGGATGGAACTAGAAAAAACATCCTGAGTGAGGTAACCTAGACACAGAAAGACAAACACGGTATGTATTCAGTCACAAGTGGACATTAGACATAAAGCAAAGGGTAACCAAACTATATACCACAACCCAAGAGAAAACAGGGAGGGGAAACAGTCACGCTCTCCTTAGTAAATTGGCAGCATGGGGGGTAGGGGGAGAAAACAGGGAGGAAAGGGATTTACTGGAGAGAACTTGAAACATCAGGAAGATCAAGCTGGCTAAAGGACACAGAGGGAGAGAAAGAAAGGAGATCTTGAAAGAGGGAGTTATTGTGGGGTGAGGTAGAGAACAGGCACTAGGGAAACTCCCAGGAGACAAAAATGATCCCAGCTAAGAATCTAAGGAATAGTGGAGAGGATACCTAAACTAAACTACTAAACTACTCTGCCCATGTCATCAGACTGATGACTACCCTCTTCCAGGGCTTGATGGGGCCAGATGCAGAGATCCACAGATAAACACTAGGCCAAACTCCTGGAGTTGAGTCATAGAGAGGGAGGAGTGGGAGTATGCTAGGGAGGGAAAACTGGAATTGGTATGTAAAATAAGATAGTAAAAAAGAAAGAGTGAGAGAAGAAAGGAGGGCGGGAGAGAGGGCTGAGAGGAAAGAGGAAGAGAGAGGGAGAAGAAAGAAAGAATGAATGAAGGGATTATGGAGAAAATATAAAGAAATGGCACTCTGAACATTGATGGAGCATCTAAAATTGATTACCTGACTCCACATTGCTAATATCAACTACTGCCAAAGCAGGAAAGTTCTCCCCTCCTTCCTGTCATTCCCTTTCTGGGCTGTGCCTGCATCAGCTTCAGAGTTCATCAGTGAACTCAGGTCCTGCACACATCCTTCTTCATCTGTAACTCCCCAGGAAAAGTCAAAGAGATTGGAGGACACCATTCCTTGGTCTCTTATCCTTCTCACTGACCAGTCAAGGCCCAGCCTGGACGGAGTTGCAGGACTGTCTTCCCAGCACTGGGCAACAGAGCCAGGATTAGGTGTTCAAAGCAATTCTCAACTTCGTAGCTCAGGGCAAGACTGAGCTACAGAAGTTATTGCTATAAATAGAAATAAATCAACAGATTTGAAAAAAAGGGAATGAAATTCTTACTGATCAGGAAACACTGGAGAACAGAAAGAAATAGACAAAACAGCAAAAATGCACATAAAGAAAATGTTAAAAAATGATATCAATAAGTGACTTTTTAAAATGATAAAAATAGATTTAAAAACATAGCTATACTGACTTTGAAAAAGAGTAGGCCCTTCCCTAGTAGAGGGAAGGCCATTAGTAACAGACTGATTGATCTTGCCTATGTGCACATGTTGGCTGCTGACATCTGTAACATGACACACAGAAAATGGCTAATTTCTCAAATCTCTAAGCTGACTTAACTGTGTGAAGCAGGAATGAGCAGTATGCACTGGAGAGCTCCCTAACTGCATAGCCAACATTTATCATCTCAAGGTAACATTGTACACCACCAATGTGGCCAGTCTTTATTCACATGACATGAGCTACATGCTGGGCAATTACAGACTTACTCCTCCTGCCACACCCAGGGCCTTTTTCATAATGGAGACTCCAGCAGCTGATTGCCTGCCCTGTTTCCCCCTGCAGTATACACAAACTATTCTTCCTATTCTGGTCCGAAGGCCCCATGTGGAAATCCTTCTCCTGTTACTGCAATGGACAGTCAACCCCGACTCCCTGACTCAAATGGATAATTTTAAAATCCTGAGGTGGTGCAATCATTTAATTTAACGTTTTGGAGATGTAACATGGAGGACAACAAAGTCATTGCCCTGGAGAGCAACAGTCTGAAATCAGGGCCGCCTGAGTTAACAGCAGAGACCGTGTCTCAGAAACAGTTTTCTAAAAGGCTGCAAATGCAGCTGCTCTAGAATTACTATGTCCTCCCAGGGAGAAATCACTCCACACAATTAAGAGATTAATAGAGAAAAATGTCTTGAATGAGAGCCTGCATCTATCTCTGTCTGATGCTCAAAGTGGAGCCTGAATCATAGACAGATTTTCCCACTCCACATACGTGGTCATCCCTAAGTTTCTTTTAGGGTCACGTGCCAGGTTACACTCTGAACAATTTAAACAGGGCTAGGAGACAGCAAGTGTGGACACTTAGGCAGATGGGAGATGGACAGCAGTGACCTGATGCAGCAGTGACAGGGTCCTGAGGGGAAAGTGCCAGGGAAGGAGGACAGCAGGAAAAGGAGAAGGTGGAAAAGGTAAAAGCAGGGGTGGGGAGGTCTTGCACAAGCTGTGTCTCATGTCAAGTAGCTCCTTAAGACGAACAGCATCTTGTCTACTACTTACAGGGAAAGAAATGGGGAACTTCTATGAAGTCAGCAGAAACTACCATACAATGCGACAAATTCAGGAGGAGGCTAAGCCAACTGTGTTTGTTACACAAGGGGAACACAGGGCATGTCAAGAACAGTACTGACTAAGCCTACACTGCCCTTGAGACCTATAACCATAGCTCCTGGTGGTGAGAAGAGTTGGGCTCTTAGGATCTGAAGGAACCCTCCACAAAGGCCTTGGACCCAGACCATTACTGCTGAATATTCTTGGTTTTAGAAAATTCTGCTTTATTTTCTATACATAAAAGTCACCTATGCAAAGCTAAAAAGGCCTAGGCTCCAGGCTGTTTCTCCCTCTTCCCAAGAATGTTCCTTCTCCCTGCCTGAGGACCCAAATTAAAGCCTTGCTTGACCAGACCAGTCCTTAACGCAACAGTGTTTTACTTTTCAAATAGTTGTCACCTGGTGTCATATGGCCCCTCTCTCAGAACAATGCTTTTCTCAAGAAATCAGGAACTTTAAGGCACACCAGGCCATAAGGTCGGCTGTGACCCTGTAATACCTCCCCGAGCATCTTGTTAGAAGAATGGGCCGAGAGGCTGGCTGTCAGTCAGGGATGTCTCCTTTGTAAAGAGCTAAATGTCTAGATAATCCGGTGAAAAAATAATAAGTACCCGAATATCCTTATCTTTACAGTGGGACCCTCACCTCTCATTCTCAAAGGGGCAAGAAGAAATTTCCTAGCAGAATGTTCTCCCAGGAAGATAGTGGCCTCCCCCTCTCCCACCCAGGAGATTCCGAGCACAATGTCACTTAGCTCAGTCCAGCCAGCCACCTGGTACAGGCTGATAAAGATGGCCTAACTCAAGAACACTGGCCTTGCTCTAAGAACAAGGAAAAAGCTGACTTAACAGAATGGGAGGGAGAAAAGTCCTTGTACACGTGCCAAAGCATCTTCAAAGATTCTCTTTGTAGTTAGGCCTTTAAAAGCTTACACCACAGAGGAGATACAACTCCTCTCTACTTTGTTGTAACGGGGATGGAGATGAGTTCCAAACATTTGTATTATGCTGATTAAACCTTGCTTCTTACAGTCTGGGCCTCTCTGGTGGTCTCTCTCTGAGGGTTGTAATCTGGGCACAACATTTACCAGGCCTGGTTAATAGATACTTATTTTTAAGGTATTTCAGAGGCAGCCCTCCCGCAGCTAAATTCTACTTTGAGACTTACTACGTAGCCAGCTTTATTAAGTCCTTAATGTCACCAAATCCGACTCTTAGGACATCACAAAAAAGTAGTGGAGTGCTACCCGACACATGAGATGCCTTTTACAACCTCCACAAAATTAACTGTAAGTGGCCCGTACACGTAAAGGTTAAATGAAAAGTGCCGTCCTTCTAGAAGATACAGGAGAAACCAGGCCTCTCCAAGTTAGTCAACCTGCCTTCCACGGCTGCACAAAAAGCGAGTCGTTGTTAACTACAAACACCGTTCCCACACAGCTCACTGCGCCCATAGGTCTGCAGGGCTGCAGCCCACAGAGCAAAGTTACTCAGCGGGCAGTGCCTGGGTCCAGGGAGCAGCAGGGACCGCATGGGAGCTCACATGGGACCACATGGGACACGGAATATGACTGCAGATTCCCACCCGGCCCTGAGGACCCGTCACGCTGGACTCTGGATCTCTGCATCTGATCTTCCCGTTCTGGGGACAGCAGCCCCTCGCTCACCACGTCGTCGTGGTTTTCCGGCTCACCCGGAAACCTCTCCCAGCTTCCTGCAGCGGCACTGGGAGCACAACACGCGAAAACACTGGTCCCACCTCCTCCGCAAACCAAAAGGAGCAGCGAAGATCATGGAAGAGCCCTGCACGACTTCTGAGTGGCGGTTCGGCCTGGAGGCACTGATTGGTTGGTGAGGCTTGAGTGACAAGAGTTACCCTGTGCTTAAAGACATAGGGCTTGTTGATTCCTGAGCCAACCTTCCACTGCCTACCCTGACTTTCCCAGATCAGCAGAGATTTGCAGTTCAATAACTGTTGCCCTTGGCTCCAATAGCTGATCCTGCTATCTTCCTGCACTCCACAGGCCCGTCTGCTTCTTCCTCTTGCACGGGGTGTGAACAACTTTCACAGCCCTTTCCTCAAGGTGGAGTGGAGGGATTCCCTGTCCCACAGGTGGAAGGGTGCCCAGAATATTAGCAATTTTAAAGACAAATGTAAGAACACAAAAGAAGATGTTTGTTCTGTGGCTCCACTATGATGTCAGGTGAAATAAAGGTACCTTTTACCTGACACATGAGTGTTGTGCCCAGATTACGACCCCCAGAGAGAGACCACCAGAGAGTCTCAGACTGTAAGAAGCAAGGTTTAATCAGCATAACACAAACATGTTTGGAACTCATCTCCATCCCCATTACAACAAGGTAGAGAGGAGTTGTATCTCCTCTGTGGTGTAAGCTTTTAAAGGCATAACTATAAAAGAATCTTTGAAGATGCTTTGGCATGGCTACAAGGACTTTTGCTCCATCCCATTCTGTTAAGTCAGCTTTTTCCTTGTTCAAGAACAAGGCCAGTGTTCTTGAATTAGGCCATCTTTATCAGCCTGTAACAGGTGGCTGGCTGGACTGAGCTAAGTGACCTTGTGCTCGGAATCTCCTGGGTGGGAGCAGGGAAGGCCACTATCTTCCTGGGAAAATATTCTGCTAGGAAATTTCTTCTTGCCCCTTTGAGAATAAGGGATGAGGGTCCCACAATGGGCACTTTAGAAGTGGAGAAGAAACTTACAAGAATTAGATAAGAAAACAAAATGATGGATTTGTCTTTAGTCGCAGAGCTGGATGATGGCTTCGTTGTTTTTCAAAGTTTTCTTCCGGAATTCATGGCATACTCTTGATAAATGGATAATAATAAAAAGTGTACCCTTAGGGTAAATTGAATATTTAGATAACAATGAAGTTAGGAATATTGCCTTTCTGAGTACTAGCCAGCACTTTATGAATGTTAGCCAGCTCATCTTCATCAATGTGCAAGTGAAAGAAACCATGGCTGCACAACCTTATGCTCTTTACATGAGCAGGAATGGTAAAAACCAATCTCTCCATGCATGTAGAAAGTGGATTTATGAGACTGTCTCACAAGCTGTGGTTGAACTTGTCCAACAATGGCGTCTACCAATGGGAAGTTGAAGACTCAAGTAGTTCTTCAGCCCATGAGGCTAGATGTCACCTGGTTTTCACTTGTAGTAAGGAGGAGCAGGCTGTGTCCCGTTGCCTGGCTAGCTTAGCCCCCGAAATAATCATACAGAAACTGTATTAATTAAATCACTGCCTGGCCATTAGCTCTAGCCTCTTATTGGCTAACTCTCACATCTTTATTCAACCCATTTCTAATAATCTGTATGTCACCACGAGGTCGTGGCTTACCGGGAGAGATTCTAACCTACATCTGTCTCAGGCCAGAGATTCATGGCATCTGCCAAACTTCCCTTCTTCCCAGCCTTCTGTTCTGTCTACTTTGCCCACTTAAGGGCTGCCCTATCAAAAGGCTAAGGCAGTCTCTTTATTCAACCAATGAAAGCAACACAGAAACAGAAGAACCTCCTACACCATTTCCCCTTTTTCTGTTTAAACAATAAAGAAAGGCTTTCACTTTAATAAAGTAAAATTACATGAAACAGTAATCAACCAAGAATTACAGTTACATTATGCATATCTATTTTATCTTTTATCGTAATTAAGGAAAACTATAACTATCCTTCTTCAACTCCATCAAAGACTCCAGAAGGATATATTGCCTAAGTAAACAAGAAATAAGCAACTTCCAAAACTGAGGATTACAGGGATAGGGAACTGGAATTGGTATGTAAAATAAGATTGTTTTAAAAATAGAAAAAGACTTAATCCCAGCACTCGGGAGGCAGAGGCGGGCGGATCTTTGTGAGTTCGAGGCCAGCCTGGTCTACAAGAGCTAGTTCCAGGACAGGCACCAAAGCTACAGAGAAACCCTGTCTCGAAAAACCAAAAAAAAAAAAAAAAAATAGAAAAAGACACCAAATGAAAAAATCTTGAGAAGATACTAGAACTTGCAATATCACTCGTGGTCATAGATTGGAACAATTCAATGTTGTGAGGAATGACATTCTTTCCAGAAGCAATCTAGAGTTTCAATGTAATTTCAGTTGGATTTCCATTGGCATTCCTCAGAGAAATAGAAGGAAGAATTTTAATATTCATATAGAAGTACACAAGAACCCGAGTAGCCAAGATAATCCAAAGTAAAAAGGCCAGTGCTAGGGATGTCACTATATTTGATTTCAAGTTGTGCCACAGAGTCATGGTAATCAAACCATCATGGTACCACCCCAGAAGCAAACTCAGAGATCACAGGAATAGAAGAGAAAGCCTGGCTATTAGGCCATGCAACTTAAGACACATGCTGTTCAACCAAGACACCAAAAATATACATTGGTATAAAAGTGGCCCTAAGGTTAAGGGCATATGTAACCAATCAGTTTTCAGTAAGATCTGAGTCCTGTTACATAGGTGGGAATTAATGTCACATATTGTAAATCAGGCCCAAAGCTTGGACTTGGGAACTTCCAGACCCTAGGGAGGAAGTTAATAGTGTTGTCTTGCTAAATGAGCATGTTCTCAAACTGCTTTTGAAATATTTATGCTTATTCATGTAGAACAGTACATTTTAAATTAGGGGGAATTACCGTGTACTGTGTTTTTCCTTTGGAAGCACTAGATAGTGACTCTTCCACAAGAACAATATTAACTTCAGTTTTTTTAGGAAGCCCACATCTGTCTTTGCTGTTTCTTTGTTGATGGGGCCGTCACCCTGCGTCATGAGGTATAGAGTCATGAGGTTTAGAGTCATGAGGTTTAGAGTCATGAGGTTTAGAGTCATGAGGCATGATCAAAGCAAAAATAGAAACACATTAGTATTTAACAGCTAAACACCTCTGCATATCCTTTGATAGTCACATGAGACTCTCATTTAGAAGTCAGAATAATTTATTAATTATTAATTTATTAATTATTCCACAAATAAAAGGAGCAAAACACAACACAACAAATATAACCTAGAGGGATTGCAATAAACACACCTAAGTATGTATAAAGTTTTCAATACAAAATGAATTAGATGATTTTTAATGTAGAAAAGCAGTCCTCGCATCAAAAGATTTTACCCCACTCTATCTGAAATGTTGAAAGCTGACTTAAGACATTTAAGACGACTAGTACTGCAAAGCAGAAGTTGTAGCTTGAGCTCTAATAGGTCTTAATAATCAAAACCTGGAGTCAGACATTAAGGGGAAAATTGAAATACCAGAGGAGCAAAGCAGTCAACCACCACCAAGACTCTATCTACCTCATACCAAAGGGGCGATCCTGTCCTCAGACAGCCTTCTCAGACTGACTGCCTCAGACAGAGAGACTGTACTGCATTCCTGTCTCCACCTCCCTACTTCTGGGATTAAAGTCATGTGATCACAAGTGCTTGGATCAGAGGTGTGAGCCCAGTTTCTCTTTTAGACTGGATCAACCTCATGTACCGTAGAGAAGGTTTGAACTCATAGAGATCTGTCTGACTCTGCCTGCCAAGTGCTGTGATTAAAGGCATGGACTTCCAATGCCTGGCCTCTATGGCTACCTAGTGTGGCTGTTTAGGATTACGGTGTGTGCCACCATTGCTTGGCATCTATGGCTGACTAGTTTGGCTAGCTTTGCAGTCTGATCATCAGGCAAGCTTCATTTGTTAGATCATAAACAAAATCTCAGCACAGGAATTATCTCTATGAACTTAGTAGTTCCTCACAACATGACACTACAGATTTAAGGCACTAGGAAGAAACCCCTCTTTCTACAATCCAGCCCACTGGCCACCAGTGTCACATTGCTCATAACTTCAACCACCCAACTGTATCATACTTTCATCCTATCAGGGAATTATACACATGAAGGCAGAAAGTCTATTCAGGAAAAGAAAGTGCCCTTGAGTCTAAAGACGTATCCGAAAATAAAATTTATGTTGATGTAAACATGAATTGCAATAGTTTATTTTTATCAAATGTTCCTATGCTATAGGTTTTTTTTAACCTAAAATAAAAAAATCTGTAATTTAAGTCATTATTAATAAATTGAGGTAAATGCCAATTTTGGTTTTAAATGTGAAAACGAAACAAAAAGTATCTTCAAATTCACTTCAATTTTTAAGATTGATTTTTTACAAGTGATGTCTATGGGTATGTGTAAATGAAGACATGTGCCTACAGAGGCCTGAAGTTTTGCTTTCTCGAAACCTAGAATTCCAGGCAGTTGTGAATCACCCGACATGGGTGCTGGACAAACAACTTGGGTCCTCTACAAGAACAGTATGTGCTCCACCCATTTGAGTCATGACTCCAGCTTCTCAATAGAGTCTTTAAAATCTACAGACATTCTAAAATTTCCTTCTTCAGTCACCAGGGATTGAGGATAACGTATCTGTCAACAGATCACTTACTCTATTACCTAAAATGTCATTGGTTCAGATGGTGTTTCTCATTTCTTTTCTTATTAATAGTACTTGAGGTCTAACTTCCTGATAAGTCCTCCCTTGACCAAAAGTTACTGAATTTGATCACATATTCACTAGGGTTTTAGGGCCGTGGTAAGAAACCATAGTCATGGCAACTTCTTAAAGAAAACACTTAATGGGGGCAGACTGAGAGGTTCACAGCTTTGGTCCGTTATTGCATGGCAGAAAGCATGGCAGCTCCCAGGCAGATATGTGTGAGGGCCCACAGCTGTGAGCCTGTTCCACCTTGACTGGAGGTCAGAAAGGTTGAGCCTATTTTTACTCTTTCAGAGGTGTTGACAACAGCTGTGGCTACAAACAGGAGATCCTGACCTAGGGTGTGATTAATTAGTATTTTGGGTATAGAAGTAGATCCTCCCCAAAGGTCAGAGAATTCTAGTCTGTTCCTTACATCATGTTAATGAGGTCTGTTGCCTCCTCTCCTCCTTCTGGAGTGAAGTATATTAGCATGTGGAAAATAAAAGATAGTGGGTCCAGTGTTCACTGAATGTCACTCCTGAAGCTGTTCTGTGTTTCTGTCTCTAATTTCTCTTCTATCTCTGTTCCTTTTGCTTAATAATTCTAATCCTCACACTCCTACCATGAAATGTACAAATCTCATTGAAGCTGGGCTTCAACAGATGTCAGCCTAACATAACACCTTCAACAGATGGTGCCGCAATTTGTGACTTCCTGGATGTGGGGATAGTGGTACAGTAGAAAAAGTGTAGAACTCTGCGAACTGAATATTATACCACAGGTACAGAGGTGAGAACTGAGCACTCAATAACAGACAATAATAGATGTTAAAGAATGGTGGGGCGTGATATACCAGGAGTAAAATTGTATATAACTGCAGATATCGGACATTTATTTGGATATATTTTAGTAACTAGAGGAGCTGGCATGCAGAGATTTTTAGATTGTAGATATTCTGCTTCCTCCTTCAGGCTGGTTACATGTCTGCCCCCCCACCCGAAGTAGGGAGCCAAGTGTGATGGTGGCACACGACCTTGAGTTCAAGGATAGCCTCTATCTGTCTGATTCTTAGGTTTCAGTGGTTCTGGGATATCCACTCGGGAGTTTTCCCTCGTGGGTGTCTTTTGAGCCTGAGAGATCAGAGAGATGAGTGAATTTCCAATATTTTGGCTCCTTAAGAATAATAAAGGAAAAACTCTTCCTGTTTTTAAAACTGAGATCCCTAGTTCCTTGTGTGCACAGCATCTGGGTACAATTGAAAGGATCCACATCCTTGCTAGGCTCACGGCAATGCTGGCTGTGAAGCAGTACTGATAACCATGTCTTTAGTGGTACCGTGAATAGCTGCTTGGCTGGTTTTGTGGATTCTGGTGTTGGAACTATCTGCTGATTTCATTTGGAACTTCTGGGAGTGGCTTGTGACCTTTCTGACATCTCCTCTCACAGAGGGTAAAGTAGTATTATCAAGTTTGGCTGGCCAGGATGGAGGGTGTGGGGATGTTGTCCTCCTTTGAGAAAATAGCTGACCATCTCTCTGATGCTGCCTACTTTGGACAGAAAGACCCTTTTGCAGTAGGTTTTCAGTTGTGAAAGGCTGATTACTTACAGGAGCAATGGGTTGTTTGTCTCTAGAGCCCAACTAAGGTACCCCACTATCTATATTAACTTACATATTTGTCTGCATTTGCTGTTGATTTGCTATATACATCACACTGACTGATAGTGATAAAGTATTTAGTAATTATACAACCCAGCACAAAATGGATTTCTTAATAGATACATATCACAATATTTGAAATTAAAAATTGTCTTTAAAAAAACTGATAAAGTGGACTGGAGAGATGGTTTAGTGGTTAAGAGCACTGACTGCTCTTCAAGAGTCTCTCAGTTCAATTCCCAGCAATCACATGGTGGCTCACAGCCATCTATAATGTAGACCTGGCGCCCCCTTCTGGCATGTGGGCACACATGGAAGGAATGATGTACACATAATAAATAAATAAATCTTTAAAAAAACTAATAAAGTTTAAAGCAAAATGTGATTACAGCACAAACACTTTGCATTTTGTCAATAAACTGAAGATGTGACAAAAGTTAGTTTCCACGTGGCCACATTGGTTACCAAAGTCATAATGGCTTTTTACTGAATTAAATAATGTTTGCAGAAAGGGAGAAAAAGAGCTTGATCTTTAAAAGCTATGAGCTTTGAGTTGATACAGTGGTTTTAGACACTGGAAACAGCAGAGTGAACATCTACAGCCACCTGTAAACCAATGAGGATTTCACGTGGGTTTCCTTGGCTCCTGAGGGGCTGACAGCTGGTACCGGCACTACTCATTGGAGTCTGTTTGAGAGGTCAGCGCTGCAAGGTTATGACTGAACAATTAGCTTCTGTGGAAAACCCACAGCAATAACGACAGAAAATGTTTTTAAGGAACATGAGAAAACACAAATTTAATCCAAGAAGAGACGGAATTGTCTAAGTTCTCATGGGAGAACACTTCATGGGGAACTCAGAAAAGGTTAATTTGATGTCTCTTTATTTAGGAGACTCTACCTACCCCTCTAGAGCAGTGGTTCTCAGCCTTTGTAATGTTGTAATCGTTTACTACAGTTCTTCATGGTGTGGTGACGCCTAACCAGTAAATTATTTTTTTTTACTTCATGACTGTAGTTTTGATACTGTTATGAATCATAATGTAAATATCTGATATACAATCCTGGGGTAGGGTAGCTTGACCTCAAAAGGGTCACAACCCACAGGTTGTGAACTGCTGCAGTCTACACCAACTTTTTTTTACACCAATATTCTTTTCTTCTAGGTCAGCCTTATTGACTTGGCTGAACTCAAGTACTTAAAACCTTTGTAATAATCACTACATATATTTTTATTCAGGAGACATAGCAGATTTCCTCTACTGAACCTTCTTGGAAGCTTTATAACTCCCTTAATTCTTGAATTTAATATCCAATTTTCTTGTACAAGCATTGATATCCATCAATACATTCCTTTGACCATCATACTTAATTCTCATGGTTTGTTTATTGTTTCTATTGCACTGTATATTTTTCTTTCTTCCTTTCCTCTCCCCTTCTACCCTCTTTGTGACCCCCATGCTCCCAATTTACTCAGGAGATCTTGCCTCACTGTTTCTTAACTGCCTTCAGGCTTCCATAATCCCACTGAGGGCATTGATGCAGCTAAATAGTACCCAGCCAGTTCAGTCTCCTTGAACGCACTCCTCTGGTTTTTAAAGCCTTATTGGGTGGAAAGTACAGAATTGCCTGTCCTTTGAGAAATTCTTCCAAATCAATGAGTGAGTATTCTAACGATACAGACATTTTTTTCATATTCTCTCGATGCCTGATCTGGGTCTACATATACACACATATACACATATATATGCATATATACATTCACAAACATGTATACTTGTTTGTATGTATAGAGATGACTCAACTTGCTGAGTCAGTTTTTGTGTAAATGGTTTCAGAACTGGTCAGTGTGCACTGGACATACCATAAGGGGGCTCTTCCCCGGGGAGGTAAATTCTTCTCCCAGCAGTCCTCTGTTGCCTGCAGTTCTTTGTCTAGGTGATAGGGGAGTTCAGCCAATCACATTCTGTCTGTGGGGCGTGTTGCCCTAAGGCAAAAGTTTACCTATAAACCTGGCGGGTGCACTTATCAGCCCTCTCACTGGCCTGGCTCCAGCATTCTGGACCGTTGGGATTCTGGTGTAAGTTTTTCCTTCTGTTTTATTAAAGCTGTATCTTTTGTAAGCTAGTGTGGCGGATCTTTAATCACCGATGGCACTGCATCTTCATCTACGGGTGACTCCACCAAATTTTACCCTTCCATGTTATCACATCCATTGATCTTGCCATTGACTGCTCTTGTTTATGCAGCCAATTCCCTGAGAGACTGCTTCCCACTAGACTTCCAGCTTTTCTGGATGTTACCACAATTTTGATCCCCTCTTTTGCAATCTTCCTTGAGTCCTCTATAAGTATACTTAAAATCCAGTCAAAAGTGGAATATTATACCTGACATTGGACACCTAACCTGAAGCTAGTGAAGTCATGGACCTTAATACTTAATCATATACATAACCACACTGCCTCTTCACTTGACCAGGATAATTCCTAACTACATTCCAAATATTATCCTAATATCCGCAGGTAAGTACAGGAACCACCTAGTGGGAGCCCACGAGTAACTCAGTTTCCATCTGGATCCATTTCTGACTTAAAGAAATCATTTGAGTTCAAGCTTGCTGCTCTGCTTCTTCCAGTAACCTTGAGAGCAATGAGTAATATCTGTGTTAGCCCACAGAAAGAACATATTTTTTGCCCAGTTGAAAGAGCACACTTTTTTTTCCTATTAAGATTTGGGCTGGTGTATGTCAGCCAGAGACATTCCTCATTAGAGATTAGAAGTTGCTTAGCTGAATAAGATAATGCACCTGCTTGAGTTTCCTCCCAAGGACGGTGCAGGGAGGTGGTCAGCTGGCTGTGCTGTAGTGTCTGTGCTGCCTGAGAAATGAACTTGGGGCTGTTTGGTATTGACCGTCAGTCCTCCCAGTCTATCCTACATCTCTGTCTTCATTTCTCTTCATCTGTCTTTCCCCAACCTCAGTGCCCCCTCCCAGGGAACCCCCAGCTGATTTCTGCCAGAGTGGGCTCTGACGGAGTGTCACGAAGCATGGGGCTGGGCACGGGGGAAGAATGCAAGGACACCACAGGGTAAAATAGTGCACTTAGAAAATGGGAGATCTGCAGTGAGCTTTACCGTGAGCCTTGTGACATAAATACACAAAGGGTAAGTAAATGCATGGGTGTACATATAAGAAAAAAGAGAGGTTGGCTATGCAGAATGGAAAAATAAGTATAAGAAGTAACCAGAGTATAAGTGTAAATAAAAAAATAATTTGAATGAGAATTACTTGAGTATAAGTGTTAAAAGTAACTATAGACCAAGGAACTAGTAACCAGCTGTTTGTACATTTACTTAGCAATATTTTAAAAGCCAGAGGTGTGAAGTGAACAGAAACTAAAGAATCAAGCATCTGGAATAGAGCACAATAGATGGAAGAGGTAATTTCAGATCTTGAAGACACATCAGAGGAAATGGATGCTTCAATCAAAGAAAATTTAAAATCTAAAAAATTCCTATCACAAAATATACAGGAAAGTTTGGATACTATGAAAAGACCAAACATAATAATAGCAGGAATATAGGAAGAAAAATCCAGTCCAAAAACGCAGAGGATATACTTAAATAAAATCACAGGAGTACATTTTCCCAACAAAAGTAACAAGGTACAAGAAGCTTACAGAACATCAAATAGATTGGGCCAGAAAGGAAAATCAGCCCACCACATAATAATCAAATGCTAAGCATACAGAACAAAGAAAGAATACTAAAAGCAGCAATGGGAAAGTGGAAGTAACAAATAAAGACAGAACTAATATAATCACACCTGACCTCTCAACAGAGACCGTAAAATCCAGAAGAGCCTGGATTGACGGCTTGTAGACTACAAGAGACCATGGATGTTATTGAAGACTACCATACACAGCAAAACTGTCAACTACCATAGATGGGCAAAGCAAAATATTTCATAACAAAGTCAAATTTAAGCAGTATCTAACCCAAAACCCAAATCCTATATAAGGTACTAGAAGGAGGTCTCCAACTCCACAAAGTTAACTACCACCATTAAAACAATGGCAAAAGATAAACTTGCACCAGCAAAACTGAGAGGAACATACACACGCACACACACAACAACAACCACCCATTATAACAGGAATTAACAATCATTAGTCATTGAAATCCATCAATATCAAAGGACTCAATGCACCAAAGAGACATAGCAAAAAAAAAAAAAAAAAAACTAGACACAAAATCACAATCCAACATTCTGCTGCATAGAAAAAAACACACCTCAGCATCAAAGATAGACATTACCTCAGAGGGAAGGATTGGAGAAAGATTTTCCAGTCAAATGTATCAAAGAAGCAAGCTGGTGTGCCTTTTTAAATATCTAACACTATATACTTTCAACAAAAATTAATCAAAGTGTTGGACAAGGACATTTCCTACTCATCAAAGGACAAATCCATGATGATGATGTCTGAATTCTAAACTTCTATACCCAAAATGGAAGGGCAACAACACTTGCAAAGAAAAAAAGAAAGAAAAAGAAAGAAAGAAAGAAAGAAAGAAAGAAAGAAAGAAAGAAAAAAGAAACAAACATTAGTAAAGCTTAAATCACAGAGTCCCACAGAATAATAGTGGAGAGATTTCAACACCCACTCTCATCAACTGACAGATCATCTTGCTTCAAAAGGCTTGGTATTTAATTGTTCATCTCCACATAGCGAGTAAATGAACACTAGAAAAGCCCTCTGAAGGTGATTGATTTCACTAGATTCCGTGTTCTTTCTGCCCTTCATTTTCTATTGCTACCTGCAGTGTAGACAAGAAGCCTGGGGATTTCACACCCATCTCACAAATGGGAGATCAGTAGAGATTAAAATCATTAAAGCAGATGGTACGAAGGGGTGGGTTAACATAGCCTAAGCTGTAACTATGTGCTCTTTCAGACCAATACAACACTGTGAGAGTCCTTTATAAATGTATGATCTATTTTTATTAAGAATTTTTTAATACAATCTTTTCTCATTTTTCATAGTTATCCCCGTTCCCATTTCCTCCCTTCCTCCCGCTTAACCCTTCCCTCCACCTCACCCCAGCCACTACTCAGAAAGGGTTAGACTTCCCGAGGGCAGTCAAGAAAGGCTAACCCTTCACAGCAAGGAAAGACCAAGGGCCTCACCCTTATCTCTAGGCAGAGCAAGGTATCTCTCCAAAGAGGATGGGCACAGACAGCAATTCAAGCGATAGGGATAAAACTTGGCCCCACTTCCAGGGGCCCAGAGCAGGCCCAAGCCTCACAACTCTCCCCTACATTCAGTGGGCCTAGTTTGGTCCTATGCATGTTCCCACGCTATCAGTCCAGAGTTAGTGAACTCTCGGTAGCTCAGGTCAGCTGTTTCTGTGGGTATCACCATCAATTGTCTTGACCCATTTGCCCATATTATCACTCCTCCCTCTCTTGAACTGGTCTTGGGGTAGCTTGGCCCAGTACTTCAGTATAAATTCCTGTATCTGCTTCTATCAGTGGCTGGATGAATGTTCTATGAGGACAATTTAGGTAGTCATCAGTCTGATTACTCTGGAAGGTCAGTTTAGGCACCCTCCTCAAACTGACGATAGAGGAAGGATAATTTAGAACTTCTCTCCACTGTTGCTTAGAGTCTTACCTGCATTCACCTTTGTAGATTCCTGGAAATTTCCCCAGTGCCATGTTTCTTGCTAGCCCTTTAACGGCTCCCTCAGTCAAAATATCTCTTTTCATTCTCTCCCTCTGTCCTTCCCCTTCTTAAGAATTCCATTCCATCATGTTCTTCTCCTATCTGTAATATCTACTCCCCCTCTTCTGTCTCACCCCCACACTCCCAATTTTCTCAGATCTTTCCTGTTTCCTCTTACCAGGGGGATCCATGTCTTTGTTAGGATTTCCCTTGTTACCTAGAGTCTCTGGGATCATGGGTAACCATCTATAGGGGGCTTTTCCTTTGCTTTATGTCTAATATCCACTTATGTGAGTACTTACTATTTCTGTCAATCTGGGTCTGCATTACCTCACTCAGGATGGTATTTCCTAGTTCCATCTATTTACAAACAAGTTTCAAGATGTCATTGTTTTTTACTGCTGAGTAGTGCTCCATTGTGTAAATGTACCACATTTTCTTTATCCATTCTTAGGGTGAGGAACACCTAGGTTGTTTCCAGGTTCTAGCTATTACAAATGATGCTGCAATGAACAGGTGTGCAAATGTTTTTGTGCTAAGGGCATGCATCCTTTGGGTATAGGCCCAAGAATGGTATTGCTGGGTGTTGACTTACAATGATTCCCATTGGCTATGGCTATACATTCCCTCATTCACCCTTGAGATTTCATAAAAACCCAGTCTGAGTGATGCTCACACACAATACAATGTCGCAGAATAATGGTTACTTCCTGCCATATGGATTATGGCACAAGATGTGGAATCTGCCCTATCCACCTGTCTAACACCATGAACACCAAAAGAACTTCTGCAGCTCCCCTTTCACAGACACGTGTACTGGAATAGTATGATCACATACTGCCCGACTTTTAGATAAACAATGGACCCCTTCGATGTTGGGTATCCCATTCTATACATTACAGCAGAAACATGCCAATCACTGAACAAAAGTCACAGAAGAAATATAAGGAACACAAAATAATTTTCACTAAAAGGATCTGTCACACATAGAGCAAACTTTTGAAAATAGAAAGGACAATCCAGTGTATTACATTATCAGTTCTGAGTGATCATGGCAATTAATTTACTTCCTTCAAGACTGTGATAAAAAAACATAAAAGAAACAAGATTTCTTTCTCTGGTTGCTGAAGACTACTTGATGTCTAAACTACTTACCAAATATTTACAAGAATAGGGTCTTTCTCTTGTCTGAGTTTGTTCTTATTTCTTGACTTCAAAATGATATAAATAGGCTTTAAAACATTTACAGGGCTAGGCACAGAGCTGGGCAGTTAAGAAAAGTTCAATCCCAGGATCAATGCCTGATTTTTGACAACTTCCTGTCAATTCTTGCTACAAGAAGATCTAAGGGTGAAATATTCTTGGGAACCAGCATGAACATTCACATACCCACACTGACATCATGTAATTAAAATTAACTCCTTAAACAATATTTTTTCATGGACAAAAGGTTTTCTCTTGAAAGCATATATTCCCGTAACACAGGCATTGCGGCATCTAATGGCTTACTCATAGAGTTTTTCTTCATCATGAACTGGTTTATGTAACAGAAAGCAAGCATGTAAGTTTCAACTCAGAGAAATCAATCCTTGTAAATTGGTGGTATCATTTGGGACGATTTAGGAAATGCTGTCCTGCTGAAGAAAATATGTCACTGGGAGTAGGTTCAAAGAATTTAGATTCACATACCATTTCCAGTTCCTATTCTCTGCTTCATGCTACAAGTTAAGGATGTAAGTCCTTAGCATACTGCCTCAGCTGCCATATCTAGCATTTGTTGCCATGCAACTTTCATTGTGATCATGTATTCCTCTGGAACCAAATTAAACTCATTTATAAGTTGAAAAAGACATTATATCACAATAACAGAACAGAAACTAACACAAATTCATAAAATTTAGATCTGAATAAGTTATTTCATATAATTAAGAAAAATATACAATCTAAAAGTATTTATATTCATAGCACGAGTGTTACAGGTCTGGAGGAAAATGTACAATGACTGTCGAAGAAGGCTATACCTATATCTGTGAAAGGACATGATCCTGGATACCTACAGCTGAGGAGAAAGGTGTCATGACTGTTGGGAAGTCAGGCTATACCTGAAGTTGTGGAGGGAGGTATCCTGGATATGTACAACTCTGTAGAGGAAGGTACTCTAACTGTCAGAAGTCAGGTAGTACCTCCAGCTGTGAAGGGAAGATATCAAGGGTATCTATAGCTGTGAGGATAAAGGAATCCTGACTATTGGGAAGTCAGGCTACAACTGAAGCTATGGAGGGAAAGTATCCAAAATATCTGCAATGCTGACAAAAAAGATACCCTGGCTGGGGGAAGTCAGGCTATATATACAACAGTAACCGGAAGGTATCCTGGGTACCTAACGCTGTGAGGAGAAAGCAATACTGACTGCCAGGAAGTCAGGCCATACCTGCAGTTGTGTTCTGGTGGGGGTACTGTGCCCAGCATGATATAGCAATGTTGCTCCTCTCTGAGCCATTAAGACTGGGTTCCTCTCCACTCTGCTAGAACTTCCCAGGAGAGATGTCCATTACCACACTGCTCTACCCTCCTCAGGGAGTTTCCCAGAAAACTTGTCCATCACTTTTCTAATCTGCTCCACTAGCAAGCATCCCAGCAGAGATGTCTATCACTTCTCTGCTCGGCGCCACTAGGGAGTTTCCCGGCAGAGATGGTCATTTCTACTCAGCTCTGGACCAAATTGTTACTTCTCTGCTTCTCTCACCTAAGAAACGTTGCCACATTTGCTGTGTTCCTGAGATGGAGTTTCTCAGCAGAGTATCCTTTGCTTCTCTGCTCTGCTCCACTAGGGAGACTGCATACAATGTTTCTCCTCTGCTTGAGTTAGTGTTCTCCACCAAAATCTGGCTCAAAGGATTTATTTAGGACGTATGAATCCAGGAAAGTGGTTGGCTCTGGCAGATTAGAAAATGGCAGCTGTCATCTGTATAGGCATAGAGCTTATATGGGGCCCCTGAAGGCCAGAGTTTTCCATGAAAAATATTTCAAGGGTAAGAATTGGTCGGGTTTCAACCCTTGTTTAAGCTCAGGATATGGCAACTTTCATGCTGTGATTGGTTGGTTTTGTGCTCAGGGACTGGTTGGTTTTCCTGCACAGGGACTGGATGATTTCAAGCTCAGTAGTAGGTCAGGGGTAGAGTGTGAGTTTTTCACTTTGATTTTAGGCCCAATGTGTCTTTCACTGGTTCTATTGTCAGATCTGTGCTGAGAGACTGAAAAGCATAGCCCCCTTCCATGTGCGGTTCCTGAGATGCAGGAAGATCCAGGTAACCTAATGGCAGCTAAATGAGTGTGCTACTTGAGTACCAAGGAGAAAACATCCACGTTTCCCAAGGACCACTATTATGGAATCTGCAGACGCATTCGGCAATGTTACAGATGATTCTGGTTATAGCAATTCTACTAGTGTACTTGTTCTTCATGCTCTTTTTCTCCTTCCACACCAGTGACTTCTGAAAATATGAATGTGCCTATATGATAATATGAGTCTTTCTGATCTGACAGACTGGGCAGGCATTAAACCTATAAAGCACGTTATGGGAAAAAAACCTGACTGATGAAAGAATCGGGGAAATTTGGGAAAAATGCAGATTGTTTTGTTTACCTGATTATAAAATTTGGCAAAAGAATTATACGGAAACAAAAAGGAACGTGGTTATGATCAACAAAGTTCCTGAAGAACCTAGGGCTTTCGGGCTGACTACCTATGGCCTTATACATCAAAATGTTATGTATTGGAATTGTGAGGAACAACAATGGAAAAGTTATGACAATGGACTAAAACCCACTGAACTAGCTCCTGTAAATTGTAAGCGGTTAGCCTCTGAAGTAAAATCCTCAGAAGTTTTTTTATGATTAACTCAGCTAATAATTAAGAAAATAGGGACTGGCATGGAGTTTGGAAACTGGGAAAATGTCATAATGAATGACTGTGTTTTGATATCAAAGAATCTTTATACTTCTTGTGAACTGCTTTGCCCAGTTAATGATTAACCTGTGGCAAGAAAAAAAGAATCATTTTCCTTGTGTAAAACTTACAATAAAAGACTGAGGTTTGAAGCTCAAGGCAAGAAGGAGCAGAGGAAGAGGAGGAAGAGGAATAATAATAATAATAACAATAATAATAATAATAATAAGTACTTGTCCTGCAGTTGATAGCCTGTCAGCTTGCATCAGAATATTGTGTTCATATACTCATTTCACCTTCCAGACATCCCAGATTTGAGACCTACTTCTCTGCTGAGGGTCTGTTTTTGGCTTGAACTTTTTCCCTACATATAGAGCTTCATAAATTCTTAAATTGATTTTTTCCATGATTTGCAGAGGCAAACAATATAAAAACCGACATCAAGAATCTTGAACAGATGGTTGATGCTGTCAAATTTTTCCACAGAGTAAATGCTCTTTTATGTAAGAATGTGTGTTGGATAGAGAGCTTACCAAATACTTTACAATAATATGCTCTCAGAATATTTTATAGGCACTCAAAGACTATTGCAATAAGCAAAGGCTATAACAGATGGATTGCACACAGAAAGGTTTACTCCTGTATAAACTGAAAAATTTTGCCACACTGACTATATTTTTAAGGTTGATCTGCAGTACATCTTTTTCTGATAAGTTCAAAGATTGCTGACCAATGCAAACGCTTTACCACACTGACTCATAGGGTTTCTCTCCATAATGTGTTCCTTCATGCAGTTGAAGACCATTATGGTGAGGAATGCCTTACCACATTGATTACACTCATAGGGTTTCCCTCCAATATGTGTCCTTGTATACATTTGAAGATTACTGTGATGTTCAAAGGCTTTATGATATTGACTATATTAATAGGGTTTCTCTCCAGTATGTCTTCTTCTGTGTGTTTGAAGATTACCATGTTGTGTAAAGGCTTTACCACATTGATTACATTCATAGGGTTTCTCTCCAGTATGTGTTCTTTTATGCATTTGAAGAGCATTGTGAGAAGTAAAGGCTTTACCACATTGATTACATTCATAGGGTTTCTCTCCAGTATGTGTTCTTTTATGTGTTTGGAGGTGACCAATTTGTGCAAAGGTTTTAGCACACTGATTGCATTCATAGGGTTTCTCTCCAGTATGTGTTCTTTTATGTATCTGAAGAGAACTGTGACATGCAAAGGCTTTACCACATTGACTACATTCATAGGGTTTCTCTCCAGTATGTCTTCTTCTATGTGTTTGAAGATTAGTGTGTTGTGTAAAGGCTTTACCACATTGATTGCATTCATAAGGTTTCTCTCCAGTGTGGCTTCTTTTATGAATTTGAAAAGATTTGAAATCAGCAAAGGATTTTCCACATTGATTACATTCATAGGGTTTCTCTCCAGTATGTATTCTTTTATGTATTTGAAGACTACTGTGACATGTGAAGGCTTTACCACATTGATTACATTCATATGGTCTCTCTCCAGTATGTGTTCTTTTATGGCATTGAAGATGACTTTGCTGTGCAAAGGTTTTAGTACACTGATTACATTCATAGGGTTTCTCTCCAGTATGTATTCTTTTATGTACTTGAAGATTTCTAGGATGTGCAAAGGCTTTACCACACTGATCACATCCATAGGGTTTCTCTCCAGTATGTGTTCTTTTATGTATTTGAAGATTACTATGATGTGCAAAGGCTTTACCACATTGATCACATCCGTAGGGTTTCTCTCCTGTATGTGTTCTTTTATGTAATTGAAGATTTCTATGATGTGCAAAGGCTTTACCACACTGATCACATCCATAAGGTTTCTCTCCACTATGTGTTTTTTTATGTATTTGAAGATTTCTATGATGTGCAAAGGCTTTACCACATTGATCACATCCATAGGGTTTCTCTTCAGTTTGTGTTCTTTCATGGCTTTGGAGATGACTGCGATGAGTAAAGACTCTACTCCATGGATTATATCCATAGGGTTTCTCTCCAGCTTGTGCTCTTTCATTCATTTGAAGATTTCTATCACGTTCATAGGCTCTACCAACTAGACTAACTTCATACAACTTCTCTCCAATAAGTGTGCTCTCATGCCTTTGAAGATGTCTGTCATAAGCAAAGACTTTAACACATCGATTATATACAGAAGGTTTCTCTCCAGGATGGTTTCTTTCAGGCCTGCAAGGATAATTGACACATGTAAAAGATTTATCATGTTCAAACCACAGTTGAATCTTTATATCTATATGAATAAATTTTACTATTTAGTCCAACTGTAAAGGGGAATAAGATCTTAAGGTTTTTATTACAGAGTTTACACATATGCTGTTCCCCTTCATTTCAGGTTGTTTTCACCTTTGAAGATACCTGTGATGGCAAGATACTTTACTAAAGAGTTCACAGTTACAGAAAAATAGTTCATATTTGCAGAAAAATAGAAAAATTCAGATATAGACATGTGGCTCTTGACTCTAACTGCCCATCTCACTAAACTCAGCACAGTCACAGCAAGATAATTAGTAACGCTAGTTTACTATGGACTATTTGCTTACTAGAAGGTTTTAGAGCTGCACTTATCACCTTTTCAACATGTACACGTTTTCTAATATAAGTGATCTGAGACTAAATAGATTGACAGTTCTACAGCATAGCTCTCATTTAGCTATGATTCAAATGGTGGTATCTGTTAAGGCCTTGTTTCATTGTTTATTAACAGAATGGCTTATAAATGTAATTCACCTACTTGAAATTGAGGTATATGATTTAAAGGGAATTTAACAATCATCAATGCTCATGAAACTGTGTTTATTTATATTTATTTATTTACTTATTATGTATACAATATTCTGTCTGTGTCTATGTCTGCAGGCAAGAAGAGGGTACCAGACCCCATTACAGATGGTTGTGAGTCACCATGTGGTTGCTGGGAATTGAACTTAGGACCTTTGGAAGAGCAGGCAATGCTCTTAACCTCTGAACCATCTCTCTAGCCTGAAGCTATGTTTATTAACACTATTGCTTTTGCATAAAAATTCCAGAACACATTACAATTTCTTCAGAGGCACATTTTTATCAGTTTGCACATGATAATTACCTTTCTTGTCTTTTAGAATTTTGAAAATGTTCTTCAATATTATGGTCTTCCCAACTGTATCCTACAATATAGTAGAAAATATAAGGTTTATTATTGAAAGTGTTCAAAATTTAAATTACTATCTTAAGTACATTTTACAACCATGTCTGCTTTATTCACCTTATTCTTGTTTCTCAATCAAATTACAGAAGAACATCAAAAATTAAGGAGCAGCTGTCCCCTTTTGTAAAAACATGATGGAAAATTCAGGTTTACCTATGATAGTGAGGTTACGGTAGGTGTCCAGCATCACATCTTTATAGAGATTCCTCTGTGTAGGATCCAGCAATGTCCACTCTTCCCATGTGAAGTCAACATGCACATCATCATAGGTCACTGCATTCTGAAATGACCCATACATTTTTATGATAGAAGCATGATAGTGACATTGTAAATATACACTTCTTTGACAATATAGTCATATAATTCTGGTATGTAATTGGAAGGGAAATGAACAGGAGCTTAACCTCTCTCATTTCTGTACCCTGTAAACAGGACATCACCTTGCAACAGAAAGGCCTATTAAAAATACAGAGAGACAAGAAAAAAAGATCAACAGCACAGAGTACACAGGAGAGAAATTGCATGAACAATTATTAACTACAGAAAAAATAAAATGGATAGGCTGGGTATACTGACTCACACTTTTAAACACTGCAATCAAATATTAGAGGCAGGTATATCTGCCTTGGAAATGAATGCCAGCCTAGTCTATGCAGTCAGATCCAGGACAGCCAGAATTACATATTAAAACCATGTGTTTCCTGCAAAATTCAGTCAAGCAAACAAACAACAACGAAAAAAAAATAGAAAGAACGCAGAGGCTCCTACTGATGTTACTACAAAGAGATCTGTATTCATCTTCCAGAAACCCAAAGTGTCCCAGTGTAAACTGTGACATCAATAAGACCTTACTATAAGACACTGAATGTTTAAACAGCTATGAATACACAAATGAAAACAGCAAATTAAATGTTGCTCATAAATAATCAACACTAGTAGAAGGGATATCTCATTAGTGAAGTGCTCTTGCTGGTCTTACACATAGTTGGGCTAAATCCCCAGTATTTACTTCAGAGAACACAACTATCCATTTCTCCAAGTTCAGGGTTTTTGAGAACATCTTTTGATCACATGAGGGCCAGGTACCCATGTTCTGCATTTACATTCTTACAGGTAAAATATGCATTTTTATTAGAAAATTCAAAAAAAAAGACCACAACAGGCAAGAAGAAGGTGATGTACATGTAATCCAGTGAGTCAGAAGGCTCAGGCAGCATTACTGTCATGAATACATGCCATCCTGGAAAACCGAATGATAACCTCCGCCAAATTTTAAAATTTAAGGTATAAATGAGTCTCAGAACAACAGCATACACTTGTCATGGTCAAAAACCTTCATTCCAGGCACATCACACCATAAAATGAAAACAAAAAAAGCCAGGATTATTGATCTGCTTTTAACTTGGAATATGGAGTCAAGGGGCTCTCTGAGCTTGAGGCCACTCTTGACACCAGACAGGTGTACAGAGCTACTTTCAGGATAGCCAGGGCTACAAATAAAAACCTTATTTTCACAGACAAATTATTAAAAAAAAACCAAAAGGATAGGTAACTAGGTTAGTACTGAATAGCAGTTGCTTCTACTGCATGTTATGCAATTTAGTGATGGAGTCTTTAATGGTGGTGAAGGCGTGACTGCACTAGAAAGAAGTTGGCTGAGTAGGTTCAACTACAACACAGTAGACACAAAGAACAGAAAATGGGCTGAGGATATAGAGACTCATATCACATCCACAATGAGGAAAACCATCCAGAAAGTCTCTTCCTAATAAAAGTTTCACAGGCAATTGAAAAAAAGTCACCAAAGAGACAAATGTTCAAAGTCATCACTATCTGGGAGGTTTTATATTCAGTCAACTATAAACGGACTCAGGTCACTATAGGCTAATTAATGGTCATCCAAGAAGAAAATGCACTTCGTCACTACAATGATTCTCATAAATTAAATGTGGCTTTGGATTTGGAGTGTCCCTCTCTCCTTCTCTAAATCCTATAATGTTTGTTAAAGCAAAATCCAAAATATCTATCTCATGCCAGAGGAGGCATGTGGTATGGGACAGAAGAAAAGAATTAAGAAAAACTACAAAATAGACTATTGTATTGCCATTACTCTCAATCCTTTAATTTTTTTGACTCCTTAACAGCTTTTCTTGAGATCATATGTAGTACTAATTCTGTAAAAGGCTTCATCTAGATTCCTGTACATGACTTCAGCTTTGAGCTCCTATCAGGTAAGTAGGAGTTACATTTTTTGTACTCTGGATATATATATAAAACAAATATTGATCCTTTAACCTCTTTGAGATCTGCTGCATAGAATATTTAAAATAGTTATGTTTCCTGCAGTGAACCAAGACCATGCATGACAACAACTTTTGAAGGTTCCAAAAGGAGGACAGACCCCATGATGATGATTCCACCAGGACTATGATAACCACACTAGTCTGAAAAACACCACCTACAGATTGACTTTGGACTACAAACTGCTCAGAACAATTTTGAAGTGGCTACCTGGGATAATCCTGCCTCAAACTACTCCACCTAGAAACTGAGACAAGCCCTGGACTTTCTATTACATAGCTACTGGACAACATAAGATATAGCTACCTCACTGAGTATTGACAATCCAAATTTTACTTTTCGGGTCACCTAAAGATGCTGTCACCCCCAGGCAGCAGGAAGTAATTTTGAGAACACCATGCCAACATTCCCAGAGATGGAGTAGGTGGCTTTTGGTCATTTAGTGGGTTATGATATTTTTATTGTTTATGGAGGTTGGTTACAAGTCGATATTGGTAACTGTTAGGAAAAAAAATTGAAAAAAAGGACTTCAGATTTAGAGTTCTTGTTTTCAAAAGAAAAATGGGGGCTATAAATATGATAGGATATAAGGGGAGATTATTGAATCTACTCTGAAAACAAAGGCGATATGGAAATAGGATAAGAGAAAGATTATTGAATCTACCTTTCAAACAAAAAAGCAACTATTTCTTTTCAATATTTTACATTGCCTTGGATTTTTTGTATATTGGTATAAATTTGAAGGTTTCTTTCAGAACATACTATACATATATTTCTAGTCTTATTCAAGAATTTGTTACTATGCAAGTCATTTAACAATATAATGTATATTTTTAGCTCTTGAAAGTTATTATTACCAACTATTTAGGACAATAAGGAAATGCAGGTCAGCAATTAGTCTCTTATTAGAATTGAACTGATAGTCATATTAAGTATGTTTTCAAGATCAAACAGAGATATATTTTAGACAAACGATTGTCTTCAAATACTTCAGAGATCTGAGCATATGGCATTTAAGAAGGTACGAAAGGTCTTTAGAATATGTGCTTCACAGAAACATCTGTCCGAAATGCAAGGCCTGTAGGCTGAAGATGGGTGACCCAACATTGCAGAGAAACCTTGGGTCACTGATGTGGGATTTCCCTCTGTATGCTGTAAATATGTTTTATTACCATTGGTTAATAAAGAAACTGTTTTGGGCCTATAGCAGGGCACAATATAACCAAGTGGGAAATCTGATATACAGAGAGAGTAGATAGAGTCAGGGAGACACCACGTAGCCTCTGAAAGAGAAAGATGCCAGCCACCAGTCAGAACCTTGCCAGTAAACCAGGGACACAATTATACAAGCAGATAAGCTTTGTAGAAGAAAAGCTGAGTTATATAAAAAGGATCTCAGCCAGGTGTTCTGGCACATGCTTTAGTCCCAGGGTCCTGGAGCCAGAGGCAAGCAAATCTCTGACCTTGAAGTCAGTCTGCCCTAATCATCAACTCTATGCCTATCAAAGATTCATATTGAGATAGTATCAAAAAATCAGAGAAAGAAGTTCCTGTCTGTGAGTTCAAGGCCAGCCTGGTTTACATAGCAAGATCTAGGACAGCCAGGACTATAAAGAAACAATGTATCAAAACACAAAACCAAATCAAAGCAAAGTCTTTTATTATTACATTAAAATATTAAAGATTTTTATTACTTAACCCTCAAGGCTCTTTAAAATTGGAGTGTGTCCAAGAGACACAGCGTTTTAGAGTTATTGAAGAAGAATCAAAGTGATTATTTTAAACCATTAGTATTAAATGCAAAAATATTTTATTCACCCTTTCTTCATAGAAGTCAAGAATTGCAAGTATCATACTTTGCAAATATTTCTATTATGGCTACCCAAACAGACTAGTTGTATGATATCAGAACATTTCAGAACATGGTATTATGTCATATAAATAAAGTTTAACAAATTAAACAAAATTTTTACTCCTGTGTTAATTTATTCAATATACATATCTTAAGCGTTCTCTAAAGACTAATATTATTTTTGAGAGTTTTCTTTGTGGATGTATGAGTTTGTGTGTATGTGTCTGTAGGTGACTATGCATGTATTTCTGTATGTGATGTGCATGTATGGGTATATATGATGTCTGTGTATTTGTATGTTTGTGTGTGTGGTGTGTGTCTTCATGTGTGTGATATGTGTGCACTTGTGTATGTGTATTTGTGTGTGTGTGTGTGTGTGTGTGAGAGAGAGAGAGAGAGAGAGAGAGAGAGAGAGAAAGGTGTGTGATGTGTGTTATTTTTGATGTGTGAATGCAGGAACGTGCTGTGCCTCACGGGTACTGAACAATGGAAAATGTTCAAGACTTCTTTCTTTCTGTCATGTGTTTCCAGGATCAAACTTATTGTGCTTGTATAGCAAAGTTGATTGGAGCTGATGAGTCATCTCAAGATCTCACAAATACATGTAAATAAACTTTATAAAATAATTGCTGGCACCTAAAGCCAGTAAATATACTGTCTTGGGTGATTGTTTTTTCAAACATACAAGAACAAACTCAAGATTTCTAATAAACTATCCTAGATCAACTTCATGAGTTAGGGTATTTTAGTGCTTAATTTTATCTAAAGAAATAGCAGCTACAACTGCTCAAATAAACAATATCCACTGGTCTATGGAGATACTTACACTAGTTTGAAACTTGATAATTGCTAAACATTAGCTAGATATCTTTGCCACAGGGCAAAGTTGGCAATGAAGATGCCTACAAATTATAAAACCATCCATTGGTATAGGCAGGTGACAGGGGGTTTCTTAAACTTAAAACATACAGAATACCTGTCGAGGACCAACCTCAACAAAAACACCGGGTGGGGGCGTGGAACTTCAAAAATGTAAGTAAAGAATAGCGAGACACATGAAATTACAGAACCGAAACCATAGAATAATTAACAGGAGGGAGATTTCAGTGATTGAAATTGTCCACGTTTACTTTTCTATAACTTTTATACCCAATGTAAAGGGGTGGGAGTGAGAATGTAACAAAAGACTTTATTAACATGATACAAACGACAATTCAAACAGTCAATCACTCTAAAAATCTGAGACATCAAATCATTAGCAAGATAGGAGGTCTATCTTGAAGGCAGCCACTACCCAAGTGACCTCACAGTTACAAAAGGAACAGAAGTATATTTACATATCCTGACCACCTGTCTTGTTGGCATAGACCTGCTTTTATGAGCTATTTTAATTTTAAAAGACTCAGACAATCACATCCTGAGTTGGGACATGCAAGCAAGCTTGTCAACCATTTGAGCAATCTCAAACTCTCTGACAGGCAGATAAGGTGGAAATGGACCCACATTTTTGGGTCTCCACAAATAACTATACTAGCAAATAATCCCTCTAATGTGAAGATTCCACATCATGCCAAGTAGAGAGTTCTTCCTTCTGTGAAAAGTCTTTAGAGTTGCAGATTATAAATACCTACACAAACCTGTTTAATTTAAAATTCCATTCTGTAGCCGCCATCTCCTAACTGCTATGATTCAGAGTGACTCAGATGGTGTTCAGTATGCTGTAGTAAGCTCTTCTTGCAATCCTGACAAACATGCAAATTTGGTTACCATTATCCACAGTTGTTGAGATTTTGTTTTTAAATCCTCCATATCAACCCCTGCAAATGTGTGGATTTCACAATGGAAGTGAACAAATGTCCTCAGTCTCTGCAGCCTTGGTTATATAGTTCTCATTGGTGAACCACTTTCTCTAATTCTACAAGAGGCAATGAACCTAGCTTGTAAGATCTGACACTAACATTTAACTATTCACAGGACTACATGACATATATCCTTAGCACTCAGAAGCTGGGAGGAAAACTGCCATGAATTGTTGACAAGTCTGGGCTAGCTAACAACAACAACAAACCCACAAAATTTCATTCATGATAGTAAGAGCAGGCCTAAGAATTTCAAGTCACTGCAAAACTCCTAAACTTCAGATTGGCATGAGCTGAGCAACACTTTAACTATATCCCTCTGGTTCCTCCTTGGGAAATAATTTTACAAACTTTATGGATGCTATGGAAATTAAACCAGCAGTTCCTCAGAAAATTGGGAATAGATCTACCCCAAGACGCTGCTATAGTATTCTTTGGCATATACCCAAAGGATGTTCTATCCTACCAAAAGGACAGAAACGGGAAACAACCTAGGATGGATAAAGAAAATATGTTACATTGATACAATGGAGTATTATTCAGTTATTAAAAGGGCATAATAAAATATGAAGACTACTGGATGGAACTAGAAAAAAATCATCCTGAGTGAAGGAACCGAGATCAAAAAGACAAACATGGTATGAACTCACTTATAAGTGGATATTAGCTGTAAAGTCAAGATATTCATGTTACAATCCTCAGACCCAGAGAGGATAAATAACAAGGTAGGATAAAGGAGGGATTCAAGGATCTCCCTGGAAAGAGGAAATAGGATAGATTTGCTGGATACAATGGTGGTGGGATGGAAGGGAACAGGAGAGAGCAGGCTGTGTGAAGGAATGGAGAGAGAAAATATGGGGAGAGACCACTGGAACTGGGGGACATTTAGGAGTCAATATGAAAACCTAGTACAGTCTCTGTTGAATGAATCCCTTTTCTTTCTAACTCTAAAAGAAGCAGTAAAACTAGCTCTTTACATACATCTTGGATTCGATGAAATGGACTCTTGAGAGGATTCCTAGGAAAGGGGGAGGAGTAGTCAAACACCTCAGTAGAACCAGGCAAAGTTTTCAGTATTGGGGCTGGAGCACCAACCCAGCCACAAAACCTTTGACCTACTATTAGTCTTAGTTGAAAGATGCTGGGTTATTGGTGGCTTAGAACTTGTGGAGTGGACAACCAATGTCTGCTCTAACTTTAGGCCCATTCCATGCACAACAGCGCATGCCAAACATGGTTGCTTGGATGCCCCCAAAACCTGAAGCTCAATAGCCCAGAGACCTAGGATAGAATGAAACAAGACTAGAGAAAAAAAAAGCACTGAAATTCTGCTATACTCATAGAATGGTACCTAGCCCAATTTTCAGACAAGCTTAATTCAGAAAATGATGGAAACAGATAAAGAGACCCAGAGCCAAACATTGGGAGGAGTTCAGGAACCCCTGCAGATAAGGGGAGGAAGAACTACAGCAGCCAAGAGGACACAGCCCACAGAATCAAATAACCAAATGTCATAGGTGCAGGCACAGACTGAAATAGCAATCATGGATCCTTTAAGAGTCTGTGCTAGGTCCTTGGCATATATGTTATGATTACTCACCTTGGTCTTTTTGTACGGCTCTAAAAATGGGTGTTTGTGGGGGGAGTGTTCTTGACTCATTTACTTGCTCTTGGGACCCTTGTCTTCAAATTGGGCTGCCTTATCCAGCCTTGCTATGATGGTCTGAGCAGTCATATTATACTTTGTTATACCATGGGTATGGACAGGTTTTGTGTGTCTACTTGACACCAAGCTAGAGACATCAGAAAGGAGGGAGCCTCAATTGATGAAATGCCTCCACGAGATCCATCAGTGAGGCATATTTTCAATTATTAATCAATGGAGGATGGTCCAGCTCATTGAGAGAGGTGCTATCCCTGTGCTGGTGGCCCTGGGTTCAATAAGAAGGGAAGTTGAGCAAGTCATTTGGAACAAGCCAGTGAGCAGCACTCCCCCAGGGCATCTGCATCAGCTCCTGTCTCCGGGATTCTGCCCTGGTTGAATTTCGTTCTAACTTCCTTTAATAGTGAACATCAATCTGAAAGTGCAATCTAAATAAACCCGTTTCTCCCCATCTTGTTTTTTGGTCATGGTGTTTCATCACAACAACAGAAACCATAACTAAGACACCATGTCTAGTTGCTATCTATGGGAGACCTCCTCTTTCCTAAAGGGAAATGGTAGAGGACTGAGTAGAGTGAAATGAGTAGACATCGCAGTTGAGATGAGAAAGGAACAAATAAAACATAAACAAAGGAGAGGAATATGCACAAGTGAGGGAAGACTGGACCAAGGAAAGATTAAAACTATACACGGCTAATGCCAAATCCTGTGACTCTGTCTCAGATAATGCGGCTTCATTTTCAAAGGGCATCAATAGCTCTATGCCTATAACTTCTCACAAATCTCTTTCTTTTGATACTTCCAATCCCTATATGTAGCTCTCAATGGGAGATGCTTCATGGCTTGAGATCTCCACATCCTGTGGCCTCAAATTCAACCCACCTTCATCTTCACCACTGCATACAATGAACTCACACTCTCCTCACTGAGGGTCCGACTCTGTCAAACATAGATTGGTACAATAACGATAAACTGACCACAGAAAGAGAATTTATGACCTTTAAATTTTGCATCAAGAAATGGACACACAGGACATTTTAGGAGCATCTAAAATTGATTACCTGACTCCACACTGCTAATATCAACTACTGCCAAAGCAGGAAGGCTCTCCCCTGCCTTCCTGCCATTCCCTTTCTGTGCTGTGCCTGCATCAGCTTCAGAGTTCATCAGTGAATTCGGTTCTTATACAAGTCCTTATCATTTGTATCTCACCAATAAAAATCAGAGAGATTGTCGGACTCTCATACACTGGTCTCTTATCCTTCTCACTGACCAGTCAAGGGCCAGCCTGGAAGGAGTTGCTGTCTTCTAGGACTGAGCAGCAGTGGAAGGATTAGGTGTTCCAAGCAATTCTCAACTTCATAGCACCAGGTAAGCCCGGGCAACAGGAAATAGTGCTCTAAACAGAAATAAACGAAGCCAGGCAGTGATGGCAAGCACCTTCAATCCAAGCACTTGGGAGTAGAAGCAGGCAGATCTCTGTGAGTTCAAGGTCAGCCTGGTCTACAAGAGCTAGTTCCAGGACAGCTAGGACTGCTGCAGGCGCCCGCGCATGCGCGCGCACACACACACAGACACACACAGACACACACACACACACACACACACACATACTGTCTCAGAGGAAAAAGTGGAAAAATACCAGAAATGAACAAATCAATAGCACTTGAGCAAAAGAAATGAAATTATTAAAGATCAAGACACACTGGAGAACAGAAATAGAGATAAGAGCCCTAAAGGACATACAGAAAGTGTTAAAAATGATACCAATTTAAGTGACTTTGAAAAGGAGTAGGTCCTTCCCTAGTAGAGGAAAGGCCATTAGTAAGGGACTGATTGATCTTGACTATATAAACATGTTGGCTGTGACAACTCTAACTTGACACAGTTACAGTCAATGGCGTGTTTCTCAATCCTCTGGGCTGACTTACATGTATGAAGGAGGACTGAATATATCTGCACAGGGAAGTTCCCCAATGGCAAATTCAGGATTCTTTGCCCCAAGGTAACCCTGCTATCTACCTGCACTCAGGAGGCACGTCCCCTTCCTCCTGGACACAGTGTGACTAGCTTACACAGCCCTTCCCTCAATGTTTGAGTGGAGTGATTCCCTGTCCCATTAGTGGAAGGGTACCCACAATATTAACAATTTCAAGTAGAGATTTAAGGACACAAAAGAAGATGTTTCTTCTGTGGCTTCACGGTGAGCTCAGGTGAACTGAAGAAACTTTCTACCTGTGAGTCACAGTTTATTCAGAGAACAGGAGGGAAATGCTGGGGAGAGATTTAAAAACATAATGATAAACCTCCCTTTTTGCCAGAAAGCTGGATGATGGCTTCACATTGCTTTTGAAGTTCAGGGCAAACTCATGACAAATTAATAATAATAAATGATAAAAAAGTAGTCTTGCAGAAATTGAAATTAGAGCATCATGGAACTAGGAGGAATATCTTTCTGAGTACATTCAATATTCATTCCCAAGGCCACTTTCTCACATTGTACACCACCAATCTGAAATGTATTTATTCACGTGACTCAAGTTAATAAGTGCTGGGAAATTACAAATTAACTCCTCCTAAGTGTTCAGGGTCTTTTCCATAATGGAGACTCCAGCAGCTGACTGCCTGCCCTGTTTCCCCTGCGGTGTACACAGTAAACTATCCCTCCTATTCTGGTCCGAAGGCTCCACACGGAAATCCTTTTCCTTTAACTGCAATAGACAGTCAACCCTGACTCCATGACTCAAATGGATAATTGTAAAATTCTGAGGTGGTGCAATCATTTAATTTAAGGATTTTGAAAATGTAATATGGAGGACAACAAAGTCATTGCCCTGGAGAGCAACAGTCTGAAATCAAGGCCACCTGAGTCAACAGTAGAGAATGTGTCTTAGAAACAGTTTTCTAAAAGGCTGCAAATGCAGCTGCTATAGAATTACTATGTCTTCCCAGGGAGAAATCACTCCACACAACAGTGTTTTACTTTTCAAATTGTCACCTGGTGTCATACTGCCCCTCTCTCAGAGCTATGCCTTTCACAACTAGAAAACTGGAACTTTAAGGCACGTGAGGCCATACAGTAGGTTTTGACCCTGTAATGCCTCCTTGAGCAGCTTGTTAGACGCCTGTTCTTTCATATGGGACTGGGCCCAGAGGCTGATTGACAGTCAGGGGTGTCTCCTTTGTAAAGGTTTGGAGCCAAATGTCTGGACAATCCTGTTAAAAACAATTATGTAGCCTAGAATGCTCATCTCTACCGGGCCTGGTTAGCATAAACTTATGCTTGGGGTGTTTTAGATGCACCCTTCCTCAGTTATGTCCTGCTTCATGAGACTTACTAGCTCTAATCATGGGTAAATCCTTTACGTCACCAATCCTACTCTTCTACATCACAGTTAACTGGTGGAGTGCTACCCAACACACGAGATGCCTTTTAAAACCTCCACAAAATTAACTGTAAATGAACCTTACACACACAGGTTAAATGCAAAGTACTGAATATCTAGACGATACTGGGGAAACCAGGCCTCTCCAAGTTATTCAACCTGCCTTGCAGGGCTGTACCAAAAGCGCGTTGTTGTTGACTCCAAACACGGTTCCACACACAGCTCCCTGCGCCCATCGCTCTGCACGGCTGCAGCCCACAGAGCACAGTTATTCATAGGGCTGTGCCTGGGTCCAGGGAGCAGCAGGGACCGCATGGGAGCTCACAGGACACGGAATGTGACTGCAGATTCCCACCCGGCCCTGAGGACCCGTCACGCTGGATCCTGGATCTCTGCATCTGATCTTCCCGATCTGGGGACAGCAGCCCCTCGCTCACCATGTCGTGGCTTCCCGGCTCGCCCGCGGCCCTCTCACAGCTCCCTGCTGCTGCACTCGCAGCACAAAAGGCGAAAGAAAACCCTGGCCCCAGCTTCTCTGCAGCCCAAAAGGAGCAGTGACGGCCACGGAAGAGCCCTGCAGGACTTCTGACTGGCAGTTCGGCCTAGAGGCACTGATTGGTTGGTGATGCTTGAGTGGCAAGAGCCCCGCCCTTAAGGTTACCCTGTGCTTAAAGACACAGCGCAAATTGATCCCACAGCCAACCTTCCACCCCAGACCCAGACTTTTCCAGACAGGCAGATATTTTCATTTCAGTAACTGTTGCCCTTGGCTCCAATAGCTAATCCTGCTATCACCTTGCACTCCACAGGCCCGTCAGCTTCTTCCTCCTGCACGCGGTGTGAACAGCTTTCACAGCCCTTTCCTCAAGGTGGAGTGGAGGGATTCTCTGTCCCACGGGTGAAGTGGTGCCCAGAATATTAGCAATTTTAAAGACAAATGTAAACACAAAAGGAGATGTTTGTTCTGTGGCTTCACTATGAGGTCAGGTGAACTGAAGGTACTTTTTACCTGACACATGGGCAAGGAGAGACACACAAGAATCAGATAAGAAAACAAAATGACTGACTGCCAGACTGACGGTCTCAGACAGACAGACTGCACTGCACTCTTGTCTCCACCTCCCTAGTGCTGGGATTAAAGTCATGTGATCACAAGTGCTGGGATCAGAGGTGTGAGCTATGTTTCTCTTTTAGACTGGATCAACCTCATGTACCCCAGGGTAGGCTTGAACTCATAGAGATCTGTCTGACTCTGCCTGCCAAGTACTGGGATTAAAGTCATGCACCATCAGCACCTGGCCTCTATGGCTAACAAATGTGGCTGCTAAGATTAAAGATGTGGGCCACCACAGCTTGGCCTCTATGGCTGACTAGTGTGGCTTGCTTTGCACTCTGGTCTTCAGGCAAGCTTTATTTGTTAGGTCATAAACAAAATATCAGCACAGGAATTAGCTCTATGAACTTAGCAGGAGTGCCTCACTTCAGGATACTACAGATTTAAGGTGGCAGGAAAGAACTCCTCTTCCTACAATCTAACCCATTGGCCACCAGAGTTTCATTGCTCATAACTTCAATCCCCTAAATCATGTTTCAAAGCGAACCATACCTTCATCTTATCAGGGAGTTATACACATGAATGTAGAAAGTCTATTCAGGAGAAGAAATTCCCCTTGAGTCTAAGGATGTTTCAACATAAAATTTATGTTGATATAAACATAAATTACAATAGTCTATTTTTATCAACTATAATCCTGTGAATAGTTAAATGTTAGTGTCAGATCTTATGAGCTAGGTCCATTGCCTCTTGTAGAATTAGAGAAAGTGGTTCACCAATGAGAACTATATAACCAAGGCTGCTGAGACTGAGGGCATGTGAGAGAATGTCCTCTATGAATATGTAGATGGCACACCAGAGAAGGCCACAGACTCTTGTGGATCTGAAGTAGAAGGTGGTTAAGAGCCTCCCAATCCTCCTAGTTTGCTTTTGTTGTCTGAATTCCAGTCATTCCCCGCTTGCTGTGTGACCTGCCCAGACATCACAGGACTTTTTATCCTACAAACTAAGTCTTTTACAGACTAACTGTGACAACAACAAATCAATCCAAACAAATATAGATTAAATAAATGACCCCTGGGAAATCGATGCATTAGTATTAAGCAGGGGCTTTTGCAGGAAAGACACTGCTCACTGATCCGCTTTAAACCTGTCAAAATATTCCAGACTGCACACATCACACACCTCACCCCTAGCTCCATAAACTAGTATACAGCTTTGGAGGAAGACTTGTAATCCATTCCTGGATCCATATTCTGGTCTCCAGATTTGGAAGAAAACTTCTGCAATACTAGAGGCCAGGACTGATCTAGGGAACCCAGTTAAGGTACCACTCACTTCCCACTAACACTTTTAAAGCCTGGTCAGCAACCCCAGATTGTATTCCCTACTCTGGGCTCCACACTTGGGTCCACAGTCCCCAACAGCTCTACAGGAGGCTAGAGCCATCCTCATGACACCAGGGAAGACACTGCTCACTACCCTATAAAGCCTTTATGCATGTCCAACAACTGTAGACTTCACCCCTGCCATGGGCTCCATATCCCAGCCTACTACTTTAGAAGATGCTTTGGCTTTACCAGAGACCAGTTAGGCTCAAGAAATCTCAGAAAAGACACTGCCCACAGCCCAGTGAAACTTCTTAAATCCTGCCCAGTAACATCAGACAGCATACCTTCCCCTGGGCTACACTTTGGAAGATTTTTACTTTCCCAAATGACAGGCAAGACCCATGGAATTCCATGTTGAAAACTACAGAAGAATTTAGCCTTAATGGAGCACAGCCCAGATCTTGCTTTCTTGTCCTAGGGACCCCAGGGGCCTGATCAGATCTAGGGACCCCAGTCTGTACTCCCATTCTTGGGCTTCAGATCTTGGTCTACAACTTTGGAAGAGGACTTTGACCTTAGGAAAGGCCAGGCCACATCTAGCAATCCCCATGGAACCTAGAGTGGACGCTCTAATGAACCCAAAGACTCACTTGTCACCAGAAGTCTTGGTCATTTAGGGCAGAAGACCAGAGAGGAAAGAGAAACTAAGGAACAAAACACCCATATAACAAAGAAAACTTCAGGAATCGACACCTGGACCTAAAATCAACTCAAATCCAGATGGGTAAATACCAGTGTTAAGAGCACAATCAAAAATAGGAAATGTAATATGGTATTATCAGACCCTACCTATTCTACAGCAGCAAGACTTTGACAATTCAGCACAGATGAAACACAAGAAAATTACCTTAAAAATTTTCATGAAGATGATAGAGATCCTTGAGAGGATATGAATAAATCCCATAAAGAAATAGAGGAACAGACATTGAAAACTTGAAGAAATCAATAAATCTCCAATAGAAAACCAAGAAAAATAAATACTTCAAGATTTGTGAATATATATAGAATTAATAAAGAAAAAAGTGGAAAGAAACCTGGAAATGGAAAATCTGGGTAAGTGAACAGGAATTACAGCATCAAGCACCACTAATAGAGTACAAGAGATGGAAGAAAGAATTTCAGATGTTGAAGACACATTAAAGGAAAAAGATTCTTCAGTAAAAAAACATTAAATCTAAAAAATTCCCACCATAAAAATAAACAGGAAATCATGGACACTATGGAAAGACCAAACATATGAATAGTAGGAATATAGGAAGAAAAGTCCAGTCCAAAAATGAAGAGAATATATTTAAATAAAATCATAAAAGAAAAATTTCCAACATAAATAACAATATGCCTATGGAGATGATGCCTCTGGAGGTGATGGTTTTCATTAAATTCTGTGTTCTTTCTGCCCTTCATTTTTTTATTGCGCCTGTAGTACAGACAGGAGGGCTGGGGCTCTCACACCCATCTGACAAATGAGAAATCAGTAAAGACAAAAGTCAGAAAATAAGATGAAAGAAAGATTAACAGACACAGCCTTAGCCACCATTATATGCTCTTTTAGACTGATACAACACTTACTGTGAGATTCCTTTATACATTTATAGTTTTTTTTAATTAAGAATGTTTTTAATACATTCTTTTCTAATTTTATAGAGTTATCCCAGCCTCACATTCTCCTCAGCACCCACTCCACCCTCCCCTCCGCCGGATCCCATCCCTGATCCACTCCTCAAATGGGATTAGACTTCCCATGGGCAGTCAACTAAGTCTAACACTCCACATGGAGGAAAGACCAAGGCCTTCACCCCTATAACTAAGATGAGCAATGTATCCCTCCAAGGAGGATATGCTCATAGAGACCAGTTCAAGCAATAGGATAAATCATGGTCCTACTGCCAGTAGCCCACAGAATGTTCAAGCCTCACAACTCTCCCCCACATTCAGTGGGCCCAGTTTGGTGTTATGTACCTTCCCATGCTATCAGTCCAGAGTCAGTGAGCTCTCAGTAGCTTAGATTAGCTGTTTCTGTGGGTATCTCCATCATAGTCTTGACCCCTTCATTAATATTATTACTCCTCGTTCTCTAGGACTGGTCTCAGGTACCTTGGCCCAGTGCTTCACTGTAGATGTCTGTTTACCCATTCTTCAAATAAGCAGTACCTAGGTTGTTTCCAGGTTCTGGCTATTACAAACAATGCTGCAAAGAAAGCAGTTGTGCAAATGTCATTGTGGTATGAGTGTGTATCTTTTGGATGTAGGCCCAAGAGAGATATTACTGGACATACAGGTAGATTAATACCCAATTTTCTGAGAAAATGCCACACTAATTTTCAAAGTGGCTGGATAAATTTAAACTCCCACCAGCAATGGAGGTATGTTCCCCTTACTCCACATCCCCTTCCACATAAACTGTCATGAGTGTTTTTGATCTTAGCCATTCTGGCCGGTAATATAGTATCTCAAGTCATTTTGACTTGCATTTCTTAATGCCTAGGATACTGAGCAGTTCCTTAAGTATCTAATCTTTTAACCACTGCTATTGTCCTCATTTCTTTAACACTATGTCCTTTTGAGGTCCCAAGCTTATACTCAAAATAAAAAATTTAGGTATTTTCAAATTTATGCCACCATGATTATAACTGTCATTAGCAAGAGAATTCTGATACTTCACACTAATTTGAACTGTATGAAAAATAGTATAGTAGAAAACATAAGACTACTGGAATCCATGGCAATTTTGACATTTTATGAAAATTCTGTATACTGTAGACACACAAGAACACACAGACAGAAAGAGTATGTTTAGAGGGCACAGTGTATTCTTTTGTTGCAATTTAGGGTTGCTTGGGTGTAGGCAATATGTCCACATGTATTTGGATACATACATTAAATGTGTGATTTTATATTAGCTATTATAATGAGACATCTTTAAATGAATTTTAGTTTATATCTGTGAAAAAAATCCTCACCTACCGCTATGAGAAATTATTTTGCATGCTACTACGTAATCTCATGTCATATTCAGTTTCATTGAGGAATCTGGGGCATCTTTTACTTTCACTCTTTTTCCTTTCACAATTAAATTATACTTAGTAGGAAATCTTTTATGTGAATACAACAATATATTCTCTGTAATAAACTATACTGTAGACCAGTTCAGTTTTCTACATTTCTCTAGTTTGCTAAACAAAGACCATATAGACTAGTATCTATTACCCTCTTCTACTTTTGCAAACAACACTATTAAAATTATGTATTTTCAACTACAACAGAAACATGTTTGATATATTCAATTTAGACCATAAATTCAATATAATTCACAGAAAATTCCCAACAAAATATAACAGGAAAGCTGATTCCAAACCTATGTACCATGTGGAAAAACTCAGAAGGCTTTTCTTCTGTTCATTGAATTGGTGTGTTTAGAAAAATAGGTATAGCTGTCTTTGTGGACATCCATTGTCTTGTAGTTTGCAAGTCCTCAGTCCAGGGTCTCTGCTAAGAGGTCGGGTGTGACTCTTTTAGGTCTATTGTTATGTTTCTTACTTGGCCTTTTTCTCCTGCTATTTTTAATCATCTTTCTTTTCTCTGGATTTTTACTGCTTCATTATTAGGAGAAGAGTAGATATTCTTTTCTGGTCCAATATATATATTATAAGCCTTATAAGCCTTTTGTACCTTTATAGGCATTTCATTTCCAGGATTCCCTCAATTTTCTTATTATTCCTATTTTCATTTTCAGGTTTTGAAATTGTTTTTTCTTGGTTTTCTTTTAGCGATTGATTTTTTTTTCTAATTTTTTGTCTTTTTCTCAAGTTTTTAAAGGGATTTGTTCCTAGGTTAGTAAAGTCATTTTAAGGTTATTTTCTTCTGCTTCAGCTCTGTTTGATTTTCAAGTCTTGCTGCTGTAGAATAGGTAAGACTCTGGTGATGCCATATTGCATTTTATTATTGACTGTGTTCCTAACACTGGCATTTTGTCATCTGGATGTGATGTGCTTTTTGATCTAGGTGTTGACTTTTGTATTTGTCTTTCTTAGATGGGTGTTTCATAGCATACAGTGGGGAATCACACATCTCAGTTCAAATAAGATTAGTAGAAATTTTACATTAGTAAACATTGTCTTTTCAGATTGTAAATATAATTTCATACAAGGATAGAGGAACACAGGGGAGTTTGAGTAAAGAGTTATCTTTTTTAATAATTTACTTAATTTGACAATTAAACATTTGTTTACAACATTTTCTTAGAATCACAATTAAATGACAGAGAATTGAGGTCTTTAATGGAGTTGAATACAGGTAGTTATAGTTTTCCTTAGTTATGATAAAAGATAAAGTAGACATAAATATTGTAACCATAATTCTTGTTTGATACCTGTTTTGTTATATGTAATTTTACCATGTTAAAGTTAACACTGTCCTTTACATGTTGAAAGAAAAGGAGAATTGATGTGGGATTTCCCTCTGTATGCTATGAATATATTTTATTACCATTATTTATTAAAGAAGCTGTTTCAGCCAATGGCTTAGGAAAGCCAGGTAGGAAATCTGAAGACATAGAAAGTAGGTGGAGTCAAAGAGATGTGATGTAGCTGTCAAAGGAAGAAGATGCCAGACACCAGCCAGAAGCTTACCAGTAGGTCACAGCCCCGTGACGATACACAGAAATGGGCTAATTTAAAATGTAACAGCTAAAAATATGCCTAAACCATTGGCCAAACAGTATTGGAATTAATACAGTTTAGGTGTTATTATTGGGTTCTAAATGAGCAGTCTCCACCTACATATCAGTGAGAGGAAGAGTACCAAAAGTAGACAATACAGAGCTGCCGTCTCATCTCTACATATTTGTCATGGCCTACAAGCCCATAGTCACATCACACACAACATAAATGTCTGTGACAAAGTAAATCTTAGTGTCATAACATTACCTGATATCTCTGGATAAATTCCGTAGGAGAGCATTTCAAGACAAAATTGTTAACTAATAGGGACATGGAGAAGCATGGAACAACAAAATTTATATAGAACATCAAACTATGGTATGAGATACACAGCTGACTGCTGATTATTCTACTTTATCATATCTATCTCTACTAGATACAGTTTTAATACACACATGGGGTATTTAATGTTTATTATAATCTCTTCCATTGTGTTGACAACACAGCACATACTTAGAGTACATCATCTACCTTTGGACTTTACTCTGGAGTTAGACATATTAGGATCATGAGTTCAAACGTATCCTTAAATTTCTTTTATGTCCTTATGACTTTGAATGACACAGTAGCATTTAAAGAATTTATAGGTCTGGAGTCATGACTGGGTAGTTAGGAAAAGCTCATTCCCAGGACCAAGGTCTGACTTGTGACATCTTCCTATAATTCTTGCTACAAGAAGACCCAGGGCTTTAACATTCTTGGGAACCAGCACGCATATTCATGTACCCACACAAACACGCACTGACATAATTAAAGTAATTCTGTAAACAACAATTTTCCACTGATTAAAGTTTTTCTCTTTTCAGCATTCATTCCAGTAACACAGGTATTGAGACAATCATAGGATTTCTCTCCAGTCTGTTGATTTATTTGTTTGGGGATGATTATGTTGCACAAAACGCTTTCCCACATTGATTACAGTCATAGGGTTTCACTCCAGTATGTGCTCTTTTATGCATGTTAAGAGCATTGATAAGCAAAGACTTTACCATGTTGATAACATTCATAGTTTCTCTACAACATGTTTGCTTTCATGCTTTTTAAGAAACCCATAATATGAAAAGACTTTCCCACATTGATTACATTTGGAGGGTAGTTTCTGTTTTTCTGCAGTATGTGTTCTTCTATGTGATCGGAGATTACTGTAGTATGAAAAGGTTTTACCACATTGTTTGCATTCTTAGGATTTCTCTCCAGTATGTGTTCTTTTATGCCTTTGAAAAGTAATTTGTTGTGCAAAGGCTTTACCACATTGATTGCATTCAAAGGGTTTCTCTCCAGTATGTATTCTTTTATGTGCATGAAGAGTGCCATGATGTGCAAAGGCTTTACCACATTGATCGCATTCATAGGGTTTCTCTCCAGTATGTGTTCTTTTATGGTTTAGGAAATGACAGCTTCGTGCAAAGGTTTTACCACATTGATCGCATTCATAGGGTTTCTCTCCAGTATGTGTTCGTTTATGTAGTTGAAGAGAATTATGATATGTAAAGGCTTTACCACACTGACTGCATTCATAGGGTTTCTCTCCAGTATGTGTTCTTTTATGTATTCGAAGATAATCAGGACATTTAAAGGCTTTACCACAATGATTACATTCATAGAGTTTCTCTTCAAGTCTTCTTCTATGTGTTCTTCTTTTATGTTTTTGGAGATAACAGCTTTGTGCAAAGGTTTTACCACATTCATTACATTCATAGGGCTTCTCTCCAGCATTTGTTCTTTTATGTATTTGAAGACTTCTATCTTGTGCAAAGGCTTTACCACATTGACTAGATTTATACGGTTTTCTCCAGTATGCGTTCTTTCATGCCTTTGAAGATGACTGTCATATGCAAAGGCTTTAACATATTGAGTATATACAGACGGTTTCTCTCCCATATGACTTCTTTCATGCCTGTGAGGATAATTGGCACACATAAAACCTTTACCACATTCAATACACGGTTGAATGACTAAATCTGTATGAATGAATTTTATGTTTTGGCCCAGTCTTACAGAGAAATCAGATATTAAGATTTTAATCACTGTGTTTATACTCATGTTGTTCCCCTTTATTATGGGCTGTTTTGCATCTTTGAAGATACCTGTAATGGTATATTCATGGAATATTACATGATTCACATATACAGAATATTTTTATTTTTTTTAAATATTTATTTATTATGTATAATACATTCTGCCTCCATGTATGCCCACATGTATGCCTGCAGGCCAGAAGAGGTCACCAGATCTCATTACAGATGGCTGTGAACCACCACGTGGTTTCTGGGAATTGCACTCAGGACCTCTGGAAGAGCAGTCAATGCTCTTAAACTCTGAGCCATCTCTCCAGCCCCAGAATATTTTTCTATATGAGATTTTGCACATACTTCAAGAGAGCTGGAAAAAATGAGTGCTTCACCACTCTTATTTCATTCATAAATCATCCTATACTTCTGACTCATACTCTATTTGGTAAGTCACCTAGGACAAACAGAAGTTTTCACACAGCCCTAGCACTCATAGGGCTTTTCTACAGTGTGTGTTTGTTGATGTATTGAAGCTGGGAAACCAAATACTTGTAGAGTTGAATCAAATTCAAGAAGTATATCCAATGTGGCGACTGCTACATATCTCCTATTTGTTCTCAGAGAGCAATATGTTATGTCTGTCCATATCCCTATGCTCATGAGTTATAATGAGAGTGACATATGATATACTTAGTAGAGGAAGAATAATGAACGAATAATAGGTTTCCATACTGAATTCACATAATTTGACTTTCTATTCCTCATAGATATGTTTTATATGTATTAAGATTTTTCGGTAACAACAGCACCTTGACTCTTGGCCCTAACTGCAGCTCTCACTATACACAGCACAGGAACAACAAGTGTATTAGTAACACTAATTTTATTATAGGCTGTATGCTTATTAAAAAATTTTGGAGATGTACTTATCACCTCTTCAACATGCGTACATTTTATAATATGAATGGTATAAAATTAAATAGATTGGCAGTTCGATGATTCAAATAGAGATATCTGTTAAGGCACTATTTCCTTGTCTCCTTTCTTAAAAGAATGCCTTGCAAATACACTTCACCTACCTGAAATTGAGGTACATGGTTTTGTGAGAATTTAATAATCTTCAATGTACATGAGTTTATGTTTATTTACACTGTTGCTTCTGTTTACAACTTCCAGGACACATTACAATTTCTTCAGAGGCACATTTGTATCAGCTTGCACATGATAATTACCTTCCAGGTCTTTGAGAACTCTGACAATGTTCCTCAATATTATGGTCTTCCCAACTGTATCCTACAATATAGTACCAGAAAATATACAGTATATTATTCAAACTTTATTATGCACACTTTAAGTTACTATCTTCAGTGAACCTTAGAACCATGCCTGATTTATTCACCTCATCTTTCCCAATCAAACTACAGAAGAGCAGCAAAAATCAAGTAACAGTTCTCCCCTTATTTCAAAACATGAAGGAAGATCCAGTCTTACCTATGGCAGTGAGGTTCCTGCAGGTCTCCAGCATCACATCTTTGTAGAGATTCTTCTGGAAAGGATCCAGCAAAATCCACTCTTCCCAAGTGAAGTCAACATGCACATCATCATAGGTCACTGCATTCTGAAATATCCCACACATGTGTACAACAGAAAGCATGATACTGACAACATTGTAAATGTATAGTTCTTTCACAATATATTCATATAATTTTGGTATTTCCCATACTTATTCCATGATATAGACATTATAAGGTAATCACTATGTCAATTTAGAAGCAAACTGAATAGGAGGTTCACCTCTGTCATTTCTGTACATTGCAAATGGGATATCATCTTGCAAGAGAAAAGACTATGAAGAAACAGAGAGAAATAAGAAAACAGATCAACAAATGGAAACAAACCAATGGTTCAGAGTACACATGAGTGAATGTGTACAATTGCTAACTACAAGAAATAAAAATAAGATGCACAAGCTGGGTGTATTGGCTGACACCTTTAACCACTGCACTCAAAATTCAGAGGCAGTTATATCTGTCTCAGAGTTGAATGCCAGCCTAGTCTATACAGTCAATTCCTGGACAGTCAGAAGTACATATTAAAGCCCTGTCTCCAGGGTGCTGGAGAGATTGCTCAGCAGTTAAGAATACTGGCTACTCTTCGAGAGGTCCTGAGTTCAAATCTCAGTAATCACATGGTGGCTCACAACTATCCATAGTGAGATGTAGTGCCCTCTTCTGTTTGGAAGGGATACACTCAGACAGAACATTGTATACATGATAAACAAATCTTTAAAAGAGACCCTGTATAGCCAAAAACAATCCTGGGTAATAAAAGAACTTCTGGAGGCATTACAATCCCTGACTTCAAACTCTACTATAGAGCCACAGTTCTAAAAACAGCCTGGTACTGGCATAAGAACAGACAGAAGAACCAACGGAACTGAATACAAGACCCGGATATCGATCCACACATCTTTGAACACCTGATATTTGATAAAGAAGCAAAAAATATCAAATGGAAAAAAGAAAGCATATTTAACAAGTGGTGCTGGCGTAACTCAATATCAACATGTAGAAAAATGAAAATAGACCCATATCTATCACCATGCACAAAACTCAACTCCAAATGCAGAAGGAACCTAAAATGTGCCCAAAGTGTAAAAGAGGAAAATATTGGGCAAATGAATGCAGGCCAAACAGGGACAGGTTTTTAGTGGGCAACTGCCTTGAGCTCAGAAAAAACTGATTCAGAAAACACACATTTATGAGAAGTTATGGCCATCATGGGTATAATGCACAAGTAAAGACAGACAATGGTCCAGCATATGTGTCTATGAAAATAAAACGGTTTTTTTGCTTATTATAATATAAAGCATATACCAAATTATTTGGTATACCAAATAATCCTACCAGTCAGGCAGTTATAAAGATAAAGTTGAACTATAAAGGATATACTAAACAAACAGAAAGTGATGGAAAATACCCCAAGAAATAATAATGCTTTATTAACCTTGAATTTTCTTAATGCTAATGAGAAAGGAACAACAGCAGCAGAGAGGCACTGGATAATATAAATAACTTCTGAAGTAAATCAGCCAGGATATTTCAAGGATATGCAGACTTCACAATAGAAACCAGGAGATGCTACATTGGGGAAGGGGTTTTGCTCGTTTCCATAGAAGAAGGAAAGCTATGGATACTATTAAAATTTATAAAGATTCGGTTTGAAAAAGAGAAACCTCTTAAAAAAAGAGAAATGTCATCAGAGGTGACAATCATACAGGTGGTAAGAAAACCTCAAAGGGTTGGGGCAGGGTTCTGCTCTTGTCTTTGCAGGAAAATACTCATCTTCAAAAACTCAAGAGACCTTGGCTGTTTGAATGCAGACAGATGGAAAAATAACTATCAACTAAGGATCATCAAGGAAAAGGAATATGATTTATGAGGTCAGGTAACTGATATACATACATTTAAACATATATAGAGAGCTGGTTTTGGAACTGGACAACAGCTCTGTTCTTCTCTACATCTAAGAATATTGTTAAAAGAAATATTCAGAGTTTCTGTCTCATATCAAGAGTCATCTGATACGGGACAGAAAGAAAAAAGAATTTAGAAAAAAATTTACTTTTTTTATACCTATTTTTGTCTCTATCATACCTTCATTGAATATATATGTCTGTATATGTCTATATAAATAATGTTTAAGGTTTCTACAATGAACAATGAATTTTCTTGCAGTAATCTTTGAAGTTTCCAGGAAGGTGGGGTCCCACAAAAATAACTCCACCTGGTTGATATGACATCATGATGCTGATAGCGCTACTCTAAGACCTGTTTTGGGTACCAGCTGCTCAAGATGATTCCAACTTGGTTAGCTGAAATGGTGCACTTCTTTACAACATTCTGGCCAGATCTCCAAATAGGAACCTCAGAAAAACCCTACCAAATACTCAGAGACTATTTGCAATTATACCAGAGAGTAATCTGGAACTTAATCATCATTTTACTTTCACAGGATCCCATAGAAAGAACATCGCCCCCAAGACAGCTGGAAGTAATTCTAGAAGAAAACTTACCCTCTCCCAACAAAGTTTGCCCTCAGGGTTAGGGACATCACTTAGGGGTTGATTATAATTGATAAAGAGTTGGGGTTGGGGGAAAATTATGTAGGATCAGGGATTTCTCTGAAAAAAACAAACAAGGAGGGGAATTGGATGGGTTAATAAATTAGTATGAGCTTACTCACACTAATAATAATAATAGGAAGTAATAGATATATATTTATATATATTGGGATATATTAATCATATTGCAATGTACATTTCTACGTCTGATCAAGATACTTACACACTGTTTACATTTTGAGGTCATTGTCCTCATTTGATGCACAGTTGTTTATTGTATAATATTCTAATATGGGGAAGGTACTATAGGAAATCCTACTGCCAGTAGCCTTTAAGTTATCTGCCCACTTGGGCGTGGCCTCTTATACTATTTATGCTGAGTAAAGCGCTTGGCCTCTCTCTTTCCTGGCTGCAGGATTCGGTGGCTGTGCTCCATTCCAGTAGAAGATAATGATTTGTGAGTCTACCCCTAAATAAATTACCACCTATTATTCTCAATTCTGAGCTAGTGTGGGAATTCTTTTAAGAGTCCTTCTTCACGAGCCCTGTGTTTTCAGCACACTAAAGCATGACCTTGTTGTACTAGCTGGGATTATCTACCTTCTTGCTCACAACCTATGTTCTCCCACTTCCTCTCCAGCATTTGCTGTCAGTTGTTTTAGTCTTTGCCACTGTCACTGCAATTAGAACAATTCTTTTTCATGAATTTTTAAATCTATTTTACATACCAACCAGTTTCCCCTCCTTCCTCTTCTCCCATTCCCTTCCTCCATGTCATTTTTACCCCAGTCCCAACTCCAAGGGAGTTTCTACCCCAGTCTCTTAAGGGAGTCAACAAGGCCTGGCATATCAAGCTGAGGCAGGACCAAGCTCCTCCCCACTGCACCAAGGCTGACCTAGGCACTAGGGACAGATACCAGTTCCAATGCTATTAACCCCACAAACAAATCAAGCCACATACTGTATGTAGTGGCATTTCATTCGTATTTTAATAAATAAAACTTTCCTAAAGATCAGAGAATAAAACAGCCCCACTGCTCAGTCTTACAAACCAGGCAGTGAGAACAGACAACTTTAAATCCAGCAGTCACACTAGTTGCCATAGAAACTGGGCAGTGCATGCCTTTAATCCCAGAACTAGAGAGGATTATAAAATGGGAAAGACAGCTCACAGTCTGAGTCTCATTCTGAGATTTCTGGAGTCAGGATCGTCATTTCAGACTGAGGTTGAGGTAAGAGCCAGTGGCTGGCTGCTTTGCTTTTCAGATCTTCAGCTGGAACCCCAATTTCTCTGAGTTTTTATTAATCCTGCTTCAATACACTGTCACACACATGTAGAGGGCCTAGGCTGGTCCCAGGCAGGCTTCTTAGCTGTCAGTGTAGAGTCTGTGAGCTCCCAAGATCTGTAGTCAGCTTTCTCTGCCGGTTTCCCCATCATGGTCTTGACCCCCACCCTAATTTGGTTACAGGAGAAACCCAGTCCAGGCACCCTCTACCAAGAGACCAAACCACAATCTATACAAACAGGAACAATTTATAATATCAACAACCTCCATACTTCTGATAATAACCAATATAACTAACTAGTTTTAAAAATACAAAAGAGCAAATCAAATGGCTCAAAAGACCAGTTATGAGTCTGTGTGCCTCATGTCATGTTTAGTTTCACCAAAGCGCTTACCTATGAGTATTAGCCCACAAATGAGAAGAGAGGCCTGCAATGTAAAAGAAGCCTACAGAATATCAAATAGATTGAACCAGAAAAAAAAATAGCCCCTTACGACATTATATTCAAAACATTAAACATATAGAATAAAGAAAGTTTCAAGGAGAAAACACCAAACAAGACATGAAGGCAGACCTATAAGAATTACATTTGATTTCTCAATGAAGATTCTAAAAACCAGAAGGGCCTGAATGCATGTGCTACAGACTCCAAGAGACCAGAGACACAGACCAAGACTACTATACATAGCAGATGGAGATTCCGCAATGAATCAGATTTAAGCAATATCTATCTACAAATTCAGCCCTACAGAAGGTGCTTCTTAGAAAGAAAACTCCAACCCACAGAGGATAACTATACCCGTGGAAACACAGGAAAGGAGATAATCTCACACCAGCAAAGCCAAAAGAAAGGAAATTCTCTCTTTCCTTTCTCTCTCTCTCTCTCTCTCTCTCTCTCTCACACACACACACACACACACACACACACAAAACAACAACAACATAAGAAGAATCAATCAACCGTCACTGAATTCTCTCAATATAAATGATCTCAAACACCCAACAAGAAGGACACAGACTAACAGAATGCAGTGAAAACAGGGTTGATCCTTCTGCTGCATACAAGAAACACACCTCAGCAAGAAGGACAGATATTACACCTCAGGGTAATGTGGGAGCCCATGAGGGACTCAGGTTCCACCTGGAGCCATTTCTGACTTAAAGAAGTCATTTGACTTCAAGTTTGCCTGCTCTGCTTTTTCCAGTAACCTTGAAGGCTCTGAGTGACATCTGTGTTACCCCATAGAAAGAGCATTTTTGCCCAGATGAAAGAGCCCATTTTTCTATTAAAAGTTGGGCTGGTGTATGCCAGCTGGAGGCACTCCGTGTTAAAGAATAGAAGATGCTTAGCTGTATGAGATAACATGTGGGAGCCCATGTGTGACTCAGTTTCCAACTGGAGTCATTTCTGACTTAAAGAAGTTCATTTGAGTTTAAGCTTGCCTGCTCTGCTTCTTCCAATACCTTGAGTGCTGTGAGCAACTTTTGATTTAGCCCATGAGAAAAGAGCTCTGTATCTAGTAGAAAATACACTACTGGCGACAATCCTCAGGAACATCAAGGTAGAAAGTGCGGCTGCTCCCGAGCAGCAAGGGCATGTTAGTTAGGAGGCTACTCATTCGAGGACAGGAATGGTCTTATTGTTAGATACTGACTGACCGTCTGTGCTGCACTTTGTTCTGCTTTTGTATATAAGCAAGTTCTGAAATAAACTCTGGCCTGCTTGGCTATTTCAACATGACCAGACAGACTTCCCGATTCTATGCTGCCTTCAGTCTCAGTTTCTTTCATCTGACTTTCCTTTGGCCTTGAGGATCCCCACCCTAGGAACCCTAGATAACTTAGGCCTTAGCCAAAGTTGGTTGCTTCAACCTTGCAAAAATGAGACTTTGGCGGATTGCTTAGGTAGCTAATTGTCTGTCATATATTACTCGCTTTGGAAGCTACTTGATTGTACTTCCTGCCTGCTCAAGTAACATTATCTCCCTTCTCAGGCCTTCGATGGGGTTGAAGATTAGATAGTCTAGTCATAGTTACTGTACTCTTATGATCTAGCAAAGCCATTTCCTATAGAAGACTTAGACTCCATGGGATAGAATGTTTATTAAAACATTTAGCATATGTTTCTTGCTTACTATTGTTTATGCTGTTTGTAATTCTAACTATACTTGATATCTGTTCCTAGAGTATATAGTTTTGTATTGGATTTGGAACTTTCTTATTTAAATAAAAGGGGGAGGTACTGTGGGAGCACATTCTGCTCTTTCAGCCAATAGCCTTTAAGATAGCCCACTGAGGCGTGGTCTCTTATACTGTAAAAGCAGCGGGAACTGTGCACCTGCTCTCTTGCTTCCTGCTCCTGCTTCCGGGTGCTAGACTGTTCCTGGTTGCTCAGAGGATGGCTGTCTGGATGGGAGAGGAAGATCTGGGAGGAGTTAGGGAAGGAGAAATCATAATCAAACTATACAGTGTGGAAATCTGTTTTCAATCAAAAAAAAAAAAGGAAAGAAAAGAATAAAGAAAGAGCACTGAAGAAGCCAGGAAGAAGAAGCCAGTTGGCGGCATTCCTCCTGGGTCTCTTCCACTTCCTGCCTCCAGGCTCCTGCCCTGAGTTCCTACCTGAGTTGCCAGCATGACGGACTGTGAACTGGACCTAGAAGCCAAATAATCACACTCCTTTCCATACAAACAAAAGGAGGCAGGGATATAAAAGGGGAGGAAATAAAGGGTGGATTTGATCAAGATACATTATATTCCTGTATGAAATCCTCAAATAATAAAGGGTGGATAAGTAGGGCAAACAAACCAAAATGTAAGTATCTGCAAGTCAACAACACTGAATTTCTCAACATGACTTTGGCCAGCTATGAGCCTCGCTGGAAGAAAAGCAGCTGCAGCAGGATAAACCAGCCCAGCACCTACAAAGTAAACGAATGCTTCTTAAACCCAGTGTCCTCAGGGGCCTAAAAGAACATAGACTGGGACTGCAGGAAACTTTGTTCCTTATTTTGTATTTGTCTGAACCTTCCTGGTACATAGTTAATGTTACAGAAAAGTAATGACAGGTTCGCTTAAACACACAAGAGTGTCTCCATACTTATCCATAGGACTGAAACTGTACCCTGCATTTAAGTAATCTGAACAAAAATATCCTAACTTCCAACTGAAGAGTCCATCCCAATGATTGTCTACTTGCAAGCAAGAGCTACATTTGTTAGCAGATTTCACATTTGCTGCAATACACAATCATTAATTTATATGACAGGGGAGAAATTAACTGGAAGAGAAATGATATTTTACTAGGCACATACATGTAATCCCAGCTCTGTAAAACAACAGGATTGTCCCAAATATAAACCCAGCCTGGTCTACATCGATGAATTCCAGGAACACAACCAAACAAATTAGCTCAAATATATAAAGCAATTCATAAATTAAAAATTGAAAAACAAGGTAAATGTAATTTAGCTAAAACATTTCTAGGCTTTGTGACAAAAGCCTTCCTTATACTCAGTCTCAATACTTTCCAGAAGAAAAGCTTGACTCTTTATTCAAAGATAGGATACAGGAAACAAAAAAGCACTGAAAACTAAAAAAATGAAACCATCTAACAGCAGATGAAGTAAAAACTAACACAAAAGTCTTCTTAAGCAAAGAGCCTCCCTCTACCCAGGAAATCCCACACAGGGCGGCTCAAAGGACTAGAGATACACAGTCTTACACAACAAACACATTATCAGAATTATTTCTGAAGGACACCAGTGACCTGATGCAGCAGTGACAGGGTCCGGAGGGGAAAGTGCCAGGGAAGGAGGACAGCAGGAAAAGGAGAAGGTGGAAAAGGTAAAAGCTGGGGTGGGGAGGTCTTGCACAAGCTGTGTCTCCTGCCAAGTAGGCTTCTTAAGAAGAACAGCATCTTGTCTACTACTTACAGGGCAAGAAATGGGGAGCTTCTATGAAGTCAGCAGAAATGATCACGCAATGGGACAGAATCGGGTTAGTCACACAATGTTGCACAAGGAGAACACAGGGTATCTAAAGAACATTACTGACTAGGCCCAGATTGGCCTTGGAACTGTGGTGGGAATAGGCGGGTTCTCAGGATCTGAAGGAATCCTCCACAAAGGCTCTGGCCCCAGACCATTACCAGCTCTAAGTCCTGGTTTTAGAAAAGGGGCTCTGCTTAGTTCTCAATACAACAAGACCTTGGGCAATTCTCCAAAGGACTAGACCCCAGGCTGTTCTTCCTTCTCCCAGGAATGGTCCTCCCCTGCCTCAGGGCCTAAATGAAAGCCTTGCTTGACCAGACCAGTCCTTAACACAGCAGTGTTTTACTTTTCAATAGTTGTCGCTTTTCACAAGAATAAAACTGGAACTTTAAGGCACACCAGGCCTTAAGGTCGGCTGTGACCCTGTGATGCCTCCTTGAGGATCTTGCCAGAGACCCATTCTTTGATATGGGGACAGGCCTGGCCAGTTGTCAGTCAAATACATCTCCTTTGTAATGGTTTAGAGTCAAATATCAGGACAATCCTGGTTTAAAAAAAAAAGTGTACCCTAGCATCCTTATCTCTACCAGGCCTGCTGGTCTAAGCATTGGTAAATCCTTTTCATCACCAATTCTACTCTTCTACATCACAGCCAACTGGTGGAGTGCTACCCAGCACACGAGATGCCTTTTACTGTAAAGAAAAAAAATTATATATACCACCCTTTATGCTGAAATGCAGGGCCTTAGAAATAGACAATTCAGGCCCCTTACTGTAAAGGAGGGGAAGGGAGCCTTTTGTCCTGTGACAGGATGTGAGTCAGGATCAGCTAGGAAGGCAGGAAGAGATAAGAAAAACAGGTAGCACAGCCCCCTCCTTGGTATCCAGGTGGGTCTGGACAACCCCCTCCTTGGTATTTAGGTTAAAGGTCAAGAATGTGCCACTCAGCTTAGCCTTATTTGAACTGACCAATGAAATGAATCCCCGTAACCACGCTTTTTTGCTTCTGTACCCGCGCTTCTGCTCTCCTATAAAAACCTCTCACCCCCAACCGGGGGGCGCGCAAGTCCTTCGAGAGACTTGTCGCCCAGGTACCTGTGTATCCACCAATAAACCTCCTGCTGTTTGCATCCGGCTGCGTGTTTTCAACTGATCTTTGGGCACGGGGTCTTTCCCGAGGGAAGACGCCCGGCGGGAGTCTTTCATTACAACCTCCACACAATTAGCTTTAAATGAACCTTACACATAAAGGTTAAAGTGCTGAATGTCTAGAAGACACAGGAGAAACCAGGCCTCTCCAAGATAGGCAACCTGCCTTCCACGGCTGCACCGAAAGCGCATTGTTGTTGACTACAAATACGTTTCTACACACAGCTCCCTGCTCCCAATGCTCTGCACAGGTGCAGCCCACAGAGCAAAGTTATTCAGAGGATGGTGCCTGGGTCCAGGGAGTCGCAGGAACCATTCGGGAACTCACCAAACAGGGAATCTGGCTGCAGATACTAACCCAGCCCCAGGGAGTCCCAGCCACACTGGCGTCTGCACCTCTCCATCTGCTGTTCGCTATCGGGGGTCACAGCCCCTAACTCACCATGTTGTGACTTCCCGGCTCGCCAACGGCCCCCTCACAGCTCCTCGCAGCAGCGCTCACAGCACAGCACACGAAAACACTGGCACCAGATGCTCTGCAAAGCCAAGCCTGCAACCATGCTCCCGGAAGAACCCTGCACGTCTTCAGACTAGCAGTTCGACCTGGAGACCCTGGTTGGTTGGCGACCCTTGATTGACAAGAGCATCTCCCTTAGGGTGAGGAGGTGCTTAAAGACACAGCACAATGGTTCCCGCCCCTGTCTGCCACCCCAGAACCCAAGTTTTTCAGGAGCTACAGAGATTTGCATTTCAATAGCACTTGTCCCAAGCTCCAATTGCCGGTCCTGCTATCTTGCTGCATTCCATAGGAACTTCCCCTTCCTCCTCCTGGACATTGTGTGACTTGTTTGCACATGCCTTTCCTCCACGTGACCGGAGTGATTCCCTGTTCCAAAGGTGGAAGGGTACCCAAAGTATTCAAAACTTTAAAGAGAGATTTAAGGACACAAAAGGAGATGGTTGTTCTGTGGCTTTATACTGAGATCAGGTGAACTGAAGGAACTTTCTATCTGTTAGTCACAGGTGAAGGACCCCAACTCGCTTTAACCACAGTTATAACGTTCTGCAAAGGTTTTCAGATAGCAAGCTCCATTAAAGGCCTCAGGAATTCAGGACCTCCGGAATGCTAAGCAAAGATACCTGAGATTAGAGCAAGGACAGCCTTATCTGGCTGCAAGACAGGGATTTATGGACTGGCCATAGAAACAAGAAAGAGAGGATTGTGAGGCCTGAGTCACGTATAAAGCGGGGCTCTCACGAGTCAGGGGCTGTGCAATCAGACATCTGGTCGTCAGCCAGGAAAGGGGGGGGCAGGATAGGAGGAACAGTAAACCGCTGAGTAGTCCCCTCATTGTTATTTAGGTTAAGAATTTACCACCCTGCATCTTGCTTCTGTAAACCTTGCTTTTTGCTCTCCTATAAAAACCCCTCACCCCCAACCTGCGGCGCGCAAGTCCTCCGAGAGACTTGTCGCCCCCAGGTACCTGCGTATCCAATAAACCTCCTGCTGTTTGCATCCGGCTGCGTGTTTTCGACTGATCTTTGGGCACGGGGTCTCTCCCAAAGGAAGACGCCCACAGGAGTCTTTCACAGGCACTTCAGAGAACAGGACAGAAATGCAGGGACAGGATGAGAAAACATAATGATAGATCTGTCTCCCACCGGAAAGCTGGATGATGGCTCCATTGCTTTAAGTTTTCTTCCAGAACTCAAGGCAAACTCGTGGCAAATGAATAATACTACAAAGTGACGTCTTCAGAGTCAGTTGAATACTTAAGAGGATCATGGAGCTAGGAAGACTGTCTTTATGAGTACTATTGTTAGCCAGCTCATCTTTCTCAGCGGGCAGGAGAAAAAGAAACATGTCTGCTTTATTCAAGGCTCTCTACATGAGAGGAACTGGTAAAACTCAATCTCTCCATGTATGTAGAAAGTGGATTTATTAGAATGTCTCACAAGCTGTGGTCCAGCTAGTCCAACAATGGCATCTGTCTACCAAGGGGAAGTGAAGACTCCAGTAGTTCCTCTGACCATGAGGCTGGATGTCTCAGCTGATCTTCAGCATGCACCAAAGTTCCAAAAAGTAGGCTCTAATGCTAGTAAAGGGATGAACTTGGTACCCAGAGCTAGGGCAAGCAGTAAAGAGAGAGAACTTTTTTCTTCAATACTCTTTATATATGTAGGCTGCTACCATAAAGTATGATCCAGATTAAATGTGGATTTTGTTCTTTGATTTTGGGGGGGGGGGTGTTTTTGAAACAAGTCTCCATCTGTGTAGACCTGAAACTCACTCTGTTGTCTAGACTGGCCTGAAACTTAGAAAAGTCGACTGCTTCTTCCTCTTGAGTGCTGGGGGAAAGTGTGCACTGTCGCCAAGGTGCAGTCGCTGGAGCTAATCAACTCAAGTGATCCAGATTAAAAATGTGCCATTTAGTGCAAAATCTTTAAGAAAAGTCCCTCACAGGTATAGCAAACTCTGGGTTTTAGTTAATTCCAGAATTAGTTTCACAACCATGAATAGTTACCATAGTCACCACAACAGCCGAACAGAAAACTGAGGACTTCTTACCTGCAGAAGGCAAGAAAAGCATGGGACTCTTTTCCAAAGCAACACTTTCTCTAAACAAATGGATGGGGATTATACTCAGGGATCTGGGCATGCGCATGTAGAGTTCTTATATTTGAAGAGAGCTGGAGGGGTGATTTATACTCCTTACACACCTGTAGGTTGCTTTCCTTTATCTAATCACTCTATAAAATCAATAACAATTTTTCTTGAACTTTTTCTATTTTAGAAACATTTTTACTAGTTTATTTGTAAATTGAGCTGTGCACACATTTTATGTTAGTGCTAAGACTCCAACTATGGAAGCTGAAACGATGCCTATTGAAGTAAATATTCCAGCTACCAGTAAACCAATACATTTTTAAGAATGTTTTTCTAGCAAACGCAGAGATCCACAGCCAAGCCCTAACCCAAGCTTCCTGGAATTCAGTTGAAGAGAGTAAGGAGGGGCTGTACCAGCACGGGGAGTTCAAGGTCATGAGAGGGGAACTGGGAGCTCAAGGACACTGGACAACAAACAGCCTGCAGGGGACTGACCTAGGCAGGGTGTGGCAGTTGTGTAGCTTGATATATCTGCACAGATTCTAACAATGTGATCAAGACCTGTCCCTGGCACTTGAGCTGGGTTTTGGGAACCTATTCCCATTCTGGGTTCCCTCTCACAGCCTTGATGCAGGGGGGAAGATTTCGGTACAGCCTCAACTTGCTGAACAATGCTTTATTGACACCCATGGGAGGCCTGCCCCTTTCTGAATGGAGAGGAAGTAGTGGATGGGGGTTGAGTAGAGGTGGGGGAAGAAAAACAGGAGGAGAGGAGTGAGGGGAAACAGCAGTCAGGGTGTAAAATAAATAAAAAATTTACATAATAAATAAAAATTTAAGTAATAAAACATGAAAAGAATGTTTTTCTAAAATTGTCAGAAATTTGTCAAGCATTGCATTGAAGTTTCTGGAAGATCACTCTTTATCTTATTTTACTAGGATCCAAAAGAGGATAGTTGATCCAAATAGTTGAGACACAACTATTGTATTATTTCTTGTACTAACAACATTTTGAGTTAAATAGTAGTAATTATATGGTACATGATATACAGAATGAATATACTGGATTCCTAGGCTTTCTATTAACCACACAAGAGGACCAACTACCTAAAGCTGTGCATAATAGGATTCATTGTTCATTGTGTCAAAAGTAAAATTAGAAGTGTTTCTCATAAGATGTCCTCTCTGAAGGGTAATGAATCAGGTCCTAAGTATTAATGTTCAGAAGGAAGTAAGATATGTTCTCCTGTTTTGAAAGGTAGTGAGGAAACAGCAAAGCCATGCTATTGAGAAAGACTAAAAGTATAAGCTTGTTTCTGTGCCATAATTTATTAGATCATAAAATTTTTGGTGGGGCCAACCCTAAGCCCCATGATAGATTACATGTAGTGTTTAGCTTACATTTAACACAGTGTGGGAATAAGGACAAGGTTGTTTCTTGTGCTCAGATTGCACAGAAAGACAACTGAATCAGAAGCCTTACTGTACTGAACAAAGTAAAAACTTATATTTAGACATGTAAAAATAGCTTAGTCAGTAAACCCACTACACCCAAGGCTGTGCCTGATAACCTTAACCCAATGACATCACTCACTGAAGACAAGCAGACATCAGCACTCCCTCTGGACAATCTATAAGGGAAGACCAAGAGAAATGCTCTGCTATGCACATCTGGAGAGATACCACCTAGATCTGCTTTGCTCAGGAACTTCAATAATCACGCTTAAAGGGATAAGATGTAGGTCTGAACAACAGAGGGCAAAAGCCATAAATCCAAGGGGGAGACACAGGCATATCCAGAAAATGCTGTGTAATGAGGCTATCAAGAGTCAGGGTGTGCATAAAGAGCTTCTGCTGTGGCTCATGGAGATTTCCGGCAAGATAAGTGCTTGCCCAGTAGAAGCACGGTGAGCTGTTCTAAATTGCAGAGATACCTTGCTTCCTTTAAAGATGTCAGGAGCATTTATTCAGGTTTCAAGACCAAAATCCTAGGCAACTGCTCTCAGCAACTGTTGTATTGCAGGTTTTTCCCCTGCTCCTGGAGGCCAAAGCACAGAACTGTTTACACTAAACCAGCATAGCTTCCTGTTAACTTCTGCTCGATTCTGCCAGCCTGGGGGATTTAGCGTAGAGACTTGTTTCGTCTTTGACATGGTAATTTCACCTGCAAAGGAGAACTCTCTCGGCGCCTGATCTTCCCCTTAACTCTCTGTCACGGCTCCCAGGACTGTACCCACTGCCAGGGAACTACTTGCCACTTGGCACCAGGTGCTCAACACTGTGATCTCACTTCTGGCTGGGAGGGGTTTCCTTTACTGGGGCAAAAGGGTATATTAATCCCAAACAAAGATGAATAAAGGAGGCATTCAATTCTTGGCGAATGACCCGGACTCTCTATGTGTGTGCGTCTTGTGTTTAACCCCTAGGACCTCGCCCAAGCTCGTGGTGATGCACCGGGTGGGTGGTGATGCAGACTCGGGTGGCGTTTGCCACAAGGAACCCCTGCATTTCTGGTATGGCTCTGCCTCCCTGGAAACACTGCAAACATCTGCATTGTGACCACTGGCTCACTTGCCAAGACTGTCAAAGAAATCTTTGTACGGCGCTTTCTATGCTTCTGCTGTCACTCAAAGCAATACCATCTTAAATATCCCCATTCTTTGAGAAAAAATCCATGTTTATTTATGGGAAGCCAACTGTGTAGTGTGAGGAGGAGAAGAGCACTAGACTGTGCTCTTAAGTGGTCCTGTGTATGAGAATGATGCTCAAGGTAGAAGAGAACCAGTTACCTTTGCTCGTCGGATTTTTCCTCAGGAGAAAGGAGATGGGAAAAGCATAAGACGAGGGGCTCTCACCTGTGTCTTTGTGATTAAATTCAACAGGGTCACTGACGTGCTGAAATGATCTCAACATTCTTCTGGGCATGTGGTTTCTGGAAGGGCATGATAGAGTTTTCAATTTCTTAAGGCTTAAGAAACCTACCTATGGGGCTGGAGAGATGGCTTGGTGGTTAAGAGGCTTGCTCTTCCAAAGGTCCTGAGTTCAATTCCTGGCAATTACATGGTGGCTCACAACCATCTGTAATGAGGTCTGGTGCCCTCTTCTGGCCTGCAGACATACACACAGACAGAATACTGTATACACAATTGTGACGCGCTTCCTGACCAGCAGGAATGAACGCCACTAAAAACGAGAATTCCTTCTCTATCACGTCTTTATTCGGAGCACTCGGTTGAGGAAAATTGGGGGAAGGGAAGAGAGAGTGCAGGGACAAGAGAAAGCTTAGAGAGAGGAAGTAGAGCCCAGAGGCAGCTGCTTTTAAACGGTGAAGCGGCTTGAATGCTGATTGGTTGATGCCATTTGCTGGTCTGAGCATGTGCAGGCAAGGGTGCTCAGCCCCACGTGGCTAAGCCAGGTATGGACTTGTATACCTCCAAACTGCAGGACCACCTGTGCCTCCAGGTGGCTCCCTACATCTCCCTCTTCTATTGTTAATAAGAGCAATAAGGCAAAACTATTTTCCAATCTGGTCCCCACCTCATGATGTGTGGACCGATTAAAGAAAAGAAAAACAAGACACACCCTCCGCCAATGCATACCTTCCTCTGTGCCTGTGGGACTATCTGGTCCCTAGAGGGTGCTAAGGCTATGCATGGCTAATTGCCTATGAGCTCTTTAAGGCTGAGAGCCAAACTTGGGGTGAGGATACACATTCCAAGGCTGCCAAGGCCTGTGCCACAAAGACCTTGTCCCTCCTCACTTGGGCCAGCAGGTAGCACACCAATCAAGGACATACAGCACTTCCACCTAGACACAGCATGCCAAGAATATCTCTGCTCCCACCCATTCCTAAGGAAGGAAAAGGCAAAATAGAGTCAGTCAGAAAATTGTTAAGAGATAAGAGGTTGCACAGGGTGCTGCTCAAGTCGATGGTGTGAAACAGCTGCTCTTGACACTGCCCAGAAGGTCATCTCTGCTGCCTCCGCACGAATCTTCCACAGCAGGACACTAAGCATCCACTGGGTCATCTTTCTTCTTTATTTCTCTTGTCAGTCTCGCTGGCATCCAGATGTATGTCAGCATTTCTAGAAAAACATAAACAAAACTCTCCTCCCAAATTAACATTTAAGAGTACTAAAAACTCAGTGTAAAAATTCAGCACAATCAGTACTGGAAGTAGGCTGATTTTGAACTTAGAGACCTGTAGGTCTCTGCTACAAAGAGCAAATCTTGTTTGCCTGTGCCAATAAAGCAGGCCTTAGAATTAGATGGAATTGTTTTCAAACAGAGCATGTCTGTCTGTTGCTGTTTTTTCCAGCAAAATTTTGAATTAAAAATTAAGTGTAGAGAATGCAAGAAAAATCCTTTCTCTGGGGGAAGCTGTCACTGCTTAGTCCCCCTCTTTTGTCTAAAACCAAAATTATTGTCACTGGGAATTGAACTTGTAACCTCAGGAAGAGCAGGCAGTGCTCTTAACCTCTGAGCCATCTCTCCAGGTCCTTTTTAAATGGAAAAAACCCTCTAGGTAGCATTGCTTGTCCCACCTGTTGCCTGAGGCAATAGGTCCGCCTTTGTTACCTAGGATACGGTAACCAGGTTGACGCGCTTTTATTATGATAATTACGACCAGTTCTTTGAGGGAAAATGGGCGTCGACAGTCGAATCTAGCTGCTTCCTGCTGAAGACGGGACGATGTGCATTTTTTGGGGAATAAATGTTTTTATCTGACTGAATTTTTGGGCAACAAATGTTTTTATCTGACTGAATTTTTGGCGACAAATGTTTTTATCTGACTGAATTTTTGGCGGCCATGGCTGTGAGCGGCGGCAGCAGCAGCGGACAGTGGCGGCGGCTGTGACAGCTCCGCCTCTGAGGCACGGCCCATTGTGGCGCTCTGCATGGCCCAAACAAAGGCATGGCCCCGCCTTGCTCCGTGCGCGGTCGCGCGCGCCAGTTTATCCTGTACCTGCGAACTGTGCACCCTTAATGTGCCCGCCTATGTTGCTATGGAAACGCGGTTTTTCGCAGAGCCCGTGCTCAGAGCTCAGCCCCTCTCTGCCTTCTACGGCGCCGCTGCTCACCCCGCAGCTTCCGCCTCAGTCAGGGCAAGTTTTGCTCAGGTGCAGAAAAAGTCCTCCGAAAACCACAGCCCCGCCAGAAGGCCGGGACACATAGCCTCTGATGTCATTCGGACTTTAGCCTGCCCAAGTCACCACAGCGACCTGGCTTTTCGTACGCCTCTGCGGACTCCAGCAAACTCCCTGCCAGCATCTGGTTAGCATGGCCACGCCTCCCGGACGAGTTTGCACTCTCCGGTGCAGTTCTGCATCTCCCTTCTGAGTAGCTGGGACTACAGGTGTGCGCCACCGCGCCTGGCCCACTTCCGTGTCCCTAATCAGGCATCACCGCTCATAGGCGAGCCGGCGGCCGCCAGCACTCTCCGCACGATCAAGCAGCCTGTCTTTCTCAGTCAAAAATTAAAATTTTCTGTACGTGAGAGCCAGAGACTGAGCTCTCTTATCAAAATTAGGCAAAAATCACCTCCAAAAGCTCTGTGGCTCTTTAAGAACAGGGAAGGCAGTCGTCAAACACGATCAAGCCCACCTCCCTACGAGACTCTTGCCCCAAGTCTCTATCAGCGAGTTGGGACGGAGGAAGCCGCGGATCTCCCAACCATAAACCTCGCTTTTTCTCAGCTCCACCTGCACTGAACTTAAGGGGTTTTTTCTTCCCCGTTACTTCTAGTACCTTCTTTCAGATACCTTAACTTTGATTCTTTCTATTTTCTTTTCTTTTTAGGCCTATACTTTTTCCATTCTTTTTCCTCCCCTTTCTGGAGGATTTAACTGACGTCACTCACCGCTCCACGTGTAGAGTTCTGAAATATCTCCGCTCTCTGTGTCCAGTGTCTGATTTCAGCTCCTTCCCGGGCTTTCAGCACCAGTTGTGATGCGCTTCCTGACCAGCAGGAATGAACGCCACTAAAAATGAGAATTCCTTCTCTATCACGTCTTTATTCGGAGCACTCGGTTGAGGAAAATTGGGGGAAGGGAAGAGAGAGTGCAGGGACAAGAGAAAGCTTAGAGAGAGGAAGTAGAGCCCAGAGGCAGCTGCTTTTAAACGGTGGAGCGGCTTGAATGCTGATTGGTTGATGCCATTTGCTGGTCTGAGCATGTGCAGGCAAGGGTGCTCAGCCCCACATGGCTAAGCCAGGTATGGACTTGTATACCTCCAAACTGCAGGACCACCTGTGCCTCCAGGTGACTCCCTACACACAATAAATAAATAAATAAATAAATAAATAAATAAATAAGAAACCTACCTATCTCATCATTAAGCCCATAGATTGGTGCCTCTTAACTGTTATCAGAGAAGTTTTTTGTTGTTGTTGTTTTGTTTTGTTTTTTGCAGTTAATGGTGATTGACAACTGGTCTCAGACCCTCTCCTCAGGCTCAGGTATCAATGCAGAAGAGGGGAAAGAAAAATTCAAGTGTCAGAAGTCATTGGTAACCGCAAGGAGGTGATATTTTCTGTAAAGAAGGGTAGTTGAACACATGCACCCCAGAGCAGCTGTCATAGCCTGTTCAAGACCTGTGCAATCTCAAGAATCATGACGACAGAAAGAGTACTTGAATTCCCGCCTGTGTTGAGGAGCCACCGGCAATAACTGTTTCAAGGACAGCTAGTTTTCTTTAAGGGTCTATGTAGCCCCTGGTAGGTGGACCATGCTCCCAAGTTGTCAATGAAAATCTGACCTGATGGAATTTAGAGAGAAGCCTGAGGTGACAAATTAAGTGAGTAGCAAAGGGAGACATAATCTGTGAGGAACTATGGCATGAATGTACTCAAAATATGTTGTATGAAATCTTCAATGAACTAAAAAAATGCAAATCTAGAAAAATTTCTGAAACATTTAAAGTAAAAGCAGGATACAGAAAAAAATAAGAATTCAGTTGTTCTCATATACTTATCTTTAACTATAGAGATATGGTATCTTTTTATTTCAATCAAATACAATTGCTTCCTTGAAGTGCATAAATGACTAGTCTTTAGGTTTACCATATTTAGGCATATGTCTAAAATCAAATTTCCAATTACTTAGGCATTGATTTAGACACATCAATTGTCATTTCAACTGTAAGGACTCCCAGTTCCTTCACTACCACCATTGTGGTTACTGGCATTTTCTTTTGTGTCAGTGCTGGAATTCTCATTTGTGTTTAAACTCTGGCAATTTAAGATTTGCTATTTTCAGAGTCTAACTTATTGTCTATAAAGCTTGGCCTATGACCACCAAGAGTATTCCTGTGGCGAGAATAGGGAGGTACAAGGGCACACTCAAGGCAGGGTTATTTTGCCTGGAAACTCTCTGCAGTACCACGGAGAGACCTGCCATGCTCATCTTTCCCCTCATCATGAAACAGGGCACCTTTTCAATTAGTGGGAACTATTTACCATTGAGTGTGTTCTTCCTCCAGAGGTGCTAGGTAGTAGTTCTTCATCAGAAGAATCATATTCAGAGTTTTCTCTACCTTCCTTCATCCTCTTTAATCTTTACCTGAGGCATGGGTTAAGAAATGAATACTGCGTTGCAACAAGCTGGGCCGAGTTTCCTTCATTTGAGTCTTCGGGAGCTGGGAATGGACAGCTGTATAATCACCATCACAGTAATTGTTTCCTGGTCTTGAGTTATTTTCTGCATAGCATATAGGAAAGACAGAATAAACATTTGCTTGGTTGTACAGTCATATTTGGGGGGGGGTGCATGTCTTCTTGAAAGACTCCTGGGAGGGGTGTCTTCCTCTAGGAGGGCCCCCGTGTCCCACGGACCAGTCAAAACCACGCGAACGGATGCAAACAGCAAGAGGTTTATTCGGATACACAGGTACCTGGGGCGGCAAAGCCTCTCAAGAGACTCACGCGCGCCCCTCCAGGTTGGGGTGAGGGGTTCTTATAGGAGAGCAAAAGCGTGGGTACAGAAGCGAAAAGCATGGTTATGGGGATTCATTCCATTGGTCAATTCAAATAAGGCTAAGAGTGCACGTTGAGTGGCAAATTCTTGACCTTTCACCTAAATACCAAGGAGGGGGTTGTCCAGGGGCTTCCTGTTTTTCTTATCTCTTCCTGCTTTCCTAGCTGGAGACCTGATGGCCGGCTGTAAATACCCTGACTCACATCCTGTCACAGGACAAAAGGCCTCCTCCCCCTTATTTTACAGTAAGGCTTGATTCTAATGCCTTACATTCCAACATCCAGGGTGGTATTTTTTTTCTTTTTTTCCTTTTCATTCTAACTACTCGTTTTTGTGGTTTCAACCAAAAATCGACACAGAAAAAAGTAGACGCAACTAATCATTACAAATTACATCCCTCATTATTGCTTAGTTACCCCCAATCACTGGCCTACCATTAAGAAGTGAAAATAGTCACATCCCTCCTCACAGCTGTTATCTCAAGACCTAAAAATCTGCTCTGGACACTCAGGCTCAAACGAGATGGTGAGTCCCTCCCTTATTCCCACCTCTCACCTCCCAACTCTGCCGTATCCACACCCACAGGCAGACCTTCAGATTATGGCTCACATTGGCTTTGCTGGTAAACATGCAGCCTAACTCCGGTCACACAGCTCTGGCATTGACCTTATCTAAGGCAGGTGACAATCTGACATCAGACACACAACTCAAAAAGGAAATCCATCTGTCCAGAGATCATGGAATGGAAACAAAAAGAAAAAGAAAAACATGAATCTAAGAGCTGCTTCTTTAAGAACATAAATCATCAAACCTTTGCCCAACAAACTAAAAGAAGTCTGAGGTAAACAGGGAATCTTTACAATGGACACCAAGAAATTCAGAACATAACAAACAGATGATTTCAAAGCCTTTGTTCTGGGAATGATGGGGTGACTCAGAAGTTAAGAGCACCTGCTGCTCTTTCAGAAGATCTGGGGTTCTATTCCTTCCTTTTTCTTCTTTCTTTCTTTCTTTCTTTCTTTCTTTCTTTCTTTCTTTCCTTCTTTCTTTCTTTCTCTTTTTGGTTTCTCAAAGCAGGGTTTCTCAGTAGCTATGGATCCAGTTATGGAACTCGCTCTGTAGACCAGGTTGACCTCAAATTCACAGAGATCTGCCTGGTTTCTGTCTTCTGATTTCTGGGACTAAAGGTATATGCCACCACTGCCTCGCAGGAGTAACAGTTTTATAGCAATAACAAGCATGCTAAGAAAGACCCCGTGAGAATATTTCATTCAAAATAACTGTAAAAAGTATATCTAGGAATAAAATAATCAAGGACATCACACAGACCTTGTTAATGAAAGTGTTAGACACAAAAGAAATGGAGGGATATCTTGGTCAGCCTAGATACAGCAGGGAGGCCCTTGGTCCTGCCTGAAGTGATGTGACAGACTTTGTTGACTCTGCATGGGAGGCCTCACCCTCTCTGAGGATTGAATGAGGGGTGGCATGGGGAATACTGGGGGGAGTGGGAGGAATGGGAGGGGGAGGGAACTGGGATTGATATGTAAAATAAGACACAGAAGAAAAAAAAACTTAGAATACTAGAAATTGCAATATCTCTCAAGGTCATAGATTGTAAAATTCAATATTGTGAGAAATGACTTTTTTTTTTACCAGAAGTAATCTGAGATTCAACGTAATTTCAGTTGAAATTCCAGTGGCATTCTTCACAGAAATGTGGGAAAGAATTTTAATACTCATATCGAAGTACACTAGAACCTGGGTAACCAAAATAATCCAAAGTAAAAATGAAAGACCCCAACCTTAGTCTCCATTTTAAGACTGAAAGACCCCAACCCTAGTCTCCATCTTAAGATGTTTTGATCAAACTGGCCAGGGCAAAACAGGATATCTGTGGGCGGCAGAAGCAGTCTTGAGAAAAACACCCAGTCCTTTGTGTATCGAAACCTAAGGGGGCAGAAACTGGCTGAAACTAGCTTAATTTAGACTTGTTTTTTTAGACTTGTTTTTGTCCTGATGTTGATCCACCCCATATGTTAATTTAATTTGTGTTGACCAATGGCGTTGCTGTTGCTATGCTTCCCCATTATGTAACCCTGAGACCCTATAAATACTGGCTGAAAAAATACAAGGCTCAGTTTCACTGGAGTACTGAGTCACCCGTTGGCGCCTTCGAAAATAAATAATCCTCTTGCTGTTTGCATCCATTGGCGTGGCTTATTGAGTCAGGGGGATCCTTCCTGAACCTAAATTAGGGTCTTCTAAAAAGACCAATGCTGGGGATGTCCCCATATTTGATTTCAAGTTATGCAGCAGAGCTATAGTACTAAAACCAGTATGGTACTGCCCCACTAGCAAACTCAGAGATCACGGGAATAGAAGCTCCAGGACACAGAGAGGTCAAGGTGCAGCCTTCCCTATGGCATAGCTACTACTGCTGCTGAGCAGAAGGGGAAACAAAGGGAGCACAGGGCACACAGCCCAGCAGTGGCCTGGGAAACCACTGAACTGACTTCGCCCATCTGCTGTAGCCAGCCCACTCTGCAGAGCCAGGCTATGGTCAATCCTAGTTGTCGCTGCTGAGGGGTTGGAAGAGTGAAGGGAGCATGGGGCACATAACTGGGCAATAGCTGCAGGCCTTTGCTATGAAGCGGTGTGTTCACACATGGTGTAACCAGCTGATCCTGGCCAACGTTGTGCTGTGGAGTCATAAAAGGCAGAAGACAGGAAAGTATGGAGAGCTATGATGCCCATGGACAGGCCGGAGTTGGTCAGAAGGGAATGGCTAGAGGTTAAACAACCAGAGAAACTAGGCGCCTGTAGACCCGCGTAGATCAGTAACTTTTAGTAGAGGAGGGGATGCAGGAATTTTTCTAATTTTGTGATTACAAGATTTAAAAGAAGAAAGCAGGAGAAATAGAAAAATAGCATAGCTATATTCTCCTAAGCTGGTGATGCAGTGTGCTCAGAGCCAGTACAATGGTGGGCACATGGAAACCTGTGAATTTGTCAGCCACCTCAACTCTGACTTTTGGTGGGACTTCTGAATGTAAAAAGAATGGCCTGAACCCAGGCACAGCAGAAAATAAGGGACTGATGCTTCTTGGTCCCAAGTTCTCCATAGGACATGCTCCCAAAAGCTTCAGCTGTGAGCAGAGATCCCACTTCGCAGCCTAACAGTCAAGTGGGAGGAGTAGCTTAAAGCAGTCAAGGGTCTGAGAAATGCAAATGCACCTCATGTCACTCACTCACACACACACACACACACACACACACACACACACACACATGTGCATGCGTGCGTGCAAAAGCAAGTGGGGAGGTAGACACACAAACAAGCAAGACAGCAAACAGCTCCAGGGCATACATCTCTGTCTCCTGCGGTGGGGAGGGGTGGCAGGTGAGAGGCTGTTTCGTCCTGAATTGCTTCCAGGAAGAGTGGGGAGTATGGAGAGACTGTGATCTCTTTCTGAATACATGTTGTAGTAGCTGGGCAGTAACACACATGCCCCCTGCTTTCCCTCTCTGACTTCAGCTCTAGCTTTCTAGAGCATGCTAAAGCCCGCAGAGCTGCAACCCAGGAGGGTGAACCACCCAACTCAGCATGGGATGGGGTACAGCAGGAGGGCAGTCAGTGGTGTTTGGTATCCTGCCCATCGGGTGGTTCCATTTGACTACTGCTACTGCAGAATATGGAGAATAGCCCAAGCCTGCATCCACGGCCTGGGGAGCAGCCACTCACCTGCCTGCCCATGGAGCTAGGGAGCCAAGTGACCCAGGATCTTGAGTTCAAGTATAGTCTAGGCTGCAAATCAGTCAAAACTACCTCTACCTATCTGATTTTTAGCTTCAGTGGTCCTGGGACACCCACTGAGGACCTGTTATCCCTCTTGGGTTTCCTTTGGGCCTGTGGGTTCAGAGAAGTGGGTAAGTTTCCAACGTTGTAGTGATGGGGGCTCCTTGAGAATAAGAAAAGAAAACTCTCCCTGTTTGTCAAACTGAGATTCCTAACTCCTTGTTGCATAGCAACTGTGTATAAATTAAAGAATCCATGTCCTGGCTAGGCACACTGGCTCACTGACCTTGAAGCTGCACTGATGTCTGTCCTTAGTGGTAACGTCAATATCTGCTTGTCTGGTTTTGTGGATTCTGGTGTTGTCTGACTCGACAGTTGTTTCTGAGATCTCCGTGCTTCACACTGCTCTAAGGGTTTAGAACTACTGAGATGTAGCTGAAACTGTTGTACAACCACATGTGAAAAGCATTTAAGAATTATACAACCAGTGCTCGCAGCACATATACTAAAATTGGAACGATACAGAGAAGATTAGCATGGCCCCTGCGCAAGGATGACACGCAAATTTGTGAAGCGTTCCATAAAAAAAAAAAGAGAGAATTATACAACCAGGCAAAACGAATTTCTTAATACTTATCACAACATATGAAATTCAAAAATGGTTTTAAGAATTTAGCCAGTCATTGGGGGGGCGCATGTGTTTAATCCAAGTTCTCCAGAGGCAGAGGTAGGCAGAGCTCTGTGAGTTTGACACCAGCCTGGTCTATAAAAGCTAGTTCCAGGACAGGCTCCAAAGCTACAAAGAAACCCTGCCTCAAGTCCCCCCCCAAAAAAACCCCAAAACTAAAAATTTAATAAAACTAAATGTGATTTCAGTACAAACTCTGTTTTTGTTAATGAACTGAGAATGTGACAAAAGTCAGTTTCTAAGTAGCACACTGGTTACCAAAGTCATGATGGCTTTTTACTGAATTAAATCATGTTTGCAGAAATGGAGAAAAAGAGCTTGATCTTTAAAAGCTATGAGCTTTGAGTTAAAACAGTGGTTTTAGACACCGGAAACAGCAGAGTGAACATCTACAGCCACTTGTAAACCAATGAGGATTCCACGTGGTTTTCCTTGGCTCCTGATGGGCTGACAGCTGGTACCAGCACTACTCACTGGAGTCTGTTTGAGAGGTCAGCGCTTATGGTAATGACTGAACAATTAGCTTCTGTGAAAAACATCCAGTCACAAATAATATTTTTAAGGAACACGAGACAACACAAATTTAGCACAAGAAGAGATGGAATTTGCCAAGAACTTTTACGGGAGAAGACTACACGGGGAACTCGGAAAAGCTTAATTTAATGTCCCTCTTAATTAGGAGGCTCTACCTATCCCCCTAGAGCAGTGGTTCTCAATCTTCCTAATGCTTTGTCCCATAGTACAGTTCTTCATGTTGTGGGGATTCCCAACCATATTTCATTTTTGTTGCTACTACATAACTGTAATTTTGATACTGTTATGAATATTAATGTAAGCATATGATACATCACCCCTGTGATAGGGTCACGTGACCCCAGAGGGGTCAGAAGTCATAGGGTGTGAACTGCTGCAGTCCACACCAAGATCCTTTCCCTCTGCAACAGGCTCCGGGACTCAACTGAACTCAAGCACTCAAAACCTTTGTAATAATCTCTACGTACATTTTCACCCAGGAGGCATCACAGATCTCTGAAGCTGATACCTTCTTGGAAGCTTTATAACTTCATTAATTCTTTTTTTTTCTTTTTTTTTTTAAAGATTTATTTACTTATTATGTGCACAGTATTCCCAGTATTCTGTCTGCATGTATGCCTGCAGGCCAGAAGAGGGCACCAGATCTCATTACAGATGGTTGTGAGCAGTCATGTGGTTGCTGGGAATTGAACTCAGGACCTTTGGAAGAACAGGCAGTGCTCTTAACCACTGAGCCACATCTCCAGCCCCTAATTCTTGAATTTAATATCCAATTATCTGGTTCAAGCATTGTTATCAATCAGAATGTTCCTCTGACCTTCATACTTAACTCCCATTGTTTCTTATTTGCCTTCAGGTTTCCATTATCCCACTGAGGGCAATGATACAGCTTAAGAGTAACCAGCCAGTTCAGTCTGCTTGATTGCACTGTTCTGGTTTTAAAAGCCTTGTTCAGTGAAAAGTCCAGAACTGCCTGTCCTTTGAAAAACTCTTCAAAACTGTGAGTGAATATTCTAACAACAGAGACATATTTTTTAGATACTCTTGGTGCCTGATCTGGATTGACAAATATTTATATTTATTGTGTGTACACACACACACACACACAGTTTTCTTATTGGGCACATGTTCCCTTTCACATTTTAGTATTTCTTAGCTCATTTCCCCATTAAGTATTGCTAAAAAGAGGAGGCAGAACCTGCCTAACAACACATTTTCTCAGTCAGATAAAGTTCCTGAAAGGAGCTTCCTTTGAGAACAAGCCCCTGTCATTAAAAACGCTTTGTGACACTCTCAAGTTGCTTTTTTCCTAATTCTTCAACTAGAGTGTGTCTTCTGCCTCCACTCCTATCAGTAAGAGCCTCATGAAGTTCAAGTAAAATCCACAGAGTTTAAAGTCTATATAGAAGAGCAGCCCCAATATCTCAACAGGCACTCAACCTATAGCAACTGCTCACTCCTGCTTTAATTTAAATGTTTAAATGGTATAGAATTTAAGCAATAGGACAAGAGCTATGATGATCACCTTCCTCTGAAATTTTATTTTGTTCAGTTTGAAATTTAAATTACATATATTTATATTATCTAACAAATTACATATTATGCAAATCATAGTATTATTTTTCATGACTTTTTAATTCACTATTTGCAGGCAGAGATTTACTGTTCATTCCTGGCCATCCAGACCTGAATAATTACACAGAAACTGTATCAATTACAATACTGCTTGGCCACTAGATTAGGCATGTGGGAATTGCTACCCTGAGTTATATTTCCCTGACCCCATTTGAGGTGCTTATCTGCAAAGAATCAGAACTTCCCTCTGCTCCTGGAGTTGGATGAGGAAGTTTGAGTGCACGTGATTATTCCTTGATCCCTGCTGGGGTCAGGTGACAGTCCCTACTGGGGACAGGTGAAGGTGGAGTGCATGTGATCAGTCCTTGACCCCTACTGGGGTCAGGTGAGAGTTCCTCCTTGGGTCAGGTGACAGTCCCTTCGCAGCCCCCTCCCCATTTGGTGCCATGGTATAAAAGCTAGCCCCAGCAGAACAATAAACGAGCTGCTGTTTCACCTCAACCTCGTGCTCTGTGGATTTCATTCAACCTGGACACCCTCCACCGAGACTCGTGGACTCGTATATCTTAAATTAACCCATTTCTATCAATCTATGTATCACCACGAGACCGTAGTCTTCCAGTAAGATTCCGGCATTCCGATGTCTTCCTCCTTCGGCAGCTTCATGGCATCTCATTGACGCCACCTACTTTCTCTCTATAATTCTGTTCAGATTTCCCACTATACTAAGCCACTGGCTGAAAGAACTTTATTCATTAAACAATGGTAATAAAACATATTCACAGCATATAGACGGGAATTCCACATCATCTCCCATTTTCTGTTAATTACAAATGAAGATTTTAACTTAAACACAGTAAAGTTGAATATAACAAAGTAGGTAACAAGCAAGAATTACAGTTATAATATTTAGTCTACTTGGTATCTGGAAAGTTTCATATACATTTTAGGTTTATCATAAATAAGGAAAACTATAACTTTCTGTCTTCAATGTTTTAAGGTCCCCAGAAGGACATAATATTACCTAAGTAAACAAGTAATATTACCTAAGTAAACAAGAAGTGCATTATAAGCAACTTCCAAAGTCCTAGAATTGATAAGAGACATCTCGCTGCCTGGACAGTCACCCAAAGTTCTTCTATAACATTGGAACATCCATCTTCAGCCTACAGGCCCATAGTATCCAGCAGACTTTTCCATGAAGCAGGAAATTTTAAAGGCTGTTTTGCCTACATTGGAAGTTTGTCAGTCACTTTCTTCTGTATCTTGCAGAATGTCTGGCAGCTTCTTCTGTGAAGCAGGAACCCTGGAGGACCATCGCATCTTTTGGAATGTTCAGCAGTCACTTTTCTGTTGGTCCTGCATGTCCAGCTCATACCATTAAGCAGTACAAGCAAGCACAGCTTTTTGCTCAAATGGCTAGCCTTGCCACACTGAAGGTAAATTCCTTAAGGTGTTTCTTCAATGTCTATCAACTCTCTGAAGTAATTGGTGTTGCCAGAAGAAGACGTATCTCATAATCGAGATAAGTCCTTAAAACTTTTTAAATGCCATATTCTGTAGGTCTTTGGAGTGCTGAAGATTATCTGTCTAACTGAAATATATCTATAAAAGCTTACTAACATAGCTGGAAGTTTTATTATAAATGACTATCTATTAATCTCTATTTCTTAACTATACATTACGTTTTTAAATGAGTTGCACAAACACAAGCTTAAATAGGAGTAGAAAAATATACACAGTGTAACACAATTAACCATAAAACTGTAAATAGACCAAGATCCATACCAAGGCAAAGTATCCATCTCTATATCACATTCCACTTTAAATGAAAACAAATATTTAAAAACAATCATTTTGGGAATCTGGGCATTGTTTTTTCCAAATTGCTTCCTGCTGTTTGTTGGATGAAGTATTTTTAAGGTTCATGGAGACCGTTCAGAGAGTCTTGTTCCATCAAACCACATGAAAAACCAGATGAGTAATTGGTTTTCTTCTACCTTGAACATCATTCTAATGCTCAGGACAATGTAAGGGCACATCCTCTCTTCATAATAGCCAAGAATTGTGAGTATCATACTTTGCAAATATTTATATTATGGCTACCCAAACAGCCTAGGTCAGAACATGGTGTTATGTCATACAAATGAAGATTAACAAATTCAATAAAAATTTCAGTGCTGTGTTAATTTATTCACCACACGTATCATTTCTTAAGGGTTCTCAAAAGAATAATACTGTTTTTGAGAGTTTTTTTGTGGGTGTATTGTATGTATGTGTCTTTATGTGACTATGTGTGTATGTATTTTTATGTGTGCTGTGCGTGTATGGGTATGTGTGATGTTGTGTATTTGTGTTCGCATGTTCATGCATCTTTATGTCTATTTGTATTTGTGTCTTGTGTATTTGTGTTTTCATGTGTGTGTATTTGTGTGTGTGATATGTGTGCATATATATGTGTGTGTGTATGAGAGAGAGAGAGAGAGAGAGAGAGAGAGAGAGAGAGAGAGAGAGAGAGAGAGAGAGGTGTGATGTGTGTCATTTTTGATGTGTGAATGCAGGTACGTGCTATACCTTTTGTGTACTGGACAATGGAAAACTTTCAAGACTTCTTTCTTTCTACCATGTTTTACCAGGATTAAACTTATTGTGCTTGTATGGCAACATGATTGGAGCAACATGATTGTGAGATGTTGAGGTGAGTCATCTCAACATCTCACAAGTACATGTAAATAAACTTAATTTCTGGCACCTAAAGCCAGTGTAAATAAACTGTCTTATGTGATTTTTTTCAAACATACAAGAAGAAACTCAAGTTTACTACCAAACTATCCTAGATCAACTTCATGTGTTAGGGGATTTTACTGCTTAGTTTTATCTAAAAGAACAGTGGCTACGATTTCTCAAGTCCACAATACCCACTGGTCCGTGGAGCTACTTACACCAGTTTGAAACTTGCTAATTGCTAAACCTTAGCTAGATGTCTTTGACACAGTTGGCAATTAAGATGCATATAAATTAGAATATCATCCATTGATATAGGCAGGTGACAGGGAAGTTCTTAAATTTTAAAATATACACAATACCTGTGGAGGACTTGCCTTGGGGGAAAAAAACTTCTTCCTGGGGTAAGGGCATGGAACTTTAGAAATATAAGTAAAGAATACAGAGACATGCAAAAAATAACAGCAAAGAAACCATGGAATAACACCAGGAGGGCATTCCAGTGATTACTGAAATTTCCCATGTATATTTTTCTATAGCTTTCATACCCAATGTAAATGGGAGGTGAGAATGTAACAGAAGATTTTACTAACAGGATACAGAGGACAATTCAAAGACTCAGTCACTCCAACACTCTGAGGCATTAAATCATTAGCATGCTGTTGTTTAGGCAGTGAAGTTGCCCTAGACCTCCTATCCCAAAGGCAGCCAATCCCCAGGTGACCTCATAGCTTCAAAAGAAGAAGTGGAAGCATATTTACATGTCCTGACAACCTGTCCTGATGGCATGGACCTACTTGTATGAGTTATTTTAATGTTAAAAGAATCAAGCAATCACACTGAGTTGGGAAATGTGAATATGCTTGTCAGCCATGGAACAACCTCCAACTCTCTGACTGTCAGGCAAGTGAAAATGGGCCCACATTTTGAGCCTCCACAAATACCTGTACTGGCAAATAATTCCTCTAACATGAAGATTCCACATGATGCCAAGTTGATAGTTCTTCATTCTGTGAAACTCTTTACAGTTCTGGATTATGAATACCTACATTAAACCAGCTTTATGTAAAATTCCATTCTCTAGCCTCCATCTCCTAACCACTATGCTTCAGAGTGACTCAGATGGTGTTAAGTATGATTTTGCACTCTTGACAAGCAGGAAAATTTGGTTACCATCACTCCACAGTTGTTGAGATTTTGTTTTTAAATCCTCCATATTGTCGAGCAGTGGTGATGCAAGCCTTTAATCCCAGCATTCGGGAGGCAGAGGCAGGTGGATCTCTGTGAGTTTGAGGCCAGCCTGGTCTACAAGAGCTAGTTCCAAAATAGGCTCCAAAGCTACAGAGAAACTTTGTCTTGAAAAATTAACAAAAAAGTCCTCCATATCAACCCTCACAAATGTGTGAAGGCACAAAGTAGATGAACAAGTGCCCTAATTCTCTGCAGCCTTGGTTATATAGTTCTCATTGGTTGAACCACTTTATCCTCCAATTCTACAAGAAGAAGTGAACCTAGCTTATAAGATCTGACACTAATATTTAATTATTCACAGGACTGTATGACATATAGCCTCAGGACTCAGAAGCTGGGAGGAAAACTGCCATGATTTTTTGACCAGCCTATGCTAGCTAACAAAAAACAAAAACAAAACAAAATTTCATTCAGGATAGCAAGCACTGGCCTAAGAATTTCAAGTAACTGAAAAACTCATAAACTTCAGAATGGCGTGAGCTGAGCATCATTTTAACTACATAACTCTGGGTCCTGCTTGGGTAATAATTTTAAAAACATGTATGGGTGATATGGCAGTTAACATGTCAGTTCCTCAGAAAATCGGTACTAGATTTACCCACACAATGCTGCTATAATACTCTTCAGCATATACCCAAACTATGCTCCATCCTACCAAAAGGACACCTGCTCAACTATGTTCATAGCAACTTTATTTCTAATAGACAGAAACTGTGAACAACTTTGAAGTCCCTCAATCAAAGAATGGATAAAGAAAATACGGTACATTGATACAATGAAGTATTACTCAGTTATTTAAAAGACATGATAAAACATGCAGACTAATGGAAAGAACTAGAAAACAGTCATCCTGAGTGAAGTAACCAAGACACAAAAAGACAAACATGGTATGAACTCTCTTATAAGTGCATATTAGCTGTAAAGGATATCTATGGTACAATCCACAGAGCCAGAGAGGCTAAACAACAAGGAGGGCCAAAAGGATATTCCTGGAAAGAGGAAATAGAATAGATTTTCTGGATAGTCTTGGGGTGAGAGTAAACAGGAACAGGAGAGAGCAGACTGTGGGGAGGGACGAAGAGAGTATAGGGAGAGACTACTGGAATTGGGGGACATTTAGAAGACATTAATAAACCTAGTGCAGCCTCTGTTGAGTGAATCACTTTTCTTTTTAAATCTAAAATAAGCAGTAAAACTAGTTCTTTAGATACACCTTGGATTCTATAAAATTGACCCTTGAGAGGTCCCCTAGGAATGGGGGATGAGGAGTCTGAACGCATTTCTATAACCAGGAAAGGTTTTCAGTGTTGGGACTGTAACACCAACCCAGTCAAAATACCTTCAACCTGCTGCTGGGTTATCGGTGGCTTAGAACTTGTGGGAATGGACAACCCATGAGTCGTCTAACTTTAGGCCCATTCCATGCAAGACAAAGCACGCCAAACTTGGGTCAGGGAAAAAAATAAGAAAGAAATTAAAGTCTTCCTTGAATTCAATGAAAATAAAGACACAACATACCCAAACCTATGGGACACTATAAAAGCAGTACTATGAGGAAAGTTCATAGAACTAAGTGCCCACATTTAAAACAAAACAAAACAAAACAAAACAAAAAAAATGGAGAAAACTCACATTAGAGACTTAACACAGCTGAAAGCTCTAGAAAAAAAAGAAGCAGACTCACCCAGGAGGAATAGAAGACAGGAAATAATCAAACTGAGTGCTGAAATCAACAAAATAGAAACACAGAAAACAATCCAAAGAATCAATGAAACAAATTGCTGGTTCTTTGAGAAAATCAACAAGATTGACAAACCCCTATCCAAACTAATCAAAAGGCAGAGAGAGAACACGCAAAATTAACAAGATCAGAAATGAAAAGGGGAACATAACAACAGACACTGAGGAAATTCAGAGAATCGTTAGATCTTACTACAAAAGCCTGTGTGCCACAAAGTGGGAAAATGTAAAAGAAATGGACATTTTTTTAAGATAAGTACTATATACCAAAATTTGTTATTTGCAGATGATATGATAGTGACCCCAAAAACTCTATCAAAGAACTTCTACAGCTGATAAATACCTTCAGTGATGTGGCAGGATACAAAATCCACTCAAAAAATCAGTAGCCCTCCTATACAGAAAGGATAAAGAAGCAGAGAGGGAAATCAGAGAAACTTCACCTTTCATGATAGCCACAAATAGCATAAAGTATCTTGGGGTAACACTAATCAAGGAAGTGAAAGATCTATTTGACAAGAACTTTAAGGCTTTGTAGAAAGAAACTGAAGAGGATACTAGAAAATGGAAAGATCTCCCATGCTCTTGGATTGGTAGGATCAACATAGTAAAAATGGCAATTCTACCAAAGACAATCTATAAATTCAACACAATCCCCATCAAAATCCCAATAAAAATTTTCACAGACCTTGAGAGAACAATAATCAACTTCATATGAAAAAAAAAACAGGATAGCCAAAACAATCCTATACAATAAAGGTACTTCTGGAGGCATTACCATCCTTGACTTCAAACTCTATTACAGAGCTACAGTAATGAAAACAGCTTGGTATTGGCAGAGACATTGACCAATGGAATCAAATCAAAGACCTGGATATTAACCCACAAACCTATGAACACCTGATTTTCGACAAGGGAGTTAAAGGTATACAATGGAAGAAGGATAGCATCTTTAACACTTTTGCTCATGACATTTTGTGGACTGCATTGTGAGTGCAGTAAAATATCTGTAGATATTTTATCACTATGTAAGATGTATTTCCTCAATGACAAGAATATTAGACAATAAGTTCCAAAACACCAAAAATATGTACCTTATATATACACTATTATAATAAAATATAACATGAGAATTTACCAAATAATAAGTATAAATATTAGCTTTGGCACAACAGAAAGATTTAATACCGGTATTTTCTGAGTAGTAATGTTGGAAAGCACAATTTTTATTTAAAGTATTTATGTATCCTTTATTTATGGTTATTTTAAAAAATGAGCTCAGATTTCAAGTAGAAAAATTATTCTCAAGTCTTAACTAGATTTAATTTACAAAATTACAAAAATTTTAATTACAAAAATTAAAATTGATTAAAGACTTTTACAAAGTATAATTCTATCTATTTACTTACCCTTAAATTCTATTAGAATGCATGCAGCTCCCAAGCAGCACATCTAGCCCTATTGGGTGTAATCGATTGAAGAGTCTGAGCACACTAGTTACGTACTAGTTAGGTAAGTTAGGCAACACCTACAGCTGGGAAAGGGAGATATTAAGGGTATCTACATCTGTGAGGGCAAAGGAATCCTGAATATAGAAAAGTCAGGCCATAATTGAATCTATGAAGGGAAAATATTCAAAGTAACTGCAGTGCTGAAGAAAAAGGTACCCTAGCTGGCAGAAGTGAGGCTATACACACAACTGTAAAAGGAAGGTATTCTGGGTACCTAAAGCTGTGAGGAGAAAGGAATACTGACTGTCAGGAACTCAGGCTATACCGGAAGTTGTGTTCTGATGGGGGACATTCCCCAGTATGAAGTGACAATCTTTGTCCTGAGAGAGAGCCATTAGAACTGGGTTCCTCTCCACTCCGCTAAGAGAACTTCCCAGCAGAGATGTGCATTGCTGCACTGCTCTACCCCCTCAGGGAGTTTCCCTGAAAACTTGACCATCACTTTTCAAATCTGCTCCACTAGTGAGGGGCGGTGCACAACGCCCGTCTGTGCTCTATGTGCCAACATACAGTTCATGAACCAGGCAAGGGGCTGGAGATTGAAACACACATAGACTCACAGACAGAGACACGGGTCATCCTTGACGCCACAATGCCCACTTTATTGTGTCCAGGGGCAGCTTATGTAGGGACAGCCACATCCCAGCCAAAGGCACCAGAAACCACTCTCCTGCCATCAGGAACTCCTGAGGGTCTTGTGCTCAGAGCAGCAATAGGCACTCAGATCAGGGGAAAACAAGTTCTTTACAAAAAATTCAGGATCTGGGGGTTGGGTTCACAGCTCCCAACAGCGAGGATCACAGCGGAGATGTCCATCACTTCTCTGCTCGGCTCCACTAGGGAGTTTCCCGGCAGAGACGTTCATTTCCACTCAGCTCTGGGCCCAATTGTTACTTCTCTGCTTCTCTCAACTAAGAAATGTAGCCATTTTCTCTGGATCCGGTGAAGTTTCCACATCTGCTGTGCTCTCCTTTTTCCTCCACGTCTGTTATGTCCCCCTTTTCATTTCTGATTTTGTTAATTTAATCTTTCTCCACCTTTTGGTTAGTTTGGATAAAGGTTTCTCTATTTTGTTGATTTTCCCAAAGAACCAACTCTTTGTCTCATTGATTCTTTGTATTGTTTTGTTTCTATTTTGTTGATTTCAGCTCTCAATTTGATTATTTTCTGTCATCTAGTTCTCTTAGGTGAGTTTGCTTCTTTTTGTTCTAAAGTTTTCAAATGTTCTGTTAATTCACTAGTGTGGGATTTTTCCAGCTTCTTTATGTAGGCATTTAGTGCAATGAACTTTCCTCTTAACACTGCTTTCATTGTGTCCCATAAATTCAGGTACGTTGTGTGGGCATTTTCATTGAATTTTAGGAAGTCTTTAATTTCCCTCTTTATTTCTTCCTTGCCCTATTGATGATTCAGGTGAGCATTATTTAATTTCCATGTGTTTGTGGATTTTCTGGAATTAGTATTGCTGTTGATTTCTAGTTTTAAACCATGGTGATCTGATAAGGTACATTGGGTTATATTTTTTGTATTTGTTGAGGTTTGTTTTGTTACCAACTATGTCATCAATTTTTGAGAAGGTTCCATGAAATATCTTGTTTTGTCCTTCTATGGTGATTGACAGTTTTGCTGGGTATAGTAGACTGGGCTGGCATCCGTGGTCTCTTAATGTCTGCATAGTGCTTGACCATGGCCTTCTGTCTTTCATTGTCTCCAATAAAAAGTCAGGTGTAATTCTGAAGTCAGGTAGAAGTAGGTCTATCTTTATCTGTTACTTGAACTTTTTCCTTTGCAGCTCTTAATATTCTTTCTTTACTCTGTATGTTTAGTGTTTTGATTATTATGTAGCGAGAGGACTTTTTTTGGATCTAGTCTATTTGGTGTAATGTAAGCTTCTTGTATCTTCATAGGCATATCTTTCTTTAGGTAGGGAAAGTTTTCTTCTATAATTTTGTTAAATAAATTTTCTGTGCCTCTGAGTTGAACTTCTTCTATACTTATTATTCTAAGATTTGGTCTTTTCATGGAGTCCCATAATTCCTGAATATTTTGGGTTAAGCTTTTGTTGGATTTAATATTTTCTTTAACTGATGAGTCTATTTCCTCTATTGTATCTTCAACGCTTGAGATTCCCTCCTCCATTTCTTGTATTCTGCTGTTCATGCTTGCGTTTGTGGTTCCTGATTTCTTTTCTCCTGATTTCTGTTTCTATAAGTCCTTTGGCTTGTGTTTTCTTTATTGTTTCTATTTCAGTTTTCAAGACATGGATAGTTTCTTTTATATGTTTGATTGATATGATTTTATATGTTGATTTTATATCTTTTTCTTGGTTTTCTTTGAGTGATTTGCTGCTATCTTCCAATTTTTTGTCTTTTCCTCAATTTCTTAAAGGGAATTTCTTATTTCATCTTTAGGAATTCAAACATTCTCTTGAAGTTATTTTTTTAGGTCATTTTCTTCTTGTTCATCCATATTTGGTTGTTCAGGTCTTACTGTTGTGGGTCTTTAGGTTTTACTGGTGTTGTGTTGCTCTTTGTGATGTAGCATGTGATCTTACATTTTCTACTCATTTTTTCCTGCTCAGAATTTTTATAGGCAATCAAAGACTACTGTATTAAGCAAAGATTTTAACAGATATTTTGTGAGAAAAAGGTGCACTCCCATATAAAGTGTAAAACATTGATGCACTGACTATATTTTTAGGTTTCTCTGCAGTACAACTTTTTCCTGATGAAGATTGCTTATCAATGCAATAGCTTGACAACACTGATTACATTTATAAGGTTTCTCTCCAGTATGTGTTCTTTTATTCATTTGAAGAGGACGATAATAAGTAAATTATTACCACAATGATCACATTCATAGGGTTTCTAACCAGTATATATTTTCATAAGCATTTGAAGAGTACTATGTCATGCAGAGGTTTTAACACATGCATTATATTAATATGGTTTCACTCCAGGATGTCTTCTTTTAAGTGTTTGAAGAGCACAAAGAGTACAAAGGCTTTACCAAATAGATTACATTGATAGGGCTTCTCCCCAGTTTGTGTTCTTTTACACATTTGGAGAGCATTGTGACAAGCAAAGAATTTAACACATTCATCACATTCATAGGGTTTCTATACAGTGTGTTCTTTTATGTATTAGGAGTTGTCTGTGTCATGCAAAGGCTTTGTGACATTGATTACATTGATAGGGTTTCTCTCCACTGTGTATTCTTTTATGCTCTTGAAGGGTACCTTTTTGGGTAAATGCTTTACCACACTGATTACATTCATAGGGTTTCTCTCCAGTATGTGTTCTTTTATGTATTACAAGAGCACTTTGATGAGAAAAGCTTTTATCACACTGATTACATTCATAGGGTTTCTCTCCAGTATGTGTTCTTTTATGGATTTGTTGATAATCGTGATGTGTAAAGGCTTTACCACATTGATTGCATTCATAGGGTTTCTCTCCAGTATGTGTTCTTTTATGCATTTTAAGATTCCCTTTTACTGTAAAGGTTTTACCACAATGATTACATTCATAGGGTTTATTTGTAGTATGTGTGCTTTCATGCCTTTGAAGATGTCTGTCACATGCAAAGTCTTTAACACATTGATTATATAGAGAAGGTTTCTGTCCAGTATGATTTCTTTCAGGTCTGCAAGCATAATTGAGACATGTAAAAGTTTTACCATGTTCAATGCACCATTGACTTTTTATATTTGTATGAATAAATTTTACAATTTAGTCCAATTGTAAAGAGGAATCAGATCTTAAGGGTTTTATCACTGGGTTTAAATTCATGTTGTTCCCATTTGTTATGGGTTCTTTTGCATCTTTGAAGATGCCTGTGATGGCAGATGCTTTATTAAAGAGTTACATTTACAAAATATATTCTATATGAGATTTTTCACATATTTGCAGAAGTACTGAAAAATTCAGATATAGACATGTTAAGAGAGAAAGGTTCCTTCATTAACTTCCCCTGGGTTCTTAACTCTAACTGCCCATCTCACTATACTCAGCACAGTCACAGCAAGATTATGAGTAACACTAGTTTACTATGGACTGCTTGCTTACTAGAAGGTTTTAGAGCTGCACTTACCACCGCTTCAACATGTATACCTTTTGCAATATGAGTGCTATGAAATTTTAGGATTGACAGCTCTACTGAATAGCTCTCGTTGAGCTATGATTCAAATGGAGATATCTGTTAAGGCTTGGTTTCTTCTTTCTTAAAAGAATGCCATGCAAATCCAATTCACCTACTTGAAATTGAGGTATATGGTTTTGTGACAATTTAATAATCATCAATCCATATGAAGCTGTGTTTATTTACCCCGTTGTTTAGTGTAAAATCTCCAAGACACATTGCAATTTCTTCAGAGGCACATATGCATTAGTTTGGACATCATAATTACCTTTCATGTCTTCTAGAACTGTGAACATATTCTTCAATATTATGGTCTCCCCAATTGTATCCTACAGTATAGTAGAAAACGTATGGTATATTATGGAAAATTGTGCAAAATTTAAATTACTATCCTCAGTGTACCTTACAACCATGTTTGATTTATCTCATCCTTTCTCAATCACTTACAGAAGAACATAAAAAATCGAGGAACAGTTGTCTCCTTATTTAAAAACATGAAGGAACATTCAGTTTTACCTATGATAGTGAGGTTCTGGTAGGTGTCCAGCATCACATCTTTGTAGAGATTCCTCTGTGAAAGATCCAGCAATTTCCATTCTTCCCAAGTGAAGTCAACATGCACGTCATCATAGGTCACTGCATTCTATAGTGTCCCAAATATGTACATAACAGAAAGCATGATAGTGACAACATTGTAAATATATACTTCTTTGAAAATATAATTATATAATTCTAGTACTCCCTACACATACTTTGTTATATAGACATTATAATATAAACACCAAGTCATTTTGGAAGGAAACTGAATAAGAGGTTCACCTCTCTCATTTCTGTACCCTGTAAATGAGATGTCATCTTGCAAGAGAAATGCCTATTAAAAACATAAAGAGAGAAGTAAACAGATCAACAATACAGAGCACACAGCAGGAAAACTGTATGAATAATTATTAACTACAAAAAGAAAATGGACAGGCTGGCTATATTGACTCACACCTTTAAATGCTGCAATCAGAAGTCAGAGTCAGGAATATCTGTCTTGGAGTTCAATGCCAACCTAGTCTGTGCAATTAGTTCAAGGACAGTCAAATGCATATATTGAGACCCTGCCCCCTATGCAAAAACCAGTCAAACAAACAAAAAAATACAAAGAACTCAGAAGGTCTTACTGACATTACTACCAAGAATTCTGTATTCATCTTTTATAAACCTAAACTGCCCCAAGTAAAAGTGTAACATCAATAAGATTTTCCTAAAAGGCACTGCATTTAAACAGTTACAAATGGATGGATGAAAACATTAGCAAATTTAACGTTGGTCATAAATAACACAGGGTAGAAGACATATTTCATTAGTAAAGAGTTCTTGCTGGTCTTGCATACAGGTAAGCTCAGTTACTAGTTTATACTTCAGTGAACACAACTATCTATTACTCCAAGTTTAGGGTTTCTGAAACCATCTTTTGAAACCATCTTTTGATCACTGTGAGGACCAGGTACCCACATTATGCATTCCCATATGCTTAAAGGTAAAAGATGCATTTTCATTTAAAAATTCAAAACAAAAGCAACAGGCAGGAAGAAGGTGATATATGTGCAATCCAGTGAATCATAAGACTCAGACAGGCTGTGGGACAATGGTCTTTTATCCTGTCACTTGTATTATTTTTGATAAAATGCTGATTGACCAGTAGCCAGGTAGGAAGTATAGATGGGCAACCAGTCAGGAAGTAGAGGCAGAGCAATGAGAAATCTGGGAAAAGCAGAGTTTTATTCTGCAGTCTTGACCTAGCCTCAGAGGAAGCAAGACATGACTGTCTCACCAAAAAGGTACCAAGTCAAGTGGCTAACTCAGGCAAGAATTATGGGCTAATGTAAGTTTTAAATATTAGTAAATAAGAAGCCTGAGCTAATGGGTCAATCAGTTTATAACTAATGTAGACCTCTGTGTGATTGTTTGGGACTTAATGGCTGGAGGACTGGGTGGGACAGAAAGCCTTGGTCAACACAGACAGTATATTTGTGCTGAATACATGCCATCCTGGGAAACCGAACTATAACCTTAAAATTCAATGTAAAGTGGAAGTCAGTAAAACAGCATATGTTTCACATGGTCAAAAACCTACATTGTAGGCATATTGTGCAATAAAAAAAATGCTAGGAATGTTGACCTACTTTTAAGTGGCCAACAATTTGGATACCAAGTCAATATGATCAGTGAGTCTAAGGCCATTCTGGGGCCAGCTGAGTGGACAGAGCTACTTTCCAGACAGTTAGAGCTACAAAGAAAAACCTTGTTTTCACAAACCAACAAACAAAAAATTAAAAACCAGAAAGGTAGCAAACTGACTTAACACTGAATAGTAGTTCCTTCTACAGCATCTTATGTGATGTAGAGATAGAGTCTTTAATGGTGGTGAAGGCATGACAGCACAAGAAGGAAGCTGGCTGATTAGTATCAACTACAACACAGTAGACACACAGAACAGGAAATCAACTGAAATTATAGACACCCAGATCACTTCCCCAATGAAGAAAACTATCCAGAGAGTCTCTTCCGAATAAAAGTTTTACAAGCAATTGAAAGAAAGTCACCAAAGAGACATGTCTTCAAATAAATCATCTTCTGGAGGTTTTACATTCAATCAACTACATACTGACCCAGGTCACTATAGACGAATGGTCACCATGAGGACAATGCATTTAGTCACTTCAATGATCCTCATAATCTGCAACAACCCCTACACCATTCAAATGTCCAAAGTCTCTCCAGACACACGAGACAATCTCTTGACAGTAACACCTTGCAAATTCAGGAAACAGTTTACATCTTTCCTACATACAATTGCACAGCACACCATTCATATTCTGAATGAGAGAAATGGAGATACAATGAGGACAGACAGGCCCAAGGCAAGCCCAAAGCACAGGAGGAAAAACATCAAATCCTCTAGCTCTAAGATATATGGAGCTTTAGTTTCAAAGGGCTTGAATGGCCCTATGCTTGCAACTTCTCTCTCATTGATTACTTTTACTCCTTTAATGCCTTTAACTCTCCAGGGAAGATGTCTACACCTGTAGATACTCTAGGCTGAAGATGATGAACCAAATAAGCAGAGAAATTTCAGGTGACTCTCCAGGCAGATGTCTCTAATGGTGAATCAATCCCACACCAGTTATGTTTTAAAGGGGTATTTATTTTGGGGGGTAAAACTTGCATACACCATAAACCGTCAGGAAGGGAACCTAGTCGCTGGAGCAGGAGCCGGAATCAAACGCCGGAACAAAGAGGCCGAGCCAAGCTTGCTGCTCTTCTTTTAAAGAGAAATATACCATGCCCCAGTGGGATGGTACTTCAGTGGCTATTGGCTGACAGAGAGGAAGGTGCTCCCGCAACACTGTGGGCTCGTGCTTCAGCAGCTATTGGCTGAAGCAGCAGAAGGTACTCCTGCAGCACCTCCCCCTTTTGTTTAAGAAAGAGAGTTCCAAGCCTACTACGAAATTATATACAGTAAGTACAAACCTACAAAATTATATACAATAAGTACAAATATCCTATTCTAACTAGCTAAAGTCTTGTATAATAAATGACTTGGCCAAGTTATGAGAGGAAAGTAGCTACATTTATCTAGTCTTCAACCCCATAGAAGATCTGAGAAGGGAAATAATGTTACCTGAGTAATTAGGAAGTGCAATCAAAGAACTTCCAAAACGCAACAAATCACAGAGACAACTGGCTACCTGGGCAATCACCAAAGACCTGTTTGCAGCGTTGAAGCAACCAACTTTGACTAAGGCCTAGAATAACTGACAGATTATTTTTAACAGACAAGAGATTTTTCAAAACCATTTTACCCTGTCTTAGCAAGATTTGACAGTTCTGTTTATCCATTTCTGGATACCGTGTATTGAATTAGTTTAGTTAGTTTAGTTAGTTTAGTTGTAGTTATTACAACAATTGTAATAGTTGAGGTATGGGCAGTTCCTTACCCAGAGGCCAGTTTTGTCAAGAAGACAAGCTCCAAGTGGAGTGTCTTTGGTGCTCAACAATCTCTCGGGAATAGGTCGGTGTAGCCAGGAGTGATTGTGTCTCACTACACAGAACTCTAAGATTAAATTAAATGCCATTTTTCTACAGCTCTTCGAAGAGGTTGAAGACTATTTATATATAATCTCTATGTATCTAAAGAACCTGATTAGTCTAAACATAAATATGATAGACATAGATGATTATTGATCTACAATTCTTAATATGTATCTAACTTAAAGACTAACAGAATAAACAACTGTGCAATAAATGAGGACAATGACCTCCAAATGTAAACAATAAATATCAATACATAAACAATATATAAGTATCTTAATCAGAGGTAGAAATGTACACTGCAATATGGTATACATATATCAATACAATATATATCAATACATAAAAAATGTTTTAAACAGGTAGAAGCATGCATACATACAATACGTACAATATTCAATATATGCCGATGTAATTATCTATAAACAATAACTTACAAATACCATTATTATCTATCCAATTATCCCTTTTTTTTCAAAAAGATCTCTGAGCTTATAAAATTCCTTTCCCAACTCTCAACCATATACTAATTATAATCAATCCCTAAATATTGTTCCTAAACCTGAGGACAAACTTTGCTGAGAGAGGGGACATCGTCCTCTAGAATTACTTCCAGCTGTCATGGGGGTAAGGTTCTTTCTGGAGGAGCCTGTGAAAGTAAAATGATGGTTAAATTTCAAGGTTAATGTCCTTTAATATTGCAAACAGTCTCTGAGTATTTTGTGGCGGTCTGGCCAGAATGTTGTATAAGATGTGCACCATTTCAGCTAACCAAGTTGGAATCATCTTTGCAGCTGATACCCGTAACAGGACTTGTAGTAGCACTATCAGTATCATGACGTCATATCAACCGAGTGGAGTTGTTGTTATGGGAGTCCCATCTTCTTCCTGGAAACTTCAAATGTCAGTGCAGAAAAAACTCATTGTTCATTGTGGAAAACTTAAACATTAATTATATAGACATATACAAACATATATTTAATGAAAGGTATGATAGACATATTCAATGAAAAGTATGATAGATATGAAGAAAAGCAAAGATGTTTTCTAAACTCATATTTCTTTCTGTCTCATATCATGGCTCTTGAAATAAGACAGAAACTCCAGAAACTCTGGGTTTTTCTCCTAACAACAGGCTTGGAATTAGAGAGGGACTGAGCCAAGAGTCCAACTCTAAAACCAGCTCTATAAATTCAGAAATATGATTTAGTATATTCCAGAGCTTCATACTCACAGAACCTATCCAGTTTTCTTGATAATCCATATTGGGTAGTTATTTTTCCATCTGTCCGTATTCAAACATCCAGGGTCCTTTGAATTTTTCAAAGATGAGTGTTTTCCTGTGGAGATAAGAACAGAACCCTGCCCCCATTCTATGTTTTTCTTATCCCCTGTATAGTTATCATCATTGTAGATGCTGTCATTTCTCCTTTCCAAGAGGTTTCTTCTCTTCAGCTCTAACCTTTATTAATTTTGATGGTATCCACAATTTTTCTTCTCCTGTGGAAACAAGAGCAAAACCCCTTTCCCAACATAGCACATCTCCTGGCTTCCATTGAGAGGTCAGCACATCCTTGATATAAACAGGTTGATTTAGTTCAGCAGACTTTTCCATTATCCAATGTCTTTCTGTCGCTGTTGTTCCCTTCTCACTAGCGTTAAGAAAATTCATGGTTAATAAGGCATTATGTAATCTATTTCTGGGGGCATTTTCCACCCCTTTCGGGTTATTTAACATATCCTTTATAGTTCGATTTGATCTTTCTATGACTGCTTGACCTGTAGGATTGTATGGTATACCTGTAACATGCTTAATATTATAATAAGCAAAAAACCATTTCATTTTCCTAGATACATAAGCTGGACCATTATCTGTCTTTATTTGTGCAGGTATACCCATAATGACCATAACTTCTAATAAATGTGTGATTACTGAGTCAGCTTTTTCTGAGCTTAAAGCAGTTGCCCATTGAAAGCCTGAATAAGTGTCAATGGTGTGATGTACATATTTTAATTTGCCAAATTCTGCAAAGTGGAACACATCCATCTGCCAAATTTCATTCCTTTTAATACTCTTTGGATTAGTCACTGCAGGCAATGTGTTTGGTTATAAAAAAGAGCAAGTAGGGCATTTCTTTACAGTCTCCTTAGATTGTTGCCATGTAATAGAAAACTCTTTTTTCAAGCCTTTGCTATTGACATGATGTTTTTTATGAAATTCAGATGCCTGCAGCACACTACCAATCAATAATTTATCAATATCTGCATTACCTTGTGCTAGAGGACCTGGCAGACCCGTATGGGATCCGATATGTGTTATATACATAGGGCAGAGCTTGTTCCTGATCATGTCTTGTACCTGGATAAACCATGAGGTCAGTTCCGTATCATCAGGTATAAATTCAGCAGTTTCAATATGCAAAATAACTCTTTCTGCATATTGTGAGTCAGTAATTATATTAAGAGGTTCTTTAAAATCCCCAAGCACCATAAAAATGGCATATAATTCTGCCTTCTGGACAGAATCATAAGGACTTTGTTCCACTTTACTCAATTCTTCTGATTTGTAACCTGCTTTCCCTGATTTATTAGCATCAGTATAAAATGTACAGGCTCCGGTTACTGGAGCATCATGGACAACTCGGGGAAGGATCCAAGAAGTTCTCTTTATAAAGTTAAGTCTCTTGCTTTTCGGGTAATTGTTATTGATTTCTCCCAAAAAAATTAGCACAAGCTCTTTGCCATGGTTCATTGTTTTCCCACAACTTTTTTTATATCATCAGCAGTGAAAGGCACTATAATTTCTGATGGGTCTATACCTGCTAATTGACGAAGTCTCAATTTTCCTTTTATAATCAATTCAGAGACTTTTTCCACATAAGTTTTTAATTTTTTACTTGGTTTGTGTGATAAAAAGATCCATTCCAAGATAATATCATCTCTTTGCATCAAGATTCCTGTAGGAGAAATTCTGGAAGGCAATATGATGAGAATACAACTAAGCTTTGGATTTACCCTGTCCACATGAGTCTCCTGTAATTTTTCCTCAACCATTGTCAGTTCTTTTTCTGCTTTGGCTGTTAATTCTCTGGGACTGTTTAAGTCTTTATCACCATCCAAGGACTTGTTTAAATGAATTATTAGATCAGGTGTTATCCCAACAGCCGGTCATAGGCTGGAGATGTCTCCTAATAATCTTTGAAAGTCATTAAGAGTTCATAACCGGTCTCTCCTGATTTGTGCCTTTTGAGTCTTAATTCTTTGTAAACCTATTTTATAACCTAAATAATTAACAGAATTTCCTCTCTGAATTTTTTCAGGAGCAATTTGCAATCCCCATTTAAGTAATACTATTTTTACTTCTTCAAACAGCCTTTCTAAGGTGTCTTTGTTTTGATCAGATATCAGGATATCATCCATATAGTGGTATATTATGGACTTAGAAAATTGTTTGCATATAATTTTCAATGGTTGGCTTATAAAATATTGACACAGGGTGGGAGAGTTTAACATTCCCTGTGGGAGGACGGTCCACTGGTACCTCCTTGTAGGCTGAGAGTTATTATAAGTAGGCACTGTGAAGGCAAACTTTTCTCTATCTTTTTCTTGTAATGGTATAGTGAAGAAACGACCTTTCAGATCAATAACTATAAGAGGCCATCCCTTTGGTAACAGGGAGGGCAGAGGAATTCCAGATTGCAGAGGGCCCATAGGTTAAATAACCTTGTTGATAGCTCTAAGATCTGTCACCATTCTCCATTTACCAGATTTTTTTCTTAACAACAAATACAGGAGAGTTCCAAGGGCTGGTAGATTCTTCTATATGTCCAGCATCTAATTGCTCTTGTACCAGCTGTTCTAAAGCCTGTAACTTTTCCTCAGCTAAAGGCCACTGTTTAGTCCATATTGGTTTCTCAGTCAACCATTTTAGAGGCATGGCTGTTGGTACCTCTGAAGGGCCATCAATTGTGTTGTGTTTTTGTATAGCTCAAATGGCTGGTTTCTGCCATCTGTAATATCTTGTAATATTGTCCTCAGAAATATAGCCTCTGGAAGCAGCAGGAATGCTAATTTGGGTATTCCATTGCTGCAATAGGTCACGGCCCCATAAATTCACTGCAATATTTGCTACATATGGTCTTAGTTTTCCTATTTGTCCGTCTGGACCTATACAATTGACCCATCTCATGCTTTGTCTTACTGGAGATAGGGTTCCAATTCCTAAGAACTGAATATCTACCTCCTGAAGAGGCCAATACAGATGCCAAGATTCTTACATCCGCACCTGTGTCCAGTAAGCCAGTAATAAATTTGCCATTTAAACACACTCTTAGCTATGGTCTTTGTTCATTTATAGAAGTCTGCCAGGATATACGTTTACTTTGTCCTCTTATATTTCTTGATTCATTCATCACATTTAACTCATCCTTCAGGCCGTTATTGCTTTTAACAGCAGGCATGGGGCATTCTAATTTCCCTGAAGAGGCATGTTCTCTGCAGTGATCAGAAAAGACTGGACCACATTGGCCATGGGGGCCTTCGAGAGGCCCCCTATTGAGTTTCTCGATGGCAACGGGTTGCCCTGTTTATCTCTTGTTGACCCACACTCATTCGTCCAATGCCTGCCCTTTTCACATCTCCTACATAAACCTGAAGGCTGAGTCCTCCTATTCCTGTTATTCTTAGAGGAGGCATTATTCCTGGAATTCCATTGTCTGCAGTCCCTTTTCATGGTCCCATTTTGCCACAATGAAAGCATTTTGTAATCTGATGTCTCCTTTTACCTTTGGAAATTGCTTCTTGCACCCATGTTTCATTGCCATAATCAAATGTATCAACATTCATTGTATGTAAAACCCATTCATCCAAAGGCGCTGATCTGATCTATAAAGGCCCCATGATCCTTTTGCATTCTACATTGGCATTCTCATAAGCCAAAGACTCAATTACTATATTTCTTGCTTCTGGATCAGGTATCCCTATTTGTACAGCCTTAGTTAGTCTTTGTAAAAAGTCACTAAAGGGTTCTCTCTGACCCTGTTTGACCCTGATATACGATTCTACTCTCTGATCTGGGTCTTGAACCCTGTCCCAGGCCCTTAGAGCTGCTGTAGCACATATGGATAAAATGTTTTCATCATAAAGAGCTTGTTCCTGAGGATCAGAGTAAAGTCCTTCCCCTAGAATTTGATCTAGAGAAACCTCAAATCCTTTTGCTGATTCTTGTTGTTGTAAAAGTCTGGCCTCTTGTTTGAATAGGCATTTGAAATGCCATAAAGGTCCGTTCTCGGGGACAGCTGACGTTAATTGATTCCAATCTTGACAGGTGGCCCTGTTGCTCAGAGCCCAGGATTTTAACATCTCCCTAACAAAGGATGAATGTAGTCCATAATTCACAATTGCTTGTTTAAATTCTTTCAGATCATTCATACGTATAGGCTCCCATGTATGTTCTTTAATGACATTAGGGTTTTTGGAGCTGGTTATCTTTTCTGATGTTATTACTGGAAAGGCAGGTATAACTCTGTGTAGACTCAAGAGTTTTTTGAGGTGAATGTTGCCTTTCTACCTTTTGCTCCTGTTCATCAGAGTCTATGATTTCCTCAATCTTATTAAATCTGCTCACCATTGCCTTCTGTAAGTCATGAATCTCCTGTCCAGTATTATGCTCCAAAGCCTTCATTAAAGATTCTCAGGCATGGAGTTTGTCCGTCAGAGACACCATTTCCTCCTTGGACACAATCGCTTTCATTGATAATTCTAAGGCGTGGAGCTTGTCCGTTAGAGATACCATATCCTCCTTGGACATAATCCTCATGGCATGTACTGTGCCTTCTTGTATGGAAATCCTGTCAATTAATCTATCATACCCTTTTGATAAAGTCCGATTTTCACATTCAATGGTTATAATCCTCTCAGCTAATGTTTCAGCACTTACAGTCATGGACTGGAGGTTACAAGTCATTTTGGTTGTCCGCTCCTCCAGAGCAGTGAAGCTCCCTTCTAAAGAAGCAATATCAGACTGTACCTTCTTGATATTTTGGTCAGTCGACCGAGTCATATCAGACAAAGATCTAGTCTCTTCCTTGAGAACTCCAAACTCTGTTTTGAGGAGGTTGGTGTCAGTCTAAATTGTCCTTAAGGTTTTAATCTCTTCCCTCAGCATTGTAGATTCAGTCTGTAAGGACTGTATCATCCTTATAAAATAGCCAAACACCAGAAAAGCAACATATCCCAGGAATAACCAAGTAAGAGGAATATCAGAGACATCCTTCAGAATATCCTCCATAGCGCAATTAAAAAAAACCATTGAACTTTTGGATAGTAATATTTTCTGACATTTTCAATCAAAAGAAATTGTCCTTGTATGTATGTATGTATGTACGCATTTATTTTCAACCGAAAAGAAAACTCTTACCTGTAATGACCATTGCCTGCCAGTAGGTGGCAGGGGCGCACCTGAATCCACGTGGCAATGTCGTCAATCCAGGAAGTAAATTCTAAAATATATACACTCAAATCCAGAGGTTAAATTCACAGATCATGTGCTCCGGCACAGGTCGAGCGCTGGACTCAGCCGGGTGGCGGGGAAGACAGTGCCCGATATGGGTAGCAGAAGCCAAAAAGCTCCCTCCCCAATCCACCCAAGATCGGGGCCAGTCAGGAGCCAGCAGCGGTGTGCGGCTCTGGTTGCTTGGCCCATGCCACGAGGGGGGAAAAACCCACACGTTTGGGCACCAGATAATGGCGAATCAATCCCACAGCAGTTATGTTTTAAAGGGGTATTTATTTTGGGGGGGTAAATCCTACATACACCATAAACCATCAGGAAGGAAACCTAGTCGCTGGAGCAGGAGCCGGGAGCAGGAGCCGGAACCAAGCACCAGAACCAAGAGGCTAAGCCAAGTTGCCTCTCTTCTTTTAAAAAGAAATATACCACACCCCAGTGGGCTGGTATTTCAGCTGCTATTGGCTGACAGAGCGGAAGATGCTCCCACAGCACTGTGGGCTCGTGCTTCAGTGACTATTGGCTGAAGCAGTGGAATGTACTCCCACAGCATGTCTCTGTTGGTAGATAATTTTAATTCCTCCCAGGATTGCTCATTATATAGAGATTGCCTTTGTATGTCAGCATAATCTCCCTCTCCAGGAAGATGATCTTGGAGATTTCCATACCTCTAGCTAAACTTTGCTGTTCCATGGTCTTATCTTAAACTTTCTATCTCCTTTTAACTGTAATTGAGTACCAGTCTCCAAAACTGTTGTAACCAATTTTCTACAGGCTTTTGGGATAATTCTATTACAAGGTAACCACAATTTAATATCTGTTTCACAAGACAAATGCAGGTCATAGGAGGCTGTGACTTCCTTAAGTCTCCTTAAGTCTAACATTTCACAGGAGTCCATTTAACTCTGGCAGAGCTTTGGGAATATCTTTCATTTGGTATTTGTTCCTGTAGGGTGATTGTATAAATTACAGTTGTTTGTTTGAAAATCTTAGACTGACTGTTCTGCTGTAACCTTATAAGACAATGTTGAAATTGGTTTATCATTAAATTCCTCTAAGTGGATCTGAATATCTAATGATCTGCTTTAGTAAATTTTTCTAAAACTTTTATCTTAACACCAATAATAACAAAGTTTTTAGTGATAAAACAAAAATAATTAATCAGAGAAGTTTATAACTGACAACACATAAATGCCATCTAAATTAGTTATTCTCTTATTTTACTGTTCTGTTCTAAAATCCTGTAGCATATTATCATAAAGAGACCTAACTCGCTCCACTGGAATAGTGCTTCCTATTTTTTTTAAAGAATTTCTTTTTTTAAAAATATGCATACAATATCTGCCTACATGTGTGCCTGCAGGCCAGAGAGGGCACCAGACCTCATTACAGATGGTTGTGAGCCACCATGTGGTTGCTGGGAATTGAACTCAAGACCTTTGGAAGAGCAGGCAATGCTCTTAACCACTGAGCCATCTCTCCAGCCCAGTGCTTCCTATTTTTAATGTGGAAAACTCTCTCCCCTTTTTACCAATTCCTCTCTTTAAGAATTCCCAGTTTTCTTACAAAATCTGCCAAGATAGGCAGTGTAGCATACAGCTGCACAGCATGTCTGATGGAAGAACACAGGAGGTGAACAGCATGGCTGAGGAGAGCTGCAGCTGCTACCTTGCAGCCATGAGCGGACAGTCCAGCCTGAAGAGAGGGAGTCTAGGGGAAACCTCACCACACAGAGTAGAGGGAGCCAGCTTTATGAAAATCCACACAGAGGACTGTATGGAAGAAGCCCATGTTGGGGGGAGCTGCCTGAAAGGAGAACCAGCCAGGCTAGGGTGGTTGAGTCTTGTGGTATTTGATGTGCAGGTGCCTCTGTAGTATGGGCCCTGTGGAGCTTGTTGCAGAGAGGCTAAAACAAACAAAAAATCCCAAACTCACTTAGAGGCTTAGGGATAAAAGAGAGAAGCACCTAGCTGGCTGGGCAGTGACTCGGGAGCCTGATGGGCAGCTCCAGCCTGTGCCCATGGCTGCAAACCAACAGACAATTGGCATTTTCATGAATCATGCCCTGAAGTTTTCTGCCAAATGTAGCACAAGTTCCAATAGCTCTTAAGAACAAAAGCCTGGAGTCAGATGTTGGGGTAAATGCTAAAACATCAGGGAGACAAAGGAGCCAGACACAGTTAAAGTTTAGCCAGCTGCTCAGCCGCATCACTTTCTTGCTGTCTGTATAAACCTCCCGACCTCTAGGGTTAACTCAGGGGTAGTTTGGCTCTTTGGTCTTCAGGCAAGCTTTATTTAGTTAGAATACAAGCAACATTATTACCAAAGTACTTTACTTAACTACTGAGGATGGCTAATATTCACATATAAATGAGTACTTCTCATGGTTGTCTATATGTTTTTCAGTTGCCTCACTCAGGATAAGGAAGAACTCTAGAAACTAGACAATAGCAAACTAAATAATCCAAGTACAGGGGTACACCTCTAAACAGAATTCTCAGACTCTAAAATGGCTGAGAAACACTTGAAGAAATGTTCCACATCCTTAGCCATCAGGGACATGCGTATCAAAGCTACTTTGATATTTCATCTAGCACGTATCACACTGTTTAGGATCAATAACACTAGTGGCAGCTGATGCTGTCGAGGACACGGAGCAGTAGCATTCACTGCTGTGGGAAATGCAAACTTGCATAGCTGATGTGGAAATCAATACGCAATCATCAGAACACTGGGACTCAGTCTACACCAAGACCCAGCTATAAAACAGCTATCCCATTCTTGAGCATATACCTACAAGATTTTCCCCTATCCTACCACAGGACAATTACTTATCTATGCTCTTAGTGGCTTCACACATAAAAGCCAGAAACTGCTATGTCTGTGAGAAACTGTGTTGACTGATGATTGTTATGGGATGGTTACTCTACTGAGGGAGGCGATAACCCTAAGAAGGTGGGGCTGGGTGGTTATATTTCACTTGCATTTTAATAAATAAAACTTGCCTGACTATCAGAAAGTAAAACAACCCCCCTGGTCAGTATTACAGACCAGGATGTGGTCACACATTCATTTAATGCTAGTAGCCAAGAATGTATTGCATTCTCTTATATTGCATTTGTTGAATTCTGTGAAGCTGTGTTTCTTTGCCTGTCTAAAACACCTGATGATCTAATAGAGAGCTGAGCAGTCAATAGTATGGCAGGAGAAAGGATAGTTGGGGCTGGCTTGCAGGGAGAATAAATAACAGGAGAGAAAAGTAGAACTATGAAGGAGTGAGAAAAGGACGGACCGGACATCACCCAACCAGTGACAGAGTAAGACTGAAAGTAAGATTACAAAAGTAAGAGAAGGAAAAAGCCCAGGTGCTATTTTAGATGGGGTAATTTAACTAGCCACAAACAAGCCAAGCTAAGGCTAGGCATTAATATGCAATAATAAGCCTCCATGGGTGATTTATTTGGGAGTTTAGTGGCAGGGCCACAAAAGAGCCAAAAATAAAACAACCAACAACAGGCCCCATACTCTAGACCTCCCTTGGCAAATGGAGGTAATCTCCTGCTATGGCTTTGAACACTCTCATGTCCCTTTATGGTTTCAGGCAAACCCAATGCCCCAAATGTCCAATCACAAAACCGTGTAGAAGAATACCTTAGTGTCTATTTCCTGACACATGAGTTATAGCACATGATATGGAATCTGCCCTATACATCTTTCCAACAAAAAGATAGAGAGGAGCAGTAAAGGCAGCTTCAGACAAAATCTCTAAATGGTTTACAATGTGTTTAAAAATATACAAAGTCTTGGGAGAGTAAAAAAGGTACAGATAGTCACAGAAAAAGAAATAGTTTTAAAATAATAAAGTCCTTCAAAGGGAGTAAAGTAATATAAAAAGTCCACCAAAAAAGAAAAATTTAGCCAGGATACTGTATGTTATCGTGTTGTCTTTGAGTTGTTTGACAACTGAGAAGGAGCAACAGCTGCTAAGGGACATTTCAGTATAAATGTTGCTGGATTAATCCAGCCTACAGATTTTAAAAATGTCTTGACTTCAAAGTTGAAGCCAAAAGATTTGATACTTTGGGGAGAGGTTTTGCTTTTATTTCCACAGTAAATGAGAGGCATTGAATTTATTCTGGTTTAAGAAAAATCAGGTTTGAACAAGGAAAACCACTTGAAAAATCTCCAATGGGAACAGATGGCTCAGATGATGCAACATTTCAGAGCACCTCGATTGCAGTTTCCTCTGAGTTCTACATCCAGAACAGCCTCAAGGATGCTGGCTGAGATGATTCAGCATCATGAAATTCTTCAGTCAGGATTTGACCATAATCTTGAATTTTCTTTGTGACCCCAAAGTTTACTAGCACCCTCAGTCAGCAGAAAGTAGGCTAGAGTACTATGCCCTAATTCCCAAAAGATGGGTCATGGATATTTACTATCCTTTGAGGTTAGGTGGATTCAAGCTATTATTGATAATGATCAAGAAACAATGTGAACAAAAGGAATAAGATTCAAAGGCCATGTAAAAAGGAAGGGGGGTTAGAAATGTGATAATGCAAGTTAGGGTAGAGAGTGAGTTAGGTACAGCATTTTGCACTCACCAAGATATGATGGAGTATATTCTCTGAACTTGTCAAATGCTAATGAACCAGACACTGATAATGTAATTATTGCCTGTATATGTTTGTATAGAGTTACTGTACTTATTAATATATACATTTACTCTGATAGTTAAAATCTTCAGTTTATACTTATGCATAAAGAAGGAAATGTGTGATTTTGTGTTCTTAGAAATAAAGCTTGCCTGGAAAGCAGAGGGCAGAGCTAGAAACTAGTTAACCATAAAGGTCAGACCGTAGTGGTGCACACCTTTAATACAAAAACTTGGGAAGCTCATATCTTTGATCTCAGCACAATCTGAAGGTGGACACAGGAATATAAAGTGGGTGGAGACAGGATCTCTGCCTCTTTTGGTGAGGATTCGGAGAGGTAAAAGGTTTCTAGTAGCTTGTCCTTTGATTCTCTGGTCTTTCAGCGTTTACCTCAAGATCTGATTCATGGATTTTATTGATAAATATAGGAAGGATCACACTTCACCTACTCACAACCAAAATGTCCCTGTTTTATATCTTTGAACAAAATCAAACTGGTGAAAGTCAAACTGAAGAAAGATAAAAATACTAGATGCCACTATAACCAAATCTTCCAAAGGCTTAGAAAGAGAATCACATTATTTGAAAAGAGTAATTCTAAAAGATAAACTAATTATGACACTTCATTATCTACTTGTTTGTTTATTTTGTTAAGTTATTTGATTTTATTTTCACACATGGCCTCATTACACAGACAACACTGTCTCTAAGCTAATGTTCCTTCCCCAAGCTGGGTATTCCTCAACATGATACAAGCTAGAAATATCTGGGAAGAACAACTTCAACTACAAAGGTTTTCTAATTAATGGTTTATGAGGGAAGGCCCATCCCACTATGGAGCTCTGTTATTCAAGGACAGGTGGTAGTTCATTGTATGGAAAAGCAAACAGAATTTTTGGATGTCTGTTTGCTTTCTAATGGGAAAGAAAAAGAAGGGGTGTGGACGTGGATGGGAGAGGAAGATCTGGGAGGAGTAGGGAAGGAGTTTGAAGCTTAAGTGCTGAACATTAGCTAGATGTCTCTGCCACAGGACAAAGTTGACAACGAAGATGCCTACAAACTAGAGAACCATCCACTGTAACAGGCAGGTGACAGGGAAGTTCTTTAACTATAAAAAGTAAAAGATACCTATACTAGTAAATAATCCCTCTACTGTGAAGACTCCACATGACGCCAAGGTGAGATTTTTTTTTCTGTGAAACTCCTTAGAGCTGCGGATTACAAACACCTACATTAAACCAGTTTTACTTAAAATTCCATTCTCTACACCCCATCTCCTAACTTCTATGCTTCAGAGTAACTCAGAAGGTGTTGAATAAGCTGTAGAAGGCTCCTTTGTGATCCTGACAAGCAGGCAAATATGGTTACCATTACTCCACACTTGTTGAAATTTTGTTTTTAAATCTTCAATATCTAGCATGGAAACAGTGTGAATGGCACAATGGAGGTGAACAAAAGTCCTCTGTCTCTGCAGCCTTGGGTATACAATTCTCATAGGTGAACCACTTTCCCTACTGATTCTATAAGATCTGACACAAATTATAACTACTCAGTTATACTACATGAAATATACTACATGAAATATCTCCTCAGCACTCAGAAGCTGGAAGGAAAACTGCCATGAACTGGTGGCCAGCCTGGGCTAGATAACAAAACAACAACAACAACAAAATTCCATTCAGGATGGTAAGAGCAGGACTCAGAATTTCAAGTCACAGAAAAACTCTTCCACCTCAGAATGGCATGAGCTGAGCAACACTTCAACCACATCACTCTGGTCCTGTGTGGAAATCACTTTGACAAACTTGTATGGCCACTATGGGAATCAAAATGGCAGTTCCTCAGAAATATTGGAATACACCTATCACAAGATGCTACTATATTATTCTTGGGCATACATCCAAAGAGTGGTCCACCCTGCCAGAAGGGCACCTGCATGAAGGCCCCAGGCCATTACCAGCTCTGTGTTCCAGCTTCAGAAAAGAAGATCTGTATTTTAGTCTCAAAACCTCAAGCCTTAGGCAAAGCTCCCAGGATCTAAAACCCAGGCTGTTACTTCTTCCCCAGGAATGCTCCTCCTCCCTGCCTCGGGGCCTAAATGAAAATGCTGCTCAACCTAACACTGAGGTGTTTTTCTTTTCAAAGAGTTGTCGCCTGGTGTCATATTGCCCATCGCTCATGTTTACCTCAAGAAGAAAACTGGAACTTTGAGGCACACCAGGCCATAAGGTAGGTTGTGACCCTCTAATGCCTCCTTGAGGTTTATAGAGAACTGTTCTTTGATATAGGCAGGGGGCCTAAAAGCAGATTTTCAGGCCCGGGTGTCTCCTTTGTAATAGTTTGGAGCCAAATGTCTGTACAATCTTGGTGGAAAAAATGAATACCTTAGATTTCTTATCTCTCCTGGGTCTGGTTAGCATACACTTTTCTTTGGGGTGCTTTAGAGGCAGCCCTCGCTCAGCTAAGTACTACTTTCTGTGACTTACCAGCTCCTAACTATTGGTAAATCCTTTGTATAACCAATTCAACTCTTCTACAGCACAGCTAAGACGTGGAGTGCTACCCAACACACGAGATGCCTTTCAACCTCCACCAAATTAACCGCAAATGGACCGTACACGTAAAGGTTAAATGAAAAGTGCCGTCCTTCTGGAAGATACTGGAGAAACTAGGCCTCTCCCAGTTTGGCAATCGGCTTCCACAGATGCATCAAAATCACGGTGTTGTTGACTAGAAATATGTTTCTACACACAGTTCCCTGCTCTAAATGTTCTGAAGAGATGTAGTCCACAGAGCAAAGTTATTAAGAGGCCTGTGTCTGGGTCCTGGGATTTGCGAAGACCATGTAGGAACTCACGGGGCCAGAAATCGGGCTGGTGATTTACACACAGCCCTGGGAAGGACCAGACTAACTCGCTCCTGAACCTCCTCATCTGTCCTTCCCCAACTGGGAACAGCAATCCCTTGCTCACCGTGTCTTGGCTTCAATGCTCGCCCATGGTCCCAGCAAAACTCCTAGCAACAGCTCCTGCTTCACAGCACCTCCTAAGCAAACCAAGCCACTACATGGCTTCCGGAAGGGGCTTGCATCAGTTCTGATTGGCAGTTAGGCCTGGAGGCCCTGATTGGCTAGTGAGGCCTGAGTGACAAGAGCAACTCCTGTGGTTACATTGTGCTTACGTGCATAGCACAATGGCCCCTGACCCTGCCTTCCACCCCAGACCCAGACATTTAGCTGATCTATGGAGATAAGTATTTCGATAGCACACGCCTCCAGCTACAATTGCTGATCCTGCTATCTTTCCGCAGTCCACAGGACGCAACATCGGCAAACTTACACAGCCCTTCTGTCAGAGTGGAGTGGTTTCCTGCCCCATGAGAGGAAGGGTACACAGAATAATAACAATTTTAAAGAGCGATTTAAGCACTACTCACCAAAATCAGGAGAACTGAAAGAACTTTCTACCTATTAGTCACAGGCACTTTAGAGAACAGGAGAGAATTGCAGGGACCAGGTGAGAAAACATCATGAGCAGGGTGGTGGCTCACACCTTTAATCCCAGTCTTCCAGAGCACCCAGCTTCCACTCCCAGCACATATAGAAGCCCACTACTGTCTGTGACTCCAGTGCCAGGAGTCCTGTCCCCACCTCCTGTCTCCCAGGTCACCGGGTGTGAGTGGTGGACAAAGACGTGTACAGGAGAAACACGCACACATGTAAAAGAATGACCAATATTAGATTTGTAAAAAAGAAAAATGGCAATAACAGCAAATTTCATGAGAAGACTTGCAACGTAAGACTTCTCTTTCAAATTGTGTGTGGTGGTGAATTCTTTTAATACTAAACTCCAGACACAGAGACAAAAAGGAGGACATAGCAGGGCAGAGGATCTCAACATACCCCTCCATTTCTTTTGTGCCTTAATATTTTCATTTTTCAAAAAGATAAATGTACATTATGAAGAATATGCCACATAGACAAGCTCAACACAGACATACACCATACACACACTGTTAAAAATACAACAGACTATGAAGAAATAGAGAATAATAGCACATTTGCATCTCATCTCTGTAACAACTCTTGCTACAAAAAGCTTGGTATTTAATCATTTTTCTCCACAGAGCAAATAAATATACCCTGGCTGGTGGAAGTCAGGCTGTGCATACAGCTGTAAAGGGAAGGTATCCTGGGTACTTAAAGCTGTGAGGAGAAAGGAATACTGACTATCAGAAAGTCAGGGTATTCCTGAAGTTGTGTTCTGATTGGGGAACCTTCCCCTGCATAATGTGGGAATGTTGCTCCTCTCTGAGAGAGAGCCATTAGAGCTGGGCTCCACTCCATTCTGCTAAGAGAACGTCCCAGCAGATATTCCATTGCTGCACTGCTCTACTCCCCTTTTCCCAGAAAACTTGTCCATCACTTTTCTAATCTGCTCCCCTAGCATGCATCCCAGCAGAGATGTCCATCATTTCTCTGCTCGGCTCCACTAGAGAGTTTCCCAGCAGAGATGTTTATTTCCACTCAGTTCTGTGCCCAAATGTCATCTTTCTGCTTCTCTCAACTAAGACATGTAGTAGTTTGCTCTGGATCCAGGGTAAAGGCGCAATGTCTGCTGTGCTCCCCTAAAGGAGTTTCCCAGCGGAGGTATCCTTTACTTCTCTGCACTGCTCCACAAGGGGGTTCAAATCAGAGATGTCCCTTGTTTCTTTGCTCGGCTCCCTAAGGGAGATACCACGCAAAGATTCTGTTCTGGTCAGGAAAAAGTTCTTTACCCAAAACTGGTTCAAGGGATTTATTTTGGAGGTACGAATGCAGGAGAATGGTTGCCTCTGGTAGATTAGAAAATGTCAGTAGCCAACAGCATACGCTCTGGGCGTATACAGGGACTCTTACGGGCAGAGTTTTTCCCGGGAGAAAACAGCTCAGAGATAGGCTGCACTTCATACTGTGACTGATAGGGTTTGTGTTCAGGGCCTGGTTGGTTTCTCTGCACAGGGCTTGCATGTTTCCAAGCTCGGGGGTAGAGCGTGGTTTCTTGGCTTTGATTTTAAGGCCAATATGTGTATCCTTCACTGGTTCTAGTTTCAGGATCAGGGTGTGTTTCTTTCATTGGAACTTTTATCCTACACAGAGCTTCATAAATGAATAAACTGACTTTTCCCATATAAAAATATTAAAAAATGACATCATGAAACTTGAACAATTACTGACACTGTCAACTATTTCCAAAGAATTAATGCACTTTTGTGTAGGAGTGTAAATGTGCTGGATAAAGAGCTTACCAAATACTTTACAATAATACGCTCACAATTTTTTATAGTCACTCAGACTATTGTAATAAGCAAAGGCTTGAACGGATTGATTGTACACAGAAATGTTTAATGCTTTATAAAGTGAAAAATATTGTTGCACCCACTTCATTTTTAGGGTTCCTCTGCAGCACAACTTTTTTTCTGATGATTTTGAAGATTGTTTATCAATGCAATGGCTTGATAACACTGATTACATTCAAAGGGTTTCTCTCCAGTATGTGCTCTTTCATGGACTTGAAGACCACTGTGGGAGGAAAGGCCTTACCACATTGATTATAGTCATAGGGTTTCATTACAGTATGTTCTTGTAAGCATTTGAACTTAACTGTGGCATGCAAAGGCTTTACCACTGGACTATATTAATATGGTATCTCCTCAGTACATCTTCTATGTGTATGAGGGTTACTGTGTTGTACAAAGGTTTCATCACATTGATTACATTGATAGGGTTTCTCTCCAATATGTGTTCTTCTATGCATTTGAAGAGCAATGTAATAAGCAAAGGATTTACCACATTGGTTACATCCATAGGGTTTCTCTCCAGTATGTGTTCTTTTATGTACTTGAAGATTACCTTGTTGTGTAAAGGCTTTACCACATTGATTACATTTATAGGGTTTCTCTCCAGTATGTGTCCTTTTATGTATTCGAAGATACTGGCGATATGTAAAGGCTTTACCACATTGATTACATTTATAGGGTTTCTCTCCAGTATGTATTCTTTTATGTATTTGAAGATAACTGTGACATGTAAAGGCTTTACCACATTGATTACATTCATAGGGTTTTTCTCCAGTATATGTACTTTTATGCATTTGAAGAGCATTTTGATGAGCAAAGTTTTTACCACATTGATAACATTCATAGAGTTTCCCTTCAGTGTGTGTTATTTTATGCATTTGAAGAGCAATGTAATAAGCAAAGGCTTTACCACATTGTTTACATTCATAAGGTTTCTCTCCAGTATGTGTTCTTTTATGAATTTTAAGATTCTCTTGGGTTGTAAAGGCTTTACCACATTGATTACATTCATAGGGTTTCTCTCCAGTATGTGTTCTTTTATGATTTTGAAGACGCCAACTTCGTGTAAAAGCTTTACCACATTGATTACAGTCATATGGTTTCTCTCCAGTATGTGTTCTTTTATGCATTTGAAGAGCATTGTGATTAGCATAGGATTTACCACATTGATTACATTCATAAGGTTTCTCTCCAGTATGTGTTTTTTCATGTTTCTGAAGATGACATTTTTGTGTAAAAGCTTTGCCACAGTGATTGCATTTATAGGGCTTCTCTCCGGTATGTGTTCTTTTATGTATTTGAAGAGCACTGTGATAAGCAAAGGATTTTCCACATTGATTACATTGATAGGGTTTCTCTCCAGTATGTGTTTTTTCATGTTTCTGAAGATGACATTTTCGTGCAAAAGCTTTGCCACAGTAATTGCATTTATGTGGTTTCTCTCCAGTATGTGTTCTTTTATGTATTTGAAGAGCATTATCATGAGCATAGGATTTACCACATTGATTACATTCATAAGGTTTCTCTCCAGTATGTGTTTTTTCATGTTTCTGAAGATGACATTTTCGTGTAAAAGCTTTGCCACAGTGATTGCATTTATAGGGTTTCTCTCCAGTATGTGTTCTTTTATGTATTTGAAGAGCATTATCATGAGCAAAGGATTTCCCACATTGATTAATTTCACAGGTTTTCTCTCCAGTATGTGTTTTTTCATGTTTCTGAAGATGACATTTTTGTGTAAAAGCTTTGCCACAGTGATTGCATTTATAGGGTTTCTCTCCAGTATGTGTTCTTCTATGTCTTTGAAGAGCACTGTGATAAGCAAAGCATTTACCACATTGATTACATTGATAGGGTTTCTCCCCAAGATGTGGTCTTTTATGTATTTGAAGAGCATTATCACGAGCAAAGGATTTCCCACATTGATTAAATTCACAGGTGTTCTCTCCAGTATGTGTGCTTTCATGCCTTTGAAGATGTTTGTTAAAAGCAAAGGCTTTAATACATTGATTATATTCATAGGGTTTCTCTCCAATAAGTGTGCTTTCAGTCCTTTGCAGATGCCTGTCATATGTAAAAGCTTTAAAATCCTGATTATACACAGAATGTTTCTCTCCAGTATGATTTATTTCAGACCTGCAAGAATATGTGAGACACGTAAGAGCTTTACCATTTCAATAAACCATTGATCTTTGTATCTCTATAAATAAATTTTACAATTTAGTTCAATTGTAAAGTGGAATCAGATCTTAAGGTTTTATCACTGGGTTTACACTCATGTTGTTACCCTTAATTTTGGGTTGTTTTGCATCTTTCAAAATGTCTATGATGGAAAGATACTTTATTAAAGAGTTCACATTTACAGAATCTTTTCTATATGAGATTTTTTTCACATATTTGTAGGAAAATGGCAAAATTCAGATACAGACATGTGTTATAGAAGATAGAGCTTCTCCTAACAACTGCTCCTTGACTCTTATTTGTATTTGTAAATGCCCATCTCAGTAAAATTAGCACAGCCACAGCTAAGATTATGAGTAACACTATCTTTACTATGGACTGTGCTTATTAGAAGGTTTGAGGGATGGACTTATCACCTCTTCAACATGTATACCTTTTGTAATATGATTGGTGTAAAATTAATGGTATGACAGTTCTATAGAATATCTCTCATTGAGCTATGTATGATTCAAATTGTGATATCTGTTAAGGCATTGTTATGGTGATATCTGGTAAGGCATTGTTTCTTGTCTTCTTTCTTAAAAGAATGTCTTGGAAATGCAATTCACCTACTTGAAATTGAGGTTTATGGTTATGTGAGATTTTAATAATCATCAATCAACATAAAGCTGAGTTTATTTACACTATGGGTTAGTGTAAAAACTCCAGGACACATTACAATTTCTTCAGAGGCATAATTTTATCAGATTGCACATGATAATTACCTTTTATGTCCTCTAGAACTTTGAAAATGTTCTTCAATATTATGATCTTCCCAACTGTATCCTACAATATAGTAGAAAATGTATGATATATTATAGAAATTTGTGCAAAATTAAAATTACTATCTTTACTGTACCTCAGAATCATGTCTAATTTATGCACCTCATTCTTCTTTCTCAATCAAATTACAGAAGAACATCAAAAACCAAGGAACAGTTGTCCCCTTATTTAGAAACATGATGGAAAATTCAATTTTACCTATGATAGTAAGGCTGTGGTAGATGTCCAGCATCACATCTTCATAGAGCTTCCTCTGTGAAGGATCCAGCAATGTCCACTCTTCCCAAGTAAAGTCAACATGCACATCATCAAAGGTTATTGCATTCTAAAATGACCCACACATGTGTACAAAAGAAAGTATGTTAATGGCAACATTGAAAATATACACTTCTTTGACAGTATAGTCATATAATTCTGGTACTCCTTAAACTTATTCAATTAAATAGACATTATAAATATTAAATAGTCACTTTGGAAGAAACCTGGATAAAAGGTTCAGTTCTATCATTTCTGTACCTTGTGAATGGGTATCATCTTGCAAGAGAAATGCCTATTAAACAAGTAATTGTAAGCAGATAAGTAAGCAGATCAACTGTACAGAGTATATAGGGGAAAAATTGTATAAACAATTATTAACTACAAAAAAGAAAAATAAAATAGACAGGCTGTGTATATTGGCTCATGCCTTTAAATGCTACAATCAGAAGTCAGAGGCAAGTAAATCTGCCTTAGAGTTGAATGCCAGTATAGTCTATGCAGTCAGTACCAAGAAAGCCAGAAGTACATATTAAGACCATGTCTCCCATGCAAAAATCAGTCAAAAAGCAAACAAAAAGTAGAAAGACTCAGAAGGTCTTAGTGATGTAACTACAATGAGTTCTATATTTATCTTCCAAAAACCTGCACTACCCTACTTTTAACTGCAACATCATTAAGATTTTACTAAAAGTCACTGCATGTTTAAACACTTACAAATGGGCAGATATAAACCTTAGGAAACAGAGACTCCTAGGACAGAGAGGGCCAGAGGAAACAAGCTCCACCAGGAGCAGAAGCCAGGAGCAAATCCAGCCCTGGGAGCCAACCCAGTTCTGGAACACTGACAGACCAGGATTGAGCCTATGATCTGACTCAGAGTCTGCGATCTTCACCGGAACAAGAGTGGGACTGAACCAGCTACCTGGGACACAGAGAGAACAAGCTCCACCAGGAGCAGAAGCCAGGAGCAAACCCAGTCCAGGGACATGGGTGGATCAGGAAGGAGCCAACGACCAGATCCAGAGTCAACAATTTCCATCAGAACAGGTACAGGGGAGTAAACGCTGAGCGAGTGAACCAGAGCCAGAGACTGCTGAGGGTCGGGTCATGAATCTGGGATCTTCAAGGGAGTAGACCTAAGCCAACACCCCGGTGGGTCTGGGCGAGAGTCTAGGACCTCCCAGGAACTAGGCCTGAGCCAGGACCTCTGCTAGTCTGGGTGTGAGTGAAGCTGGGTCCTCTGAGGGGATAGACAGGAACCAGAGATCTCGGCCAGACCAGGAGTGAGTCTGGGACCTCAAAGACAGTAGGCCTAAGCCAGGATCTCTGTGGATTTGGGCATTTGTCTGGGACATCAAAGGGAATAGACAGGAACCTGGAACCCTTGCAGGTCCAAGTGCAAGTCTGGGGCTCTGAGGAAGTAAGCAGGTCCTCTGCGATTCTGTGCACACCCGAGTCTGGGACTTTCCAGGCAGTAGACAGAAACCAAAAACCTTTCCAGGTCCAACTCCAACCTGCAGGAGGGAATCCAGACCAGGATACAGGTCAAAGCCGGTAATCTAGGCCAAAGTTGTCCTGAGGCAAGGAACTCCACCTTAGGTAAGAAATTCCATAGGAGTGGAACTGAATGAGAGTCCTACAAGAGCAGAAGTCAGGAGCAAATCCAGCCCTGGGAGCCAACCCAGTCTCAGAACACTGTCAGATCAGGACTAAGCTAGCGACCAGAACCGGAGAACCGGAGTCAGTGATCTCTACCAAAACAGGTCCAACTCCAAGCCAGGGACTTCTGCAGGAGGAGATCCAGACCAAGATTTACAGAAACAGATCAAAGCCAGAAGCCTAGGCCAAGTAGACCTGAGACAGCAAACTCCAAGGGAGCAGAGCAAAGCACAGGAGCACTGAGCTATCTCCAGGAACAGGAATAACTAACGGGGTAACTAGAACTGTGACCCAGACTGTACCATGAGGAACAACTATCTGAGCTTTGGATTCACTGGCACCTAGAAGATGATTCAACAGAATCTCAGACAGCCCCAACCACATCTATTAGAGGAAAAGATGAGTAGAAAAGGTAACATCACATGCTTTACCACAAAGAGAAACATGACACCAGTAAAACCTAAAGACCCTACAAAAGCAAGATCTGAACAACCAAATATGGATGAACCAGAAGAAAATTATCTAAAAAATAACCTCAAGAGAATGTTTGAAATTCTTAAAAATGAAATGAGAATTTCCCTTAAAGAAATGGAGGAAAAAACAAACAAAAAATTGGAAGATATCAGCAAATCACTCAAAGAAAACCAAGAAAAAGAAACCAAACATATAAAAAAAAGTATTCATGACTTGAAAACTGAGATAGAAACAATAAGGAAAACACAAGCCGAAGGAATTATAGAAACATAAATTATGAGAAAAAGATCAGGAACCACAAATGCAAGCATGAATAGCAGAATACAAGAAATGGAAGAGAGAATCTCAAGCACTGAAGATACAATAGAGGAAATAGACTCATCAGTTAAAGAAAACATTAAATCTAACAAATGCTTAACTCAAAATATCCATGAAATATGGAACACCATGAAAAGGTCAAATCTTAGAATAATAGGTATAGAAGGAGAAGTTCAACTCAAAGGCACAGAAAATTTATTTAACAAAATCATAGAAGAAAACTTTCCCTACCAAAGAAAGATATGCCTATGAAGATACAAGAAGCTTACAGAACACCAAAAAGACAAGATCTCCTGAGTGTTGCATGGAGAGCAGGGGCCCTTTTGTTTGTCCCAGCCACTTGTTAGCTTACACCCAAAATAACCACACAGAAATTGTATTAATTAAATCACTGCCTGGCCCATTACCTCTAACCTCTTTCTGGCTAACTCTCACATCTTGATTTAACCCATTTCTAATAATCTGTAGTTAAACCACGAGGTAGTGGCTTACCGGGAAAGATTCAATATGTCTGACCTGGCGGCTCCATGGCAGTTCTCTCACTCTGTTTTCTTCCTCCCAGAATTCAGTTCTGTCTTCTCCGCCTACCTAAGTTCCGTCCTATGAACTAGGCCAAGGCACTTCCTTTATTCATTATCCAATGAAAGCAACACACAAACAGAAGGAACTCCTATACCACCTGAGTAAATTGGGAGCATGGGGACCTTGGGGGAGAATTGAACTGGGGAGGGGACAGGGAGGGAGCAGAGAAAATGTAAAGCTCAATAAATATTAATAAAAAATAAAATAAAAAAGGGAAAAAAGAAAACCTTAGAAACAAAATGTTGACCATAAACAATCAACACAGATTAGAAGAGATATTTCATTAGCAAAGAGCTCTTACTGATCTTGCCTATAGGTGGGGTCAATTACTTGTATTTACTTCAAGAAAGACACTATCAATTATTACATGTTTAGGGTTTTTGAAACCATCTTTTGATCCTTGTGAGGACCAGGAACCCACATGCTAAATTCCCATGCTTACAGGTAAAGTACGTATTTTCAGCACATTGATTGGGCATCCTTTTCTGCCCCATCTCAGAAGAGTGATGAGGATGGACCAGCTGTAGCCTCACTATGCCTGCCATTTTCAATTTTCAGAGTCGGTTGACTGTAATCTTGATGCTTATATGTATGTGTGCTTATAGCCAATCCCAGGCATCCAGCCTCCTGAACAGCAATAAAACTGGACTATTGGGAATATTTTGGAAGTGTGACCAAACTGGTGAACACAAGAGTCCTTAAGTTGTTCTATGCTTTACAGTTAGGGCCTTCATCATCCTCTTCATTCAATAGCTTTGGTAACTTCCAGCATGTGATTGCCATCAGACTCTAAACAAGGACTTGCCTCCAGAGGATAATGGGAAGAACAGTAGAACAGTTAACCCCCCCCTTTTTTTTAAAGATTTATTTGTTTGTTATGTATACAACATTCCATGTATGCCTGCACACCAGAAGAAGGCACCAGATCTCATTTCGGATGGTTGCGAGCCACCATGTGGTTGCTGGGAATTGAACTCAGGACCTCTGGAAGTGGTTAAGTGCAAGTGCTCTTAACCTCTGAGGCATCTCTCCAGCCCCAGCAGTTAACCCCTTTATCTCTGAACATGGAATAAGATAAATTTCAAGATGCTGGTCTACATTTTTATGCTACTAAAACAATCAGCTATATAAATAATTAACTGAAGGCCTAAGTCACAAAACAATCCCACACCAGTCTGGAATTATGATTAATAAAAGGGTTATTTATTTAAAGGGAACACTTACAGATCACTGTCCTAGACAACAGCCCTCTGAGGAAACAGGAACAGAGTCTAGCAGCTGGAAGCAGGAGCCAGAAGCAAGAGAGGTAGAGCAGGGCTACCGCTGCTTTTTAAAGCAAAAGAGACCATGCCCAAATGGGCTGGTATCTTAAAGGCTATTGGCTAAGGAAGCGGAAGGAGCTCCCATAGCATGTAACAGTTTAATACACAGGAATGTGATTATAGCAATTAACCTCAGTCTGTCACTCCAGTATTACACTCAGCAAATATCATTCTGTTGTCTCAGGATTGCTTTTCAAAAGGTTCTCGGGGGCTTTTGAACAAAGAATTGAACAAAGAATTGGTGGATTCCACAGGCTCCTTTCACTAGGCTTAAAAATGTTGTCACCACAGAATGAGACATTCTAGTCACTGACCTATTTTTACTGAGGAAAAAAATTGGTTTTTTTTGTTGTTACTGTTCTTATGGATTGCATTTATATTTAAACCATTCTGATTGCTAACTAGAATACCTCTATTCTTGGTAAATTAGTATAGGTGTAAAATATTTAAAACAAAACCCTGTATTTCTTTTAAAAAAATATTCATTTTCATTAAAAAATTTAAAACAAAAGCAATAGGCAAGATGAAGGTGATGCACATGCTGTGTGATTATTTTGGGCCTAAGCTAGCCAGGTGACCAGAAAAAAACAAGCAGACCTCCCTCCAACAAGAACTAGTACAACATGGGTTATCCTCCTATATTTGGCTTCTAAGTAGTGATGGAAGCTACCATTCTTGGACCAGAGTTGCAGCAGGCTCTTGTAACAAGTTGCCTCTTAGGATTAGGGATCAAGTTGTCTATTCCTTCCATAAACTGAAGGATTTAATGGAGGGAATCTTACACTTAAGGTACCTTCCTAGGACTGAAAAGGGCCTTCTATTTAATAGTGATAAAGTTCTTGAAATTTCGTCTTGCCTCTACTGTACCACAGGAAGGCCATTAGAAACTACCGATCCTGATGTTCTCTACAGAAAGGATTTTTATTTCTTTCTGTACCACATGATGCTTTTCCACTGTGGAACTGGCTGATTCATCAGTAATAAACACTCAACAAAATCAACACTTTGTCAAGGAAATCAGCCAATTGCTTTTAATTCAGTCTTACTCAATTTCTCAGGGAATGGAAGAATAAGAATGATTTGGGAACAAAATATCATACAAATTACATCTAGCTAAATTTTTCACAGAGCCTATTTCCCACTGAAATCTTATGGCCTCAAGCTCCACTATATGCATTACTTTCAACACTCCCATATTCCTAGCCCTACCTAATTCCTAGCTGATTAAGGGTCTGTGTGCAGCTTTCTATGGTTTTGCCATCTGAAGTCTTAATATCTTCAATGTTACTCCAAAATAAAACACTTCGTATTCTACCTAGCAACAAAATTAACTTTTGGTGTACTACATTTTATTCTAACTTCCTTGCTTCTTGCTGTGCTCAAATTCTCGAACCAAAAGCATCTCAAATAATAAACAGTTTTATTTGTTGACATTGCCAGATCACAACTCACAATTGTGGGAGCTCACAGTAGACATTCAAGCTAAGAACTGTAGGTAAAAGTCACACGTTTCTGGCTTTCTCTCTTGCTTGGTTACTGTCTCATGCTCAGCTTGCTTTCTTATCCATTTCAGGCCCACTTGCACAGGGCATTATAGCCTCAGTGGAAGAGCCTTCCAAGGTCAATCAATAGTTTCTCACAAACATGGTAACTAGCAATTCTGCTCTGGACTTGTTTGTTTATTAACATGTGTTCCCAAGAACAAACTTACTGTGCATGTATGGCAATGCGAAACAAGCTGACGAATCATCTCAAGAGCTCACACATACACACAAATGACCTTTGTTAAGTAATTACCGGCACCTAAAGCCAGCGTAAATATATTGTCTTGTGTTGTTGTTTTTCAAACTTACAAAGACAAATTCAAAATTACTTCTGAACTATCCTAGTTCAGCATCAGGAGTTGAGAGATTTTAGTGCTTCAAATAATTTTATCTAAAGCAACAGTGACTGCAATTACCCATGTGTACACTGGTCTACGCAGCTACTAACATCTGTTTGAAACTTCTTAAGTGCTAAACATTAGCTAGATGCCTCTGCCACCGGACAAAGTTGGCAATGAAAATGCCTACAAACTAGAAAACCATCCACTGGTTCATGCAGAGAATAGAAAATTTCTTAAAGTATAAAAAGTAAAGCACACCTATACTAGTAAATAATCCCTCTACTGGGAAGACTCCACATGATGCCAAGGTGAGATTTCCTCCTTCTGCGAAACTCCTTAGAGCTGCGGATTACAAACACCTACATTAAACCAGTTTTACTTAAAATTCCATTCTCTACACCCCATCTCCTAACTTCTAAGCTTCAGAGTAACTCAGAAGGTGTTGAATAAGCTCTTTGGTGATCCTGACAAGCAAGCAAATACGGTTACCATTACTCCACACTTGTGGAAATTTTGTTTTTAAATCCTCCATATCTAGCACGGAAAATATGTGAATAGCACAATGGAGGTGAACAAAAGCCCTCAGTCTCTGCAGACTTGAATACTGCTTTACTCACTTTCTCAGAATGTAGAGAGAATGAGAAAGATTTGGGCCAATGTATCACACAATTGACCTCTAGCTACATTTCTTATCGAGTCTTATAAGCAACAGTGCTAACTTACCAGGTCAAGTCACCTGATAAGGCCACAAGGAATGAAGCCAGGTTTAGGTTAGAGAGGCCACAAAAAGATGATGCTGTGATTGTTTTATTGACAGCAATCAGACTTTTATCCCTTTATCAAAAAATTAGATATTGGAAATTTCCAGGATGCATTTGTAGTTGCCTTGACAGAAGGAAGTTTATAAGCTGTACATGATACACAAGATTAATGTCTAAAACCAATTGTCCTTCCTTGACTACTAAGGGATCATACAGGAAACACAAAGTAACCCAAATGCTGCACTGCTTGGGGGTGCATCAGTCTCTCAGGAACTGGAAGGCACATTGTGCTCCAGAAGCCATGAACTTTAACTTGAAAAACCTATGACACATATTGCTCAAGGATGGTAGGCCAGGCCAGCGCCATGGTTCCCTGCAGAGCCTATTGCCCACTAAAATCCTATGACCTTGAACTCCACCCCCTTCCATTACTCTCAACATTCTAAAGCTGCAGGTCCTATCAGAATAGCTTATTGGGCTCTCTGAGCAGCTTTCCAGGACTTTTGCCATCTAAAGTCCTACTGTCTTCAACATTCCTACAACAGGCAACATTCCCACAACAGTCAACATTCCCAGGTCCTTTGCAGCAGCAAAATCACATTTGAAGTAGCATTTTGTTCCAACTTTCTTCTCCGTGGCCGTCATTAAAGTCTCTAACCAAAAGCAACTCAGATAATGAACAGGTTTATGTGGTTGATACCCCTAGTTCACAGTCCCTCCTTGTGGGAGATTAGGATAGAAACTCAAGCTAATAACTCAAGGCAACACATGGGAAACATGGTTTCCTGGCTTTCTCTCTTGCTTAGTCACTGTCTCAGGGTCAGCTTTTCCTCTAATCCAGCCCAGGACCACATGTTTAGGGATATTGACAACTCAGTGGAAGAGCCTTCTAGCATCAATCAGAATCAACACAACCTATCTCAGACACAGTAACCAGATATTCTGATTGGGTACAACCTCAATTGATGTTCTCTTGACAGTGAGGTTAATTAGGACAAAGAGACAATAGTATATGAGGTTTTAAAGATTCAAAATCCATGTCTTAATAATTAATAATAGCAATCACTTATGCAGCAAAAACTCAAACATGAAGATAGCAACAACTGGAAAAACTTGAGATGCCGGGAAATGGGAATATGCAAGCCTTTAAGTTCAAGAAGAGATGCTATCCACAGAAAGATCTCAAATCAAAAAAAACTCAAAAAACTCATAACAAGAAATATTATGAATACAAAATTGGTAAAGGTATATTATTTTACAGAAAACAAACAATATATAATTATATTACTATTTAAAATCAACAACATATATGGCACCACAAACAAAACAACACAGAGAGACCTACAAATATCTATTATGGTTCCTTAAACAAGAACTGTAAGAGCCCAATCAAAGTCAAACCCTAGCTAATCACTGCCACCACTCATCCTGGGCACTCGCTTCTCTCCTTTACCAATCATAGAAAACTGCTTGGGCAAGGAGGTTGTTCCACCAAAACTGAAGATTTGCTCGAAGCCTTCTCATGCAGTAACTCTGTAGAAAATAGTTTTGACTACTAATAGGATCTCATGCTCTTGTGATAAAGAAAAGCATGTCTGTTAGGATCACTTAGACACCATGTTGTGTTCTGTGATAGACAACTGCCTGTAGCGTGCATCAGAGTAAGGAAATGAAAACTTTTGAAAACAAAATTTAAGATAAAAGGCTTTTTTTAAAAAAATTAGTATGCACTTAAAGCACCTTGCTTTCCTCTCATTGCTTTAGAAGTCACAAGCACTTTTGAAAACAAGTTCCTACTACTTTCTGTGTGTGTTTGTGTAGGAGACAGACCATCTTCTACATCTACACTGGTGACCTGCAAAAGGAGGTGGTGTCAGATCAATGGGATCTTGAATGGCAGACAGCATGAGCTTCCCAGTGTGACTGCTGGTATCTGAAGTCAGGTTATCCCCAAGGAGAATATGTGCCGAGTCACCTTCAAAGACACATAACAGTTTTTATTCAATTAACCAAAAGCCTTTCACTGATTAAAAACAACAAGAACATCAAAAATAATAATAAAAGAAGAGAAGCAAATGAAAATTGAGAACACAATCCATCAATATAAGATGCTGTGTAGGGTAAATCTGCACGTTCATGGGAAGACAACCCAAAGGCAATGCCCAACAATTTCTAAGAGGAAAGCTGATTACACAGCTCCCTCCACAGCTGAAACACTCAGAATGCTCAATGGATTATCAAACACCAGTACACAGACTGACACAGTATGACGTCTATACTTACAACAAAGCTACACCAAACAAGAATATTTTTTAAAAAAAGATGTTTTTGATATTTATGAAAGACTAAAGCAGGTGGAGAGAAATAGCCAAGAACAAAGGAAGGGAAATATAGTCAATTTTTAATCCAGAGACCAAAGGAAACTCAGTCAGGAAAAGTGTGGTCTTGACCAATCTTACCTAGCTCTCTATGAGTCCATGTGTATAGAAATTTAATAAATACAGAGTTCACAACTTCTACAAATTAACTCAAGGTGACGCTTACACTGTTATGTTTCTGACCTCCAGCCATTAATATTTGTTCCAAAGACAGATGCCCCATGCTCTAAAGCTCTCTATGCAAATGGAGGCGATCCCCTGCTATGGCTCTGCAGCCTCCTATGGCCTGTTGTGGTTTCAGGTAAATCCTGTACCACTAAAGCCTAATCTCAAAGCAACAAAGAAGAAAAATTTAAAATCTGCCACATGATTGCACAAGATGAGCAATCTGTTCTATTGACCTGCACAATACCATAAAAGCCTGCTATCACAAGCATCAGATCCTCCCATGCCTAGACTGCAGAGCCTCCCCCTCCCCAGGATTTCCCACACAAGGAGGCTCAGAGGGCAAGTTCACTGCCAAGGTCTCTACAAGGACCGACAGACCCACAAACTGACTCAGGTTCCATCCAAGCCCCAGCAGAAATGACAAGCGCAGACTTGTGCTGAGCACCACACACTCACTGTGGCATGACTTGTGGTCTCTTTACAACTCCCTACAGCCAAAGCACAGGAGAATCCTGGGAAAAAAACCTGCAAGCTAATGTTCCTAATACTAAGCCTTGACAGAGTACCTCATTAGCTGGGCCACACAACTGGGTCTCATAATAATAATCTCTCCCTACTGGATGAGGAGAGATCAAATGGCTCAGACAGCACAGGAGTTCCCAGCTCTGCCCTCCCAACCCAGCAGGCAGGGCCCTAGTCTAGAAAGTTTGTATTTTAGTATGTTATGGCCAGATCACGGAGACCTCCCAAAACCAACTAGGAGACCCAAGTTTTGCATGTAAAAGCAAAGAAGGGAGAAGCCGAGCAAGGAAGTCAGGACCGCAAGGGGTTGGTCCACCCACTGAAGCAGTGTGCCTGTTCTAATGGGAGTTCACCAAATCCAGCTGGACCGGGACTGAACGATCAAACCGGACCCTCTGAATGTGGCTGACAATGGGGGCTGACTGAGAAGCCAATTGATAAAGGCACTGGGACTTGTTTCTACTGCTTTTGGGACCCTAGTCTATTTGGATGCGTAGCTTCCTAGGCCTGGATGTGGGGAGGAGGGCCTTGGACTTCCCACTGGGCAGGATTCCCTGCCCTCTCTTAAGGAGGGAGGGGGAGAGTGAGTGCGGGAAAAGGAGGGGAATGAGAGGAGGGGAGGAAGTGTAAATTTTTGAATGGAAAAATAAAATACAAAGCAAAAAAAAAAAGAGCCTTTATTCTACACAAGTTTGCAAACTCAGCACTGGAGTGATCAGAGAGCTCTGAGCTCAATTGGTGTTGGGTTTTTATAATAGCAAAGGTGGGGGTCAAGGGATTTCTAAGGTTCAGGACCCCTGATTGGCTGACATTTGTCTAGGGCGTCCTGGTGAAAAGAGTTGGGTGTGTGCTGGCAGATGATTCTATGGACAATGGTTGGAATGTTAGGAATTTCCTTAGGATGATCTGTTCCTGGGTGGTGCCTGGGCTGTCTCAGTTTGTGGTCTTTCTTGGAACCAGGTATTGCCTTCCGGTCAACTACTGAGACTCGAGCTTGTCATGGCTGGGTTCAACAAGTAGATATTCTTCTACACTCCCAGAGTATTTCCCTTTCCTTGTCCAGGGCACAGGGTCCTTTGTGTGCACATTATATTACACACTCAGTGTCCAGTGCAGCCAACCCTTTGCTTTTTAGTTGGGAAGTCCTGCAGTCAAACATAAGTCCCATTCAAACAGTGATCCTCTATTTTAGTTGAATTCGTATAACTGCAATAATTTGGTTACATGATAAGGAAGTCCTTTACCCAGATTCTTGATTGCCCTTGTCTGTGTATCCCAAAAAATGGGCACTCAGGATATTATAGAGCATCCACCTTGATAATATCAACTACTGCCAAAGCAGGGAAGCTCTCCATCTCCTTCCTGCCATTCCCTTTCTGTGCTGTGCCTGCATCAGCTTCAAAACTGATCAGTGAACTCAGTTCCTGCACACGTCCTTCTTCATCTGTAACTCCCCAGGAAAAGCCAGAGAGGTTGGTGGACATTCATTCCCTGGTCTCTGATCCTTCTCACTGACCAGTCAAGGCCCAGCCTGGAAGGAGTTGCAGAAATGTATACCCAGCCCTGGGCAGGAGAGGCAGGATTGAGTGTTCAAAGTAATTCTCAACTTCATAGCTCCAGGAAAGCCTGGGCTACAGGAGATATTGTTCTCAACACAAAGAAATAAACCAATAGCACTTCAGAAAACGGGAATGAAATTTTTAATGATCAAGAAAATTTGGTGCTTGGCAGGGGTGGTGTTTGCCTTGAATCCCAGCATTCAGGAGGCAGAGGCAAACAGATCCCTGTGCGTTGTAGGCTAGCCTGGTCTAGAACTAGATCTAGGTCAGCCAGAGCTGTTACACATGGAAACCCTGACTCAAAAAACCAAAAGCCAAGGGAAAAAAAGGAAATGTTGGAGAATGGAAGCAAATAGAGATAAAAGCAATAATGCACTTAACAATAAATGGTCAATTCACTTATTTAAAGGATAAAATAGTGTATTTTAACATTAAAAACTGAGGTATACTGACTTTGAAAAGGGGTAGGTCCTATCCTAGTAGAGGGAAGGCCATTACTAAGGGGCTGATTGTTTTTGACTATATATATATGCACATGGTGGCTGCTGAGATCTGTAACCTGACACACAGAGTTACAAACACTCAACGGCCTGTTTCTCAAACCCCTGGGCTGACATAAATGTGTGAAGCAGGACGGAACAGATCCGCAGAGGAGAGCTCCCCAGTTGCAAATTCAATATTCATTGACTCAAGGTAATTTTCCCAAATTGTACACCCTGCAATGTGGCCGGTCTTTACTCACATGACATGACTTGATACATGCTGGGAAATTACAGATTAATTCCTCTTGTCACACTCAGGGCCTTTTTTATACTGAAGACTCCAGCAGCTGACTGCCTGCCCTGTTTCCCTTCACAGTGTATACAATACACTGTTCCTTCTGCTGTGGTGTGAAGGCAGAAGCCATGCTCCACATGCAAGCCCTTTTCCTGTAAAGGACAGTTGACTACTTGACTCAATGGATAATATTAAATCTCTGAGGTGGTACATGCATTTAAGTTAAGAATTTTAGATGTGTAATATTGAGGACAATAAGGTCATGGCCCTGGAGTGCAGCAGTCTGCACTCAAGGCGACCTGAGAGGGTGGAATAGTGCTCGTCACAGACACACATGTGTAAAAGGCTGGAAATGCGGCTGCTCTAGAATTACTATGTCTTCCCAGGGAGAAATCACTCCACACAATTAGGAGATTAATAGAGAAAAATCTCTGTAATGAGCCTGCACCTATCTCTGTCTAAAGCTCAAAGAGGAGCAGCACAGACAGATTCTGCATTCCACATTTGCTGTCATCCGTAATTTCTCTAAGGGTCATGTGCCAGGCTACACTCTGAACAATTTAGACAGGGACAGGAGACTGCAGGTCCAGTCACCTAGGCAGATGGGAGATTTACACAGCAAAGTCATTATCAGGAATATTTCTGAAGGACACCAGTGACCCGATACAGCAGGTCATTCTTCAGTGACAGGATCCTGGGGTAAAAGTGCCAGGGAATGAGAAAGACAGGAAATTGAAGGTGGAAAAGATCAAAGCAGGGATGGGAAGGAAGGTTTGGCACAAGCTACGTCTCAGGCCAAGTAAGCTCCTTAAGAAGAACAGCATCTAGTATACGACGGCTAGGGCGGAAATGGAAAGCAATGGGGAACTGCTATGAAGTCAGCAGAAAGCAGAAAATGGGGCAAACTCAGGACGAGGCTAATCAAACATTGGTGAGAGAGGGAAGCACACAGTATCTCAAGAACATTCCTGACTGAGCCTACAGTGGCCTTGGGGCTGACAACCACAGTTCCACGCACTGGGAAGACCTTGGCTCTCAGGATTAAAGGAACCCTCCACAAAGACCCAGGCCCCAGACCAGTACCAGATCTAAATTCCTGGTTTTAGAAAACAAAAACTCTGTTTTTCTTTTCTTTTTTTTTTTTTTTCTCAACACATCAAGACTTAGGCAAAGTTTCCAAGGCCTAGAACCCGGGCTGTTATTCCTTGTAGGAAGAATGTGTCTCCTCCCTGCCTGAGGTCATAAGTGAAAGTCTTGTTCAACCAGACCAGTCCTTAACACAGCAATATTTTGCTTTTCAAATAGTTGTCACGTGGTGTCATATTGCTCATCTCTCAGAACTATGCTCTTCTCAAGAAGAAAACTGGACCTTTGAGGCCCACCAGGCCATCAGTCAGGTTGTGACCCTGAAACACCTCCCCGAGCGGCGTGTTAGATGCCTGTGATGTGATACAGGGACGGGCCTAGAGGCAGATTTTCGGTCACAGGTGTCTCCTTTGTAAGAGTTTGGAGCCAAATGCCTGAACAATCTAGGTGGAAAAAATAAATACCCTAGATTTCTGATTCCCCCCAAGTCTGGTTAGCATACACTTAACTTTGGGGTGTTTTAGAGGCAGCCCTCCCTCAGCTAAATTCTACTTTTTGTTATTTACTGGCTCCTAAGCATTGGTAACTCCTTTATATAACCAAGTCAACTCTTCTACATCACACAGAGCTAAGAAGTGGAGTGCTACCCAACACAAAACATGCCTTTTACAACCTCCACAAAATTAATCACAAATGGACGTTACATGTAAAGGTTCAATGAAAAGTGCTCTCCTTCTAGAAGATACTGGGGAAACCTCTCCCGGTTTGGCAATCTGCCTTCCACAGATGCATCAAAATCACGGTGTTGTGGACGACAAGTAAGTTCCTAGATGCAATTACCTGCTCCCAAATGCTCTGAACAGATGTAGCTCACAGAGCAAAGTTATTAAGAGGCCTGTGTCTGATTCCTGGGAGTTGCATGGACCATGTTGGAACTCACAGGGCCGGCAATCGGGATGCCGATTTCCACACAGCCCCGGGAAGAACCAGACTAACTTGCTCCTGCACCTCCCCATCCGTTTTTCCCCATCTGGGAACAGCAATCCCTTGCTCACCATGTCGTGGGTTCCCTGCTCGCCCATGGTCCCCTCACAGCTCCCGGCATCAGCGCGTGTACCACAGCACGCTAAAACCCTTGCGCCAGCTCTTTGGCAATACAAGCAGCAACGCGGCTTCCGGAAAACCTTGCACCAGTTCTGACCGGCAGTTAGATCTGGAAGCCCTGATTGGCTAGTGAGTCCTGAGAGTACAGTTCTGACTGGCAGTTAGGCCTAGAGGTTCTGATTGGCTAGTGAGAGCTGAGTGACAAGAACAACTCTCTGGGCGTTACTTTGTGCTTACAAACACAGCGCAATGGTCTTTGACCCCGCCTTCCACCCCAGACCCAGCCCTTTTCCAGATTCAAAGAGATAAGTATTTCAATGACACGCGTCCCTGGCTACAATTGCTGGCCCCGCTATCTTCCCGCATCCATGGGCACTTCCCTTTCTTCCTCATGGACATAATGGTGACTAGCTTACACAGTTCTGAACAAAAAAAAAAATTCAAGGACACTCGGCTCCCGGTTTTGATGATTTGGGTGCCATGAACTCAGTTCCTAAGGATCCAGTTATCCAGATCCTCCCCACCCCCACCGCAAGCAGTAGGAGCAGAATCCCCTGCCCTCCATTATTCCCCGAAATAGAGCCACCCCAGAATCTTATCAGATTGCTAACTCACTCTAGCATCACCACCTGGGAAACAGATCCTCTAAGAAGAAAACTGGCCCCTGGTTCCCTCCCTGGGACCCATCTGCCCAGGGCCTCTCTCATGCTGGCGTGATTCAGATGGAGCCCTGGGAGAGGAGGGACATCTGAGTCTGAATCCTCTGTCTTTAGTCAAACACCCACTTCTTCTGGGCAGTGAGGAAGCTGGAATGTGACATCTCTACGGCCTTCTTTGTGGGCATTGGCTCTGACGCTAGTAACTGCCTCTCCCAAAGGTCGGGGGCATTGTGAGACCGAAATGGAGTAAGCTATAATCAAAACATTTTCAAGCCTGGTGTGATGGTGCATTCCTGTAGTTCCAGTATTTGGGAGGTTGAGGCAGGAGGACTGACATAAATTCCAGGCCAACATGTGCTGCACAGTGAGACCCGACTTCCAAACTGAGAACAAGGGCTGGAGAGATGGTCGCATGGGGAAGAGCGAGCTTGAGAACCCGGCCCTTCCCTCAATGTGGAGTGGAGTGATCCCCTGTCCCGTGAGTGGAAGGATACCCGGAATATTAACAACTTTAAAGAGAGATTTAAGGACACAAAAAAAAAAAGATGTTTGTTCTGTGGCTTCTCACTGAGGTCAGGTGAACTGAAGGAATTTCTACCTGTTTGCCACAAGCACTTCAGAGAACAGGAGAGAAATTCAGGGACCAGATAAGAAAATATAATGATAGATCTGTCTCCCACCAGAAAGCTGGATGATGGCTCCATTGCTTTTGAAGTTTTCTTCTATAATTCAGGACAAACTCTTTTCTAAAAAGTGCAGTCTTAGTGTAAGTTGACTATTTAGAGAAAATGAAGCTAGAAAGCCTGTCTTTATGAGTACTGTAGTGGCGTTTCAATTGTAATAAATAGTGTTTGACTGATGATCTGAGAACAAAACACTGATCACCCTTAGGAACAGATAATGGTAACACACACCTTTAATCCCAGTATCCACAACGGCATGTCCCCACAGTAGTTGCCATAGAAACCAGGTGATCTATGACTTTAATCATGGTGGTACATGCTTTTAATCCCAGCCCTAGAGAGAAATATAAAACAGGAGGAAACAACTCTCAACAAAAAGTCTCATTTTCAGATTTCTGGAGGCAGGATCACCATTTTGGACTGAGGTTGAGGTAAGAGCCAGTTGCTGGTTTCTTTGCTTTTTGGGTCTTCACCCCAGTTTCTGTCTCTGAGTTTTGATTAATTGTGCTTCAATTGGCACCAAACTTTTTGGGACATGAGTTCACAAAAAACCAATTTGCCGGAGACATTTTAGCTACTGGACCCGGGTTCTTGTGCTCATGATGCCTATGATTGATTAGCTGGACAGTGTGCCATGTGCAGAGGGCAGGAGTCCTGTGTTGACCAGTGTTTGATTTTTAGGAAGTTGAAGAAGTCAAAATCAGATATAGTAAAAATAAAATATGTGGTCATTTTTATGGCTACCAATAACACAGAAGAGAAAATATTAAAGGAGGTAGAAATGTTGTATAGTAGCTCAGTACATATTTCATTTCATTGTCAATTCTCCACAACTAAGGAGCCACGATCCATATTTCTCCTGTTTGATTTGTTGCCGTTCTCTGTAATCCCCTAGTGGTTTATTTGTTTTCCCAAGACTTGAAATTAAAAGAACTAGAGATATGTCACATTGTTTTTGTTTCTGTTCTTAATTTGTTTCTGTTTATTCAGTTTTTCTCAAGGCAGGGTTTCTCTGTGTAGCTCTGGCTGTCTTGGACTCACTTTGTAGACCAGGCTGGCTTCAAACTCAGAGATCTGCCTGGCTCTACCCCCTGAGGGCTGGGAGTAAAACTGTGTGTGTTCAACAACTTCCAAGCTACATACACCACAATCTTTTGTTGGAGGGGGTAAAAATCATTTTACTTATTCCCTAATTCTTGTTAAAGAAATAACATTAAGTGAAAAATACCTAATCTTGGCTAAAGACTGTGAACAACCCAGGGGTATAGAAGCCCACCTGGCTCTTCCTGGATGGTCAAATTAGTCCCAAGGCCTGTGTTGAGAGGATGCTGTCCACTGGGAAGACGGAACACGATAGAGGTGGTGAGAGGGGAGGGGCATAGCTGGAGAGGGGCAGAGGAAGTTAAAATGAAGAAGTCCAGGGTTCCCTTGGGAGCAAAACGTCAATAAATGTTTTTCAGGACCACATTGGATGAGGAAGCGCTCTCTCATTTAGGAAAATGTTTTAGTCTTCTCACTGAGAGAATAAGTACCTGGGTTTTCCCGAAACTTGTTAGCCCCAGGGAGACCTATGAAAGTCATTTGTTGCAGGACTCCCTGAGTGAGTTCTAGTAAAGCACTCAAGGCTGTGAGCAGTCCTGATTTACTAGAGTGCACTGCATACCGCCGGGTCCCTCTCCTGTGTGCTCACTGACTCTAATTCTTGCATCATTCCTGTTATCCCAGTCCCACTGAACAAGGATGGCAATGCTGACTATGCTTGTCTAGGGAAAGGCATAATTGAGAAAACACTCTTAGGTGGGGTAAGCAATCCCTTTTGATACTAAGAAATTTAGGTTCCTTTCAACAGTGTTGCGGAAGTGGCAGGGCACTGACTGTGGATCCGGCCTGTAGCCGGGGCCACATGACTCGGCCAAGAGTGTGTCCTTGCTATTGACTGGATTGAAGAAAACAACAAATGACAGAACACAATAATTTCAGACAGTTAAATTAAGATACCCAGCGGGATTAATACACAGCACTCAGCACTCAATGCTTACCTGGCAGCCGAGATACTATGATCACACAGGTGATTTTCCAAAGGCAAGGCTTATTATCCATTGTACCCAGGGTGTTCTAATCTGTAGGATTTCCCCAAATGCAGGAATCTCAATTGCGTAATTTGTGGTCCTGTGGGACAGCATTTGTGCTCTCCTTTGAATATAAATAAAGAAAAAAATACACAGATCTCTATAAATTTATTAGGAGGGGGATACAATGGTCTGTCCTGTCCCTTTAAGAGGAAAGTCCACCCACTCCCCCCCCTTCCACTGAGGCAAGCAGATCTTCCTTCAGCTTTCAGCTTGAGCTCCTTCCTTTGTGTCTGTTTCCCTAGGCAGCTTCTGCCTCTATCCCTTCTCCTCTCTTCCTGGTTCTCTTTCTTCCTGCCTCTCTTCTCTTGATCCCTGTCCCACTTCTCCCTCCCTCTCCCTTTTCCCTTCTATAACCCACTAACTAGATACCCACTTTCTCTGCATAGCATGTCTCTGCCTCTCATCCATCACGAGGCTCCCTGCCTGGGACCTGCTGGCCCTTGTGGCCCACGGGCAACTCGAGGAATGCAGCATTTTACCACCATGGCGCCTCGTGGCCTGCTGCAGCCACTCAGGGAACTGCACCATTTCCTTTTTACCGTAACAGAGGAGAAGGCTGCACTTGGTAAAAAGCTAGCGATTTAATGAGATAAACATCTGTCGAGTATGTTATGGTTTCTATCATCCAGCAATTTGGCAAAATATCTAGCCACCAAATGCTGGCTGAGCATATGCTATCAAGTGGCAATTTACATAGCCACCTGGGGTCCTCGAGCCCCAAGCCACAAACCTGTAGCATAGCCACGTGATCTATGCACGAGGCAGCTAAACCTATGAAAGCCCTAGGCAGCCTTTAAAACCTGGACATGCTCAATCCACACTCTTTCTCTTCCCCTTCTTAGTGGTAACTAACTACTACCTCCCTCTCTTCCCCGGTCTATCCTTTCTCTCCCATCTCTAGCCCCTTTCTCTCCCTGCCCACCCCCATCGCTCTCTCCCTGGTATGAAATCCTATATTCAAGCATTAACAAATGACTCAAAATTTGTTAATATAAATTTTCTTAATCTAAATTCACATAAACCACCTTGGAAATACTAGAGTGTTAATCAGATACTTATAGAGGGAAAGGAGATGACATTTCCTTGTGAGACGGCACCTCCTAGGAAGGCCAGAGCACTTACACCTACTGATTCTACTGACATGACTGTTAAGGATGACCTGAACACAGATGACACCAACAGGCACAAAACCAGGAAAGGTACAAAGCTCCTGGGGCCTCAGATCTATAGAGAACAATGGAGAAGAAATGGTCTTTTCCCAGGGCAGCACCGCACTCAATGATTATCTAATACCACCGATCAGTCCTGAGATCATGCAGACACACGTAAAATTAAACTGAGCTGGTTGCATTCATACATGTAGGAGAGAAAAACAAAAATTAATGGAAAGGACATGAGAACAGGTGAGTATGTGAAAGGAGAGTAATGATGCAATTAGATTATTTCAATAAATATTAATTAGGAAAAAAGTACAAAATGGATGTTTAGCAAACCAAGGTACATATGTTTCTCATATACAAGGGGAAACCTGCCTCATAGACACTGACTGACAAGGCTCAACACACACTGGGTGCAAAATCCAGAGAGTTGAAGGGATCCCTGGAATATATTTTTGCTTTTTTGCTTTTCGAGACAGGGTTTTTTTTTTTTATACCTTTGGAGCCTGTACTGGAACTAGCTCTGATAGACCAGGCTGGCCTTGAACTCACAGAGATCTGCCTGCCTCTGCCCCCTGAGTGCTGGGATTAAAGGAGTGCCCTACCACCACCAGCAAATCTCTGGAATTTTGATAGCTAATTCAGTTAATGTAGGCAACTACATGGAACAACTTCAATGTCCATCAACCTCTCTAAAGTAAGTGGTGCTGCCAGAAGCAGACATATCTCACTGTCCAGAAAAGCCTATCTAAAAACCTTTAAAGGCCTTATTCTGAAGATTTTGGAGTGCTGAATATTATCCAATTGAAATATATCTCGCTGGAGAGATGGCTCAGAGGTTAAGCGCACTGGCTGCTCTTCCAGAGGTACTGAGTTCAATTCCCAGCAACCACATGGTGGCTCACAACCATCTATGATGAAATCTGGTGCCCTCTTCTGGTGTGCAGGCACACATGCAGGCAGAATACAGTATACATAATAAATAAATAAATCTTGAAATATATCTCTATATACCTACAAACGCTTACTAACATGACTATAAGTTTGCTTATTATAAATGATGATCTATAAATCTCTATTTCTTAACTATACATTACATCTTTAAATGAGCTATACAAACATAGTACCTTAAACAAAAGCAGAAAAACATACAGTGTAACAAGATCAACTGTAAAACTGTATATAGCATACATGGAGGCTGAACACTACGTACATAATAAACAAATCTTTAAAAAACCGAGAGAATATTTTTAAAAAATAAATAAAACTGTCTATAGACCAGGATCCATACCAATGCAGAATATTCATCCCTATATCATATCCTCCTGCAAAGAAAAACAAACATTTATAAAAAATTCTTTTGGGAATTTGGGCATTGTTTTCTTCAAATTGCTTGCTGTGGTTGGTTGGGTGAAGTACTTTTAGTATTCATGGAGACCTTTTGGTGAGTCTTGCTCTATCAAACCACATTAGCCTGGTAGGAACCCACGGGTTCTCATCTTCTGTGGAAACAAAAGCTGAGCCTCTTTTCCAAAGTCACATATCCTTAGACCTAAATTTTTAAGGCAAAATACATTTAAAGTGTTGGTTTAGCTCAGCAGCCCCCAGAATCAAATGTCTCTCTGCAGGTAAAAAATTCAAAGAAAACAGAATAATAAACACAGGTCAGACTATCTCTGTATACTCCAAAATCAGAACGCCAGATGGGAGACAGACATAGATGGTCACAGCCTACGCCGTAGTTATAGGCTCTTTCAGATCTACACAACACTGACAATGAGAATCTGTTATAAATCTATCTTTATTAAGAATTCTTAAAAATACAATCTTCTCTCATTTTACATAGTTATCCCCGGTCCACTTCATCCCCTCCTCCCTTCCCTCCAGCCCATCCAACCACCAATCCACTCCTCAGAAAGGGTAAAACTTCCCCTGGGCAGTCAACAAACTCTAACACTTCACATCAAGGAAAGATCAAGGCCCTCCCCTCACTCCTGTCTCTAGGCTGAGCAAGGTATCCCTCCAAAGAGGATGTGCTCATAGATGCCAGTTCAAGCAATAGGGATAAATCTTGGTCTCAATGCCAGTGACCCACAGAAGACCCACATTCAGTGGGCCTAGTTTGGTCCTATGCATGTTCCCGTGCCATCAGTCCTGAGTCAGTGAGCTCTGACCAGCCGAGGTCAGCTGTTTCTGTGGGTATCACCATCACTGTCTTGACCCCTATGCTCATATTATCACTTCTCCCTCTCTTGGACCGGTCTTAGGTATGGGAAAAGAAGGGAGGAGAGTAGAGAAAAATACATAGCTCAATGAAAACGATTAAAACACAAAAAAAGGTGTCAGGGATGAGTCCTGTGATGCGGTGAAGAGGCTACATATTTTTTCCACCCTTTAATGTCTTTTATCATAAAACCTAGAATATCCATATCAAATCTGGTTTTGAGAACATGTATGCATTTATTTGGAATTTGGAACTTTTTAAAAAATATGCTTATAATTTATTAGCTTTTGAAAGTTAAACATGATGTATCTGTAAAGAAGACTAAAGAATCAGAGGATTACAGTGAATTTTTATTCTGCCTTGTCTAAGACTTTTACTGTTAATATTTTCAATAGCTTACCTGCTAAATTAAACAGATTTGTGTTGGTTCCCCTTTTATTCTGTGAGTGTCACCAAGAACTTCCTGAGTGTTCCCTGTTGGCTGCAGCCAACGACTGGAGCTCTGTTAAAGTTCAGGATTGGGGGACGAAGTTGTATGAGCCCAAGATTAAAATTTAGTTTCCTTATCAGGGAATCCCACATCATCTCCCCTTTCTGTCTAATAAAAAGGAAGGTTTTAACTTAAACATAGTAAAATTGCATAACACAAAATAGGTAACAAGGAAGAATTACAGTTACAATATTTAGTCTGTTAGAATCTGGAAAGTTTCACATGTTTTTCTGATGAATTCAAAGACTGCTCATGAATGCAAAGGCTCTACCACATTGATTACATTTGGTTTCTCTCCAGTGTGTGTCGTTTCATGGTTTTGAAGAGCACCTTGTTGTGTAAAGGCTTTACCAGATTGATTCCATTCACAGGGCTTCTCTCCGGTATGTGTTCTTTTATGACTTTGAAGACTTTGGTGACATATAAAGGCTTTACCACATTCATAACATTGATAGGGTTTCTCTCCAGTATGTGTTCTTTTATGTATTCGAAGATAACTGGACCATGCGAAGGCTTTACCACATTGATTACATTTATAGGGTTTCTCCCCAGTATGTATTCTTTTATGTGTTTGAAGAACATGGGGATAACTAAAGGTTTTACCACATTGATTACATTCATAGGGTTTCTCCCCAGTATGTATTCTTTTATGTGTTTGAAGACTACTGTGACATGTAAAGACTTTACCACATTCATGACATTGATAAGTTTTCTCTCCAGTATGTATTCTTCTATGATTTTGAAGAGATTTGTGATAAGCAAACGCTTTACCACATTGATTACATTGATAGGGTTTCTCTCCAGTATGTGTTCTTTTATGTATTCGAAGATAACTGGACCATGCGAAGGCTTTACCACATTGATTACATTCATAGGGTTTCTCCCCAGTATGTATTCTTTTATGTGTTTGAAGACTACTGTGACATGTAAAGACTTTACCACATTCATGACATTGATAAGTTTTCTCTCCAGTATGCATTCTTCTATGATTTTGAAGAGCATTGTGATAAGCAAAGGCTTTACCACATTGATTACATTGATAGGGTTTCTCTCCAGTATGTGTTCTTTTATGTATTCGAAGATAACTGGACCATGCGAAGGCTTTACCACAATGACTACATTCATAGGGTTTCTGTCCAGTATGTGTTCTTTTATGTATTCGAAGATAACTGGACCATGCGAAGGCTTTACCACATTGATTACATTCATAGCGTTTCTCTCCAGTATGTGTGCTTTGATGACTTTGAAGATGTCTGTTGTATGCAATGGCTTTAGTGCATTGACTATATACAGAAGGTTTCTCTCCAGGATGATTTCTTTCTGGCCTGCAAAAGTAATTGAGACATAGAAAAGCTTTACATTTAATACACCATTGAATCTTTGTATCTCTATGAATAAATTTTACAATTTAGACCAATTTTAAAGAGGAATCAGATCTTAAGGTTTTATCACTGGGTTTACTTTCATGTTGCTCCCATTCATAATGGGTTCTTTTGCATCTTTGAAAATGCCTGTGATAACAGATGCTTATTAAAGAGTTATATTTACAGAATATTTTCTATATGAATTTTTTGCATATTTGTAAAAAAAAATGGAAAAATTCAAATAGACACATGTGACTGGAGAGTAGGATTTCTCCATAAAAACTGCACCTTGGCTCTTGATTCTAACAGCCCATCTCACTAAACTCACCACAGTCACAGCAAGATTATGAGTAACACTAGTTTTTCTATGGGTTGTGTGCTTACTAGAAGGTTTGAGGGATGTACTTATCACATGTTCATTATGTATACACTTTATATTATGAGTGGTGAGAAATTAATGCATTGAAAGTTCTACCGAATAGCTCTCATTGAGCCATGATTCAAATGGTGATATCTGTTAAGGCATTGTTTCTTGTCTTCTTTCTTAAAAGAATGCCTTGCAAATGCAATTCACCTAATTGAAATTGAGGTATACGGTTTGGTGAGAATTAAATAATCATCAATGCACATGAATCTGTGCTTAGTTACACTGTTGCTTAGTGTAAAAACTCCAGGACATATAACAATTCCTTCAGAGGCACATATGTATCATTCTGCACATGATAATTACCTTTCTTTTCTTCTAGAACTTTGACAATATTCCTCAATATTACAGTCTTCCCAACTGTATCCTATAATAGAGTAAAAATGTATGGTATATTATGCAAAATTGTGCAAAATTTAAATTCCCATATTCATTTTACCTTAGAGCCATGCCTGATTTATTCACCTCATTCTTCTTTATCAATCAAATTACAGAAGAATAGCAAAAACCAAGGAACAGTTGTCCCCTTATTTAAAAACATGATGGAACATTCAGTTTTACCTATGATAGTGAGGTTACGATAGGTGTCCAGCATCACATCTTTGTAGAGATTCCTCTGTGAAGAATCCAGCAAGGTCCACTCTTCCCAAGTGAAGTCAACACGCACATCATCATAGGTCACTGCATTCTGAAATGACACATACATGTGTACAACAGAAAGCATGATAGCAACAACATTGAAAATGTACAGTTCCTTGACAGTACAGTCACATAATTTTGGTACTCCCTACACTTATTCAAATATATAGACATTAGAATGTAATCACCAAGTCACTTTGGAAGGAAACTGAATAGGAGCTTCACCTATTTCATTTCTATATGCTGTGAATGGGATATCATCTCGCAAGAGAAATGCCTATTAAAAACATACAGAGACAAGTAAAAAATTCAATGGTACAGAATACATAGGAGTGAAATTGTATGAACAACTGTTACCTACGCAACAGAAAAATAAAATGGACAGACTAAGTATATTGGCTCACACCTTTTAATGTGCAATCAGAAGTCAGAGGCAGGAATATTAGTCTTGGAGTTGAATGCCAGCATACAGGACAGCCAGAAGCACATACTAAGACCTTGTCTCCCATGCCAAAAATCAGTCAAAAAACAAAACAAAACAAAACAAAAAACCACAGAAATAACTCAGATGGTCTTACTGACGTTACTACAAAGGAATCTGTATTCAACTTCCAAAAACCTAAACCTGCCCACATTAAACCGTAACATCAATAAGATTTTTACTAAAAGTCACTTTATGTTTAAACAGTTACAAAAGGAGAGATGGAAATATTCAATAATTAAATGTTGATCATAAATGATCAACACAGAGTAAAAGAGATATCTCAGTGATAGAGCTCTTCCTGGTTTTGCATATAGGTGGCCTCAAATAGTAGTTATTTACTTCGGGGAACACGACTATCTATTATTCCAAGTTCAGGGTTTCTGAAACCAGCTTTTGATCATTGTGAGGATCAGGTACCCATGTGGTATATTTCCATGCTTACAGGCAAAATAGACATTTTCATTAAAAATAAAACTTTCAAAACAAAAGCAACAGGCAGGAAGAAGGTGATGTATGTGCTATCCAGTGAATCAGAAGACTCAGGCAGTATTTTTGCCATGAATACATGCCATCCTGGGAAACCAAATGATAACCTTTTACAAGTTTTAAAAATTAACGGTATAAGTGAAGCTCAGGAAAACAGCGTATGCTTGACATGGTCAAAAACCTACATTCCAGGCACATTACACACACACAAAAATGAAAACAAAAATAGTCAGGAATTTTGTTTTAATCCCAGCACTTGGGATACTGAGTCAAGGGGATCAGTGAGTTTGAGGCCGTTCTGGGGCCCGTTGGGTGGACAGAGATAGAGTCTTTAATAGTGGTGAAGGCATGACAGCATAAGAAGGAAGCTGGCTGATTAGTATCAACTACAACACAGTAGACACAAAGAACAGGAAATCAACTGAAATTATTGACACCCAGATCACTTCCCCAATGAAAAAAACTATCCAGAGAGTCTCTTCCGAGTAAAACTTTCACAAGCAATTGAAAGAAAGTCACCAAAGAGACATGTGTTCAAATACACCATCTTCTTGGAGGTTTTACATTCAATCAACTACATACTGACCCAGGTCACTATAGACAAATGGTCACCACGAGGACAACGCATTTAGTCACTTCAATGATCCTCATAATCTGCAACAACCCCTACACCATTCATATGTCCAAAGTCTCTCCAGACACACAAGACAATCTCTTGACAGTAACACCTTGCAAATTCAGGAAACAGTTTGCATCTTTCCTACATATAATAGCACAGCACACTATTCATATTCTGAATGAGAGAAATGGAGATACAATGAGGACAGACAGGCCCAAGGCAAGCCCAAAGCACAGCAGGAAAAACATCGAATCCTCTAGCTCTAAGATATATGGAGCTTTAGTTTCAAAGGGCTTGGATGGCCCTATGCTTGCAACTTCTCTCTCATTGATTACTTTTACTCCTTTAATGCCTTTAACTCTTCAGGGAAGATGTCTACACCTGTAGATACTCTAGGCTGAAGATGGATGCCCCAAATAAGCAGAGAAATTTCGGGTGACTCTCCAGGCAGATGTCTTTTTCCCTAGAATCCCTTTGGTTACTGGACTTAATCACAGCAACGGAGAAGCAAACTCAAACAGAAACAGGACACCCAAAGTGATTCTGTTGCTAGGGAGTAGCTGGGCATGTTGTCTTTCAGAAGAAAGGTGTGTGATGTGTGTCATGTTTGATGTGCGAACGCCGGTACATGCTAAACCTCATGTACACTGTCCAATGCAAAACTTTTACAACTTGTTTCTTTTTAACATGTGTTCCCAGGAACAAACTTATCGTGCTTGTACGGCAACATGATCGGAGCTGATGAATCATCTCAACATCTCACAAATATATATAAATAAGCTTTATAAAATAATTGCTGGCACCTGAAACCTGTGTAAACACATTGCCTTGTGTGATTGTTTTTTAAACACACAAGAACAAAGGCAAGTTTACTACAGAACTATCCTAGATCAACATCGCGAGCTGAATGATTTTAGTGCTTAAAATAATTTTATCTGAAGCAACAGTGTCTACAATTACACAGATACATTATATCCACTGGTCTATGCAGCTACTAACACCTGTTTAAAATTTCTTGACTGCTAAACATTAGCTAGATGCCTCTGTCTGGAGACACAGTTGGCAGTTGAGCTGTATACAAATTATGAAACCACCCATTGGTATAGGCAGGAGACAGGGAAGTTCTTAAACTTTAAAAAGTAAAGAACACCTATACTAGTAAATAATCCCTATACTGTGAAGACTCCACATGATGCCAAGTTGAGATTTCCTCCTTCTGCGGATTACAAATACCTACATTAAACCAGTTTTACTTAAAATTCCATTCTCTACACCGCATCTCCTAACTTCTATGCTTCAGAGTAACTCAGAAGGTGTTGAGTAAGCTGTAGTAGGCTCTTTGGCGATCCTGACAAGCAGGTAAATACGGTTACCATTACTTCACACTTGTTGAGAATTTTGTTTTTAAATTCTCCATATCTAACGTAGAAAATGTGTGACTCGCACGATGGAGGTGAACAGAAGCCCTCTGTGTCTGCATTCTAGGTTATGTATTTCTTACCGGTGAACACTTTCCCTTCTCATTCTACAAGAAGCTGTGACCCTAGCTCTTCAGATCTGACCTGAACTTTAGCTACTCAGAGCACTGCATGGCCTATCTCCTCAGCACTCAGAAGCTGGGAGGAAAACTGCCATAAACTGGTGGCCAGCCTGGGCTAGATAACAAAACAACAACAACAACAAAATTCCATTCAGGATGGTAAGAGCAGGACTCAGAATTTCAAGTCACAGAAAAACTCTTCCACCTCAGAATGGCATGAGCTGAGCAACACTTCAACCACATCACTCTGGTCCTGTGTGGAAATCACTTTGACAAACTTGTATGGCCACTATGGGAATCAAAATGGCAGTTCCTCAGAAATATTGGAATACACCTATCACAAGATGCTACTATATTATTCTTGGGCATACATCCAAAGAGTGGTCCACCCTGCCAGAAGGACGCCTGCATGAAGGCCCCAGGCCATTACCAGCTCTGTGTTCCAGCTTCAGAAAAGATCTGTATTTTAGTCTCAAAACTCAAGCCTTAGGCAAAGCTCCCAGGATCTAAAACCCAGGCTGTTACTTCTTCCCCAGGAATGCTCCTCCTCCTTGCCTCGGGGCCTAAATGAAAATGCTGCTCAACCTAACACTGAGGTGTTTTTCTTTTCAAAGAGTTGTCGCCTGGTGTCATATTGCCCATCGCTCATGTTTACCTCAAGAAGAAAACTGGAACTTTGAGGCACACCAGGCCATAAGGTAGGTTGTGACCCTCTAATGCCTCCTTCAGGAGGTTTATAGAGAACTGTTCTTTGATATAGGGACGGGCCTAGAGGCAGATTTTCAGGCAGGCGTGTCACCTTTGTAATAGTTTGGAGCCAAATGTCTGAACAATCTTGGTGGAAAAAATGAATGCCTTAGATTTCTTATCTCTCCCGGGTCTGGTTAGCATACACTTTTCTTTGGGGTGCTTTAGAGGCAGCCCTCGTTCAGCTAAGTACTACTTTCTGTGACTTACCAGCTCCTAACTATTGGTAAATCCTTTGTATAACCAATTCAACTCTTCTACAGCACAGCTAAGACGTGGAGTGCTACCCAACACACGAGATGCCTTTTACAACCTCCACCAAATTAACCGCAAATGGACCGTACACGTAAAGGTTAAATGAAAAGTGCCGTCCTTCTGGAAGATACTGGAGAAATTAGGCCTCTCCCAGTTTGGCGATCGGCTTTCACAGATGCATCAAAATCACGGTGTTGTTGACTAGAAATATGTTTCTACACGCAGTTCCCTGCTCTAAATGTTCTGAAGAGATGTAGTCCACAAAGCAAAGTTATTAAGAGGCCTGTGTCTGGGTCCTGGGATTTGCGAAGACCATGTAGGAACTCACAGGGCCAGAAATCGGGCTGCAGATTTCCATACAGCCCTGGGAAGGACCAGACTAACTTGCTCCTGAACCTCCCCATCTGGGAACAGCAATCCCTTGCTCACCGTATTGTGGCTTCCCTGCTCGCCCATGGTCCCAGCAAAACTCTCGGCATCAGCTCCTGCTTCACAGCACCTTCTTCGCACACCAAGCCACAACATGGCTTCTAGAAGAGGCTTGCATTGGTTCTGACTCGCAGTTAGGCCTGAAGGATCCGATTGGCTAGTGAGGCCTGACTGACAAGAGTAAGTGTCTTATAGTTACATTGTGCTTAACGCGCAAAGCACAATGGTCCCTGACCCCGCCTTCTGCCCCAGACCCAGACCTTTTGCTGAGCTACAAAGATATGCATTTCAATAGCACACGCCTTTGGCTGCTATTGCTGATCCTGCTACCTTCTCGCAGTCCACAGGACTTCCCCTTCCTCCTCGTGGACACAATGTGACAAACTTACACAGCCCTTCTGTCAGTGTGGAGTGGAGTGGTTTCCTGTCCCACAAGTGAAAGGGTACACAGAATAATAACAATTTTAAAGAGCGATTTAAGAACGCAAAAGGAGATCTTTGTTTTGTGGCTTCTCACTGAGATCAGGAGAAAAATGCAGGGACCGGATAAGGAAACATAATGAGCCGGGCAGCGGTGGCACACGCCTTTAATCCTAGCACTCAGGAGGCAGAGGCAGGCGGATCTCTGTGAGTTCAAGGCCATCCTGGTCTACAAGAGCTAATCTCAGGAAAAGCTCCAAAGTTACAGAGAAACCCTGCGTGAAAAACAAAACAAAACAGAGTCTATAATGGTAGTAGATGGCCCAGATGATCCAGCGTTTTAGAGACCCTCCGTTGCAGTGTCCTCTGAGGTTGACATCCAGAAAATCTTCAAGACTGCTGACTGGGATGAGCCAGCCTCACACAATACTCCAGTCAGGACTTGACCAGAATCCTAAATTTTCTTTTGGTCCCCATCATTGATCTCATCAGTGCCCTGAGTCAGCAAAAAGAAGCCTAGAAAACTATGCCCACATTCCCAAAAAAATAGATTATGGATGCTTGTCTTATTTTTTTTTTGAGTTTATTAGCTTTATTTAATAAGTTGAAACCTTAAAGCATTTTTAATTTTTATGTATTACATTCATGTATCCCAGCTGGCCTGAAATAAATGTTTGCTAAGAAATGTGGGTTTTTTTGTTTTGGTTTGGTTTGGTTTTTTTGAGACAAGTTTTCTCTGTAGCTTTGGGGCCTGTCCTGGAACTCGCTCTGCAGACCAGGCTGGTCTCAAACTCACAGAGATCCGCCTGCGGCTACCTCCTGAGTACTGGGATTAAAGGCGTGTGTCACCAAAGCTCGGCAAGAAATGCGTTTTTATAGCTTCCTTACAAAGATTAATTACCTCTTTTTACATCAGGATGATCTCTAAACAGATCATCAGCAGGAGACTCTTCTCTCGCTTCCTGCCTCTGTACCTCCACCTCACGTGCCAGCCACTCCTCTAACTCTGTATTCTTTCGAACACGATGAGCCATAGATCTGATCCTCCAATGATGTGTGGAAGCGTTGAAAGACCCCAAATGTCAGGGGGTCTCACCTGGAACCCTCTGTCCAAGAACCAGTCCACTGAATGCAAGAGCAAGAGGCAGGTTATTGAATACACAGGCGCCTGCAGATGCTTCAACAGCGTAGCTGACTGAGCATGCCGGGCTGAGCATACGGCTGACTTTTATAGGGAATTTGGGGTTACATAGGCTGAGGCATAGCAATAAGCATTTCATTGGTTCTCAAATTGGCAGGCTTAGCTCACCCCGGGAATGGCCCCATGTCTATTCTCAAATTTCCCTGAAAAACCACAAAGCTAGATAGAGAACCCTGCAGCAAGTTGACAGTTTCCATAGAATGCCTTGGGGGTGGGGTACTCCCTCTCCTCAGCCTAGTCAGCGAGTCTGCAACCCATAGATGTTCTGTTTTAGCATCGGCTGGGCCGGGGGAGGGGCGGGGAACACGACTTTCCATCTATGGCCCAGCTAAATTTCACAGAGTCATTAGCTGAGCCTGGGGGCTTTCTTTCTATGGCTCAGTTAAGTTTCAGCAGAGTTTAACATAGTATGTGGACATAGGGGTCTTTCAAGCATGGGGGGGCCTTTCAGCTTTCCTGCTCAGGGAAACAGGGCCTTCTTGAACTTCCTAAAATTCTTTAGTTGCCCACAAGCATTTATCACGGACAGATTTCTGGAAGTGGAGTTGTTAACCACAACGACCTAAATCCCGTCAGCAGCCCTTTTCTCAGCAGAAGCTTGCTGCTGTCTGGAAGTTCATCACTGTTAGCTGTTTCATCTTTTGTCGTCCATAGTAATTGTTTCTCGAGTTCAACTTTTTTCAGTTCATCTTCTTGTTACTCTGCTGCTTTATGGCACTGGGTCACCACTCCTTTCTACATCCAACCTTGGCTTTTTTCTGACACCGACAGCTGCCTCCTGGTTTTCAACTTTCACTTAAACTTCCAACCCTAGGGGGCTGGAGAGATGGCTCAGAGGTTAAGTGCACTGCCTGCTCTTCCAAAGGTCCTGAGTTTAATTCCCAGCAACCACATGGTGGCTCACAACCAACATCCAACCATGTTGGCTCACAACCACATGGCGGCTCACAACCAACATGGGGTCTCGTGCCCTCTTCTGGCCTGCAGGCATACACACAGACAGAACATTGTATACATAATAAATAAATACGTTAAAAAAAAAAACTTCCAACCCTAGCTCTGCTAATCTTCTATGGTCAAATCAACTTTTCTTTCGCTTCTTCGTCCACTGGCTCACTCTGAGAAGGGTTCTCCTTGCTTTCCCACAGTGAGGGTGCAGCAGGTTCCGTTTGTTCTAAGAGAACAAGACAGTTCCATTCTTGATGATTTGGATGAGGACATTTCTGGATTTTCTTTATCCCTTTCCCTTTTTTGGTGCATGGCTGGAAGTAGTTTTGGTGGAGTTCTGCAGCTGCTAAGAAGTCCAATCTTTATTTTTATTAGCAGCAGAGACTTTCACTGGTGAAAGCTGACAGTTTGGGTTCTTCTCCCTAACCATGGAATTTGGTGCCACATGATTGATTAGTCTTGGAGCTGGATTTGCGGGCCTCCTTTGTACTACAAGGTTTTTTTGTTAGTGAAAGCATTCTAATATTTTTTCTACTCCACAGATCTTTACTTCTTTTGGTTTTTCCCTGAAAGACATGCATGTATCTGCTTGTTCGAATTCTGTCGACTATACATGCGCTCATATTCACCGGAGCACTTGGCATGATTTTTCCATTGACTGACAAGCCTTGGGAAAGGCTTGGTCCTGGAGTAGTTGTTTTTAATTCTGTACAAGGCTGGCCCTGAGGACTACAGTAAATTTTTACATAAATTTTCCCTTTTGGTCCTCCCCCTTCTCCTGTCCACATACTTCTCTTCTGACTTCTTCAATTTAAGGATGCATGCATAAGTGTACTGAGATACAGAAATACACCCTGCTGAGTTTGTCTTTGTTGTTTGTATGTATAAGGTTCGATGGCTGACCATATTGTACTGAGGAAACTCATCCCGCCCCAAGGATAATTCTCTCATATGAAGGAGAATTCCACTTTTTAATTAGCATCACCTCATTTGGCTGCCTTGTACAGGAAATATAATCAAGAACAGAACATTTGGATTGGAAAATACTTTGGCATTTAAGAATCCTGAAGTGTCTTCCAGAGCACCCAGCTTCCACTCCCAGCACATACAGAAGCCCACTACTGTCTGTGACTCCAGTGCCAGGAGTCCTGTCCCCACCTCCTGTCTCCCAGGTCACCGGGTGTGAGTGGTGGACAAAGACGTGTACAGGAGAAACACGCACACATGTAAAAGAATGACCGATATTAGATTTGTAAAAAAGAAAAATAAAAAGGCAATAACAACAAATTCCATGAGAAGAGAAGACTTGCAACATAAGACTTCTCTTTCAAATTGTGTGTGGTGAATTCTTTTAATACTGAACTCCAGACACAGAGACAAAAAGATAAATGTACATTTTGAAGACTATGCCACATAGACAAGGCCAACACAGACATACACCATACACACATCGTTAATAACACAAAGATTACAGGAATTTCAGGGCAATGTCTCTTAGAGTCATTTCAGGTGTCAGCCATTGGTCCTGGGTTAAATCATGCTCAGTAATGAATATATCCAAGCATAGTAACAGAGCCAGAACAGTCTCCACGAATTCAAGCCTTTTTATCTTACATAGTGAGTATGATAGTAACACATCTCTAAATAACACACAATAACACACACATACACATACGTATACATGTGAATAAAATTTTGCCTTGTTATTTGTGAAAGGATCTCACTAGAAAGCTCCAGCTGGCCTGGCACTCATGTATAACTTTGAACGGTATATAAAATGAATCTGTTGCAAGGAGGGAGGGCCTGCTTTTTGTCCCAGCCGCCCAGCTAGCTTACACCCAAAATAACCACACAGAAATTGTATTAATTAAATTACTGCTTGGCCCATTATCTCTAGCCTCTTATTGGCTAACTCTCACATCTTGATTTAACCTATCTCTATTAATCTACATAGTGCCACTAGGTTGCGGCTTATCGGGAAAGATTCAGCATGTCTGACCTGGCAGCTCCATGGCGGTTCTCTCACTCTGTTTTCTTTCTCCCAGCATTCAGTTCTGTCTTCTCCACCTAGCTAAGTTCCGCCCTAGCAACTCAACCAAGGCAGCTTCTTTATTCATTGATCAATGAAAGCTACACAAATACAGAAGGACCTCCAACACCATGAATCTTATAAAACAAATTTCACAAATATTTCATCCTTTACCATCGGTTCATTATTCACAGCATGACACTTTTCTATACAAGATAAGGTTTTCAAGCAGTTTTCTTCATATTTACTTGTATTGGAAGAGAACATGAAGGCAATGGGATATTTTACACTGTTTACATGCCTATGCATTGTGATCATTCATCCAATCATTCAATAAAAACAATAACAAGGGGCTGGAGAGATGGTTCAGCAGTTAAGAGCACTCCCAACTTGAACACTGTGTATTTGCACTCAGATCATTCCAAAACATAAATAAATAAAGAAGTAAATGATCCTTAGGAGAATGATACATCAATATAAGATTCTGTGTATGTTAAATTTGCACCACAAAGTTAACATGATCCAACAGCAGTGCCCAATTTAAAACAGGAAAGTTGATTACAAAGTTACAAAGCACAGAGGAAACACTCAGAATGCTCAGTGGGATTGCAAACATAAAGAACACAGATTGACACAATACAACTTCTATACTCACCAAAAAGCTACAACAGTCGAGAACGTATACAATGACTTAGCAGTGGTGGCACACGCCTTTCATTCCGGCACTCGGGAGGCAGAGGCAGGCAGATCTCAGTGAGTTAGGGGCCAACCTAGTCTACAATAGTTAGTTCAAGGACAAGCTTCAAAGCTACAGAGAAAGCCTGTCTGAAAAATAATTTAAAAAAAAGAATGTGTACAATATCTGTGAAATAATAAAGGACATGGAGAGAAAAGGCCAAGAAAAAAAGCAGGAAAACAAAGTCAATTTTTAATGAAAAGACCAAACGAAAAGTGTGATCTTGACCAAAGTTGCCCAGCTCCCTGTGAGCCCCATGTTCTAAAGTTCTTTCTGTAAATAGAGGTGATATCTGGCTGTGGCTCTGCAGCCCATTATTGCTCCTTGTGGTTTCAGGGAAACCCAGCCCCACTGACGCCCAGTGCCAGAACAACATCAAAGAAAAACTGAAAATCTGCTTCCTTCCACAGATTATAGCACAAGATGTGGAACCTGCCCTATCTACCTGCTCAACACTTGAGAAATCGCTGAAGGTCAGACACCCGCTTTGGTCCCCTGGAACTGAATTCACTCACTGAATCACATCATGGTGGCTGGTGGTAGCAGAAAGTTAAAAGCGTTCTAATCATGTACAGCTGAAGGATGATCCACATCATCACTTTCTACCAGTTCTTTAACTATTTGGAACATTTATAAGACAAATCTAAAAAGTGGCATGCAATTTTCAAAACTTCTGGAAACCAGACCTTCACTTTTTCCAATTCGCATTCCTTTCACTTTTTCCAATTTGCTTTCCCCCTGTGCAACACAAGCAACGACTGTGTGTGCACACTGGTGTGACAGCAAAAGACCACAAGCATCATATCCTCCCGTGCCAAAGCTGCAGAGCCTCCCCTTTCCAGGAAATCCCACACAGGGAGGCTCAGAGGTCAAGGGTCACTGCCCAGGTCATCACATGGACCAACAGAACCGCAATCTGCCTTACGGTCATTTCCAGTCTCAGCAGAAACAGCACAGCAGCCCTGCTCCGCGCACCCCACACTCACCATGGCCTGGCTTCTGGTTTTTCTTACAAATCCCTAAGCAGAAGCCGAAAAGAATTCTGGAAAGAACCTGCAAGCTGGTACTCCTAATGCTAAAACCTTGCCAGAGTCTCTCATTAGCGAGCAAGGGTCACTGAACTGGGTTTCGGAATATTAGCAGCTTCCCTACTAGGTGAACAGAGACCAGGTGTCTCAGACAGCACAAGGTTTCCCACCTCTGCCTTTCCAGTCCAGCAGACAGGGCCCTAGTCTGGAAAGTCTCATTTTAGCAGACATTCTTCCACACTCCCAGAGTATTGCTTCCTTTCTCCTGTCCTACTCTTCTATATCACAGCTAAACGTGCAGTGCTACCCGACACACAAGATGCCTTTTACAGCCTCCACACAATTACCTGTGAGTGGGCACACACCTCTAGGAGCTCATGGCTATGAAGTGGTTTTGATACGAATAAGTATATATCTTAACAAAAGCCTACTGCTATTTCAAATCCTAGAATGTAAGTATATATTATTTTTAAACGAAACAAACAAAATTCCTAAATCTTAAAATGGAACTATATTGTTGTTAGATTTATTCATTTTATGTGTGTGTGGTATTTTGTCTGCATATATGTATGTGCACCGCTTGCATGCCTGGTGCTCATGGAGGTCAGAAGAGGCCATCAGCTCCCCCGGAACTGGAGTTATATGTTTATAACCACCACAGCGGGGCTGGGAATCAAACTCAAATCCTCCTGAAGAGCAAAAAAGTTGTGCTTAACCACTGAGCTGTCTGTTCTGTCCTCGGGAGCCTTTTCTGAACAAATATGTTTCCCTCAAGTGTATGTGGGACGTTTCCTGGGAGAGACTGTATGTTAAGTCACAACTTAAATTTTTCATTCTTATTGATTTGCTTTTGATTCTAGGGACTGAATCCGGGGTCTTGTGATGTTAGAGACAGGCTTTTCTTTTTCTCTCCTCGCCCCTGCTTAATTTCTTTCTATTAGTCTGCTCTAGGCACATGCTTTTCAACTGGGCTACATTCCCACTTGTAAGTATGGATTTTATTTATTTATTTACTTGTTCATTTTGCTTTTGAGACAGGGTCTCACTATGTAGTCCTGGTTGCTCTAGAACTAGCTATGTAGACCATTACATCTTCCCTACCACAATCTGATAGTATTAATAGGTGGGGACTTTAGGAGGTTAAGACCCTGGAAGACATAATTATCTTCTCCCACCACCTAAGGACACAGTGCTCCTTCCAGCTGGAAGAGGTAGCAAGGCCATCTTAGAAACTACAAAGAAACTTACAGACCTTCACCAGATACCAAAATCCCAGCCCCTAGAACCATGATAAATAAAGTTGGGTTGTGTGTATTTTGATTAGTCTCACGTTTTGTTGCAGCTGGCTAAATGAACCAAGACACTCTTGGTGACTGTTTCCGGTTTTGTTGTTCTTGTTGTTTTGCTGGTTATTTACTTATTTACTTTTATTTATTTTTGGAGACATGGTTTTGCTATGTAGGCAAGATGGATCTTAAACCTGAAATCTTTCTGACTCAGCCTCTTGAGTGCTCGGACTGTAGGTATGTGCCACTATCCCTGGCAAGACACTCTTAAGTAACAGACAGATTTGTAATGTCAGTCATGAGGCAGATGATGGAGGACCATGAGTTCAATGCCAATTTGGGATACCTAGGAAGATCCTGCCTCAGAAAACAAGAAAAAAACAACTAATCACATACTTTCCCACCTCCTGCAAAGAATTTAAGTATCGGAGAATTGCACGAACACAATAATGCTTAGAGATGTGCCAAACGTACTACAATGTACCAAAACTTATGTGATACAGTAAAAGCAGAAATTTATGTCCCAACGTGTTTCTAATAAGAAACCAGGAAAGATTTAAAATTCACAAGTTAACTTTACAACCTACGAAATCAGAAAAAAAGCATAAACTGAACTGAAAGCTAGCAAGAGGGAGGGAATGAGAAATGTTAGGGCAGGGGTCACTAAGGCAGAGAACAACAGAGACCCTCCAAGGAACAGGAGACTTATTGATGAAAAGAAATAGCTTAACCTTTAGCTAGATTCATTAGCACAAGAGAGAAGCCTCAGACTGCCACCACCAGACATAAAGGTGAGCTATTACTAATGACTCCACAGGAAAGGGGGGTTGGGGTGACTGTGAGTGCCTGAAGAACCTGAGGGAATGCACACCCAACCTCTGCCAAGCACAATGAACTAGAAACTATATAGAGTCATAACTTGCCAAGTGGTCACAGCAGTAATCAAAGACCTTCCCACACAGAGTCAATTTCTTTGCAAAAATTCGTTTCCAAGTAGTTCCACAGGTATTGGTTGAGCAGCGAGCTCAGAGAAAACAAGCCTATTGTCTGGTACACAAAAATTTGTCAGCTATGCGCCAGACAGTCCAGGAGGGGGCAGCATTACCCCATGGGTCATTTAATTATCCAGCAACCTAAGCAAGAGCTTTTGAAGATGACAGGCTCTGTAGGAGCTTGTTTAACCTCTGGGGAACTCCCGAACTCCTTTCTCCAAACTAGGTCTAATGATATGCAAACCCGCTGGGCAAATGCCATGCCTGCCAGCTACTCCCTGGCCCCCAGCATGTTGGTCATGGACTCTAACCCTCTGAAACTGTAAGCAAACCCTCAACAAACACTTTCTTCTGGAAGTTATCTTGGCTGTGGTATCGTATCACAGCCTTAGAAAGATGACTAAGACCGTCAGGAATGACGTTTGCGCTGCATCTGTCTGTGAGGCGGTTTTCACTCACCCTGAATGGGAGTAGCACCATCCCACAGGCTGGAGTCTCAGATTAAATAAAGGGCAGTGGGCAGCAAAGTCAGTGCATAAAGCCTTGGTTAACCTAACAACCTGACTTCAGTCCTTGGGGCCCATGTGGTAGAAGAGAAATAATTCTACAAATCATTTAAACCTAAAAAATGCACCATGGCACATGCATGAATGCGCGTGCGCGTACACACACACACACACACACACACACACACGTAATAAAAGTCAGGCAGTGGCGTACACCTTTAACCCCAGCACTTGGGAGGCAGAGGCAGGCAGATCTCTGTGATTTTTGAGGTCAGCCTGATCTACAGAGCTAATTCCAGGACAGCCAGCGCTGTTACACAGAAAAACCTTGCCTCAAAAATAAATAAATAAATAAATAAAAGTTTCTAAATAAAAATTAAAAGGTGCAGAGTGAAGTGGGAGTCTCACTTACTGCCTCTCCGTGTCTCCTGGTGGACCCAGCAGAGAGCCCAGCACCATGCCTTTCCTGTTACAACGGCCTACATCACCAAGCCATGAGCCCAAATAAATCCTTCTGCTATTAACCGTTCTTGTCAGGTATTTCTGTCACAGCCATGAGGAAAGTAACGAGCACAGCCCCCATGAGTAAAGTGTTATACGATGACATTTCTCCCTGTGGTCCGGTGTCTCTGTGGCACTTCACTTCTAGTAAAGGAATTTTTCCTTCATGGTGCTGCATCATCAAACACAATAATGGTTTCCAAATTGCCAAAGCCCTGTATCCCTCTGGGGGACCCTGGGACTTTCATGAGCTGGGATTTTCCAAACCAATCTGAACAGAACCCAGCTTAAGAAAGACCTTGGCTGCTCTGTGGGAGCAGGTGGGGCTCCTCCATCTGCTTGGGTCTGAGTCTGGTCACACCAGAGAGAAAGCCGTGTGAACTTCCAGAAAGGCCCTCCTGTCCCAAATTTCTGAATTTCTCAGTTGCAGGTGAGGGGATGGGAGGAAGGGGCTGCTGTATCCAGAACCATAGATGTTATAGACGCTATTCATTTTATACTCTTTTTCTCTTTCTTTCTTTTCTTTTCTTTTCTCGTTTAAGAGGGAGAGAAGATTTCTCTGTGTAACAGAACCATAGCTATCCTGGAACTCGTTTTGTAGATCAGGCTGGCTTCAAACACACAGAGATCTGCCCTGCCTCCTGAGTGCTGGGATTAAAGGTGTGCACCACCACCACATAAGGCGTATACTATTTTATTATTGTTGTTGTTATTACTGCTGTTTCAAAAGGCTTTATTTTTACTTGGTCCAAGACTTGAGAGGGGCTCCAGGGCATTGCAAAGCTGCCTAGTGACTTCTCGAGAGGTTCGGGTGAAGGTTCCGAGGCCCGCTGGTGCAGAGCAGAGACGGGAGCTGCTCAAAGAGGGACTCGTCCAGAGACGCCTGGGGCCCAGCCAACTTGCGGAGGTTGGTCAGGTGGTTGCCCATCTTCTTGATGACCTTCACCTCCTCATCCAGGAAGTAGTTTTCGAGGAAGTCACAGAGATGAGGATCTGGGCGAGCAGAACCCAGCGAAGGAAGATCCAAGAGGGCCTGGTTCAAGTTCTTCTCCAAGGCCAAGGCAGCTTCCATGGCCTCCTGGGTTTTACCCCACTCATCTTGAGATGGCTTCTGTACATCCTGAAAGGATGCACGGTCTCCACGATTGTTCTGCAACTTGAGGAGTCGGCGCCCTCGCGCCAGTTCGCCGAAGTGGCCTACACCCTCCAGAGCCATGTCATCCAGATCGAAATAATAGCCCAGAGAGAGGTAGGTGTAGGAGGCCCGCAGGTGCAGGTTGCCCAGGCGGTTCACGGCAGCCTCCACTTCAGTGGAATAATTCTGACGAACCTGGGAGGTCATGGCTGAGACGCAATCTGGAGCTACCGGCAAAGAGACGGTGCTGGCTGGTCCTGGGAGCTGAAGGCGGCAAGGAGATGGTCCCAGAGGCTGCAACTAGAGTGGATGAGGAGCGGTGGAAGCTAAGAGAGACCCTGGGTCTGTTCCGTTCAAGCACTGTTGAAACAAGACACAGATCCACAGGATCTCCGAGGGCTGCCAGCTTATACTATTTTTAATAAAGCAATAAAGTTAGCAATAAGTTTTACTTTACTGACCTTCACTTTATTGGACCATTCAAAATAGTGGCAAGTAAACTGTTACTATGTTATTGTCAGATAATAAAAAGTAAATATTTGTGCTCTCTCCCCTACCCCTCCCCGTCAATTCCTGGCCCAGAACTTCCTATAGCCTTTGTCAGTTCCTGAACTGACTTTGGTAGGTTGTAATAAGCCTCTTTCGACTGTAACAGCACCGCCTGTGATTCAGTGACTTATGGGGACCCTGAAGGAGCTTCAGATGGGACCTGACTGCCAGAGAAGTCAACCTTGTGATAAGAGGGGCACTAGCTAATAGTCGGTGGTGTAATCACTCATACCTGTGCAGTGGAGCCCCAGAAATCTCTGACCTGTTAATTTAGAGAGCCTTCATGCTGATGAGAATACTAATAAGACAGAGAGTGTCCCACCTCCGCAGGAGCATTAGTCTTACCTCATCCCCCATCCGCCACGGACCTCATCTTGTAGGCGTCTTGATCTAGCTGTTTGTATCTCAATTTATTTTCAGTTGTTCCGGAAGGACTAAGGACAGCAGGCACTGCAACAGGCTCTGACATGGAGGCAGCCTGGTGGGCATAATAATAGCCAGTGTTAAATTGTGCTGGTGCCCAGAGCCCGGGACTTTGCAGCAGGTACTTTGTGGAAAAGGTAGCAGCCTTTGGCCTGGGAGCATTGCGCCCTCTAGTGTCCGAATGTTGCCATTGCCGCTGCATCTCTCGAAACTGCGAGTTCCTAATATAATAACAATCACAATCAACAAGCAAAGGGCATTTTAATGATAGGAAATGCAAAAGAGCTGACCGACTGAGGGGGCACTCAGTTGTTTTCTGTTCGAATGGACCACTGTTTACTATTAAAGAAAAAAAAAACAGAGATGAGGGCGATAGAACTGCCAGCTCCCCTGGGGGCTGCACTTGCCCCCTCCTGACTCTTCCTCCTCTGGCTTTGATTTCTGTAAAAGTGTATTTCATTTCCAACATGCCCCTTCTCCACTCCTGGCCTCTCTTCCTCCCTCCCCTCCCTTTTCCCAGGACTCTTCCCTCCTGATAATTAAGTGTTATCTTCCTCTCTCCCCCTCACAGGACAGGTGATACACAAGAGCAGGGATTCCGTTCACTGTCCAGCAGATGCCAAGGGTTCAGAGGAGAGCATCTGGACACTGGGACTGTAACACAGCGGTCTGTCATGTTCCGCTCTCCGCCACCTCTCATGGCTTCTATGGAAGGCACCGTTGCTAAAGCACTCTCTAGAAAAACAGTCTTTCTCTCTAGTGTGACAGATCCTTGACTCCTTCTATAACTTCTTCCTACAGGAACATTGTGACCTGGCTGTCTGTGGGCCAAGAAATTCAGTTTCTAGAGGCAGAGCAGCTTGCTAGGGCTTTGGGGCTGCTAAGCTCCACCTGGAGCTTTTTTAGCTTTAGGTTCTATTTTATTTTTTACTTTCCTTCTTCCTTTGCCCTGGCTGCCCGCTGCGGCAGAGGCAGGGGAAGACACGGAGAATTGCAGCATCCTGAGCTCTGCCTTCCTTCCAAGTCTTCCTGCTGACCAGCAATGCTCTGAGCTATTTCATGAACTAGCTTCCCTGAGCCTGGCTTTGTGTACTGATATCCAATGCTGTTTACAAAACACTCAGAGGAACTGAGATTGGCATTTCCCTTACAACTGTCCAAATCGCGCAGGGGTTCTGCTACCCCAGTCACTTGCATAGGCTGATTTTCTCTGCTGGTGTAAGAAGGGGGCTGGCAGCAGCGAAGACAGTACTTTGGGGAAGCTGGGAGAGGAAGGTGTCTTTTTTCCACAAACAACACACTTAAATAGTTGGCAAGTATCTGAAAGTTACCCTTCTTGTTTCTGTACTCTTTGCTGGCGTTTTCTCTCTATTCGGTGGGTTTCCAGGATACTAAGTTATTTTTTTTAAGACAGTCTCACCAGAGGTGGTGCCTCACACCTTTAGTCACGTCCCTTGAGAGGCAGGTGGATCTCTGTGAGTTCGAGTCCAGCCTGGTCTATAAGTGAGTTCCAGGACAGCCAGAGCTACACAGAGAAAACCTGTCTTGAAAAACAAAACAAAACAAAACAAAACAAAAAAACAAGGTCTCATTATATAGTATAGGATGTCTTGGAGCATTTACAAAGAAAAATTACAGTTGTTTTGTTTTAGAGACAAGCTGTTGCTCTGCAGCATAGGCTGATCAAGAATTCTTGGTCCTCCTGCTTCAACTGCCCAAGTACAAAGCATGTGCTATCCTGTCCAGCTTTTTAAAGATTATTTTTTAAAAGAACATATTATGTAGTATTTAAATGAAAAATATTTTATAGTTTTATCCTATAATTTAATAATGTTCTCAAAATTATAAAGGACTTAAATTAGTCATATGAAAAGCTAGATTATGAAAAGAAACTTAAGGATCTAAACATGAAAAACTAAGCGTTTCCCATTTTTTGCCTTTTTGAGACAGGTTTTATCTGTGTAACCCTGGCTGTCCTGGAATCCACTCTATAGACCAGGCTGACCTCAAACTCACAGACATCCGCCTGCCTCTGCCTCCAAGCTAAGCTTCTGAGAGCCTTTTTAGGCTTCTTAACAGAAGGTGAGAGATTTCACATATGCCCGGATCTTTCTGCTCCCTGCTTCACACCTGCCCAAAGTCAGTCATGTTTGAAAGCTACCAGCCTTCATTGCCTCCTTGTCTTTTCTCAGAGCTCACAGTTTGCAGAGAGGCGGGAACCACTCTTAGGGCTGAACATCATCCGGGGTTTTATAGCTTTGTAGTGGTATGGTTTGTTATTATCACCATGATGTATCTCAGCATGGAGTAGGTTTACTGCCCCAAGAGTCCACTGTGATTCACTTGTTCCTGCTCAACTTTCCCCACCCTCCCAACTCTACTCTTGGCAACTGCGTTCTAGAATGTCACACAGTGGGAACTGTGGTGTCTGTCCATTTCAGGTTGATTTCTTTCATTTAGTAACATCCACTTGAGTTTCCTCATGGCTCAGTAGCTCATTTTATTTTAGCACTGAGTTCTGTTCCACCATCTGGAGAGACCACAGTGTAATTTCCATTTACCTACTGAAGGCCATTTTGGTTACTTCGAGTTTTGACTACTATGAATGGAGCTGCTGTTAACCCTCATGCTCAGATCTCGTGGTGTGCATTTTGCAAGTTACATTTTTTTAAAAATTAACCCCCAGTCAGCAAGAGCAGTAGCTGGTATAATTCATCCCAAACGGCAGAACTGTAAATCTGGTTTCAGCTGTGCTGCCCTCTGAGACAACTGTCCAAATACTAGCAAAGTCAACACAAGGGTTAAAGGACCGGAAGTCTCTAATCACTTTATCCAGAGTTTATGGTACTTGGCAAGATTAGAGTGAGCACCCAGTAGGTACAAGTTCGACGTGGTCACAAAATCCTTTGGATTACATGAGACCTTAAAGCATTCTGGAGTTGCTTTAAAACATAAATAGTTTAGGTGTAATTATGGACTAGGATGTGAATCAATGGCTTGCACAGCACGATTCTGGGGGGTGTGACGATTGAATCACATGATGCTCAGGATACTTTAAATTCAGATTCCAGAAGCAAGCAAGCACTGAGTCTGGCAGACAATAAGAATACAGCCCCCTTGGGGCTGGAGAGATGGCTTAGGTGTTAAGAGGCTGCTCCTCCACAGGACCAGGGTTCAATTCCCAGCAACCACATGGTGGCTCACAACTGTCTGTAACTCCAGTTCCAGGGAGTCCCGTGCCCCTTTCTGCCTGGCAAACTCCCTCCCCGCCCCCCCCTCTCTCTCACACACACACACACACACACACAGAATAAAAAATGAAATTCCTGACACCCTGAGGAGCCCCATGTGTGTCTCAATTTCTAAGAGCTGGAGCAATGGTCCAACAGCTAAGACCATGGACTGTTCTTCCAGACAACCTGAGTTCGGTTCCCAGCACCAATCTGAGGCAGCCATAATCACCTGGAACTCAGCTCCAGGGGATTCTAACATACGTTGCCTCTGTGAGCGCCTGCGGTCATGTGCACCTAGCAACACCCAGATAGACATAGCTCTAATTAAAAATACTAAAAATAAAACAACTATTAAGAATTAAGGCCTTTTTCCTCCTCAAGGTCTCTTTGTAGTCCAAGCTGTCCTCAGTCTCAGGGTCCTCCTACCTCCGCCTCCCGAGAGCTGTAATCCGTGATATACTGGATCCACCTGTGGTTCTCTGCTCCTGTTATGCCCTGCCTTACTCCTCCCCATCTAGTGAAATATCATAGACCTTCCTGCTTTTTACTCTACCCCTCTCCTCAGTGCCCGTAAAGAACCTACCTGAGGCCTAGGTTCGACCCCCACCCCCACAAGCTGATGTTGACAGTGTCATGTTTGAAGTGATTCAAACTCCAGCTAGAATGGCTGAAGCTGGGGGAAGAAAGTTGGGCCTGAATGCAATCCCAGTGACACAAGTGATCGTCACCCAGGCTAGCCCATGCTAGCCCGGACTCTGGCACCTGTCGTAAAATGAATGCTCTCCAGCAGTGGTACATCGTGTTTGTTTGCTCTCTGGAGACAGACTCTCATGCAGACCACGCTGCTCTTGAACTCCCTATGTAGTCAAGGAATACCTCAAACTCTTGACCCTCTCGTCTTCCCCTCCTAGGTGCTGAAATTAAAGGCCCCTGCCACCATGCCACATTTGTGGTACGCCGCTCTTGAGGATCACATATTCTGGAAAACCACAGATTCCATAATGTGAAGACCCCAGGCCTCTGCCACCAAGAGAAGACAATGCTTCCCACGCTCCTTCTCCCTCCCTCCCTCCCCTCTCACACTAGTACGAAGGTTTGTTTCTGGAAATTCACAGCAACGAAAGTTTCTGTGCTGAAGGAAAGAGGGACCTGTTCGGAAGTCGGTCTCCAGGGTCATGTGTGGTAGACATGGCTTTGCAGGCCTTGGTTAGCTTTGCATTTTCTGGTGACTCCAGAATCGGCCTTTACAGTATTTGTGGATATGCTTTGACTCAAGGAAACCTCAGAAACAAAGCAATTAGCAACTAGGTCTTTCTATAAAGGGGTTGTGGTAAAAGGCTTTCCACGAAGAACTCTGGTGACATGCCAGGCTCTCAGATCTTCCACGTACTAATCCACAGAGGGCAGATTTACAGACACATTGGCCGCACATGTTCAGGAGGAGCTCCCCAACCGTGTGCGCCTCACTCGCTCCTCTGCAGGGAGGCCTAGGGTCTGCTGCTCACATGGGACAGCGAGCTCCTGTGGTCTCCCCATCACACAGTGGGTGGCACTCCTCTCTGGTCTGTCTGCCACACTGTGTTTTCAGAATGTCAACACACCTTAGCATTCTGCCTGGTTCTCAGGTAGGATTCAACTTAAAGCACAGCTGGAGGAAGACGCTGACAGATTTCCATGCAAAAATTGGTACTCGGCTCAAATGCTAAATTGTGTCCTGCCGGGTGGTGGTGGCGCACGCCTTTAATCCCAGCACTTGGGAGGCAGAGGCAGGTGGATCTCTGTGAGTTCGAGGGCAGTCTGGTAAACAGAGGGAGTTCCAGGACAATTGGGGCTACACAGAGAAACCCCGTCTCAAAAAACAAAAAACAAAAAAACCCAAATGAACAAAAGTTCTGTCCTAATTTCATATTAGCAATTAATTTTTTAGCTGGTTGATAAAGAATGCAGCTACCAAACTTTTCCAAGATGAGATAGGACAGTCCTTTGAAAATTCCTGCTTCAGAAAAAAGTATGGCTGACAATCTAGGCCGGTAGGCCAAGGATGGATGCCCCAGTGTTTCAGAGGAAACTTGGGTGACTGTCTAGCTAGTCAGAGGTCTCTATCACTTCTACAGTTTCAGAAGTTGCTTGCTCTGTACTTCCGCTTTACTCAGGTAGTAATATATCCTTCTCGGGTGTCTGATGGGGTTTGTACTAGGTGGTTTTGTGTGTCAACTTGACACAAGGTAGAGTCATCAGGGAAAAGAGCATCAGCTGAGGCAATGCCTCTCTGAGATCCCTCTGTAAGACATTTTCTCAATTAGTGATCAATAAAGGGGGGCTCAGTCTATGATGGGTGGTGGCATCCCTGGGTTGCTGGTCCTGGGTTCTATAAAAAGCAAGCCAGGGGAATCAAGTCATTAATCAGTTCCCCTTCATGGCCTCTGCATCAGCTCCTGCTTCTGGGATCTCGCCCTGTCTTGAGTTCCTGTCTTGATTTCCTTCAGTGATGAACCGTAATACTGAAGTGTAAATCTAGTAAACCCTTTCCTCCCCAGCTTGCTCTTTGGTCATGGTGCTTTATTGTGGCAATAGAAAACATAAATAAGATAAGGTTGAAGCCTAGATAGGTATAGTTACGGTTTTCCTTATCACTGAATTCAGAAAAAAAAACTCACAAAAGAGGTATAAAATATATAAGGTTGAGAGACATAAAAGTTTAAGTTGTTTATATAAGAATATTTTAAGGTCTAAAAAGATATTTTGGGGCTGTTATTACAAATTATGATAGAAAATGGTTTAGTTATAAACTTTGGACTCATCAAGATATGGTAGATAACAGAGTACTTTCTCCGGTTTTGCCAAATACAAACGGACTGAACATTGTGAGCGTGATTATTTAGGCAAAAGGGGGAAGTGCTGTGGGATATTTGTACAGTGTGTGAAGACGTGTTGTTGTGATTGGTGTAGTAAAAAGTTGAACAGCCAATAGCTAGGCAGAAGAGGTTAGGTGAGACTTCCAGGTGGCAAGGGAACTCTGGAAAGAAGGAAGGAGGATTTCAGCGGCAGACTTGGAGCAAGTTGGGTGTGCCACACGGAGGAAAGGTAACTGAGCCATGTGGCAGAACACAGATTAATAAAAGCAGGTTAATTTAAGTTATAGGAACTAGTTGGAGAAAAGCCTACACTAAAGCAAAGCTTTTGTTAATTAATAATAAGTCTCTGTATCATTATTTACAGGCTGGGGGTCCCATATAGGAAAGTCCAACTACACAAGTTGACTTCTTTTTTTCCCATGTCTTTAATATGTTCATACTTCTTTACTTCTTGAACATATAGACTATTTTTTCTTTTTTCCTTTTTCAATAAAGATTTTTTAATACAATCTTTTATCATTTTATATAGCTATCCCTGTTCCCACTCTCTCCCCTCCTCCCACTTCCCCCACCTTCCCTCCACACCACCCCTCCATCCACTCCTCAGAAAGGGTAAGGCTTCCCATGGGGCGTCAACATAGTCTGACATTTCACTTCAAGGCAAGGCATCTCTCAAAAAGAATGTGCTCCTAGACGCCAGTTCAAGCACTAGGGATAAATCCTGGTCCCACTGTCAGTGGCCACACAGACTGCCCAAGCCTCACAACTGTCCCCACATTCAGTGGGCCTAGTTTAGTCCTATGCAGGTTCCCCCGCTATCAGTCTAGAGCCAGTGAGCTCTCACTAACTCAGGTCAGCAGTTTCTGTGGGTATCACTATCATGGTCTTGACCCCTTTGTATTATTTCTCCTCCCTCTCTTGGGCTGGTCTTAGGTAGTTCACCCCGATGCTTGACCATAGATCTCTCTATCTGCTTCCATCAGTTGCTGATTGAAGGTTCTGTGATGACAATTAAGGCAGTCATCAATCTGCCTACAGGGGAAGGACAGCCAGTGCTCCTAATTACTGAGCCAACTCTCCTGCCCCTAGAGAGCCATTCTTACTATAATCTAGGACAAATCCTTAAAATATTGTGTTCCAAAGTTAATTAGCGTTTTCACCTATACACAACTTAAAGAGAGCTTCAGCCATTTTCTTTGCTTGTTTCTGAGTCTCCTGGTTCATTGGGAAGTTATTCTTGTGTATAGTATAACATCAGGATCTATCTTTTTCCAAATGACTATGTTTGGAACTTTTTCCAAATGTTGGTTGTCACAGCGCTGTTTATTGAAAGCTGGTTTTTTTTTTTCCTCCACTGACAGGAATAACAGTAAAAGTCTGTAGGGCCTGCTCCCTAAAAGCACAGAGCCTGCTCCCTAACAGCATAGGGCCTACTACTCCCTAACTGCATAGAGCCTGCTCCCTAACTGCATAGGGCCTGCTCCCTACCTGCATAGGGCCTGCTCCCTAACTGTGTTCTTTCCTACGATCAGTCTGACTGTGAGTGTGTCAGAGATATATTGTTCTAATTCAAGGGACTGTGAACAATGTTTTAATATTTGGCACAGTTAGTTTCCCATGTAGTTTTTTCAGCGTCCCGTCTGTTCTTGCATATTTATTATTTCTGCATGGCTTAGCATAAACTCATCTAGCTCCAAAACCAATAAGCTTTGTTGGCATTTCCATTGGGATTATCTTACCAAAATCAAAAAAAAAAAAAAAAAAAAAAACAACCCCTCCCAAGAAAGCCAAAAACTAAAACAAAACAAAACAAAACAAAAACCTCGTTAATAAAATAACTTAGGAAGCGCTGCACCTTTCTGTTGCCAGTCCTCTTATGTAAGGACAAATGACATCACCCTTCACACATTCCTCTTTAGTTCTTTTGAGGAGTTTTAAAAATGTTTTCCTCATCGTGGTTTTGTGCATCTCTGGATTTCATTTACTCTGGGATAGTTTCTCTTCTCTGCTGCCGCTGTAAATAGATTTTCGTGATGGTTTTGCTAGCTAGCTGGCTATTGTTTGTGTGTGTGGAAGCCGTTTGTGTGCTTGTGGTAGCCTATGTAGTCTGGTGATTTGCTGGATTATTTTACTGCTTGAGTCAGTCTGATTATTCGTCATCTAGAATTTTACAGACCTGTGATCTTGTCCAACAGTTTGGAGTCTTCGCATTTCTTACTGCACCGTCTGGTGCTTCCCCTTCTTGTTTAAATGCATGGCTGACGCTTCCAGAAGAGCTTTCAGGTGACAGCTTCTAATCTTAGAAGAAATACTCTCGAGCCAGGTGGTGGTGGTGCATGCCTTCAATCACAGTATTTGGGAGGCAGAGGTGGGTGGATCTCTATGAGTTTGAGACCAGACTGGTCTACAGTGTGAGTTCCAGAGCAGCCAGGGCTGTTATACAGAGAAACCCTATCTTGAAGAGAGACACTCCAGGCCTGGCATGGGCTTTTGAAACCTCAAAGTCCACTCCCAGTGACATTCCTGTATCCCACTTTGAAGAGTATTCAAGATGATCCCTGTCATCGGTTGTGCCCGGTCTACCTGATGCTATGGTCTCCCCACCACTGTGTTACAGAGGTTTTCTAACTTTATAGCCTATTTTTTCTCTTTTGTCCATGAGTCCTTGGCACCAGCCTTCACATTTCTACCTGTAACAACATTTATGTGTGCCTGGTTTTTTGAATATTTTATTTTTTAAATTATGTGTATGTGTGTATGTATGTGTTTATGTATGGGAGTGTAGTGTCTGAGGAGACCGGAAGGGGACGCCGGATATTCTGGAGCCAGTTACAAACTGTTATGAGCTCCCTGAAGTGGGTGCTGGGAATTGAACTCAGGTTCTTCAGAAGAACAGTATGGACTGTTAGCCAGCAATCCATCTCTCCAGCCTCGGATTCTTGGTTTTAGTTGTGAGCAATTTCCAGGTTTATTACACGGTGAGCAAAGACTGGGCTGTAATATTTCTTTTGAGATTTTCTCCATAACTTAATTTGTGATTTCCTGAACAATCGTTGTCATTTTTTGTCATCTTACCTTTTATTTTCTTGAGAAGTATTTTCAGCCCGGCGGGGTCTCCAGATGCTGCTGTTTTTTTTCCCCGCTCGCTGGCTCTGTCCTGTTCTGTGTGGTTTGTTGAAGCCTCCAGAATTTCCTGAACTCTTACCCATGTCTCTTTGCAGATCACCTCCTCACCGCTCTGGAAGAGTGCTCTTTCCAATGAGTTGGTGTGATTCAGGATAGAAGTAACTTTTTTGAGATTTATAATAGTTTTGAGAAGTTCATTTTTCCCCTCCTGGAGTTTTTTGTTTCTTCTTCTTTCAAGCACAGTCTGAAATCTATCAGGAAAAGATGTTAAGAAGAAAGCAATGTCTTCACCTTCTGCTCCTGTGAACATTCCAGCTCTCCTTTGACAGAATGACCTCATTTTCACACTCGTCTCCGAGGATGAGGAGGCCCAGGCTGGCCATCTCCAGGGCTGGGCCAGGACCTGCGATCAGACTACACTCAGAGCTGGAGGGGCAGGGGCCAAGAGCCAGCCTCTGCAGGCGCCTGCCGCAGAGCATGGCTTCCCCCAGAGAATTCCAGAACAAAGGTTTCAGATCTCTACACTGTCAGAAATACATGCTTGATGTGCCCGGTTTGAAAGGGTGCTGTGGTTTGGCTGCTGCGACAACCCTCCAGCCTGCCTGTCTCCTACCGCAGAGTAGTACAAAACTCTTTGTGAGGACAGAGTCAGAAAGTCGTGGCACAGGGTGACTCTCTGTGTTTACCCTGTGCACAAGGTGAAGGCTCTGTGTAACTGTCCTTGGAGCCAAAATGACTTCTCCTGTTCTCTGAGGCTGTGTGGCCTCTTGGTGTCACTTTAGTGCGTGCAGATCCGCAGACGTACCTCAACCTCTGAGGCTAGCGAGTCAGAGAGAAATCTCAACTGCTTACAGCAATTCTCATTTTTATGAAAGTCCCCACAAGGGGGCACTGTGTCAGAGCCATTCTCTGAGACTTCGACTGGAGCCATTTTTGCTGGCATCAGCACAGGGAAAAGTTGAGCATTAAGTTTTCTGAAAGGGTCTTTTTAAAAATTTAATTAATTTATTTCCTTTGTATGTATGAAAGTTTTGTTACACGTGTGCCTGGTGTAGGTAAAGACAGAAGAGAGTGCTGTCTTCTGGAACTGGAGCTACACACAGTGGAGTTACACATCATGTGGATGCTAAGACTTGAACCCAGGTCCTCTGTTCTTAACCACTGTGCCATCTCTCATTAAAGGAATCTTATCAGAGGCAGGTGCCTTACTGAGATGACCGCCTCTGTCAACAGGAGTGATAGTCTGGACTCTTCTCAGTTTAATCAGGCTCTTGTGCTTGAATCAACCAGCAGCCATGAATCTAGGCAGCCATCTGGAAGCTTTATTCAGGGTCGGAAAGGCACTGGACACAAGAGAAAGGCCAGCCTGGTTCTGTGCCACTCACCAGCGCACTTGACCAGCAGGGCATGCCAGGTTCTAAAGTCAAGCTCAGGACAAACACACAGGGTTATCTTCCTTTGTGAACATCATGTCTGTTCTTAAGCTACATATTCATAAAAGCTGAATATTGAGATTAAAAACCCACACAACCATTTCCCAGGGATCCTTTCTCAGACTAAGTCAGACTGCACAAGCATCTGAGGAGCTGAGTACAGGGTACCCGGTGGGCACAGGGCTCTGTCATCACCTCTCTCTCTCTCTCTCTCTCACACACACACACACACACACACACACACACACACACACACATTTGTTTTTTCTTTTTTTTAATATTTATTTTATTTATTATGTATACAATATTCTGTCTGTGTGTATGCCTGGTGGCCAGAAGAGGGCACCAGACTCCATTACAGATGGCTGTGAGCCACCATGTGGTTGCCAGGAATTGAACTCAGGACCTTTGGAAGAGCAGGCAGTGCTCTTAACCTCTGAGCCATCTCTCCAGCCCCCCCCCTTTTTTTTATACACATTTGTTTTTTCAAGACAAGGTTTCTAAGGTTTCTCTGTGTACCTGGCTGTTCTGGTACTTGCTCTGTAGACCAGGCTAGCCTTGAACTTCAAGATCCACCCATCCGAGTTGGGATCAAAGATGTGAGCCACCACCACTAGTTTTTGTTTTGTTTTGTTTTGTTTTTTGTTTTTTTCCCAGCCTAAGAGTAAAAACTAAGTCTAAGAGCTTCATCTGTAATTTCCGAATCCAGGTAGGCATTTTCCTTCTTCAGGCAGAAACAAGCTATCTGGATGGAGTTTCACTCCCAGTCAAAGCTGAGAACTGACAGATACTTCTATGCACCTCACTGGCTGTGCTTCCAGTCTACTGAGCCTGGAGGGCAGGGGCTGTGTCGGGCGGAGCCAGCTCCAGCAGGTCTGCTGACTGGCTCAGCCGAGGGCAATGTCCACAGTCAGCAGGCACGCGGACACAGGAAGAACCCAGGTGCTCAGCTTGGGCTGGATGCTGAGGGCTCACCCACAGGCACCCACACCTCGGGTTCCCATGGGCATTGTTCTGTTCCTCGCCACGCCCAGATTATGAAGCAGTCGGCGGCAGGATGGGCGGTGCTGCCCTCTTATAGTCGGGCCGAGCCAGTGCTGTGGCAGGTTTATTGCTGACCATAGTGTGAGCACAGGAGACAGGGGTTGCTTCAGCTGTCTGCGAAGGGGTGTGGGTCCTAGTGCCGGTAGTTCTGTACAGTGGAGGCCTGGGCTGGGATTTTCTTCATGTCTGTCTAGTCAGTGTCTGATATCTGGCCATGCTCAGTGAATCTTAGCTTTTAAAAGGTTGATCCTCTTATTTAACATGGAGTCCAGGTCTCAGTCTCTCTTCTCTGGGTATACATTCCTCTTCTCCATGTTTGTTGATCAGCTGATGAAACTCTTAATTTACATGGGTCACCAAGTTTTCTTTGATCTCCGGACTCCTGTGTATGACTGTCTGGTCAACATATCCAATAAAGCACCCCCTGGACTACCAGACTTTGAATGTGCAAGGCAAGTTCTGAATTGCCCCAGCAAACTGTTGTTTGTTGATGTCTTCCTGTCTCAGATGCCAATTGCTTCAGTTTATCAGGCCACTGTCTTTGGAGCTCTCCTTCCCACTCCTGTGTGTGCGCAAATCCAAGACCCACGGAACCAGGGGGATCTTGCTGGCTCTACCTTCAAGGCAGGTCCCAAGCCTGGCTTCTTCTTGCCCTTGTCCCCTACAGTCTCCCTATCAGCATCCCAAGTCACACCACGCTACTTCTCAGATCTGTTCCAAAGCCTTCCAGGTCTGTGTTGAATTGACCCCATCATAACCATCAAAGTCTGGTAGTCCAGGGGGTGCTTTATTGGAGCTGAATGGCCAATAGCTAGGCAGGAAGAGGTTAGGCAGAACTTCCGGAGATGAAGAGGACTCTGGGAAGAAGAAAAGTGGAGACACCAGGAGATACAGACCAGCAAGATGGGCAGGAGGAGAGGTAACAGCCACGAGTCACGTGGAAAATGTAAATTAATATGAATGGATTAATTTGTTATCAGAGGCAGTTAGGAACAAGCCTAAGCTACTCCAAGCTTTCATAATTAATTTGTGAACTGACAGTCAATAAAAAAGCTTGATACAGAGGGGACCTGCCACATACGCCTGGGAATCTCAGTGTGAGCCCAGGAACCTATATAAAAGCATAGGTAGAGAAATGACTCCACAAAGTTGTCCTCTGACCTCTATACACATGCTCTGGCATACATATTCCCCCACCTATGCACATACCACACACACAATAACAAATACAAGTTTTAAAGGGTTTAAAAGCTGGGCTGAAAAGATGGCTCACATTAGGAGGGGATACTCCTGCAGAGCACCCGAGTTTATTTGTCTTTGGTTTTCTGAGCCAGTTTCTCTGAGTAGCCTTGGCTGTGCTGGAACTCGCTCTGTAGACCAGGCTGGCCTCAGACTCTCAAAGATCCGCCTCCCTGTGCCTCCCGTGTGCTGGGGTTAAAGGTGTGCGTCACCGCACCCGGCTGGAAGACCAGAGCTTTATTTCCAGCCTCCATGTCAGGTGTCCCACAACCGCGACTCTGGAACCTACACTTCTGGCCTTCAGCAGCACCAGCATCCACGTGAAATTATGTATGCATAATTTAAAAAATAAAATCCATATTTTTTTATTTAAAAAATTCAGAAGAAACTCTATGACCAATGAGTTACTTCTGAAGCTCTCCTACAGTGAGGCAAAGTTTTTATTTACTTTGGATGTGCAGTCATACTTCCATTTTCTGCAGCATTAAGCACAGCCTCACAGAGGCTCACAGAGGCATTCACTGCTATGGGTTGGGGCGAGAAAAACAATCTCACCCAGGTCCATTGGCTGTACCGTATATTTCAGGCTGCACTCATGAATCTGTGTACTGCACACTCAGGCTGCAGCTATAATTGTTAAAGGCTTTCAAAAGTATTGTTACTAAAAGAATGACATTGCTTGCCCTCCAGTTTATGTCTGATGCCTGATTGTGGGGTGACAGGGCACCCTAAACAATCCTGAGCTACACTTTCTGGGAAACAGTCTTCTCCATTGATAATTTGTGATTCCCCACATTGAAGGGATTGTGTCCTACATAAGGCTAGAGAGGATGGAACTGAATGTTTAGGTTCGGTCAATTTCTCAATAATTGTTTAAGTTCAAGGTATTGGCATGTGGATTTCTTTTTTTTTATTTATTATGCATACAATATTCTGTCTGCATGTATGCCTGCAGGCCAGAAGAAGACACCAGACCTCATTAGAGATGGTTGTGAGCCACCATGTGGTTGCTGGGAATTGAACTCAGGACCTTTAGAAGAGCAGGCAATGCTGTTAATCACTGAGCCATCTCTCCAGCCCTGGCATGTGGATTTCATTCTTTGGTTGAAAGAATAACGATCAAACAAGATCATTCAACTTTCTAATTAACACAGACTATGGTTTTGAAGGGAAATGTGGTGATATTCTAATATACAAAACTTATAACAGCATAATTAAGATGTTATTGGTTCAAATGATAAAAAAAAGAAGAGAACAGTCTTCCTGGGATGCTGTCTTCAATGTGTGAAACTGGAGGACTAATAGCGGCTTAGAATCTGTGCGTGCGAGCTTTGGAAGATGCGGAGGCTGTAACGCGTACACTTGGGATTATCTGGGAAGGGGCAGTCTGTTTGGACCCAGGATTGAGCCCAACAGTTGCCCTCCTGAAAGGTCAGCTGCGTTCCCATCTAGACTTCTTCCACCTTTCACATATCCACAGCCCTCTATGGCTTGTCTGATCTCAGTTCATGAGGATCTTTGGGCTTCCGTAATTACCAACTCCTTGAAGCCAAGGCCTCACTTCTAAGTGAGGTTATGCTCAAGAGTCTTGTTTACGTGTAGTGATCCCAGTTCATGAGTTAGGTTCCTCCACTCAGTAATGCAGCTAACAGTAGTGTCCCCGGCCAGCTAAATTCTCTCCTACTGTAAAGTCCGTGTGAAGCAGATTTGCCTTGGAGGACATTCTTTGAGGATAAGAACAACAGAGTACTGGCCCTGGGCACAGTAGACTCCTCTTCCTTCTCAGAGGTGGGTGTGGGCAGACCCGGACAGCATCTGGGTGTCTATACATTCTCTCTGTTGCTGAGGACCCAGCAGGGAGGGTTGGCAACTGCTGTGGTATCCTAAAGAAACCCTTCAGTGTCCCCCCATTTCCATCATCTGGAGGAAGGATTTGTTGGGGACAGAGAGTCCTGGGAGAGGTGGAGCAGTCTGAGTCTCAGAACTTCTGGCCCACAATCCTGGTTGCTGGGAATCGCTGACTGGTCTGCTCTTATCTTCACGGTGGCTGCAAAGAGAAGGGAGGTCAAGGTTTTGCAATAACTAGGAGGAGTTTCTAAAGGGTTCTTATCATCCTTGAGGGCTTGGCAGTTGGAAGGCGTTTGCCTGGGAGTTTCTGCAAGGAGTGCTTAGGAGTTGGAAGCCTATCAATTGCTATAAAGGTCCGGGAGAGGGGTTCTTTTGTGGGGCAGGGAGGGTCAGACAGCTGAGTGTCCCCCCACACCACCCAGGGACACTGCAGACGGACACAGGCTATGGAACTAGCCTTGTGTGGGGTGAATAGATGAGCTGCAACAGCTGGAAGGACCCAGAGCAGGGATTCTAAAGAGCAAAACAAACCAAAACTGAGGAAGGAAAGGTGCCGCCTGAGTGGCTGGAAGCCTTGCTTGCTCAGCGTGCTTTGCAGCTTGCAGGCCCAGCATGTTTCCCCTGGCCATGTACCTGATGTCCTTCCAAACCCTCCCCAGCGCCTTCATTTTTTTCTGCCGGAAGTTATGTGTATGAACTGCCATTTACTTTTTTTGTAATAATCTTGCCGAACCAGTTAGGTTGGTTTAAAATACCAAACACCTAAAATAGCACTTGTGGAAGATGATGCCCATATGAAAATAAATATTAGATATGTGAACAATGTGTAGCAGAACTTTCCGAGAGGTGTTCCTGGAAGAGCGTTGCACCAGCAGGGCTTTGGTTACTCAAATCACATTAAACGTTTACGATAAGAGGGTTGTCTAATCCGTGGAACGGACAGTATGTGAGTCACCCTGTGCCGACCTAAAGCAAACAGCTCTCCACAAAGTCCTATTTAGTATGATTTACATGTTTGAGTATTTCTAACCACTACAATTTTGAAATATAATGTGGTTTCCAGAAGTAAACAGAGCACATGCGTTACTATGAAGACCAGGGGTGAAGTCATCATTCAGATTAGAACCTCCTGACCACCTCCATTCTGGATGTGACAACTTCCCTCAACCACGCAAACATCCAGCGTCGCTTGGTTTCTCTCATTTCTGAGCTTCACAAACCCTCATCAGACAGTTCATACTTTTCTCTGCCTGGCTTCTTTCACTTCTGAACAGGGTGGGAAGATTCGTTCTTGCTTGCTCATTTTCGTTGTGGGGTGTGTGTGTGTGTGTGAATTTGTTAGTGGGTATATATACATGTGTGCTCCTGTGTTTGAAAGCTAGAAATGCATGTTGCATGTTTTTCCTGGATTGCTTTCCACATTTATTTCTTGAGACAAGGTTTATTGCTGAGTCTGAAGCTCATTGATTTGGCTTGACTGACTAGCCAATGAGTTTCAGGGATCTGCCTGTCTCTACCCATATAACATGGAGGTTACAGGTGACCACTGGCATATCTGGCTTTCCTGGGGTTTGAACTCAGATTCTCATATTTGAATGGTAGGCACATTAATTCACTGAGCTGTCTCCCCCGCCCTATCAGTTGTTTTCTTGATTGAATGGTGTAACACGTTTTATAGCTACTACACGCATTTTACCGCTTGGGATAGCTGGTTTGTTTCATTGCTACATGTATTTATAAAGGCACAGAAATGCATTGGTCACCAAGGAAGACTCACAGATATGAGTGGGCTGAACCCCCAAGTCATCATATGGGGAGATGCTATGTTAGAGAGCTGCTGTGCATTTTATACTATCAAAAAATTAACTAGGCAGTGAGCTTTATTACTGCAATACAGCACATCTTACCCAACTAGTAAAAATGATACAGATATTTTCCTTTCAGAAATGCTTCCTGCCAGTCAACGCTGATGATTGAGTTTGCACTTAGAATTGTATGGTTCTAATGAGAGTTCTTGATTTATTAATCCTACTTATAAATAAGGGGGTGGAGGGTAAGGAGCCAGTGCTCACAAACTGGGCCCTGTGTTGGAATCCTTTTCCATGATACTGGCAGTTGTGACTTTGCACAAGACCCACTGGAAGCCCTGATGGCAGCTTGGGGTCATTTAAATGGTTTCTCCATCTTCTTTTAAAAAAATAGAGAGAAAAGAAAAGAAAAAAGATGTTGACTGTTTCTTCTCATTTTTCTCCTCGGCATCAAAATGGACAAGGAGACTAAGGACCTGTATTGATTGTGTCCTAGGACATGAGGAGACAGTACCAGTGTCTCCTCACGGGTAACAATCACCAACCTGGGTCCTAGCAGCTTGGAGAAACCTAATTAGACATGAGGGCACGGTTGCACATGAGCAGTTCAGTTTCATTAAAAAAATGTCATAATGGGCTTTCGGGGCCAGGAGGGATGTTCAGAATTGGCAGAGGACCCTGTGGAGTTCAGAACTTATAACTAAAATTCTGGGCTGAGCATGGTGGTGCAGGCCTTTCGTACCAGCACTCAGGAGGCAGAGGCAGGTGGATCTCTGAGTTCAAGGCCAGCCAGGGCTATTAAGAACAATAAATCAGATAATATTAAGTATTTAAAGTAAGAAACGCACAAAAAATAAGTTACATGTTTTAAAAGCTAATGAGTAATGAAAGCATCAACAAAATTGTCAGAAAATGTCATATTCCTATGGGACTTACTGACCAGACACGACTTTATCGTACATACTCCTTTCCTCGAATTTTTTAGCTACCGACTCTCTGACTCCTTCAAGTTCCAGATCCATTTCCTGTAGGAAGAGTACGGACACACATGACTTTGTGCTTCGTGAGACAACTACAGACTTGCTACCTTACCAACACTGGGATTCAGACCAACACTTAGCAATTGTATCCCCTGCCTGCAGATACGTTCCTGACACCTTGACCAGACAGGGCTGAGCTTGCCGAACCCACCCGCCTGTGGGTTTTATTGTTTGTTGTTTTGTTTTGTTGTAAAGCACTGCTCGGGTGGGACTCCTAGTTCCATCCATCGCGAGTTCCGCCGCTCTTTGCTCCTGGATCCGCTAGTGTGGAGGAAAGATAAAGTTGGCAAGACTCGCACAGAGGGTGGCAGTTCAGCCTTGGCCACTCTTCCCACACCTGTGTGGCTAGTGTCTGCAGTCACAAATGAGACGTGAAGTATACTACCTTCCAGCAGGAACGGCTCAGGTTCATGCCAGCAGCATGAGCTCTTGACTTCCAATGACCCTAGTAGTAAGTGGTCCCATGCCACCTCCTTTATCTCTCTCCTCCTGGTTCTATGTCTCATGAAACACAAACAAAATGTCTCTCCAGCCTAATTTTACTTGGCTTGCTTCCCCAAATGTTCACAGCTACTTCAAGGCCACTCCATAAGACTGAGACTTAGACTTAAAATGAATAATGGGCTTAACCCACAATGGTTAAAGTAGAAACATTTTTTGCAACATTTACAGAAACATAGTATCATGGACCCACACTGTCAGATCTCACAGTAACACCAAGCAAGAGCTTACAGCTAGACATGCCTAGAAGCCAGTACTACAGCAATACTTTTTTTGTTTTTGTTTTTGTTTTTGTTTTAAGAAAGCATTAATGTAGTGTCAACTATCAAGGAGCCAGAAAGCACACTCAAATCTGTCTACTTGAATCCCAGAGCAGAGGAATTCAGGTGGCCCAAGGGTACAGGGCCGAAGAGGGCTGATAGTCTGAAACACGGAGTTTCCAGTCTCTTTGCTGCCTTGGTCCGTCCTGCTGCAGGAGACAGCGTCCTAAGCTTCTAATCAAGTTTCAAGACACCCTCTTCTTGTTCTTCAGCTTGTGTGTGTGTGGGGGGGGGGGGCGCGGAATTTTGATTCCCCAGGCTCCTAAGGTCGTTTTAGGTCAGGTCCTAGGTTTCCATACCTTAGACCTGAAAGTAGCTTGCATTGCAGTTATAGGACCTGACAATACTGAAGTCCTGCTCTCTGCTAGCCGGATCCCGTATTAAAGAAGGGGGTGGTGGTACATGGCTTTAATCCCAGCACTCCGTGGTGGGGGGGGCAGAGAGAGGCAGATGTCTGTGAGTTCAAGGCTAGCCCGGTCTACAGAGTGAGCTCCAGGACAGGCTCCAAAGCTACAGAGAAACCCTGTCTCGAAAAACAAAAAAACAAAACCAAAACAACCTCACCTCTCATCTAACCCACTTCTGTATTCCTGTGGCCACACCATCTTTGGTAGTCTCACTTGCTGCGCTGCACAATTTGTATATGGGATGCTAGTTAAGATCCTGCCACCACCATTTCCTATATGGAACTCAAACAAGTCGTCCAGTGCCTCTGTACCTCAGGTTGTCCTGACTGTAAAATGGAAGGAATTAGTTTTGGCAGAGTGGTTGCACAATATCGGGTACATAACAAAGCTCAATACTTATTAGCTCTTTTTTTAAAAAAATATTTATTTATTTATTATATATACAATATTCTGTCTGTGTGTATGCCTGCAGGCCAGAAGAGGGCACCAGACCCCATTACAGATGGTTGTGAGCCACCATGTGGTTGCTGGGAATTGAACTCAGGACCTTTGGAAGAACAGGCAATGTTCTTAACCTCTGAGCCATCTCTCCAGCCCTACTTATTAGCTCTTGTCTTTACTAGTTCTCTTTACTATTGGCAAAATAATATTCATGTTAAGTCTGGAGCCCTGGATAGGCACAGAAAGGACAGAGAAAAGAGAGTGGAAGATAAACAGACTATTTGTTTTTAGATGACACCAATGCAGCCAAAATTGCACTTAACTAAAGACTGTAAGGAAATTTGCTGAACCATAAGTACATACAAGGTCACAGCATGCCAAAGACAGGGAACACTAACAAAGGGGGGGGGGGGTCCTGCACCCAAATGAGAACGAACGATTTTAAAAGAAAAATCATACAGTTGTCCGTAATCAGGCTTAACTCCTGCTCATCAAGAGGACAAGCTGCCAGGACATTTATCTCTCCTCCTGGGGGACTGCTGAACCAGCGGGGGCCTACAGCACTGTACCCTTCCAAACCAAGACATTTACGTGGGGGAGCAAGGGCAGCTGCGGGAACAGGGAGAGGAAGAACAGGGATCTGGGCAAGAAGGAGGTGTGGAGAAGGTGTGGAGAAGAAAAAGAATAGGGAGCGACTGGAGAGAAGGAGCCGAGGGAAGAGAAAAGACCGGGAGAGATGGGGGAACACAGTAAGGATGGGTGGGCAGGGCTGGGGGAACTGGAGGAACAAGGGGAAGAAGAGAGGCTGAGAGAGCTTGGGAAGGAGGCAGGAGAGGTGGGAAAGGTGAGGACCCGAAGCAGGGGCAGGGATAGCTTAGGGTCCGCGTGGTTTGGTGGGAGGAGGCAGATCGACCAGCGGTACTGTTTCGAGACGCCGGCGTAGTACACAGGCGCGGCGCGCAGACGGGGGCGCTGTGGTCTCGGATTGCAGAAGGTGTCACCGGACCCGCCTCTTTCCCCGCCCGCCCGTGTCGCAGGGAAGCCCGGCGGAGCAGGCTCGGCCACATCGCGGCCGCGCGGGCACAGTCGCCCAGCAGAGTGCGGACCTCGCGCCGCCTTTGTCCGCCGGTGGCAGCTGGTCTCACGACCGCCGCCCGCGATGGCCCCGCAGCAAGGCCGGCCCGCGTTGCCCGCCCGTTGCGAGCCGCCAGCGGCACCGCCCGTACCGCCTCGCCGAGAGCGCGGGGGGCGCGGGGCGCGCGGGCCCGGGGTGCCCGGGGGCCGGGGGCGCGCGGGCGGCGCCGAGGGGCGCGGCGTCAAGTGCGTACTGGTGGGCGACGGCGCGGTGGGCAAGACCAGCCTGGTGGTCAGCTATACCACCAACGGTTACCCCACCGAGTACATACCCACGGCCTTCGACAACTTCTCGGGTGAGCGCGGAGCGGGGCGCGGCCTCGGACTGGGAGGCGCGGGAGCCCGGCCCGGGAGCTCGGGGTGGCGCGGGTCCCCGGGCACCGGCACAGTGGGGCGGCGGCGGGGTGTCCGATCGACCCGGCTCGGGGACTCAGGAGCGAGCTGTTGCACAGGTGCTCTTTTCACCTGCGCCCTCATCCGTGGCTACTCAGTTCCAGGGGGTCTCCGCCTGGAGCAACCGAGATTGCCCCGAGGGTGAGCCGGCCAGGCGCACCGGGGAGGGCTTGGGCTTGCGAGAACGTTCCTTTCTTCTGAGCCCGGCGCCTGCCTGGCCCGAGCCCCGCCTGCGCCGTCTAGGTTTCTGACGGTTGGCCCAGTCCTTCCAGCCAGTCCCTAGCTGAGCAAGTTCTCACGAGTGGGCTCATGTATCATACAAAGATACAAAAGTAAAGCAATCCTTTATCTTGATTTTTTTTAGAAGTCTTTTTGGAATTTAAGAAAAAGTTCAAAAAAAAAAATTCACAGGAACTGGTGTGAAAATCTTGCCCCTAGAAATTTTACCTCTGACCTCTAATCTCCATAGCCAGACCCTGACTGTCTCTCTTTCAGAAACCTCATGGGTAGCACAGAAGTGCAGGAGTAACCTCCCTTCCACCCCATCACCACACACACACTCCACTCCCCACTAGCATAAACATTTATAAACAACCAGAAAGGCTATCAGAAAGATACAAATTGTCTAATTTAAACTGAAACCTCCGTGAGTTTCCTGGATGGGAGTTCTCGCTCTCACCCCATCTCGAGCCTGGTGAGAACCTGGGTGGCTTCCCTCTGCCAGCTTTTCTTTTTAATCCTCTTTGAACTGACAGAGAGGAGTGCCCTTTTCCACACATAGGGTGATAGGCCTTCTGTGTTTGTACAAGTTCTCAAAACTGCTGGAGTTTTATGATAAAACCCTGAAGCCCGGAGACTTTTTCCCAAGGGAAAACAGAATTATCTATGAGAGCTTCCACGGATTTAAAACTACAGAGTTTGTTCCCACCTAACCTCCCCCTCCCCACCTTGTGTTATTTCCAGGTCCTTTGAAACACGGGTGACAGGAAAATTAATCTTCCCGACTTGAGAGGAAAACACTAACCTCCCGGGGCACCTTCTAGGGGTCAGGGCTTTACTGCCTCATGTTCTGTGGTGGAGGGAGCCCCCACCTTGAAACATTTGTACATAAAAACACCTCCCCTGGCTTCTGGGTTTAGCCAAGCTCCTAGTTCACTAAGAGGGACCAGAAGAGGAGCTGCCAATCTTCAGAGGGGCTGAAAGATGTCCAGATAATCATCTTGCTCTTTCTTTCCCCCTCCAGCTGTGGTGTCAGTGGATGGGCGGCCTGTGAGACTCCAGCTCTGTGACACGGCAGGACAGGTCAGTATCAAGTTACACAGCTCAGCACTGGGAAAGGAAACAGCCTTTTAAAGGTTTGCAAACAACCTACTAGTAACTGGGTCATTGTGAAACCTGGGGAAGCGGGCCCACCCCTGCTTCAGCCCCTCTGCAGGCAGTGGGAGAAGCTGAGCAGGCGAAGAAGGACCCCTCTGGGCCAGTGAAACAGGGCCTGCCTGTTCTGGGCAAGAGACGAGAAGGCAGTGGCAGAAACCGCCCTTCTCAGAACAGGGTTTTCTGATGCCTCTCACTTTTCTGGCCTTTGCTAAAGAGAAAAAAACCCCACAGTAATGGTTTGTAATCACTTCTCAGAGTAAACCCCTCCTCTTTTATAATTTCTTGATTCAAGGCTAATAAGCCAGATACTTAAAAGTTTGTTCAGGGAGAAATTGTAGCTTATGTTAGTGAATATTAGCATCTGTCTTCCCCGATTCTACCTCAGAGGGATGGTGGTCAGAGACATACTAAGTTGGAGCAGAGGAGGAAAGGCTACTTACTCTCTCTTTACTTTCTTGTTTTGAGGGCAGAGCACCAGAAGAGAAAGCCAGGCAGTGATGCAGGGGTCATGGGTATAGGGTCCTCTCACTGCCCTCCAGAAGAGTTTTGGGGCCTGGTTGAATCTATTGAATCTGGTTGGTTCTAATCTGGTAGAAGCTATTCTAGTCACCAAGGTCACGTGGTGCTTGTGAGTGCTCGGATGCCCAAGTGACAGTGAGCTTGTCTCCCCATGATGCTAGAACTGACAAAGTGCAGGGGGTAGACGTACCCCTTTTCTGACTATCCCTGCTTCTGAAGATCGCCTGCCTGTGTCCCCCAGTTTTCCTCCCAAGCCAGGGCCTTCAGGTTACTCACTGCTCTAAGCTAGCCGACTTGAGACTTGGCTCTGGCTTAGTCCTTAGACCTCAAGGAGACAGAAGACTAGGCTGTCTTAACGGATCATCATCAAAGTGACAACTGCGGCAGTGGAGTGGAAGTCCAGCCAGGAAAGCTGTTCAGGAGTGGGAGAAGCCAAATCCCATCAGTGTGTTCACTGTGTGGGAAAGAAGCATCAAAATCCAGGCAGAGTTGTGCATGCTTGTGATGCTCGGCCCTCAAGAAGCTGCAGCAGAAGGAGAGCCGCAAGTTCAAAGCTAACCTGGACTATGTAGTGAGTTCAAGGCCAGTCTGGGCATAAGACACTATCTCAAAAACAAAAATGCCAGGCCTGGTGGTCACACACCTGAAATCTCACCACTTGGGAGGTGAAGACAGGAGATTTAGAAGTTCAAAGTCATTGGCTACGTAGGGCATTTAGGGCCAGTCTAGCCTGTGTGAGACGCCGCCTTTCGAAAACATGCAAACCAAGGAAAAAGTACCAAAGAGACGATCTTCTTGGGTCTTTCATATTTTTTGCATGATGCCCCCTGAGTTGTTTTACACAAAGTGAGAAGGTTGGGTTTTTCCATCTGTAGACCATGGGTAGAAGTGTGTAGTGGCTGTAGGCACCCTGAGGACCAGACAGGAGGCAGTAGACCTGAACCCCAAGGTACAGACATCATGGACCCCATTGAAGAGCTGCTAGTGAGGAGCTGCCAGGATATTGGCTCAGGAATCACTGTGCTACCCCTCAGATGTCTCTACCTGCCCTCTTAGCTTCTGAAGGAGGTGGGATTTCCTTGGAAGATGAGTCCTGAGTTGGCATCTGGAACACTTTAGGGCTCCATGTGGTTTAGTGCATGAACCAGAAAGAGCAAGACAAAAGTGCCCACAGAGCTGGGCGTGCCTGCTGTAGACCTGTAGTCGTAGACCAGTTCTCAGGAGCTCTCAAGGAAAACAGCACAGTGCAGGGCGAAACCTTGGCCTGTGGGATTTTGAGAGAAGATGGATATGTTGGAAAATCAACTCAGTATTTCTAAGAAGGAATTAAATGTATCCTTCATATCATATCCTAAACATCAGGGAGTAAACTGAGAGTATTGGTTCAGTCCTGTACTCCCAGTATCTGGGACACAGAGGCAAGAGAATCACGAGTTTTAGATCTGTGTAGCCCTTGAACTGTGAGTTCAAGGCTGGCCTGGGCCTCACTATACAATGAAATCCTGTTTAAAAGAAAATATATCAAATGAACTCAGGTTGCATTTACATATTTATTTGTATATATGTATATATAATAAAGAAAAAGGCCATGAATTTGAGAGAGACAGTGGGTGGAGTTGGGGGATGCGGTGGGTCTGGAGGGAGGAGGAATGAAGTAAAGACAGTATGCATATATGAAAAAGTAACTTGTAAAATGTCAAGGAAGCATAAGAGTCATCTTAGAAATATTTTCACCAAGGAATTGATAATCAGGAGAAAAGGAATTAGCATTGTGCTCTTGTTTGGAAATTAGTCTCCTAGGCTCTGCTGGCTTTCAGGGAGAGGGTCGTGCTTCCCAGCTTGAAGAATAACTGAACAGGCCACTAAGTAACCAGCAGGGTTCTTATAATGGTTTGTAGCAAGCCAGCTTCAAAGACTGTTTTCCCCGATGCCGGCAGGACAGACAAGTGCTTGTTTTGACGGCAGCAGAGTCATCAGAGGTGTTCTACCCTCCCTCCCCACACCTGATCTGCAGCCCACATGTTGAGGGATTTGACATGACACCTCCATGTCAAAGGAGCACGTTCTTCCGGTGGTCAGGAAAGGAAATGGATACACAGGTTACCCAGGTCACTGGGCATGAACATGGGTAGCCCTGGTTTTTAAATGAACCAGAACTCCAGCATGGCTCCACTTGTCACAAACATACCCAGAATTCCCTTCTGCTCCCTTTGTGTTTCCCTGTCAGGGACCATAGTAGGCGTGTAACCTTGGCTCATGGGCTCCTGTGCACATAGAACAGAGATGAGTAGGGGGCTGTGAGGAATGTAGCTGGCCTAGGAGCACATAGTGTTGATGAAGGAGAGATGTTCCGTTGCCTTCTCCACCAGGAGCCAGAAATTCTTCTCATTCTGACGCATGGTCTACTTGGAAAAAATCTTCACACTAAAACGAGGGGGAAACAAGGCACAACTAGAAGGAATCCACAGTCCTGGCTGTCTGTGTCTGTCCTGTCCTGAACACTCTGTGCGGAGTTCCCACTTCAGGCCCGGCAAAGACGTGATAACCTGGCCTTGGGTGTGTGCTTGAGCGTGTACTCCGCTGCATCACCGCAGGCGACAGCACATCTCAGAGGTCTCTGGTCCACACTGCACAGGGGGCTAGTTCTGCTTCTCCTTTCAAGCTCCTCAGCCAGAATCTCAGAGGTATGGGGAGCAGTGCTCCAGAGCCTAGTTACTAAGCCATTGTGGGCTTCAGATGTGGCCAGGTGGCTACTTTCTCCCTGTGTGTCCCCCCCCCTCCCGTGCTCCCCCTCCCGGCGTGGCCAGAGCTTGCTCAGGCTTAGGCTCCTGTTTCAAAGCCCAGAAAAGGACGGGTGACTCATGGCAAAGTCCCCGAGCTGGCCCAATGGCCTGGTTTACGTTTCTACGTTTGTGCTTTCAGCTCGAAGTTGACAGCAAGAAACTGAAGTCATTCTTTCTCCGCGCTCACATATAGGGACCTCATCAGGGGCAGACACACCCCGAGCTGCTGGGTTCTCCCTTGAGCTTATTAACTGCTGTCTCATGTGGCCACTTGGTTATTGACCCACAGTGGAAACAGGCCCTCAGCCCAAGAATAACTAATGCAAATAAGACAGATGTTGGTTCCCTTTTACCCGAGAAAGCAGCCTGTGCTGACTGGTTTTATGTCAACTTGGTACAGACCAGAGCCATTTGGGAAGAAGAAACTGTTTAGGAAGGATTAGAAGGTGTGCCTTGTTAGAAGAGATGTGTCTCACCCCCCACCCCTGCCCCCCGCATTGAGGTTTCAAAAAGATTTCTTAGTGTGCCCTCTTCTGCCTCCTGCTTGTGGATCAAGATGTGAACTCTCAGTCATTCCTGCCACCATGCCTTGGCTCTGCCATTATGGAGTCTAGCAAGCACTCTGAAACCATAAGCCCTATTACTTGCCTTTTTTAAAATTTACTTTTATAGTTGCCTTGGCCATGATGTTTTGTTCACAGCAATAGAAAAACAACTAATACATATCCCTGAAAGGTTGTCCTGCAGGCAGGTTCTGGTTTAGTTTTTTAATTAGTGATGGATGTGGGAAGGCCCAGTTCACTGTGCGAGGTGACACACCTGGGCTGATGATCCTGCATGCTATAAGATAACAGGCAAGCCAGTAATCAGAGCTCCTCCATGGCCTCTGCCTCAGTTCCTGCCTCTAGGCTCCTGTCCTGATTTCCCTGGCTGATGGACTGCAGGCTATAAAATCATGTAAACCCTTTCCCCCCTGTGTTGTTTTCAGTCCTATTGTTTATCACAGCGATAGAAACCCCAACAGAGACAGCCATTGTTGGAGAATGATGCCCTGTAAATAGGGCTCTAGGTGATCAGAACCTGCAAACCAAGTCATGGGAACTGTTGAAAGCGTTTGACTTTTTCCTGCTTTGGGAAGTCACCAGTGTTGGCTGCTGGAGGATGTCAGCACCCACAGACACATTTCAGATAAGAGGGAACTGATGCGACAGCTTTCCTGGGCTGAGGCTGAGCTGGAGTTCCCTGTGGGCAGGAAATGGTGCCACGGGGCTCTAGAAGATGTCTGATAGGAAATGCAGACACGGATGCCTGCCTCGTGCCTGTTGTGTCTGGTGTTTGGAGAATCTGCCGGTAGACTGCAGACCGTCCGTGTTCATTTACCTGCTCCAGGTCTCTGTACCACGGGACAGCTGTGCTCCTTCTGTCTGAAACACTGTGTGGAAGCTTAGCCATTTGCAGAGATGAGAGAAGGAGCAAAAGTAAGAGAAAGGGAAGATACAGCCAGGACAAGCCTGTATTACCAGTGTCCGTGGGTGATGTCAGGGAGGGTTCCAGTTCGTCAAACTGCTGCGGATAGTGGCCTCCACGGAGCCCTAGTTTCATTTCTCAGTCTTTCTTATTTCTGAGGATCATGGTTCCACACTGTGCGCTGGGGCTGGCGGGAGGAATTGGCATCCTTGGTGGCTGTGGTCAGGCGGAGCAGGGCTGGCTCTTGGGTACCAACATGGATGAGTACTGACCTTCAGAGTTGCCAAGTTCCAAAAGCTAAAAGAGAGTTGAGGTCACTGTGGGCTGAAGGTCAGAAAGAGCAAGATCTCATTTGCTTTGAGTGCCTTTCTGTAGCGAATGGCATGGTGGTCGTGATCACTAAGGAAACATAGAGCGCATTTGGAGTATCAAGGCTGTGCTGTCCCTCGGAGCTTATAGAGGCTGCACCTGTGTCCCAGGGCAGGCAGCAGGGCAAGTCTGAGATACCGGCTCCTGACCATAAAAATGGAGGCTTTCTGTGACTGCTCTGGTCCTTGAGGGCATTCTCTAAGGTGGCGAGAGCTAACAAGAGTAATGTCCTTGTACTATTTGGTTTCAGGACGAGTTTGACAAGCTGAGGCCCCTCTGCTACACCAACGCAGATATCTTCCTTCTGTGCTTCAGCGTGGTGAGCCCCACCTCCTTCCAAAACGTCAGTGAGAAGTGGGTACCGGAGATTCGGTGTCACTGCCCGAAGGCCCCCATCATCCTGGTTGGGACCCAGTCGGACCTTAGAGAAGATGTCAAAGTGCTCATCGAACTGGACAAATGCAAGGAGAAGCCAGTCCCCGAGGAGGCAGCGAAACTGTGTGCTGAGGAAATCAAAGCTGTCTCCTATATTGAATGCTCAGCTTTGACTCAGAAAAACCTCAAAGAGGTGTTTGACGCCGCCATTGTTGCTGGTATCCAGCACTCGGACTCCCAGCAACAGCCCAAGAAGTCTAAAAGCAGGACCCCAGATAAGGTGCGGGACCTGTCCAAGTCCTGGTGGAGAAAGTACTGCTGCCTGGCCTGACCCTCGCCTGACCCTCGCAAGCAGTTGGTGTTTAAGCTGCAAGAGCTCTTTGTGTCACGTGGGTGTGGTCGTAGGACAAGCCCTCAAAAGCGTGCCCCTTTGTCCTTAATTTCCTGTCTGGGAGACTGGAGTTGAGATTCATATGCAAACTATGTTAGAGAAATTTGGAAGTTAAGTTGTTTTGCTTTTGTTTTTGTTTTTTGTAACTCTGGAAACTTAGAGCTGTAGACCTCTGGATTAATTTATATTTCATATGAAAAGGGCTCTTCCAAGCTAGGTTACCATGAAGTTCTGCTGCATTGTACAGGACAAAGGAGACCGTGCCGCTCTCCTGACTAAGGGCTACTGAGTGCTCAGTGAATGAAGGGCACACCAGACTTGGTGAGAATCAGCCCTGGCTTCGAAACCACACAAACCATACCTGTTTTTGTAAGCGCGAAAGTCTGAAGAAAAGATCTGCTCCGGAGGACCAGAAGACCTCACACTCGTCCCTATGTCATTCACTCATTACTTAAGATTCTAAACCAAAACATCCCGCTGGCTCCTGACATTGTGCCGTCTGAAGAGAACACTTGCTTGTAATGCTTTCTGTTTTGTTTTGAATCACATGACCAGTTGGGTTGCTATGAAAATGGTGGGAATGGCTCTTGGAAGGCAAGTGCTGGGTGCAGGGCTGGCATTATTTTCAGGGAGCACCTGACTCCTGTTGAGATCAGAGAGTGCTCTTTGCTTTCAGGACTGGATGTGCACTGGGCCATCTGTGTCCTGGTGATGAAATCAAGAGGAAGTTCTTGTCTAGGGACGTAAAGCCGCCATCTCACAGCATCCATTTGCAAGAAGGGTGTTCCTTCCCTGAGAGAAGCCATAGTCGACTGTGGGACACACACACACACACACACACACACACACACACACCTTAAGTGTGCTAAAATGTCCATCTGGGTACACACTTGTATGTTTGTGTGCATGTACACACGAGTGTGTGCACACACAGGTGGCTGGTTTGCTGTTGAAATTTTGAGACACACAAAAGCGTGGTTGCAGGTGTCAGGGTGGCATGCCTTCCTCTTGACATTTCTTTGAACAGACATCATTTTGTAGAATGTTATCTTCATTTACACATTTTTGAAACTATCTTAAAATGTGGGATGAGCATACTTTTGATGTTCAGAAGATCATGCTGTGGCACTTGTCCTTTACAGGGAGGGTCTTACCGCTGACTGTCCCGAGACTGTCCTGTGTTAGGAAAGCACTTTCACAGTGTTATAGGTACTTCCAAGACGCCGCAGGGGCCAGGCAATGAATCCCAGCTTCTCGTTTGCTGTGGGCAAGGTACCTCTTTGTGGCCACCTGGTAACAAAATTTTCTGTCTGTGAAAAAATTTTTTTATACAAAAAAAATCAACCTTATGCTTTTCTATAGAAAAAAAAGTAAAAAGATCAGGTCATATTTCAGGTCAAAGACTTCTTCCTGCTGGCGAATAGGACCTAGGACTTTCTTTATTAAAATGAAAAGGTTAATTGCTGAACCACCAGGAAAGATGAACTGTTTGTGCCTGAGCCTCCAGCACAGTGCCAGTGACATCAGCCGCACTTTCCTGATGCATCTCACTGTGGACAGAGCTTACTGCCCTACTGTGCTTGGCTGCCTGGAAAGCCCGCCTCCAAGAGGAGGCTCCGCCTATCCTGTGTATAGAAGGTGGGTGGGGAGGAGTGAGTTATTTAATTTTAAACGTTATAATAAAAGCAAATGTAGTGGAGACCAAGGAAATGAACATTTAGAACACAGACTTGAAGGATGGTGCCAGGACCGTGGGGCCTCGCGCCTGGCCTCTGGGCCACTGGGAAGTGGCATGAAGGATGTTATGTGACCAAGCTCTGGGCACTTCCTTCCGGGATGGATATTCCTGGGCTGTTATGCCACAAATCTACTGGGCTGACACTGACCTGCAAGTTTTCAATATATTACTGCGTCCGATGGAGTAATAAGGTCTGAATGTACTTGAGGTTTTCCTGCATTTTTACTTTACGAAAATAGAGATTTGGGCTGAGAAATTTTTAAAAGTACGTGCCTGAGTGAAATGTAAAATTGATTCTCTTTGTGGCTGAAAAGTGGCAGAATATACAGGCTGGTGTCTTGGGAGGGCTCTGTGAGCCGTGTGCGTAGCCATGTCTCTTTAGACTCTCAGTGTAGGCCGAGTCACCTGGAAAACACACTAGCAGGCCGCAAAGCTGTCGCCTCACCGCGTGTGCAAGCAAACTTTTGATACCTTTATTTTCTGCTCAACAGACATGTGAGCAGCTCCCCAGAAGTCCAAGCCAAGAGGGGAGCCTCACCGCTCTGCAGGTGCCTTACCAGCTTGTGCTCTTCTGTTTCCACGTGTCAACGATGTTGGACAGAATCTTGTACTTGAAAAATGCTATAAATGAGTCACTATGAAATAAACTCTGACCTGTGGACATAGTTGTCTTCGCCTCTTCTCTCAGAAGAATAGGAACTTAGGCATGCCTTGGCCTGGCACGGGTTAGGAAGCATTCTTGTGTTTAGGGAAAGCATCTACACAGGCCCTTGGGGGCTCTGGGGTTGGTCCAATGATTGGGACCCCTTTGCATGTTCACCCTGTGTTTCAGTCTCCAGAGGTATTCAGTGTTGAGGAAGACCCGAGGGCCTGAGAGCTTCATGTGTGAACACAGATGAGCACCTTGGGTGGCATGTGGCAGGGATCTATAAGGCACAAGAAGGGAAACAGAAGCCAAGGCCCCATCACCCTGCAATGGTGCCTCTGGAAGCTCGGGTACCTGTGTCCCAGGATGCCAAGGACATTGTGCGCTTTATGATTCTGGAAGTTGATCTCACAGTGTTAAAGAGGGTGTAGAGATATGAGCAGACACACGCCATCTTGTTTCTGACATGATACCCACCACAAACAACTTGAAGGATTTCGTTTGGCTCGGGGGTTTCAAAGGTCACAATCCCTCGTTAGCAGATCCCATCTATTCTGAACCTGGGGTGAGGTGACATGTCAAAACTGAGGATCCTAGAGCAATAAACACTCACCTTGGGATGACCAGAACACAGGTGGAGTACGTGTGCACGCTGCAGGCTTTTTCTTCCCCTTTTGTTCCATCCAGGGCCCCAACCTATGCAACAGAGAAGCCTGCATTCAGGGTGGGGTGGCTTTTCCCCCTCAACCTCCCACCCCCACCAGAAACCCAGAAAGTGTCCTTTACTAATTTTGGCACTTTTCAACCCAACCAAAGGGGAATCAAGATTGAATGCCATTGAGCTAGAAAGATGACTCAGTGGTTAGGGGCAGGCACTGCTCGGCCAGAGGTCCTGAGTTAGGGTCCCAGTGACCACGTCAGATGGCTAACAACCGCCTGTGACTCCAGCTGCAGGGCCTCTGCAAACAGCTGCACTTATGTGTGCATATTATACAAAGACACATGTGCGTACACCTAATTAAAAATAAAATCTTTTTTTAAAAGAAAGAAGATTATTAGAGTTGGCTGGTAGCAGATGACCGCTGTGTTGCAGCAGGCAGGCTGCAGCTTTTGTAAATGCCAGCTGCACAGTCCACCTTGATGGCAGGGAAATGCTGTGCAGATGGCAGTCAAACCTCTCCCACCCCGTATGTGGCCACGGGGTCAATGGTAGGCTCGCTTCACAGCCTTCAGCAACAACCTTAGAGTGGTAGACTCTGGATCCCTCACTCTCCTTCTGGAACATGAGGACAGTGTGTCCACCCCAGGGTAGATGTTGGAGCTGCTTCTCAAGATTTATGACCTAGAAAAGGTGGGCAACAAGAAGTACCAGCAGAGCCGTTTCTAAGAGGAAAGAAGGCAGAAAGATGCCTGTTGCATGCTGAGGCCCGGCCAACCAAGACTGGAGTGCAGCCAGTGTGGCTGTAGAACCTGGGCCCTGCACCCGAATCCCAGGGACACCACTTTGCTGCACGAATAGTAAAAACCCAGAGGCACATATTGGGGTTCAATTTTAAGATCAGAGAAGCAAAACCAGTCAAGCCACTAGAGACCTCTTACCTCTTTGAAATCTTCAGACTGAAAGTGGACAAGTTCCTGCCTCAACCTGCCTTATATTCCTCTCTAGTGCTGGGATCGAAGGCCTGCATCACCACCGCCTGGCTCTATGGCTGACTAGTGTGGTCATTTTGCATTCTGTTCTTCAGGCAAGCTTTATTTATTAAAATACAAAAGAAATATCACTACATTTCACCTTTTTTTTGTCTAAAATAAAAAGGCTATAACTAATATAAGAAAAATTATATACAATAAGTACAATAACTATATACAATATATTCAGGCAATAAATAGATCAACAATATCTGTCTATTTGCATTTGACAGATTCAGAGAAAATTCTCCATTAGCTATCCTATCTTGGTGAGTCCAAAGTCTTGTACCTAATTTACTTTCTATCATAACTTGCTTTCTGCACCAGGTAAATAAGGAAAACTATAACTATCTAGCCTTTAACTCCCTCAGAGACCCAAAAAGAAAATATTATATTAACTAAGTAAGAAGGAATTATGAGAAAATGACCTTCAAAAATGTTAGAAATGACAGAAACAGCTGGCTGCCTGGACAGCTACCCAAGTTCCTCTGCAATGGTGGGGCATCCATCTTTGACCTACAGGTGTTGCATATCCAATAGACTTTTCTGTGAAGGAGGATATTCTGAAGGGCTATCCTTCCTTATCTTGACAATGTTTGACAGTTACTTTCTTTTGTGTCCTGCTTGTCCAATTAGGACAGCATACTGTCAGCAGTCAAGGCAAGGGCATTTTCTTGCCCAGTGGCTTACCTTAGCCACAAATAAAGTAAACTCCATGTGGAGTTTCTTCAACGCCCATCATCTTCTCTGAAGTAAATTGATGTTGCCAGGAGCACACATGTCTCATTGGCATAAGAAAAAGAACCTATGTTATTAAAACATCTTAAGTGCTATATTCTGTATATCTCTGAAGTGTTTGAAGATGACCTCTTTATTTAAAATATATCTCTTTTGACCTTGAAAACATACCTAATGAGACTACAAGTTCGATTGTAATAGGTGACTAATTACTAACCTGCCTTTTCTTTTTATCCTAAACAGTTAGTAATAATAACTTTCAAGGACTGGAAATTTGCATTTCCAGTTAATGTTACATTGTTAAATGATCTGTATAGATACAATACCTTGAACAAGATTGTAAACATATGTACAATATGTTTTAACAAAATTAATCTCAAATTTGTATCAATATACAAAATTTGTATACAATATACAAAAGTCCAATCCAACATAAAACATTTAAAACTAGTAATTGCTTTTTAAAAGTAGATACAATAATCTACCTTTGATTTTATCATATCTATAGCCTCCCTTTTTTCAGAGTAGATTCAATAATCTACCCTTCTATCCTATCATGTTTATATCCCCCCTTTTCTTTTCAAAACAAGGACCTTGAATCTAATTTCCTTTGTTTAGCTTTTTTTCCTGACCATTACCAATAATAACTTGTAACCAGCCCTTTTAAATAATGACAAATATCCATGACCCACTGAGCCACCAAAAATCACCCACCCCACCTCTCAGGAATGTGGGCATCGTATTCTTATATTTATTTCCTGCTGTCTGGGGTGACAGTATCTTTAGAGAATCCTGAAAAGAAAACTTTGGGTTAATTGTCAAGTCCTGGAAGAGGGAGCTGCATTATTTGTTGTCCAGTCTTTGTGTAACGGGAAAGTGCAGGACTTATCTCAAGTCCTGGCTAAAACAGTCTGCTGGGCTGGATAATCTTAGCTAGTCACCGTGAAATTGTTCTGAGCAGCTTGTAGTTCAAAGCTGATCTTTAGGCAGTGTGTTTCAGCTTAGTGGTGTCATCATAGTCCTGGAGGAATCATCACTATGGGGACCCATCCTCATTCTGGGGACTTCAAAGGTCATTGTTAGGCTCATGGTTTACTACAGAAAACTGATAGAGATTCAAAGCCAAAATTGTGTACAGGAAGATAGATGAAACCTTTTTATAGAATTAGTTAATACTCTATATGATCATTAATATTATGACAAAAAGTTTAAAATACACACACACACACACATACACACACACACACACACACACACACACACACACATATATATATATATTAAATCATACACTTTAGGAAAAGCTGTTAAAGAGTCCATATAAAGTCAAAGGATTATGGGGTAATATCAATAAAATAATCCTAAAATATTTGTTTTTCTTCTGTCCCATATCAGGTGACTCTTCTGACATGAGACAGAGATTTTGGATTTCATCTTAATGAGCATGCTTGGTTTTAGAGAAGGAGAGAGCCACACTCCAACTCCAAAGCCAGCTTTAATTTTTAATTAGAATGGAACTACAAAAAGACCATTTGTATTATATGTCTGTAGAGAACAACAGAAAGAAACATTTAGGAAGATTTATGAAATTTTATATTGTTGGAAATGTGATGTACCAATAGGCCAATTTACTCTTTTTCTTGAAACATTTTTTCTGTATGATTTGGATTTTTTTTTCTTCAGCTGTTACATTTGTCCAATGGTCTTCAGATTCCTCATCTGGATACCTTCATTCCCCCTGAAAATAGAGAAACAAAACCCCTCCCCAACCCTAATTTTGGGTGATTCTCTTTTGGCAAGTTATATCTGATCAAATTAAAAGCATTTGTTAGTTTTATAGGTTAGTTTAGATTAAATATCCATGGTTATTAATGAACTAACATCTCTTCTAATTAAGAGATGCCTCTTGTTTAAATTGAACCTTTATCAATTTTGATGGTATCCATAACTTTTCTCCTCCTGTAAAAACAAAAGCAAGGCCCCCTCCCCAATGTAACACATGTCCTGCTTTCCCTTCTGAGGTCAGTACATCTTTAAAGTATATTAGCTGATTTAATTCCGTAGTTTTAATTCCGTAGTTTTTCCAATTATCTAATGTTTCTCCACAACTGTTGTTTCTTTCTCATGAGTATTTAGAAAATTCATAGTTAATAAAGCATTATGCAATCAATTTCTGGGGGTATTTATCATTCCTTTCTCTTTATTTAACATATTCTTTAGAGTTTGATTTATCTTTCTATAACTGCCTGCGCTGTAGAATTGTGTGATATACCTGTAATATGCTTTATATTGTAATAAGCAAAAAACTCTTTCATTTTCTTAGAGACATTGTAGTGTTGTATGTTTTTATTTGTGCAGGTATGTATTACCCATGATGGCAATAACTTCTATCAAATGTGTGATTACTGAATCAGCCTTTTTCTGAACTCAAGGAATATGAGTGATACATGAGACTTGTCTGGCAAGTCTCTAAGAAGAGAGACAGACTTTCAAGTCTGTTTCAAGCCTCTTCTCTGGGACATAAACCTAATTCATTGTATGAGTTTCCTGTTGCTGCTATAACAAGAACATTACAAACCCAGGCATTTAAGCAACCAAATATAACTACCTTATTGTTTCCGAGGCTAGTAATCTGATGGGACCTCACATCAAGAAATAAAGAGCTCAACAGAGTTGAGCAAGTAGGTTTGGGTTTCCTTTGGTAGTTTCTGGGGCTACCCGCCTCATGGCTTGTGTCTTCCTTCACCTTTGACACCCACTGGAGAATTACACAACACTGATGTTTCTGTCTCTTTCTTTGCTACCCAGGACTCCTGTCATGAAAGCACTGGGTCCATTGGAAATAGTTCTGGGTGCTTATCACCCAAAGGTTAGCTGATGGCAGCTTCTACCATTTTGTGTCCCTTTGGCCATGAGATCTGCACAGTCACAGAATCTAGTTCGAGGGGTAGATATTTGGGAGCCTCTTTCGCCTCCCTCCCACACAGACTTCTCTGCCCACACAACTCCACAGAGGGGCCATTGGTTGCTTGTACTGTTCAGAAGCTTTTGAGCAGCACGTGGTGCTGGCTTCCCACTCTTTGGGTTTCTTCCCATGAATGTGCGAAGGGAAATTTTGCACTATCCCACCCCTACTTAGCCATCACAGAATAAAACTGAAAAGCTGTAAAGGACGTGTATTTGTGTGCACGCATGTGCAAGTGTGTGTGTGTGTGTGTGTGTGTGTGTGTGTGTGTGTGTGTGTTTGAGAGAGAGGGAGAGGGAGAGAGAGAGAGAGAGGAGGAGGAGGAGAACTCTGGGGTTGGATAGCAAATGGGCAGCAGCCCCAGGGACACAGGTACCAGGGCCCTGTCTGCTGGTTATGCATTTGGACCTTGTTTCCTGGAGAAGACAGTTTGACTCAAAGTAATTCCCTTTCTCTTTTCTTTTTAGATTTATTTATTTTATTTTGTGTGTATAAGTGCTTTGCCAACATGTATGTTTACGCACCACATACATGCATGGCGCCCATGGAGTCCAAAAGAGAGCACAAGAACCAGAGTTACAGATGGTTACAAGCCACTTTGTGGGTGCTGGGAACTGAACCTAGGTCTTCTGCAAGAGTAGCAAGTGCTCTTAATTGTTGAACCTTATCTCCAGTTCTGGGAATCCCCTTTCTGCCTTCATGAAGTGACTGCCATAGGCAGCTCCTTGTTGACCCTCCTCCCATGAACAGTATTCTGGAACTTCTCTACACAAGGCTGAGATTCCCCTAGCCACTGTTTATCCTCAGTGGGTGCCAGCCATGTAGCCCAGTGAATAACAGCCAATATTTTACTGTACTTCATTTTCTCATTTCCGGCATTGTGAGAAAGTTTAGTTCCAGGCTATTTCTGTGCTCTAGACAGGTCGCTTCCACAAGGCTCCATCTGGAGGCCACGTTTCCCTAGGAACCATCAGGGGAGACCAACCACGACAAAGTGTCCAGGATAAGATAGAGTTGGTTTTGCTGGCAGCTGTAAGGCCATGCTCTCTACCCTACCCTGAAGGATTTGTGACCTGTTAGGATTGTGGCTGAGGTTGGTTTCTTAGAGTTGGCCAAATATTCGGGACGTAGTTTCCCAAGATTAGCCTGGCTAGAGCCTGGAATAGCAGCTCAGTTTCCAGTTGTTACAGGGAGACAGACCAAGGGAAGCGGAATGTTTTGTGGCTGTTGGGGTTGCCAGCTGGTGGGATCAACTCCCTCCTAGCAATCAGCTGAGAAGCACAGATATCTCTATGGATGTGTCAAATTATGAATTAACCCTGATTAAACCCATCTCTCAGAGACTCTCAAGAGAGACATGAGAGCCGGGATGCTCGGGACAAGTAAGCGGAGTTCCACAGAGGACAGGCAGAACTGCAGAAGCAGGGGTGAGTACAGAGCCGCTCAGTTACGGGGCATAGTGTGCGGCTGTCAACGTTGAGACTAAAGCATGAGCGTTTTACCCTGAAATTGCTGAATTACATGTTGGTTTGGGTTTAGCTGTACAAGAGAGGGCCTTTATTCCTTCTGTTTTGGGCACCAGATGCTTAGTTGGGACCCAAAGTCCTTTCATCATTCAGGCTCGGAATAAGAGACCTGTCGAAGCAGTTGGAGGCCACAGGGGCAGGAGTCAGAGGTCATGAGTTTCCCCAATGAAAAAAACTATTTCCTCAAGGAACTACTGGGAAAATGAAACAAAAGACAGAGCCTGAAAGACCTCTTGGTGAGGAAATCTCAAACTTGTTAACAGTTGACAGGTTTGGGGAGAGCGCAAGCCAGAACTGGTCTGAGTGTGGGGCAGGTTGGTTGAACACCCAGTCAGCTGGAGTCAGCTGGGAACTGCCATTGCTTCAATTAGGTGAGGGTGATGGTGAGGGTGTGATAGACACTGGAGTAGCCCCCCCACTTTCTCCTTCTCCCCTCCTCACTCCGTGTGTCTGTGACTGACTGTGTCTGACTGTGTTTGTTTCTGTTCTTCTGTCTGTCATTCTCTCTCTCCTTACACAGGTCTTTCCTTGTTGAGTAGTAACCTAATCACTCTCTGTATTCTTTTCCTGAATGTATTGGGCACCAGACTGTGTGAGCATGTTCCAGGCTGGTAAAAGCTGAGGACCACACCATGTTACTCACTAGGAAACAACACAACAGGAGAGAGGAATCAGAGATTTATGCACTAAAAGGTTGGGATGAGAGGATGCCAAGAAACTAACAGGGCAATCCCAGGGAACGATGCACACTGGATGGTCTCAAGCAAACCTCAGGGAAGCCTGTGGTCCCGGTCGCCATTCAGAAAAGTATCACATTGGGCAAAAGCAGTCAGGCATCATACTTGCCTAACCAGAGTCTGGTTGGGTTGCTGAGGAGTGTGTGGTATGGCCACCTGGTGCTGCTGCTTCTTACTGAGGATCAGACTCCATCAATGGTGAAAAGAGCAACCTTTGTGTACCAGTTTTTTTGTGTATGCTCAACTATGCTTTCTGCAATTATTTGATTCTCAAAACAAATTTTTATATTTCTTTTATTTCTGATACTTGAGTTACTTATCCAAGCTCAACCATGGCTGGATAGCGGCAGAGCTAGGATTTCACTGGAGTCCATAAAATGGCAGTTAGCGAAGAATGGAAACTCACTTCACACCCTAGGAACAGATTTCACCTCAGTTTGTCCAAGCTGACCACGGTGAGCCTCACCATGATGCCTGGGGTACTCTCCTGCAAGGGGCAGGCCAGGTTTCCCCAGACAATGAGCACCCATCTCAGCCAGTCTGTCTATCTGCTATCCCAGCATCAGCCTTCGCGTCTAGCTGAGTGGCAGACCCCACATCACCCCTCGGTGTCGTTACACTCAGGTTTCAGGAAGCAGCGGGGCCGTTGGAATCGCTCTGAGTCTGGGGAGATCCTGCGCAGCATCTTTGGAATTCTGTCCTGCTGACCTGGTTCCCGCTTTCCTCATCACGCCAGAGCCAGGTGCTGCCTTATTCTCGCTTCGCAAAGCAAATGGCCCACTTGGGTCTACGGATGATCTACAGCACAGATGTTCCCTTTCCAAACATCCAAGGTGGAAATTTGATAGACACTTGGAGAATAGAGGTGGCCATGAAAGTTTGAATCGCTTCCCCGTCTTCCTCTGGTTCTTCCTGCCTGGTAATGGGAACCAGCAAACCTGCACCAAGTTCAAGTGAGGGTCAGGGGCCACATTCTCTCCAATATGGAGTTCTGGTCCAAGTTCTCACCCCAGGGGCTGCAGTGTTCAGCATAGCTCGTGGTTGCTCAGACTGTGGGGAGAACACAGGAGGGGCTGGGCCTGGGCCTGATGGGAATTCTAAAGGTGCTCTTCAATCTGGGCTGCAATCAATGATGAGGACGTAGACGTACAAGGAAACTGTTATCTGACTGAAATTCAGTTTGGTCACTCTTTATTCTACCTGTGGAGTAGGTCTATACATTTTATTTTACAAATCTGTATTTTGTTTTGTTTTATTTTGTTTTGTTTCAGACAGGGTTTCTCTGTGTAGTCCTGACTGTCCTGAAACTCACTTTGTAGACCAGGCTGGCCCCAAACTCAGAGATCCACCTGCCTCTGCTTCCTGAGTGCTGGAATTAAAGGTGTGTGCTACCACCTCCCAGCTCCACAAATTTGTATTTTTATCAGTAACCTACCTGACCGGTTACAGAGGCCAACCTGAAGAACAGAGCCCAGGTCTCAGTTTATAGGGGCTCAACGTGAAATCAATTAGCCCAGCTCCTAATGTTGACAGTTCATAGGACTACCAACACAGCCTTTGACTCTTTTGCTCAGTTTCAAATAGGCAAGCATTTTCATCCAATGGAGGCTTCACTGGGCCTTGTGCTTCAGCGGAAGGGAGATGGTGAATAAGACAGAGTCCCTGCTGCCCTCCAAGGAGGTGAAGGCGAAGCTCGCATTGTCTGAAGTGCTCATTAAGCCTGCCCCTGGAGCAATTAAAGTTAGACATTCTAGACGTGGGGGCTGCAAACTTGGAAGCAAGGAGATAGCATCAGTGCCCCCAACTAGGTACTCACATCCTGCAAAATCCTGTTCTCATTACAGACAAACAACATGACTGGGAAATCAAGCCTTATTCTGTCTTAGACAGGAAGAAGGATTCCGAGGACCTGGCCACAGGGTCAATCACAGAGAACACACAGTGACAGACGAAGCCAGAGACTTGTTGGAATCAGTATGTGTCAAAGACTGCCTGCAACTGTACCTACTGAGTAGCAGGGTTAGAAGGCAGCATGGTCGCTGGAAAGTAGTCCGAGAAGCTGATGCTATCACTATCCCTGTTTTTTGGATGAAGAAACTAAGGCACACAGTACCTTCGCAGGTGTCAGCCCTGGGAACCACAGAAGGATCGAGATTTAACTGGCTGCTTCTTGTGCCAAGTCTGTGGTCTTGGAGTCTGAGGAGGCGCTGCTCTGGGGTTGCTAATAACAGAAAGCATCTCTGAAGATAGCTCCGTGTACAGCACAAGAGGCTTAGACTAGTGCATCCCCTTTAGTGCTTACAGAAGGAAATGCTGCTTTGTTTGGAAATACAGTGATAGCCTGTCAGTCACGATGCCTTCCACTGCAGAGGCTCCTAACTTTTGATCAGTTATGGAATAAAGGAATATCATGCCCTGTGCAGATGTGTTCTGAGCCTGGCATGGTGATTAAAAACAAAATATGAACATTATACAGACCTCCTGGGAACATGTCTTCTTTCTGCTTCATACAGACCTGAGCACCTCTCTTTGTTTTCCATATAGAGTGGGCCTTAGGGCTAGCCCCTTCTCTGTGTCACCCTCCCACCCCCACTCCCCACCCCCGCTGATCCAAGAGTTCTGCACAGCGGTGAGGGGCTGAGGGGGAGCTGGAATTCTTGGCAGCTCCTCCCTGGGATGGTGTGATCAGGTTGGCAGAGGCTCGGCATAGAGTATAAATAAGCCAAATAAGCCCCACCTTCCCGGTAGGCCTGGGGCTGTTAAGAGACCTGCTTCCCGCTGCTCCCCAGAGTGCTCCAGAGGCCCACTGTGCTCCTTAATCCTGTTCTGCATTTGCAGATAGCTGCCACTTAGTGTCTTCTAAGGCCCTGAGGCATGTAATTTCTTTCCTACTGGGAAGCTGACTGACACTAACATTGTTACACCTCCCCGTTACTCTTTGTAGGCTGTCTGTGAAATACAGTGAGAAAATAAATCAGAACCAAAGACAAAGACACAGTAGCAAAGGGATTGATTTGGAGAAGGTAGAAACATAGTGACCTACATGTACCATTCCCCAAGAAGAGAACCGGCCAGCACTGGGACAACACAGTCCCTTAAGAGCTGACCAGGCTCATCCCCAGAGAACTACTTGTGTATAAATGAAGATGTTAAGGGGCCAACCAGTCACTGCCCAGTGCCCAGTTACATGGTCCACAATTCCCTTATATCGTGTTTTAGACACCAGCATCAGCAGGTGGTGTGCAAAGAAGTTAACGGAGTGGACTGGGAAGAGTGAACATTAGGGGCTGTCGAGAGCTGCATCCATTCGGAGAGTCTCTGGACTAAATTTGTTCCTGTGATCCTGAAAGCAAAGGAGACTGCTGTGGATACGCCTACTCTGAGTGAGGGAAATTGTTAATCCCACACATATGAGACGAGAGACATCTGACCCAAATCATAGCCAAATTAATTAAAGCAAACTTTTTTTGTTTGTTTTTGTTTTTGAGACAAGGTTTCTCTGCATAACAGCCCTGGTTGCCTCAGAACTCACTTTGTAGACCAGGCTGGACTCAAACTCATAGAGATCCACCTGTCTCTGCCTCCCAAGTGTTGAGATTAAAGGTGTGCTCCACCACTTCCCAGCTAAAGAAGCTTTTTTAAATTTGTGTACACAGATTGTCTCTCCCTACAGGATGGATTCAAGAGATCAGCACTGGGCATGAGGAAGATAAGGGTTCTTCTAGGTTAGGAGTTTCCAAGTGGGGGATTTGGAAGACAAATTGGCAGGGTTCCAGAAGCAACCTCCTGATACAAAGATCTGGCTGCAAGGTAGTGATAACAAGGTGGTCATAACAACAGGTGGTCATAATAACCTTTGAAACTAAGGCATGGTTGCTGTTTTCTGAAACGGGCAGTACAGGACCATTTGTAGCTAAGGTTATAGATAGGGCATAGCCCATTCCTTGAGAAAAAGAGGTTTAATCAAAACAGGAATGCTTATGTTTACTATAAGATGTAGCTTATATAACGTTATATAAAGTTTATAAAGTAAACTATGTAATATTTACCGTAAGATGGTTTCCAGCCTAAAACAGAAGTAGGCTGGTTTATCAAAATTCACAGCATGAGGTCTAGAAAAAAAGCTCACCATCATGAAAACAAAAACAGACTGGTTAAGAGAGGCTGACTGTGTCTGCAGGGTGGATCAGTGGTTAAGAGCACCGGTTACTTTTCCAGAGGGCCACTGCCCAACTTGCAGACAGCTCCGCCAGTGAGTACTCCTCTGGAAGCTTTTTTTATTGAGTCTTGTGAGTTGTGTGAACCCCATTTTCTGTGAGGGAACTCTCTGGAGGAATTAGAGACACAATATCTGTCCACACTGCCTGAGACACCCTCAGGCCCATTTCATTTAGTTTAATGCAGCTCAGCATTGTGGAACTAGATTTTGGTTTTTGATCATATTTTGCTTCTTCAAAGAAAAAAAGTTTTCTGGGCCATCTGGCCTATAGAATTAGACCTTTTTAAAAACGGGACCTGGAGAGATGACTCCTACTGTTCTTTGGTAAGTCAGAGGACCCCAGTTCAGCTCCCAGCACCCACACTGGTTAGCTCACAACTGGCTGTATCTCTCGTTCCAAGGGATCCAAAATACACAAGCATATATACACTCTCTCAACTAAAATAAGATAAAGAAAACTTCTTACATCCACTTGAACTCTTATGAGGATAAAGTAGATTTTAGTTTCATTTGGTTGGTTTTTGATTTTTTAAGACAGGGTCTTACTCTATGGCTCAGGCTGGCCTCGAACTTGCAATGACTAGCGGGTGGTGGTGGCACACACCTTTAAGATCAGCATTCAGGAGGCAGAGGCAAGCTGATCTCTGTGAGTTCAAGGCCAGCCTGGTTTGCAGAGCAAGTTCTAGAACATCCAGAAATGCATACAGAGAAACAGTTTTTTAAAAACCAAAAACAAAGCAAACACAAAACCAAAGAACCTTGAAATGATCTCCTTAGTGCTGGGATAACAGGCATGTCCTACCATACCCAGGTGGAATCTGTTTACCCTTCTGCTGGTTCTGTTACCCTTTCTTAATTTGGGGCTTACTTTACAAATCTGAATCTACTAAAAGCTGGGTTTTAAAGAATCCTAGTAGGAAATGTCATGTTGCCAGAAGTGTTTGGCTCAGGGTCTTTTAGACCCTGTGTAGAAGACGTTAAACAGTCAAAAGCAGTGTTGATGTACGCCATTCTGCTTTCCCACAGGAAGAAGTTCTGTATCAGTGTCTGCTGCGGGTCTTGTCACTGCGGGCTGTTATTTCACCTTGACAACAACTCTTTTCCTATACAGGTCCTGGTGCAGCGTTACTCCTCGGCTGTGGGTCACCCTGCGCTGGCTATTAGGATTCCCAGGTACCTCAGCTCCTACAGGTGACTTCTCGTGACTCTCGTCACCTCCACTGCAGGAAAGTCATCGCGTCTTGAGGGTTGCCGAGGCCAAGAAGAAGCCCCGCGAAGGTTTAGGGCTGTGACCATGCAGGCCTCTCACAGTGTGGAAGCTCCCTGCCAGAGCCCGGTTGCTGCCCCATACTCGGGATAAGGCCAGCAGACACCGGGTTCGGGTCTTATTCCAGAAAACACAGCTGAGGTTGAGGGGCAATCTGATACCCGTTTCTGGATAAGAAGGGGGAAGGATGTGTATTTGGTGATTGCGCGGTATGAGCCTCACTTGGATCCAACCCTCAAGTACGAATGCTGTTGCCACAGTTGCAAATAGAACAGGGCATGACCACTGCAGATAGTTGTTAAAGATATATTTTTTGAGTCACTTTTATTCCTTTAATTACGTGCGTACAAGTGTTTGTATGGGGGTATGCGCATGTGAGTACGGGTGCCCACAGAGTTCAGAAGAGGATGACCAATCAATCGTCCGAGGCTGGATTCCACACACGCAGCTGCGAGCTGCTCAACACAGGGGCTAGCAGCTGAACTAGGGTCCTCTGCAGGAGCGGAGGCGTCTACTCTCAACCACTGAGTCATCTCTCCAGCCCAAGGTCGTCTCTTCTCATTTAGCACTTTTTGCTTCCTCGGACTTTCTGCGAAGTTAAGAAAGACAGCACACCTGGAACCCCAGCACTTGAGAGCAGGAGGGAGGCTCAGAAGGGCTTAAGGCTCCACCTTGGTTACAGAAGATTTTGTTTCAAAAAACAAAAATTTTTAAGTCTTTGTGAGATTCCAACTAATTTGCTCATCATTCTCAGAGTATGAGACTCATTTTTATTTTTGGCTCGTGTCAGATGTAACATATTAACTCAACACTGCAGTTACAATTTCAGATGCATTATACTTTGCGATGGGAAAGTGTGAGATTTCTAAATAGAAGAAATCACAGAAGTTACTCTCCCTCCAATATGCAGAGCCATTGCCTCTTTTGAGGCATAAATCTATATTTTTATGGATTTTAAAAGCAAATAAAATATATTTGCTGACCTTTGTCCATTGAGACTGATGGCAAAGTCCATTAGTCAGCAAGCAAAGCAAAACAAAAGCAAACAACAACGAAAAAAACCCTTCAAGAATACAAACACAATATCAGTTCATTTGGGTTCAATTCAACCAGGATTTGCTGATCATTTATTCTACCCATGTATGAGTCTATTTTTCTTTTTGCTTCTCCTTTCCTTCTCCTTCACCTCTGACCTAAACAAGTTGCTATGTAGCTATAGTAGGCCCCAAATCTGTGGCAATCCTCCTGCTTTAGGCTTCTGAGTGCTAGGACTACAGTGCCCTGTCTGGTGAGGCCCAGATCTTGATATCATGAATCCCAAGATGACAAGAAGTCCATCCTTAGGAAGCCACCTTTTTCTGGGACAGGAAGCTGGATACGGCTTTCAGCACAATGTGGAGAGAACAGGACCGGCAGCAGGAGTTCCTAGCCTTGAGAGGCCTCAAATCCCGGTGGCTACTCAGCTGTTCTCTTTGGGCTCCTAGATGCTACCCAAGGACACAGACCACATCTTCACTGTTCTTTTATCTTTATCAAAATTCAGGGCTCAACTTTGGTTTGTATAGCAACAAAAAGGAGGGAGGGAGAAAGGAAGGACAGAAGATATTACGAAGAGAATTCTGTACCTCGGATTCTGATGTTAGAATCTTAACCCCTAGTGTCTCAGAATGTGACCATATTTGGAAACACTTAAGTAGTAAAGTTAAAATTAGGTCATTAGGGCGGGCCCAAATCCAATCCCACGGGCGCCTTTGTAGGAGGAAATTAGGCCACAGACACACGCAGAGGGACAGCCGTGTAAGGACAAAGCAGGAAAAGCAACCCATCCTCACCTTGATCTTGGATTTTTGGCCCCCAGGACCGTGAAAGACAGATTTCTGTGTCCACGGAGCCCTGCCTTAGCATCTCTAATGGCAAGCCCAGAAAATTAAAGTAGGAAACAGGAGATGATTCTTGAGCAAGAGACTGGAAAAGGAAGAAGGAACAATTATTTTACCAGGAATAGGTGAAGGGATGAGAAAAGATTTTGGGTCAGAGCTGATGTTTGAGATGGGCCAGGGAGAGCTGCCCAAAGGGGGAGGCTGTAGAGGGAGGGCCTCATAGAGGGAACTCTGTGATTTTAAAAGCAGACCCACCCTGACTAGATAAGGAGGACCCCTGAGTGACAGAGAAGGACCAGTCTTGGAAGCTTGACTGGAAAAGACCCAGTGTAGACCAAGCAGGCAGTGGGCACAGATGGTATAGAACGTGGTGAGAGCCAGGCATATAGGTCAAGGAGGAAGAGAAAGCAGGGTGTACATCAGGACTCGTCACAGTGAGCCAGACAGATGTTGTAACTGGAGATCAGCCTTGAGAATGAACAGGGGAGGATTTTTTCCCCCTTTTGAAACAGGGGTTCATCTTAAAGCCTGGACTGGCTACAAAACAATCTTCCTGCCTCAGTCCCTGAGTACTGACATTTTGGATGTTAGCCACCATTCTTGGCCACAGGTGAGGATTGTGTATCACTCTGGGCAGAGTTCAGGAATGGCTGACCCAAGTAGGAGCATCAATCCACAGAAAACCAAGTCTTGGAGTCACTGAGGGTTAGAATCCCCAAGCTAGACGCATACAGCCACAAGGAATGATAGTAAAATGTGAGATTTGAATTGTGACAGAAAAGACACTGGGCTTAGGTAACTAGAGGAGGAGTCTGGCGGGGTTTAGCATCTTCTGACCTAGGTCTCAGGCCATGTGGTGTCAGACTTCACACAGATGGCCCCTGTCATAAATTACAGAGACATACAAGCCCTGGCACAGCACAGCCTTCCCACACTGAGCAGAAGCTCAGCCTCCCCAAGAGAGCTGGTTCTGCTATCACAGAACAAAAAAAAATGCAGGGCCTCCATGGTTCCCCAAGTGAAGGTCTGTCTCTTGCCACGTTATATACCCACCGCAAGCCGAACACTGCTCTGCCCTGCCATTGCCTCCTGAGTTCTCTAGCAGCCCTTAAACACTTCCCATGGCCTTGGAAAGGAAGTGCACGTCAAAACTACTCCATACTAAAGCCCCACCCACAGGGCCCAGGGACAGCAGACCCCCTGCAAAAGGAGCCTGACTCTTGGCCTGAGCGCTCTACCCTCTGTGGAAGAGCAGGGGCTCCCAGCAGAATTCGGGGCAGGGAGAAGCCTGAAAACACCTCGTGGCTACTAACCAAGGCTGGCTTCCTCTGAGGCCACTAACCAAGGCTGACCTTCTCCATGAGTTAGTTGGGACCAAGCATTACAGGATGGGATGAGAGGGTACTTGTTTCTGTGGTCTCCCCCAAATCTATGTTCTAGTCTATCCCCAAGGAAAACAGGAAAGCCCCTAATTGAAGCACATTTTAAACATCTTCCCAGGACCCTTCAAAACTGTCAAGATCACCCCCTCTCCCCACAATGGAAGTCTGAGAAAAATGGCCACAGACCACAGGAGACAAATATGATGGGGACCCTGAAGGGACCCCAAACTCTGAGGCGGACAAGGGAGCTAGTGAAGCCCACTGCTGTGTGGACTCTTTCAGTAGTGACACACCCAAACTGTGGCTGAATTAAAATGTGGCCTGATGCTGTAACATATTAACAGTGGGGATGGAGAGTTCCAGAAGCTGTAGGCGGAGGCTGCTTGTTCGTTCACTCAGCCCTGAAATAATCACACAGAAATCTGTATTAATCGCAACACTGTTTGGCCAATTAGCTTAAGTGTATTTCTGACTAACTCTTGTATCTTAAACTAACCCATTTCTATTAATCTGTGTGTCGCCACATAGCTGTGGCTTACCGGCAAGGTTCTGTCTGGCATCTGTCTCTGGCAGGGCTACATGGCATCTCCTGACTCTACTTTTTTTTCTCCCAGCATTCAGTTTAGTTCTCCCTGCCTAGCTCTATTCTGCCCTGCATAGGCCCAAGACAGCTTCTTTATTAACCAATGGTATTCACAGCAAACAGACTGGAATCCCACATCAGTATACTCTCTGTGCTGCTTTTCTGGAAAGTTTTTGAAAGTAAGAATTTTATTTAGATCAAACAGGAGAGGGATCATAGCATTTCCGTTCATGGAAGGATCCCACCAACTCAGAGCTTCTCATCCATAGGAGCCTCTGTCACTCAGTCTTACCACAGCAAGACGAAAGGAAACCAAGCGTACATCTCACACATAAACAGACTGGGACCAGGAGGGACCAGGCCCAAAGAAAGTTCAGCAACTAAAGTTAGGGGAAGCCAAGTGAAGGGAGCAACTGAGCTCCCTTGTGGCTGTCCAATGCCACCCCTAGGTCCAGTTACACACCTACCCCTCTGGGAGAGGGCATGAGTGCTGCAAGGGCAGGGCATTTGCCAACCTCCCTTGTCCCTTTGGAACAGAGACCAGTGCTTCCTCTAAGCTCCCTTGAGGCCCTCCTTGACCAGGATTTGGACTTTTCCTTTGATCATCTTGAGTAGACGGCACGCACTCTTGGTCCAGTCAGGTGCCTGGATCATCCCAGAACACACAGTCTCTTCTTGTGAACTGTGTTCCTGCCAGGTCTACACCCGGGGAGAGGCAGCATCTGGGATGTGATTTGACTGAAAGGCCACTGCAGCTTGGCAGCTGTGAGGGATGAGAATGAACTGAGCGTATGTAAGGCCAGGCCTCGTCTTTAGGGACACTCACAGGAAGGCTGAGTCACAGTCAGGACTCCTGGTAGACACAGTGGAAGGCATGGTGCTCACCAGGGAAGTCCCTGTGTGTCCAGTAAGGAACTTGGCTTCACCAGTGAGAGGCTGCATTGTGGCAGAGCTGGACAGGCTGCCTCCTTTTAAGTTAATTTATGATCGTGTTCAGGGGATTGGGAACCAGAATCTGAAAGAGTCTGTGGCATTCCTATTACCACGAGCTCCCTGGAATAAAGCAAGAGCTGCCAAGATGTATGGCAGATGAGAGAGACCCTTCTCAGCCCCAAACCCAGGGGCTGTGGTTCTCTCTGAGCTCTCTGCAGAGCCCGGAGGGGAGTGTGCAGTGGTTTCTTCCCTCTCACTGGATTAATTCTCTTTGTTTAAATATTTATTTATTTATTATGTATACAATGTTCTGCCTGAATGTGTCCCTGCAGGTGAGAAGTTGGCACCAGATTTCATTGCTGGGAATTGAACTCAGAACCTCTGGAAGAACAATCAGTGCTCTTAACCGCTGAGCCATCTCTCCAGCCCCAACTGGATTATTTCTTGAGCTCTTTGACTGCCCTTGTTCCCTTCTTCAGTCTACACTTTTGAGTGGCTCTCTGGCTGCTTCTGCCTCCAAAGAATTGGCAGTTAGACTCAGTGCCACACAGGGCAATGTGATGTTTCCAGCAGCTGGCCCCATGTGGCCAGTGGCATGGAGACTGCGCCCCGACGTGTCATCAGATTCTGACACTCTCCTGTCCTTCAGTACTGCCCTGGCTGGGATTTGGATTTCACAGGAAAGGCACGGAGTTGGTTTTCTTCCCACAAGGATGTAGGGATCTGGGAATGACCAGCAGTGCCGGCCGGGGTGACCAGTGACTAGTCCTGGGGGACAGCTTCCCTCGGTCCTCCCCGTAACCTAAACACAGCCTCTTCAAGTTATACCCACAAGCTGTCGCTCAGCAGCCTCCTCTGTGGGGAGACTTTGCTTTTCTCACAAGTGCCTGAAGGCTTGATAGGCACCCACGGCTGATCTAGCACTTCACTCCCAAGCAAAGGTTTTTATAGCGTTTGTGGGATCCTTTGGCGGTAGAGAATGTGACTGAGCATGACGGTCAGGCGCAGTGTGGGACACAAGGGTGGCGAGAAGACACATTGGCACTCTGTTGGTAAATCTCAAGCATCTCCTTCTTCCCCTGCAGTTCGGTTTTGCCTTGTCTCCGCAAACGTTAGCGTATGAAATTCAATTTGGCGCTCCTCCGCGTTAGATGAGAAGCTAATGAGTTTCAGTGCTGTTTGATCTGGCCACAGGCTATTTCATTAGCTAAATCCAACTTCCATTAGTTTTAGTGGCCTGGGGATGACTGCAGATGCAGACTAGGGCAGGCAGTTAAAATGCTGTCCCCAGCCAGTCACTGCAGTCTGTTTCTCTAGGGACACCTCACGGCCCTGCCAGGCTCACAGCAACAGTCTCACCCAGACTAGACTGTGTCAAGCTGTTCTAGGGTGAGCAAGGGTGTTCCTTTGTGGGAGGCTCTGCCTCCAGGAAAAGGTCTCCTGGGATTTCTGGGACCTGAGTCTTCAGACAAAACCCATCCAGGGTCTGGGAAATCCCACAGGATGCAATGAGTCGGACGAGTCGATTCCCTTGCCATTTGTTTTGCACAAAGGCAAGATTTTCCGATCCATTATACAACTGCATTAACTACATTCAGAATGCAAGCCATTCTTTGCTCCTACCGGTGGCATTAAAACAAATAGGAGAAAGAATTGCTTTCACAGGCATACAAATTTGTGCTGAAACCTGGTTGGATCCACTGCTTTCGAGTTTCCAAATATTTGCAATGAAGGCCAGGGAGATGGCTCAGTGGGGTAAGGAGCCTGCTACAAAGCCCGACACCCGAGTTTGATATCTGGAACTCACTGACTCCTCAAAGTTGTCCTCTGCCCGTCACACATGCACTGTGGCACATGGACACACACACACACACACACACACACACACACAGACACGCACATTTAAAAAGAATTTGAAACGGCAGCTATTAGCAATGTGGATTGTTCTCACTAAATATAATGTGGAACAAAGCAATCCAGGCCCAGAGAATACCTACTGCTATTCTCTTTCCATAATAATTTCCTAAATAAACAATGGGCACAACTGCATTGCATGGCAGAAGATGAGGTGGGGTAGAGGGGCCCAGAAGGGAGTCAGACCTGCCGTGCTGCGTCAGGCTCTGAGTTGTGACAAACTGTCTACTTTTTCAGATAAATAACTTGTATCTTCAGCACAAAATTAAAGCAAACAAATGCAAGGGAAATATGTGTGCACATACGTATAAACACACGCACACAAACAGCATATTTAAACACAGACACACATAAACAGCATATTTGTGTAAATTATTTCATTCAGCAAAGTGAACGCTGGCAATCTGCGCAGGCGAGTGTGAGGTCAGACCCTGGAGGTGCCTTGGGTCTTACAGAGCATCTGCTCACGGCCACCTGTGTCCTGAGACACATCCTGAATGCTGTGCCCCTTGCATCAGCAACATCCAGGAAGATGGAGGAAGACAGGGGTCTCTTGACATCGAGGCTGGTGACAGGGAAGTGAAAGTCCCGAGTCCTCAACCCCAAATCAGGATGCTGAAATCTGAAGCTGAGCCTGGGGCTGTCATGTTCTCCCCTCTCACCACACTGGGACATCATCTCTTTTTGCTTGCTTTGTTTTTGTTTTTTTTTGTGTGTGTGTGTTTGTTTTGTGAGACAGGGTTTCTCTCTGTAGCCTGGATGTCCTGGAACTCACTCTGTAGACCAGACACGGTGACTCTCAACCATCTGCAACTGTACTTCCAGGGAATCTGATCCTGTTCTTCTGGCCTTCTCAGGTACCAGGCACACACATACATGTAAGCAAAACAATACCCTCTCACATATAATACGAATAAACAAATAAATAAATTTTGTTTTGTTTTTTATGAGACAGGGTTTCTCTGTGTAGCTTTGGAGCCTGTCCTGGCACTCACTCTGTAGACCAGGCTGGCCTTAAACTCACAGAAATCTGCCTGCCTCTGCCTCCTGAGTCCTGGGATTAAAGGCGTGCTCCACCACCACCCAGCATAAATAAATTCTTAAAAAGAAAGTTTGTAGCTAAGCAACAGGAGCAGGAAACTCTTTTTGGAAACCTTCAGAGAATAAATAAGAACATTTAAAAATTAAATATGATAGCAGAGACACAAATTCAAAAGAACGTTTTTGATGGTTGATTGTTTACCAGAACAGAGATATTGGGAACCAGAAGGAAACCCTAGCCTAAAGCGTCTCAGTGAGTGAGAAGCTGTGAGGCTGCTCCTGCCAAAGGCCCCAGCACAGTCAGGTCCCAGCCGAGCTGCAGGTAAGCCAGCACCAGAGTCGCCTCAGGAAACTGTGGCAGCTAACGAGGAGCCACAAATGCACTGGCTTGAGCAGGCTGATGATATCACTATGGCGGTGCCTGGCCTCACATACACTGACTGAACCAAACCCACTGTCTGAAGAACTGAATTTCTTCCTGGACTCTCAAGAGTCTGTCTTCTTGAGCATCCAGGATTCAGGTTCTTGGGATTGTAGGGCCTTATTTCCTTGATGACAGCTGTCCCATTGTGTGTGGACACCACAGCTTTGCCCAGATGATCCCAAGCTCTTTTCCTACGGGTTCTCAAAGACAGAGGACTGTGGGATTGATGTTAAATTCAGGATTAACCAGTTCTGTGACCTTAGGCAAACCCAGGTTGATTGCCCTTAGATTTAGCTTACTTTCTACACCTTGCTGTCAAGATTTGATTTAGGTGGTCTAACCGGCTCAGAACTGTCAACATAAAACAGACCTCACTGGGAAAAGCCCCACCCCACCCCTCGGCAACAAGAAGCTCAATTCATGCTTTGTTGCAGCTCTTAAAAACTTAACACAAATTCCGCTGGGCAGTGGTGGCGCACGCCTTTAATACCAGCACCCGGAAGGCAGAGGCAGGTGGATCTTTGTGAGTTCGAGGCCAGCCTGGTTTAAAAGAGTTAGTTCTAGGACAGCTAGGACTGTTATACAAAGAAATTCTAGCTTGAAAAACAAAACAAAAAGCAAACAAAAAACAAAAACAGCTTAGTACAAATTCTGTGTGATATAAAGTTGTCTTTAATGGTTCTCTAACCACGTACCTGTGGGGGAGGTCAGAGGACTGACAGACCTAACTCAGCAAGGTCTGCATTTCAGAGCCTGGTGCTCTCTCCTGGGTACCTTGGGGCCAATGACTTGGCTCTATGACACCTCTTAGAGAAAATACATTACTAGATTAATGTATTTAAGTGGAGTGTTTCAAGAAACTCGCTCCTTGCGTGGGGACACTAATTAGAGACAGAGATGGTTGTTGTCCAAGGAACTGCTGAGTACCCAGGACGACGGCCCACTGTAAAGGACAAGCCAAAAGTGGCAGCAAAAGTGCTTGAGAAACTAAGTGATAAAGGGAGAGAGAGGAATCGGAACAGCGTGAGGTCTTTCCGTGGGGGAGAGCAGGTCAGATGCACATGGAGCCACCGAGACAGCATATCATCAGAAAACGACCTAGGCACACAACTGTTGAGTGTCTGCTGGGGAGTGGCCGCATGGGAAGGTTCCAGCACATCCACTGCTGAGCCTAACCAGGACATGGCCACCCATCCCCCAGTGCAGGACCGACCCTAAGTGTCCTGCGAAACTCAGCCGAGCAGGCTCTTCAAAAGGCCCTGTCTTCAGAGGCTGTTTTCACCATTAACCGAAAGCAATTACCAGATTGCAGGGTCACATTACAAGAACAAAAATATGCTTTTCTCCTCAGAAAGCCTGCCTTGTCTTCTGCACAAGTGGCCCTGTCAGGTAAGCGACTTTCTTCCCTGATGTCGGCTTCCATGCTGAAACCCGCCATAGAAGTTCCAACCATAGGCACAATCTCAGAACTTCTTCAGGTATTCTGTGTGGACAAGGTATGTACTATGGTGTATGTGTAAATGGATGTGGTGTGGGCATGTACTCTGAGGATGACTATGAGTGTGTGATGTGTGAAAGTATAATCTGTGTCTGCTCGTGCTGTGTGTATGGAATGTAAGCACAATAATATGTAAATCCATGCATGCTGTATGAATACCTGTGTGCAGTGTGTGTGTGTTCCCTGGGCATGGTACATGTGAGATCTGTGCTGTCACCTTCCAGAGTGCAGCAGGATTCTTACTGCATCACATTCTTACTATCTTCAAAGTGTCATAAATCACCCAGGCCCAGGTCCTGCCCAGAGAAATCCCCAAGGGTCCTGTGCCTCAGAAGTGAGGTGCTTTTTCTTCTTTTCCTGAGACAAGGGTGGAAAGCTGAGGGAATAATCCTAAGAGCTCCATGTCTCCCTCTTCCTCTGTTCATAGTGGGAAGGAGACAGGGAACGTAGGCAGCTGGGCTGGATGCCTTCACTAATATCTGGTCTAGGGTGTAGCAGGGGCGTCTTAAGGCTGGGAGAGTCCACTCTGCCTGAACTTCCACACTCTCCCCTACCTGCTCAGCTAACCGGCAGCTCATTCCCCATGCATTCCTGAGCTAGTACCTCTACCTCCCTGGCCTTGGGGCTCTACTTGTGGCCTCAGAGCCCCTTGAGCTCTCCTATCCTTTGTACAATGCGAAGACCAGAGGGATCAGCGTCCAGGAAGGCCTCTGCCCGTTCTTTCCCATGTTGCAGTACTGGAGAGGCTTGTTCGCCAGGGAATCCTGCCACAACACAAGAGTTTTTCCCAGGGCTTGCCTGCCTAAACCTTAGGACCACAGCATACCTTGCTCCTCATCTCAGACCAGTGAAAATGGAGTCTGCATTGAGCTGGATATCCCCACACACAACTTTCCCTGTCTCTCTTAGCTTTCTGTCTCTGTTTTGGTTTCCTTAGATCCCCGTTCCCCATCTGAGCCCATCTCATTCTCATCAAGATCAGGAGATCTCCTCAGAGTCACTGTGGTCAGGACTAAGGCCCTCCCACACTGATTTAGTAGATCAGGAATCTGCTGAGTATGAACATCATGCCTGGCCCTGAACTTGGGCCTGAGCCCTGTCCTCTACCTCTTCAGCCCTCTTGATCTCCTCTCCCAATCCCAAGGTTCCCAGGTGCTGTCTGATAGGCTTCTACAAAGCTGGGTGTGCAGAAACAGTGTAGGTACCATTTAGCTGTGCACCAAGTGTGGGATGTGCAAACTGGGGTTGCCTGCCTCCAGGCCTTCTCTGTGCTCTACGGTCCAGCCTCCCTTGGGCCAAACCATCTTGTCCTACCACAAGGAATAAAATTCCTCCGTTTAAGACAACAGGGAAATTCAATTAAAACCATAGGACCATAGACCATTTGTCTTCTATGTAAAGCAATTTTGGCTGCTCTGTTTTCCTTGCCTCTGACAGTCCACGTAGCTAGAATGTCAGTTGTTTCCCTAGAGGAAAGACAGCCTCTTCCCCAGAGGCACACCCCTGAGGCTTCAGATTAAAGCTTCTCCCCACCAGCCCCAATGCAGAGATTCCATCAGCGGCTGAAGATACTGGATTGGTCATGTGAAATTTTCTGTTTGTCAAAGATGGTGAAATAACAATATCACAACATTCGATATAAAAAATATTCAGATATCTAGATAATGAATTAATTTAAGTTATTTTGCAGAAATAATTCTTAGGACTAAACAAAGAGAATTTTATCAATAAAGCAAGTTATTCTTTAGCATTGTCAGTATAAGCAATAAGGATATGAAGCCATTTAATTGCTCCTAAAGCTGGCATGTTACCGGTGCCTGATTCTATTTCACTCCAAGCATTGCAGTTCCAGGAAAATCTCTGGGCAGAGGAGTCGGACTAAAGTGGAAGCCTGTTGTGGGATTTCTACCCTAGCTGAGCTTCGTGACATAGAGCGAGAAGTCAGGTAGGGACTGTGGGATCCTCAGGTTCCCAGGGTCAGGGAGGGGAAACAATAGCTCCGCACAGTCGTGACATCTGCCAGTCCCACCCAGCAACATTCAAGTACTTTATATATAGCCCCTGCATTTCTACATGGGCCAGCTCAACCAACCATAGATGGAAAATGCTCCAGACACCATTGCATCTGTGCAGAGCATACACAGACCCTTTCCTCGTCACCATCCCCTCAGTAACATCTGCTCAGACAGTACTCTTAGGTACTGTTAGTCAAGCAGAGAGGGTTTAAAATACAATGGACTTGCATCGGTTATAAGCCAATACTGCGCCATTTTACCTAAGAGACTTGAACATCCACAGATCTTAGTTTCTATAGGCAGGGCATGATCTTGGTTTCCACCAGCAGTGTAGTGAGAGATGTCCTGGAACCCCTTCCCACAGATACTGAGAGAGGGAAAGGGGCAAGGGTGGCTGAGCAAGCTCTTTTCCTTTCTATGTATGTTAAACGTTGTATGTTAAAAGCATGTTAAACGCACGAATCTCCTCAAGGTGTGTACTCTCATGAGTGTTTCCCGCCCACCCTTGCAAATTGTCTCTGCATCCCCCAAAGGGTCCAGCCTTGGGTTCATCTAGGACTCATTCATTTCCTGACTGGTCTTGCTTTCAGGATAGCATGGAGCTTCTGTGCCTCAGTAGGTGGTTGGTCACATGGGCTGGGGAGGCAGCAGCTGTGGGCTCTGAAGCTAACGCGCTTCTTTCCCTTCTGAACTTAGTTGCCTGCCGCCTTTTTACTCACAGTCTATTTATTTAAGTGATGAGCGCTTGGAGTGTTCGTAGCCAGGTTCCAAGCCAAGAACCAGAAATCTGCAAGTTTATAGGAAGCTGTCATGTTTTTAAAGCACTCACTTGCAGGCCCCAGACAAGGAGAAACAAGGAGATAGGCCCCAGAGCATCGGGAAAGAGCTTGGAGCGTCCTTGGGAGACTTCATCCTAGCTGCTATAGAAAGAGCTAGACAATTTCGTGACTTTGGAGTTCTAGTGCTAGTGTTGTGTGTGATCAGTATGGGAAGACACTGTGGAAAGGGCCTTCCTCGGAGGTTATGGGATGGGACTGAAGATGTTGGGGATGGCCTTCAATAGAACCCACTTGCTAGGACCTGTTAAAGGCAAAGCAAGTCCAAGAACGTGTCTGAGGATTCTGGGTGGATGGTTGACCAACAGGGAAGGAGGCGCAGGAGTAGACATGTCCACAGGAGTCCCTAAGCACCCTTGAGATGACCTTGGAGCCTGTCTCTGCAGAATGTCATTCTGCGCTGTCTCCCACACTCACGAGGGCCTACTGCTTCTTCTGGACCTTGTTTGTATCTGGCATCTGGCTCCGCGCCTCTGCTGGGTTCCTCCAAAGAGAAGTCTCTCGGCACTGTCCCTGTGGACACTGCCCCAGATGCCCGTCATTTCTAGGCCTTTAGCTGCTGCTTCTCTCTGACTGTCCTCCCTTGTGTCCTACTTTGGCTTCCAGAGCCCTGCCCAGGGGCTCTGCTTGTCCAGATTAATGGGAAGATTAATAGACAGGAACAAAGAGAAGAAAATCATGTTTGACATGTTGGACTCCAAGCGTGTGGGGGGCATCCAAACAGATACTTCCACTGGGTAGATGGGAGAAAGTGGGGGTAGGGCAGGAAGAAAAATGGAGTGACAGTCCTCAGAAAAGTGCAAGTAGGAAAGAAAAAAATGCTGAAAATTGACTTTTGAGCATGCCAGAGAGATGAATGAAGCCAGAGGAGTGAGGCACAGGACGTTGGGTGGGGCTAGGAAGAAACACCATGGGAAAAGGCGCTTCCGGGGGACCCCTGGATAAGACACGCATATCTCTGTGCACAGTGGCCACACAGAATGAATTTTGTGTCAACAGTAAAGCATCACAATACTTAAGAGCCTGCCTGGGTCGCAGGTACAGGCAGTCAACAATCCATAAAGTTCTCTTGCTGTACCTTTAGCAGTAGAGCTGGGCTTAACTTGATGTGAAAATTCATTGCTGCTTCCAGCGGGAGCTGGAAGCCAAATGCACCAAGTCGGTGAAGCAGAGCACACAGCTTCGAAGAGATGCTTGGGTCAGACAGGAGCTGCGGCAGATGGTCTTTGGGGTTGACTGACGGAGAGCCCTGGTGGAAGAGGCCTCCAAGTCCTGAGCACCGGCAGAGAGTAAAGCTGGGGACAAGAAACACAGCAATGGAATGCGCATTGTCGATGGAATGCGCATTGTCGATGGAATGCGCATTGTGATTCGGAACCAGGTTTAACAGACCTCCAGGGCTTCACGGTATGGAGAACAGGGGTTTGGGCCATTATTTGAGTTCCTATGCTCAAATGGGGGTGTTGCGTCTTCTCAAAACCCTGGAGATAGGCAACTGGAACCAAATTGCACATGCTTAGAAGATGGGGGAAGAAGTCCTCTCACCTCTGTCAACCTTTGGTGACCTCTGGTTTCCTTGGCACGGCCGTGTCACCCCAAACTCCTCCTTGGCTTTGTCACCTCCTCCTCTTCCACCATGATCCTCTCTCCTTCCATCTTTCTTTATGACACTAGTGATGACATGGGGGGTCCTTTGAAAGATCCTAGACAATCTACTACTTCAAGATCCTCAACTCAGCCACCTTGATAAAACCCGATGGGAAGTAAGAATTAGGCCCCGGGTGTCTTTGGGGCCATTACTCAGCCTATCTCAGGCAAGGACACAGGCAACCGGGTTGGTGCTGGATTTCCCTCCCTAGAGGAGGAGGCCAGAACAAGATGAGAAGATCCAGAGTAGAGACAACATCATCACTGGAATTGTAGGTGGTGACATGAGCCTTGAGACCAAATCTCCTGCCCAGTGCCCTATGTGACGACGCCTGACCCTTGACTGCCGCCACGGTCAGGTGGTTGGTTTCCTTTCTTTGCTGTCCATTTTGAAATCAGCTGGACGGCTTCAGAGAAGTGTTGCCCTCCAGCCTGTTCACTGTGTCAGGAACTGTGTGGGGGCAAACAAGTTAATGACAGGAACAGTTCGAAGAAATAACGATCTCTGTTCTTGATGTTCACAGAACTGGAAGTCATCCTGAGACGAGGTGAATAGGATCAGATGGGTATCAAAGGGTTCCCTTCCTAAGAGAAGGCTCCCACCAGTCTGGGAATACCTATCAACCACCTGTATAAAAATACCCCTACCGCCAAATCAGCTTCCTGGCAAGATGGACTCTTGGGAATCCTCCATATTCCAGTCTAGTTGGATTTTGAATAAAACCACCTTCCTTCCTCAACACCTTGCCTCTCCCTTTTCTTAATTTTAAATTTTTATTTATTTATTTATACTTATTTGTGTGTGTGTGTGTACATACCACAATGCATGTGGGTACCTGCAGAGGCTAGAAGAGGGTGTTGGATCTCCTGCAGCTGGAGGTACAGGCTGCCGTGAGCTGCCAGATATGGGTGCTAGGAATTGAACTCAGATCCTCGGGAAGAGCAGCCACTGCCATCTCTCCAGCCCCTCAGCACCGTGTATCCTGACTAGATTAGCCTGGAAGCAGTAAGCAGCCAGACTTGGACTAGTAAAAGCAAGAACTGGATGGGGTGAGGATTCACATAGGAAATGCCACTGGGGCTGGGTAGTCCTTGTTGTGTCTTAGGATTGCAGGGACAGAAGCCTACCACGCAGGTTAACAGGAGCAGGAAATAGCAGTTAGTTTCATCATCTAAAGGATACTGAGCTAGTCCACCTTAACGGTGGGTTTGAGTGTGTCTGCTAGGGTTATGGGAGGAGACAGAAATGGTTTCTTAACTCTGAACTGCTTTGGAAGACTAGGCTTTTTTGTGCCTCACACTCAGACAGAGGCACTGAGTGGAGAGGGAGAAGATACGAACTCAAAATGGTTTGAGGGCTTTGATGGTAGAGCATTTGCCTAGGATATAAAAATGGCCCCAAGTCTTTCTCTCTCATACACACACACCTGTTGAAAATCTGAGTCACAAAAAAATTGAGTAACATGCTTACACATAGGCCCTGAAATGGGTGACCTGGAGCCCAGCAGGCAGGAGGGCCATGGCAAGCCTGCTTCCTACGCCCATGTGGCCTGGACTCACCAGGTGTCTTCCCAGTGTCTCTACCCAGCCAATGTTACAGGCCACGAGTCTCCCTCTGCAAACATAGCAGGTGTTGTCTGCAGCCACTAAGCACCCGCATCACTCTTGGTTAAAGCCCAGAGCAGAAAGTTGCTAACCCAAGTTTTCAGAGCTGTAAGTCTCTAGCTTCTAAGTCCTAGGATTTAGGCCCTGGCTTTCACGCCTTGAAGCTGTAGGTCAGGTCTGCCGGTCCAGCCCTTTGTCCTCAGACACACAAGGGCTGGGGACTTCCAGCACCAAAGAGTTTCCCCTCTCCTGCTCATGATTTCCACCTGGGTGGAACGGAAGGACCTCAGTCAGCTGGTTGGTGACAGCAGAGACACTGACTCAGCTATCACCAGGCAATGTCTCATACGCAGCGTAGGAGTCTGCCTGGAGGATTCCGGCTGATAAATGACAGTTGCCAGCCTGGAGTGGGTCAGGGGCCCCAACAAGCCCACCCCTCACCCCAGCGAAGGCTAGAAAGAAGTTACACAGCTCCAGTCTCTGCCCAGAAAAGGGTCTCCACTATCAGCCATATGATGAGAATCTCAGGCTGGAGAGATGGCTCAGTGGTAGGAACGCTGGCTACAGTTTAAGAGGACCTGGGTTTGCTTGCCAGCTTTCACACGGACAGACTCACGACTGTCTTTAACTCCAGTCCCAGAGGATCCAGTGCTCTCTTCTGGCCTCCACATGGTGCACAGACACACATGCAGACAAAACCCCCATACATGTAAATATTGTGTGTGTGTGTGTGTGTGTGTGTGTGTGTGTGTGTATTCAGGATCAAAACCTCAAAATATAAAAAGATTCTTAGTTGATCTACACAACACAAACAAAAGGAGGGCGGGTTTGGTCGGTCCGCCACATTTTCCAACCCCTGCTCAGTTTTATCATAGTGCAAGGATCCCAGAATGGGTCAGGTACCCTTAGGTCCACGACAAAGTCACCCCATCCCTCCCCACAAGGGATGTTGATTCTTCTTAGAAGTTTCTTATTCTTTTCTTTCTTTCTCTTCCTTTACCTCTCTTGCCCTTTCTCCTTAATGTTTCAAATCCGTGCTCACTTCCCTTTGCCCCATCTTCCTGGAATTCAGCTGAGGTGACTTCCTGGAGACCGGCCTGTTTGGGAGAAACCCTGCCTTTGTGCTCAAAGTCCTCTGAACAGTGAGTGCCGTCTCTCTTATCAATGAACTCCAAGCTCATTACAAAAGCCTTTTTACAATTCTCCCACTCAGCTGAGGGTGTCCCACTGCGTCCTTTTGAGTCTGAAGGGTTAGAGTGGGGGGCTCCGAGGTGGAAGGTATAGGGGAGTATTGGTATTAGGTCCATGGCCAAATGAAATGCCTCGGAAGGTTTGGTCTGGGCGATGCCCGGGGAAACATAGACTTATGCGAATAGCCAAGAAGGTACTCATGGCAACAAGACAAGGCCTTAGAGTTCTAGGAGTAGGGGTAATGCAAGGATTTTGTCAAGCCTACTGCTTGACAATCTTGTCTTCCCCACTGTGGGCCCCGAACCGTCAACGATTCCACCATCCACTCTGCATGGTTCAAACCATAGTCCGGGCTGCAATGCACAGCCAGTTTTCATTCCCCCTAACAGATAGGGTCTGTTAAGTTGCCATGAACACCAAATTAGTGAAGATGACACCCTTACTCCTCAGGGGAGACCCAGAGATAAATTCCTGTGAGCAAATAGTCACATTTTGTTACCAACCCATCTTTCTGTGACCCAGCTGTGCTCTCCCTTCTGTTTAAGACAACGGACATTGTTGGTCCATTAGCTTCAGACTGTGCTGTAACGCATGGCTGGGGGAAGCTCACCTGACACAAGACATGCTTATTAAGAGTCCCACAGAACTTAGCGTTCTGTGTTTGGAGGAGGCATTTACGACAGCAACCCATGGAGCAAAAGCATAACAATTGCTAGGGAGGGAAGAAAAACTGTTGCTATGTAGCCTGCAAAAGTTTGAGAGCTGAACCAGAGGGCAGGTCACCACTGCCCTGCCTCGGCTGGGAGCCTGTGCATCAAAGGAGACAACGCTCACTGGGCTGTGCTCTGAGTGACCATGAGAGTATATGAACATTGACTTTTGGCTTATAGATAAGTTTCGGTGCTTTCTGAATTTGCCAACCCAGATCTTGCCAGTCATGAAGACTGACCATGTATTTAACTCTATTCAGATCTACAGCCTACTCAGGCATCACCACAGCGACCTCTGAGTCTCCTCATGTCCAGCCCTCGTGTCCATGTGGCAGAACCCTTTGAAGTGTGTTTGATGTACATCTGTATACATCAAGGTCCTTTTTTGGGCAATTTGCCTCCTTGTTCCCATCAAACAGCTCTCTATTGCCAGGTTAGGGTAAACTCAGGTGATTACAGCCACAGTTTGATTTCCAGCCTTCTAGGGAGAGAGAGTGACAGAGTGCATGTTCTCTGCAGCGGGGAGCTGTCGTGCATTTCGGGCAGCAGCTCCCTTCTGCCTCTGTCTGTCAATGCTGCTCAGTGTTTGCTGAGCATGACATGGCCCTCTTGCTGGGGTGATGCGCTGACCTTGGCCACTGCGGACATCCCTTCCCTTCACGAATTGTCCTCAGACACAGAGCTCTGCCAAACACAGTCCTCTGCAGAGACAGAGCACACTTATCTTCACTCTTTTGAGTCAAGATCTCACAAAGTTCAGGCTAACTCTGAACTTAATATGTAGCTGAAGTTGGCCTGGCTTTGAAGTCCTGACCCTCTGCACATTCATACCACAAGGACACCTGCTCAACTATGTTCATAGTAATAGCCAGAACCTGGAAACAACCTAGATGCCCTCACCCAAAGAATGGAGAAAGAAAATGTGGTACATCTACACATCTCCGTGGTAAAAAAAAAAAAAAAAAAAAAAAAAAAAAAATGACATCTTGAAATTTGCAGGAAAATGGGTGGAACTAGAAAAAAAAATCTCGAGTGTGGTGCCCCAGACCCAGAAAGACAAGGATGCTATGCACTTGCTCATAAGTGGATAGTAGACATAAAACAAAGGATAACCAAGCCACAATCTACAACCCCTGAGAATCTAGGTAACAAGGAGGACCCTAAGAGAGACATGCTTGGGTGCCCCTGGGAAGGGGAATTAGATAAGAGCTCCTGAGTAAATTGGGAGGGGAGCAGGGGGAAAGGAGGGGTGCGTGTTGGGGAGAACATGAGGGAACAGGATGGTTGAGTTGGGGGAGGGAAAGAGAGGGAGAGCAAGGAAAGAGATATCTTGTTAGAAGGAGCCATTATAGGGCTAGGGAGAAACCTGGTGCTGGGGAAATTCCTAGGAATTCTTAAGGATGACCCAGCTAAGATTCCTAGCAATAGTGGAGAGGGAGCCTGAACTGACCTTCCCCTGTAATTAGACTGATGACCACCCTAATTGTCATCAGAGAGTCTTCATCCAGTAACTGATGGAAGCAGATGCAGAGATCCACAGTTAAGCATTGTACCGAGCTTTATGGAGCCCATTTCCCTATGGAGAGATACCTTGCTTAGCCGTGATACAGGGGTCGTGCCTCAGCTTGACATGCCAGACTTTGTAGACTCCCCATAAGAGTCCTTACCCTTTCTGAGAAGTAGATTGGGGTTTGGGGGAGGGAGAATGGTTGTGGGGGAGTGGGAAGAAAGGAGGGAGGGAGAACTGTGATTGGTATGTGAAAAAAAACTTTTAAATAAAAAATTTAAAAACAAAGTGAAAGAAATCCTGATCCTCCTATCTCTCTCTCCCAAGTGCCGCAATTATAGGTATGTCCTGCTGTGCCCATTGCAAAGCCCTTTACAATCAAATGGTGTTGCACCCTCCTCCATTCAGCTCAGCCCACTGGCACCCTGGGAGTGGTAGGACACGGACCTGTCTTGGCCTTCCTCTGACAGACATGTCAACACGCATGTGAGCAAAGCAAAGATCACACTCTGCTTTGGAGCCTAAATACAAGATTTGGGGTGAGGGGAGGGTAGAGGATTGGGGAGGTGCAGTGGTGCAACTCCGTACCCGGTCTATACAAGCTGCTCCGGAAGTGCAGGCTGAGCAGCCACAGGTTGCAGCCCTATGTGGGTGCCCCATAACCCCCTCTCCTCTCCCCTATATGTCCTTCAAGCTGCACTTTCATCCCTGCAGCTGCCAGGGTCCTGCCCGGGTCCCCCACAGTCATGTGAACAAAGCTAAGTGTGGGTGGTTTTCGTGCCCTGGGGTGACCAGTTTTGTGACCACAAGGTGCTTGACCTTTCTTTCCTTACCATCCCAGCAGGCCATAGGCCCAATACAAGTCAGCTGCAAGGGATGTCCCAGGGATCAGGACAGCCTTATTTCAGCTGCTGTTTCTGTAAATGAGAGGAAAGAGCCCAGTGGACACTGTGGGTTGTTAAAACGCTGGTGACCCGACCGGGCCTCCACATTCCCCGGGGCTCCTTCGTGCATCTTCCTAGAAAGAGCAGCCTTTCCCTGGAACAATAAAAGGGTAATTTACTTGCTGAGCTCAGGCCCCCTGTCTTTACTTTTTCTTGATGTTATCCATTTCCAGGACTCCAAGACCCTCTTTCCTTGGTAGTTTATATTTCCTTGGCTGACTGCCTCTTTCTTGTTGCTTGCTTTCTTTTGATGATTGACTTAGCGCCGTTCTGGGGTCCGCAACTAAATCAACACAGCCTCTGCCTCTGCTGTAATTCTAAACTTTACCACAAACACAAATGCACAGTGTCAACGTAAACACAAATGCGCGACGTCGCCAGTTAGACTGAACGACGTCAGAGCCCCATTGCACATGAGGTTTTGATTAAGTTGGGTCCTTGCCCTGTCACCTGCGTGTGCAGGTGTGCGCTGCACGAAGGGAACGCAAGACAGGCTGCAGAATGCCGTTGCTGCTCTTAGGCCCAGAGTGCCCCTGTGGATGGGACCTGCCCCCTCTGGCTTCAGGGGTCCTCTCGCTCGTGCGGGTGTGCGTCCTTCTCCATAAAATGAAGATAACAATGCCTTGTGCTAAGAAGCCTGTGGTACCTGACGGAAACAAAGCTGCCGCGCGCATATGAAGTCTGCAGCACAGACTGGCACGTGGAAAGGTTTATGATGGCTCTGCAGGGGTCAGGCTTGGAAGAACAATGAGGAGGAGACTCAGCAGAGAGAACAAAGTGTCTCTGTCTTGCCTCGAGTTTCTGCTTTGGGGGTGGGGACAGCCAGCCCGAGAGAAGACATTTGCATGAAACCTAGTTTAGGTCAGGCTGTTGAATCATGGCTTCCGAGCTGGAAGGAACATCGGGAGCCAGTGAAGTGGCTTTTCCGTTCCATAGAAGAGACAGAAGATATGTCTGGTTTGAAGCTATCCTAAGGACATGGAACGCTACCCAGCAGCATTAGGAACCATGTGAGTGGATCCAGTCTTCTACCAGTATGGACATGCCTACCGGGGAGCCATTGCGCCTTGGCTTGGTTGCTGGCCATCCAACCAAAGTTTGAGAGTCATGTGTAAGCCTGCATCTTTATTCGAGGCCCAAGCCTGTGGGTCCATGGGGGTCCATGGAGGTCCATGGGGCTGGGTCAAGTTCTCGGGATTAGGAACTGAATCAGAGACTTGGACCATTTGGTAGGCTGGCAGATTGGGTCACTGCTTTCTGTGGCACCTTTGGGATCTCCTCTCCTTTTTACAATCAGGACGGCCCTGTGGGAATATTGGCTTCTGACCTGCTGCTAGGCAAGGACAGGTTCCCTGCATGGCAGCATCCTCCAAGAAGACCTGGAAAAAGCGGGGAGGATCTGAAGAAGGGAAATCGTGTTCTCTGCTGATAGGTAAAATGGTCCAGCTGCTAAGGAAGACAGCATGGTAGACCCCCTGCAAACTGGAAATAGAACCACCAGGACCCAGCTGTTGCTCTGCTTGGGTATACATGCTAAAGAGCAGGGACCAGGGGGAGACTTCCCGTCACCAGAGCAGTATTTACAATAGGCCATCCAAAGGTCTGGCAAAGGGTGACCAGATAGCAATGTGGTGTGCTCACACAGTGGACTCTGCCTTTCAAAGAAAGGAAATTCTGGCAAGTGTTTCAGCCTGTGGGAAACAAGCCAGTCACAGAAAGATAAAAACCATATGACTCCTCCTTGCATGAGACGTTCGCGCAGTCTGTCTGAGATGCAGAAAGCGGTCACTGCTGGGGCGTTTAAAGGAGGTGGAATTGCAGTTTGGGAAGAAGCAAAAGCTCTAGAGAGCCCTGTGGTGTCTTGCGCCTCCCACCCTAACACTCAGGAGTCTGAGGCAGAGTTGCCATGAGTTCAAGGCCAGCCCAAACTACAACATGAGGACCTGTCTCAAAAAGAAATAAATAGATAGGTAAAAATCAATGGACCAAACAAACAAACAAACACTGGAGGAGGAGGGTGGTGACGGTTGCACAAGGATATGAAGAAGCTTAAAGCCGCTCAACCGTCGTCTCTACGGTTACAGTGCTGCACCTTGCTATACACCTTTTACTGCGATGAAAACGCATAAAAGGAAGAGGAGGCTGGGAAGATTCTTATAATTATTTAGCCTAGAAGGAGACACATGGAAGCAGGAGTTTGGGAGACAGGAAGAATTGCATGCTGACAGCTGACAGCTAGGAAAAAGTCCTAGCGATAATTAGATGATGTTTGCTCGAATTTAAATGGTGTACATTTGCAGTCCGGCTCGCCAGAATTTGTTACCTGGTGGAGGGATTTTAACGATAGTACGCTACTTATGGAAAAACAGTGAATTTTCCTTCATTTTTTTTGACATTCCATTGTTAAAAGCTTTTTAAAACTCTGTATGCTATCTACTGCTAGGCTCATTTACCTGCTTATTATTGTTCTCTTTAAAACAAGATCAATTCTCATGTAGCCCGAGCTGGCCTCAGTAAAGGATGACTCTGAAGGCCTGATCCTCCTGTCTCCACCTCTACCTAGTTCTGTTGTCGTTAAAACATCAAGGCAAGGGGGAGTGGTGACCCCTGCCTGTAAATTCCAGCATCTGTGAGCTGGAGGCAAGAAGATGACATCAAGGCCAGGCTTGACTCCATAGTGAGTATGAGGCTAGCCTGGGCTACACAAGACTCTGCCTTAAGCGGGGGTGGGGGACGGGAGATAGCATGTTAGGAAGGCAAAACCATCCACAGTCTACAAGTTGTTACAGTTCAGTAGATGACTGATTGATTGATTGATTTTCCAGGATTTTTTCCCCTATGGATTTTATTTAGCACTCGAGCAGATAAGATTTACAGGGATACAGTTGGTGAATATTCTAATCCACCCAGGGCTCAAACGCTCACAGCGGCTTAGTGCGGTTCTGCGATTTCATGGCTGCCACAGATAAAGTGGTAATTAGCCCTATTTCTGATAATCAAACATTCTGCTGCCAGTGAACTTGCTGGTTTTGTTACTTTTCTGTTTTATTTTGTTTCCTTTCTCACCCCAGGCTTGTCATTCTGCGAGGTACATCTCCTGACACAGTGTCTGCGCCGGCCAGGCTCAGAGTCAGGCTTCCGCAAGAGCCGTGGGTGTTCTGCAGCCCTCTGCATGACCGAGCCTTGTTAAACATCTTCAGACAAAGGCACTGAATTATTAGTGTGTGACTTCATCGCCTTTCCATCATGAATCTCTCAGGAAGTTCCCTTCCTAATGACTGAAACTCTTGAGGGTCCTCATCAGGACAGAAGATGCCTTTACCAGCAAGTTCTCTGGCCTCTTGACAGGGTGAAGCCCCTCCAGGGTAGGACTATCTACATTGTAGGGTTTCCATTCATACGAAGGAACACTTTAACTTATATATATGATGTTTTGCCTGTATGTATCAGTGCGCCATGAGTGTGCATGCAGTCCCCCACAAAGGCCAGCAAAGGATTCTGGGTCCCCTGCAACGGGAACTGTATGTGGTTGTGAGCTGCCCTGTGGGAGCTGGGAAGTGAAACCAGGTCCTCTGCAAGAGCAGTGTGTGGTCTTAGCAGCTGAGACTCCAGCCCACAAAGGAGTGTTTCAGTGACTCCAGCCAAGGACATTAGCACCTGGGTCCCTGAGTATGGCTGGGTTGTGTGTGCTGTTCTGCCCTGTGGGTGTTACCTTGCATTTGTTTCTGGGTACAGCATTGCTCTCAGAACAGGGGGTAAATGTTGATTCTCTCTGCTTTCTTTTCTCTTGTCTATCTCCAGTTATTTGTGGGAGTCCGAGCGGTGACCGTGTTAAACTGAGTAATGTCTTAGGACTGTCTCATTCAAGCAAGGATCATCGGGACCGTTCGTTTGAGCTCCTCTCCCAACATAAGACAGGTCATGATGCTCCAGGCTGTGAAAAGGCAGGGACAACATCCTGCCATTTGAATCTGGGGAGCATGGTACATAAGCTAGTAAAGTCGTATCAACTCATATCATTCTAACTGAAAACACCAACCTCAGGTTCTAGGCTGGGTATACTTGAGAATCATTCCTAGCATTTAGAAGAGTTTACTAAGGTACGATTTGCTTTCTTCTAGATGGAGCCTGTTTTAACCGTATATGTGACTTGGGGACCCTCTCCTGAATGAATGGGGAGCAGCACAGGCTATGGTAGCAGCGGCAGGTAAAGTGAGAGCCCTGGGGTCTGGAGCATAGACATCCAGGCCTGCGTTTTGCATGTGTGATTCCCTGCTCTCCAGATGCCTCTCCTCTAAAAGCCTTGTTTTTGAAAACAGCTCAGGAGGCCTGACCCAATCAGAAGCTGGAAGAGAAAAAGTGAATTAGCTGGTTTGCCTGGTTCTACTCTTTGAGCAAAAACCTATTTGGTGTTGCTCTGGGCTGTGAAAGATTCTGGGAACAGAAGATGGAGCACCCGGGTCCTGATAGCTCATAGCCCAGGGGGAGGAGGAATAGAGCCAGGTGGAAGGTGCTCCTGGGACCTCCACCTACAAAGAGGGAAAGGAGAGATGGAGCTGGGCCCCTGGCTCTGGGCTCCCCTACACTGTCCTGAGTATGAGATAAGGATGGTGGGCAGGCTGCCGAGCGCACACCCACAGATGCAGGGTGTGCAGCCATGCAAGATCAGAGTCCCGGCAGCAAGAGTGAGAACTTGGCCAGGGAGGGGGCCAGAAACAGTAGCAAGAGCCGGAGTAGCCTTACTGCTTGGGATGTTTTCCTCCTGCTTGCTAATGAATAACTTACGACAACAGAGTCAAACAAATGACTTCACAGGCTTGGCAAGAAAATGTTAGCCTACTCCGTCAGGTGACAAAACCCGGCCAGGTGGTGTAGAAAATTCCACTGAATTCTCCTAGGAGCACTCTCCGACTTCTGAGTTCTCCAAAGCCCTGGCCAATAAAAATAAAATATGTTCGACAGGAGGAGAGGCAGCCGCAGAAGGAGGAGAGGCTTTGCTCCAGAGGGCACACAGCTGCGTCCATCAGTTCACCGTCACCAGGCTAACTGGGCATTTGCATGAAAACACTGGGTGAGCACTTTGGTGGAAAGGGTCACCGAAAGCTGAGCTTGGCATGAAGAGTTGCCTTGTTCCACAGAAGGACAGACAGGGAAAGACACTCATATCTTCACCTCAGTATGGCTAGTCCTCGACAGGGAAGCTGACCCAGAGAAGAGGCTGGACAGGCGGACCGGCTGCTCAGTGTCCCAGGGAAGAACATGTCTGTTCCGGAAATCGACAGAAAAAGAATCACAGTTAGCCAACAAGTGGGACCCTGAAAAATAGAAGTGTCAGGGAAGAGTCACTTTTAGTCCATTCGCTTTGTGAAAATTGGGGAGAGTGGTGGGTTGAATGTAAATATCTGCCTGGTAGACATACCTGTGATCCCAGCACTTGAGAAGCTGAGCCAGGAGGATTACTGTGGTTTGAGGTCAGCTTAGGCTCCATAATCAGACCTTGTCTCAAAGCCAAACAAACAGAAGCTAAGCACCAAACATAAACGTTGCTGTGCTGAGTATATTCTACCGGGCGCGCGGCTGTTCCCACCATCAGTCCGTAGTCTACCCTCGGGCTTTGTAGTGTCCCTTTTGTCCTAATGCTGTTTACAGGTTTCCAAGAGTAATTCTCATTCTTTCTCTATTCCAAAGAAAAAGCTCCCATGTACATATTCACACAAGGAGACCCACTGACATTTAATTCAGTATGAATGTCTGTGGATGCCCTGAGGTCACACATAGCTGGAGACCAAGAAGACGAGAAGACAGAGAGAAGGCAGCCGATGGCCTAATAACTCAGACCCAGCAAATGACAGGGGGGAGCTCTCTAACTCAACTAGTTCCTTCGGATTCTGGTTTTGGTTTTTCTTACCTTGTAGATCCCGTGTGTGGAGCTGCAGCCAATAACTTGGAAATGCTGGCGAGCACAAACCAAAATAGTACCATCAGAAGCATACTCTCTCTGACAAGAGGCAGGGAATGATGGCCGCCCAGGCTGTTATTGACCTCACTGCCTTAGCAGGCACTGAAGAGCCCGGTGGTCCCACCCCTCCCACAACAGAAGCCAAGCAGGGCATCTAGACCGCACCACAAGCGGGCTGCCACACTCACCAAAGGTCTACATCTCAGAGTTCATGTGACAACGTCAGGCAGGTCTTGTGCCAAGAGCCCATTCCTCTGTTCACACATCCCAAGCTATGGGGAATCAGGCTAGGAGAAAGTGGCTCGCTGTGCAGCTCAAGTTGGGGTGCTGCTGGGGGTGCTGGCTCTGCCCCTCACTAACTTGGGGTGACTTTATACTTTGTAAATCTCATCTGTAAAATGCAGGCAGTGGTGTATCCATTTAAAGGTCTTGTAAGACAAGCGAGGGGAGCACGTGGCGAGGGTAGTGTGGATGCCCGGTCCACAAAGGCAAAGTTGCCAGCTAGCGTTTAGTACCATGCTCTAAATAACAAGTCTATATGCAGTCAACAAAATTTTAGTTGACCCATAAACACCATTAAATTGATTAACTATTTTCCTATTTCTTTCTTCTTCTTTTTGGGGTGTGTGTGTGTGTGTGTGTGTGTGTGTGTGAGAGAGAGAGAGAGAGAGAGAGAGAGAGAGAGAGAGAGAGACAGAGAGAGAGAGAGAGAGATATGAAGTTTTGTGGGAGGGTGTTAAGAGTGCATATGTGTGGGTATACATGTCTGAGTATGAAGACCACGGTCAGCTTGTGTTATCCTCAGGAACCATGCACTTGTCTTTTGAGATAGCCTCCCACGGGGCTGGAGCTTTCTAGTTTAGCTAGGCTGGCTGGCCAGTGAGTCCCAAGGAGCTGCCTGCCTCTGCCTCCCTAGTGCCGGGGTTATAAGCATTTACTGACATGCTTGACTTTTTATGTGGTGGCTAGGAATTGGGGCAAGCAATTTACCAACTGAGCTATGTCCCCAACCCTTCTGTCTGTTTGTCTGTCTGTCTATCTGTTTTAAATAGAGTCTCAGACAGCCCAGGCTGACCTTAAACTCCCCAGGTATCTGAGGATGACCTCGAACTTGTGTTTCTCCCAGAACTACCTCCCAACTGCTTTGTGTGGTGCTGGGGACTGAACCCAGAATTTCATGCGTTTTACCAACTAAGCTCTATTCCCAGCCTCTATTTATCTGTTGGTAGCTTGTATGTCTGATTTTATTTTAACAACAACAACAACAAAAAGTCCTCCAGCCATCAGGCCCATTCCTCTTCATTGATTAGTCATCATTAATGTTTACAGATAGCACAAGGCAGGCAGAGTATCACCTGCTGTCACATGAGCCAATGAACTGTGCAGAAGGGCACGACTTCCCCAAAGAAATTAAACAGAAAGGAGAAGGAGGGAGGCGCCCCGGGGATTGAGAAATCCCTGTGAGCACGGGGGTGTAACACGGTGGAGAACGCCTGGGGAAAAGGGATCGTGCCTGTGGCTGGGAGCGCTAGTTCTCTGGTTTGTGTTTGAGCTATTACAGCTCCGTTCACAGAAAAGTGGTAACAGAGCCAGGCAGGCCACCGCTGGAGAGGAAAATGTGACACAGGCTCTATCTGGCTCCTGCCTTACATGTTGGTAGAGGAGGTGGGAAATGGGGAGAACAGGGGATCAAGCAAACCAAACTCGGGCTGGCAGCCATTGCCTACTGATACTAACACAGACACCTGCAATCAGAGGACAGCAAGGACCTAAGTTTGCAAACTCAGCAACTGGAAGCTTTACAAGAAACCCAGGGGATCAGAGGGCATGGGGGTTCAGAAGCATTCCCAGGTCCTGGCTCCTCATGTGCTCTCATTAGCTCTGTGGTGTTAAACAGGAAACAGGGAAGCTGTCTTTCAACTTTATGTCTTCATCTCTATGAGTTCAAAATAATGGGGGACAGGACACCGATTTTTCTACTTGTCACTGCAAATAAAGTCATGTGAAGGTCATTGAAGCACAGTAGCTACTTGTCTTTCAAATGTATTTCATGGAGTCTAGGGCAATGCCTTTGAAGGCTTGTTTTACAGCAGATGCCCACTGACAAACCCAAAAGGGATGAGTTAAAGAAACTACAAACAAGTAGTTTTAAAGATGGAGAACGGTAGTGGGACAGAGCCATCATTTTGGCATTCTCCCCCAACTCTAGACTTTGCTGTAAGAACAGAGCTATTGATCTGAGGGAATGGCAGTTCATAAAACAATGTGTCCGGGTATACAGACCAGTCACAGGAGGAGGAGCCAGGAGGCTTTAGGAGGAGCGGCTACTGCCCAAGAGGTCCCAAAAGACAGAATCCATGCTGCAGTCTTAGAAGGTGGAATCAGAATGGAGGCAGAAAGCTTCAGGAAACTGGGAAGGAAAAGCCTAGGTAGAATGGAGGACAGGGAGCTGGAGCTGAGGAAGTATTATGTTCCGGGGTATTATGGAACTGAGACCCAAGTCCATGATGGGCTACTGGGCTGAGCTATGGGCCTTGATCAGCTTGGCCTCAGAACCTCTAAGCGGGTTGCTGTGCCCCGATGGTTAACTGAGCAGCTGTGCACCGCCCTCCTGCTGTGGAGAAATCACAGAGACATGTTTCCATGGGCTGCCTTCCAGCCTAGCTGGTCCTTCTGCCTGCCCTGGCTCTGCCCGTCACCACAGAGCTCACATGGAGCTGGACACACAGGGGGACCTCCCGGTGTACCCAGAATTCACACACTTCACTGGGGAGTCCAGCACTCCCGTTCTGAGAACTTCCAGGAAAGCCAGTGTGAGGAATTATGAGCTACCCGGAAACACAGGCCGATGGGGACATTGCTGCCTCCTGGTATGGAGAGGGAGGTTTGGGGCTGCAGCTCCTAGGCCTTGTCTGTCCGCAAGAGCAAGCCAGCACGTGTGTGCCTTATGCTTAAAGTGTGACTATGTTTTTTGTCAGCTCAGAGCACAAAGGCCCTGCCCTGCTGTGTTTTGCAAATAGAGACCTAAGTAAACACAGCGGGCTTGAGGCTGGGAAGTCTTGCCTCTAAGCAGCTTCCCAGGCTCAGAGCTACTAGCCACTCCAGACAATCTTAATTTTTGTTCTCTTGAGACTCGCCAGCCACCATTCATCCACTCTGGGATTAGACAAAGGAAACAGAGGATAAACCTAGCCCAGGGTACTGCTCTGACGCCAGCCATCCAGGATCCATGACCAGCAGAAGGACTTTCTAAGGAACCAGGCCAGCCCTGGGACAATGATCCTCTGTGGAGAACTCTCTGTCATGTCCCCAGTCTTGGGCTTTTAGTCCCTGGGTTTTATGAGTTTTCAGTTCAGAACACCCAGATTGTGGTTAACAACCCAAGTTTTATGGGGTGAGAGGCACCGAGCCTCCGCCTTCTGCTACGTGTCTCGTAGCTCAGAAGCCTCATCAGGACCCAGTCCCAGGGCCTCTCCCAGATGCTTGGGGAAAACTGTAGCCGGCCAAGCTGACCTTTGATGTTCTCAGACGTATCCTGTCTCCTGACTCTGACCCTACCGTGAGAGTGAAGCCATTACTCTAGTGTTTAAAATCTTCTCTGTAAATATAAAACTATTTCAGAGTTTCAGACTTACAGAAAAGTTATAAACACAGAGTTCCACTTGCAACCATGCTGACCTATCACAGAGAAAATACCAGCGACCACATGGTCACATTTTTTTTTAACCATTAAGTTTACGCAGATGTACCTCTGAATTCTTACCTCTCATCCTTACTGAGTCCATCCTGTGTATGTATCCACTGTCCACCTTCACGTCCTCACCATGATCAATGTCCATCTTCAGACTGGTACCATGTCCAGTTTCCATCCTCAAATCACTTTACCCAGTGTCCATCTTCATGTCGTCATCCTACCCAGTGTCCACCCTCATGTCGTCATCCTGCCCAGTGTCCACCCTCATGTCGTCATCCTGCCCAGTGTCCATCCTCACGTCATCCTGCCCAGTGTCCACCCTCATGTCGTCATCCTGCCCAGTGTCCATCCTCACGTCGTCATCCTGCCCAGTGTCCATCCTCACGTCGTCCTGCCCAGTGTCCATCCTCACGTCGTCATCCTGCCCAGTGTCCATCCTCACGTCATCCTGCCCAGTGTCCATCCTCACGTCATCCTGCCCAGTGTCCATCCTCACGTCATCCTGCCCAGTGTTCATCCTCACGTCATCCTGCCCAGTGTCCATCCTCACGTCATCCTGCCCAGTGTTCATCCTCACGTCATCCTGCCCAGTGTCCATCCTCACGTCGTCGTCCTGCCCAGTGTCCATCCTCCTGTCATCCTGCCCAGTGTCCATCCTCCTGTCGTCATCCTGCCCAGTGTCCATCCTCCTGTCGTCATCCTGCCCAGTGTCCATCCTCACGTTGTCGTCCTGCCCAGTGTCCATCCTCATGTCGTCCTGCCCAGTGTCCATCCTCACGTCGTCATCCTGCCCAGTGTCCATCCTCACGTCGTCATCCTGCCCAGTGTCCATCCTCACGTCGTCATCCTGCCCAGTGTCCATCCTCACGTCGTCCTGCCCAGTGTCCATCCTCACGTCATCATCCTGCCCAGTGTCCATCCCACGTCGTCCTGCCCAGTGTCCATCCTCACGTCGTCCTGCCCAGTGTCCATCCTCACATCTTTACAATGCCCATTGCACATCCTCACGTCCTCACTGAGTCCAGTGTCATCACAAACACATGGAACTTAGCAGTCCTCGGGCCAGAGCTGGAGGCCTCCTTGGATGCCTTGTGCCGTGAAAGCTCCTCAGACCTTTTCTGGTTTTTGACTACCTGGCCTGGTTTGTTCCTTGCCTTTTCCCTCATCCCCTTCTCACCTTCCTGCCTCACTCCCTCTGCCCCGTCTTCCTTCCTTCTTCCCCCTTCCCTCCTCTCTTTTTTCTTTCAACCACATTATTAATATCTGCTTTTGTTCCTGGTACGACAGCAGGCAGACACACAGGCTCCTGGGAGCTCTGAGGAGAACCTGGAGGGCTGGGCCTCCTCCCTTGCTGAAATACCAGGAGTCCAAAGAGCTGAAATCTGCCCCAAAGCATAGAAAAGTCGCAAACAGCTGAAATCTGCCCCAAATCAGAGAAAGAAGCTCCTCTGTTAAAGACGCTTCTCCATTCTGGGTCTAATCTTGCTTCTATCTCCCTCCAAGTTCCCTTTGGGGCAGCACAGCCGTCCCCTGCACCGTGGATTTCTACTACATTCCCTGAGGGCATTTTGCACCGCACTGTCCCATGTGACTCAGTAGCCCAAACTGTTTTTGTACTGTGCCTGGAGAGCTCACAACCAGAAGAGGATCTGGCTGCCCATGGCTGGTTTTCTCCTTTGTACTCCACAGTGTTCATTTCTTTTCTATTATTTTTGTTTCCTTTCTTTATCTTTATTTTTTTGTATAGGTTATACATGAGGAAGGATGGAGACATGACTGTCAGAACCACCAAAACCTATCGTGGTGGTAACAAATAGCACCCACCAGAGTTCATCAGGGCTAAAGCTTTAGGGAATGAGTGAGGCATCCACTCCTGTGAGAAACAGAAGGGGCACCAGTAACTCAGAAATCCAGATAAATAGCCAGTTAGTGCAATCTTTGAGAATAAAATGTATTTTAACGTAAAAGTCAAGTTCCTGACAAACACATTATCAAAACTATCTTTTAAAGATTTATTTGTTTTTATTTTATGTGTAGGTGTGAGTGCCTGTATGTATGTATGTATATACGTATATATGTGTGTTTGTATGTATGTATGTATATATGTATGTATGTATGTATGTATGTACGTATGTACGAATGTATGTATGTATACCTTGTGTTTGCCTGGGACCTGTGGAAACCAGCAAAGGGCCTAGGATTTCCTGGAACTGGAGTTACAAATGATTGTAAGCTGCCATGTGGATTCCGGAAAATGAACTCAGAACTCCTACAAGATCAGTCCCTGCTCATCACCGCTGAAGCGTCTTTTAAGCCCCACATTATCAGACTTTTAAAGACTGTGTCTATTCTCTGTGGCACAGCATGATTGACAACAGGCAGTCGTTCTCCAGCTAAGCTGGGGTCAGGCCACGTGACTGTGTGTGGTGGTCAATCTTGTCCGTCTTAAGGGACTTGGAGTCACCCGGGAGGCACACTTCTGTGTCTCTGGTGGAATTTCCAGAGAGGTTTAACTGAGTGGTGATGACCTACCCTGCGTGTAGGCAGCTTCATCTCATGGGCTGAGGTCCCGGACTGAATAAAAATGAGAACTTGTGACCAGGCTCCTCAGCTCCTACTGTCAGGCCTCCCCACCATGATGACTGTACCCTCAAAGTGCGAGTCAAAATAAACATTTCCTCTCCTAAGTGCTTTTGTCACGAGTCTTTGTCACAGGGTGAGAACGGTGACTAATTCACTGTGTGTTTTCTACCGGCCGACGTTCAGGCTTGTGCTGGCCAACACGGACCATGCTGGCTCGAGATGGACTCATGTTTTCAGATTAGCCAGCTCCCATGAACGTTTGCCCTAACTCAGGGTTTGAGGGTGCTTCTGCAAGTCTGTCTTGCTTTCACCTCTTCATACAAAGCTTCCTCTGGTACCAAGGAATTTAATCCTTTCAAAACAGAATCCCGTGAGCAGGCAGGGCCATCTTTGTGTTAGAGGGAAGAGACTGGTTTTCCCAGTTGTTAGCCTGACCATCTCAAGAGCACCAGTCATGAAACTGGGCAGTTCAATATTTCCCGTCACTCAAAACCCTAGCCATAGGATATTGCTGCCCACATTGAAGAAAGGTCTTCCCTCTTCAGTCAGTTCGCTCTAGAAACTCACAGGCCCAAAGGCTTCCGTCCTTAATGCCAAACCCCTTACTTGTTCATCAGCCCAGTCCATGGAAATTAGCCATTACTGCCAGCCCAATCCATGGATGCCAAATTACCTTTGTAGATGCCACCAGACCGCCTGCTTGCACCCCTGTCCCTGTTACTTCCTTTGTGGGGTGCAATGCTAGCAGCAACACTTATGAACATGAAGATGGAAGCTTACGCAAGAATGTGCACATCTGTGTGTACCTGAGTATGTTCACACTACTAGAGGATTCGACACAGAGCATGGTGCTTGTGGCATGCTTCCTTGTGCTTACCTGAGTGAATGTACATGTGTACATATTTGCTCGAGCAAGTGTGTACATGTATGTGTGTACATATGGCAAGATATTGCAGCGAAAACTGTCCCAAAGAAGGCAGAGACTGCTCTGGACAGTTCTGCCTAGCTGTCTTTGTCGTCCATCTAGTCGGTTCAGATACTCCTGTCATGGTGAGGCAGAACCAGGCTGCTTGCGAAACAATTTATTCTTCGGCGTCAAGTGAGCAAGCCCTCTTACCTGTCCTCCTCTACTTCAGAAGAAGGCTCAGAGCTTTGCACATGATATAGTTGTTGCAACTCGGAGGCCGGAAGAATAAATTTGGTGCTGTTTTGGCAGAGCGTGGTTTGTATTTTCTGGAAGGTTCTGCCTGTGTGCAGAGGGGTTTCCATGGGATATGCTAGGACTGTGTCCTAGCATTCTCTAGGAAGCATTCTCTGAAATGATAGTTCCTCCTCCGCCCACACTCAGCTTAGCCACCAGGGAAGCTGCTGGCCTGGCCTCAGCACTGATCTACTGAAGGGAGGTCCCCAAGCCAGAAACACTTGGCACTTTCCCAGCTCCTGTGCCTTGGACAGCTTCACTTACAGAGTCCTAATAGGGCAGGGCAAGGCTCTCTGTTATATTGTTATAACGTTGAGTTTTCTTACAGTGTACACATTCATGGAGCTTACAAGACACTTTTTAAGGTATATTGCATCTTAAGCGTTTCAGAACACAGCAGCTAAGACAGGTGGGAGGCTGTGGTTGCCTGAGTGTGTGAAGAAACCCGTATGAAGGTGGCACCAAGGGTGCCCAATAATGTTGCGCGCGGGGGCGGGGGGGGTCTAGTGGTCACCTCAGGGCAGGCCCCAGAGCTGTGCACATGTCTGAGTGTGCTGATCCTGTGGTGCACGGGGGAGTTTTGATGGGAGTGAAGAGGTAGGTACACTTCAGAGAAGGGAGGCCCCAGCAAGCCAGCTGTAGCTGAGCACAGTGGCCCCAGACTTTGTAGCCAGGCTTCTCCAAAGGTTCTAGAAGGCTCTGGTTGGGTGTGTACACCCTTCCCTCAGCCAGCCGTGTTTCTGGATCATTTTGTCCTTAGCCTGTTGGAGAGACTGAAAGGGAGCTGACACGTGATCGGCAACCATTTGGGTAATGCTGCTTCTTTTCACTGTATGTTGTCTGGGTTTCACTGAGCTTGATAAAATAATGGCTATCTTCTAATATGAAGGACCGCTCCCCCGCCTTCCGTTTGAATTGCATCACGCTGTGTCCGCTGCTAACATCTTAGTCTAATCTAAAAGGCCACAACACAATGAGGACAAAACTCTGCAAGTTTGGTGTCATTTTCCCCCACTGGATAAAGTTCTAAGTCTTGCTAACTTTTGTGTTTTCACATCTAGGCTCTATGGTCCTGTAAGTCTGCTAATGTTTAGAGCCCCCAGGGCTGCCCCTACAGGCCATCGCTTAGTTCCTGCCTGTCCTGCACAACCAACCCAAATTCTGCACACCAGTGTGGACCTGGGACAGGGCCATGACTACTGTAAGTTTGCCAAATCACAGGTAGGTGACAGGGTGCGTGTTCCACGTGGCAAGGCCTTCTGTGCAAGTTTTCCCTGATCATCTTCCTTCCTTCACCTGCTCCCGGAGGCTCACAGCCTCCTCCCAGGACTCCCATACCTGGTATGCTTTCCCCACCAAATAGCCCCCACTCAAGCACCTGGACTTGTGGCCCAGTCTGTAGTTGAGTCAGTGCCCACAGCTCTCCCTCCCATGTTTACCCACCCATTACTCTGGATGTCGGTGTGCGGGGCACTTGGAGGAAGAAGGCCGTGTTTCTGTACATCCCTCCCCAGACCCAGCTTTTGTCCTGTCCAGACAAGAGAAACTCCCCAGGGGCAGGAATCCAGTCCGTGGTTTCCTTGTACCTCCCCACAGCTTCTGTCAGCTCAAAGGTCCTGATAAGCCGGGCAACTTGCGCATTTTAATGACCTAGAGCACCAGGCCCTGCCAGGCAGTGAGAACAGCCTCTGTCAAGGCGTACATTCATCCTTGAGGTTCATGCTTGAGGAAACCTTGGCTGCTTGCTGCAGTTTCTCAGAGGTCCCTGGTGCTAACCCGAGCACACCGTCCTGCGTGGTAGCGGGGCTAATGAGCACACATGGTGTTTTATTGGGTGGTCACAGGTCATTTTTGCTTCCATTTGTTTTGGACTGGGATGGGTGTCAGGACCACACAGAATCAGGGAGAAGCTTCCATCTTCTGGGAGTCCCCATGATGCAAGAGAGCCACATCAGCAGGAAGAAGGAAAAAGTTACAGCTGGGGACAGATATGCCATAATTTGATCTGGAGAAATGACCTTCTGGATTTCTTGGAGCTATGCCTTGTTTTCTCAAATTAACAGATTCCAGAGGTTGAGGCCACCTAACATGGAGTGAGCCCTGAGCAGGAAGTGGAGGCTCACATACAAAGGTCTTCAGCAATGGTTGTTTGTGATGTGTCCTAAAATGCAGGAATTCCCATAAACTGCCCCATCAAAGAGAAACAAACAGAATGCTGGATTACCTCCCCAGACAGTCTTGGCCTTTTCAGTTGTCCTGTGGGGCTCCTGGGAGCTTGTCGTACACCTCCGTGTTGTGTGGGTCCTGTGAACTCCACAAGGCCTCCCGGAATATGGTGGGTAAGGATGCCAGGCATCCCTGCCAGTGGAAACTGGGTGCACCAGGCCAACGGGCTCTGAGGCAGAATACAGGAACATGGCACTCCTGCCTGCTGTCCCTCACGCGCAGTGGGGGATCAGACTCCAGACCAGTGTTTTGGAGATGAAAAATCAGCAGGTTGGAGGCTGGAACAGGGAGCTGAGTCCAGCGTTCTGCCTCTGCCTCTGGGCAACATCCACTGGGTGAACTGGACCTGCCTGTACAACCCAGACCTCAGCCTGTTAATCCCCAATGGGACTATGGTCACAGGACCATTCCAAACCGTTGAACCTCCGAGAAGCCAGGGGCTTCCAGAAGAGGCCCACACTTTAACAAGTGAAGACTTTAATTCAGAGAGGTGGATTTGGGACAGTTGTAGGTGCCCTGTGGATTTGCCTGGGGAGTAGAGAAACAATGGGTGCCACAGTAGAAGAGAAGAAAGCCTTGGGGTATCTGCTGGTCACATTCCTTCTACAAACTGCTGACCAAACTGGCCCCATCATATGGCGAAGCCAAGGCCTCAGCCCATTGCTGCTGACGCTGCTGACGTGAATTGGGCAGAGGCTCTGCACGCCCTGTGCCTGGGCTCTTTCAGCATCGCTTTGGTCTTTTTCCTTTCGCACACTTCCTTCCCCCGTCCCTCCAACCTTCACTTCTCACCTGATACGCTGCTGCTCAATGCTCTGTTTACTTTGAGTTGGAGCCAGAATGACCTCAGGGACTGGTGACTCACACTGCTGGCCAGAGAACACAGCCCAGTGACCCTGATGTAAGGCATTCTTATTATCTGAGGGCAGGGCAGGGCCAAGCCAGTCTACTCTCCTCTGGTCCTAAACACTCTCTGTGGCTTTGTTTGGACATTTAAAAATAGGCGTGTCCTTTAGCTTAGAGTACCCGAATCCTGGGTGGAGGGAGCCCTGCGCTTCTACCTTCAAATATGAAGGTTTCCGCGGGGTCACTTGGCCCTAACTGTACTGGGCGGAAAACATGGCCCTCCTGTCCACTCTGTCAGCAGGCACGCTGGCCTGACGACTCTTTGTTCCCGCTGATGCTCCCCTCTGTTCACACTGAGAGTGGTTATGTGGACAGACACTCCCAGGAAAAGAAGACTCAGGAGACCAGGAGTCTCAGTTTCTTCCTGGCTTACTGCCAGCTTGGGACAGTCACTGCTGTCCTGACCTGGCATAGGCGGGAAGATGAGGTGTTCAGGTCCTGTGGGTGTCATTTTCTCCCAGTTCCGTGGCTCAGTCTGTTCCAGCCACTGCTCTACTTTCTTCTCACCACTTCGACAACAGGGTCAAGGTATTTTCAGATCAGAGGTGAAGAAACTGAGTCTCAGAGCCTGGGTAACTTGATCAGACACATCCCACAGAGTAACCAGAACAAGGCTCACAGACTCCTTAAAGCACCTGACTGCTCCAGTCCAAACCTCTGGCTGTTTTGGTGCTTGCATAATGAGGGTTCAGCACAGAAGCTGGGCTGTGACGCTGGGCAGGGCTCACTGCTCACAGTGGGGAGGGCACGGCAGGCTGGGGAAGGGTGGGCAGAACTGTGTGAGTACTCTCTCACCATGTTGTGGGCTGAGGCTAATGAGTGGGCAGAAAGTCCTTGAGAAGCAGCCGACCAAGTGGCAACTGAGATGCCAGCCTGCAGGCCAAGTCAGAAGCGGAAAACACCTAATGCAAAGAAGGCCCCATGAAATGCTTCGAAAGCCCCTAAATCCAGAGCCACTTATGTAGAGGCTGGGATGAACATACAAGCATATACATACATGCATGCATTTATATACGTGTGTGCACAGACATGCACACACATGCTTATTGCTGTTTTTGCAACTATAAAGTATAATAATTAATATATAGTTTCCATCCTAGACCCTGGGACAGAGCTCCTGACCCTAATCAGTTCCTGAGTGGTGGGTGGAATATCTTTTGTTCTGATGAAGCAACCCCTCCACCCCACCCTGCAATGCCTTAGCCAAGCTGGTTGCCAAGGAAACCAGTCATGGATCTGTAAATTGGATTACAGCCCTACCCCATCTCTGGGAGAGAATGGGACTGGAGGTGGAGTTAGTCACCAATCCAATGGTGTTGCCCACCACAACTGCATAATGAAGTTTCCGTTAAAACCTAAAGGACAGCTTGCAAAAGCTTTCTGAGGGCTGGACAGGGGAAGTTTCTTGCACCCTTAGAATTCTACTTTTCTCTCATGCCTTGACCATAAGCAAACCCAAGTTGAGGGTGTGGATACCCCACTTAGAGCCTGCCAGCTAAAAGCTAAGGCAAGACCAGGAACTTTGTACTGGCTGGTGAAGTCCAGCAGTCTGAGGATGAGGGCTCAGCCCGTGGTTCCAACACAGGTAGACAGAGTCAGGACTGAATTGAATCAGAGACCACCAGCTGATGTTTGGTGCAGAAGGCAGAACTGCCTGTTGATTGGGTGAAGCCACCCAGGTGACAACAGAAAATGCTGTTGGTGAGAGGAGTGGGAGAGAGGTCCTCCACCATCTGACGTCACAGGCAGGAATTCATAGCCCATCTGACTTTCTCCACAGTGGCCCCTCCCCTCAATTCTGCTAGTCTTGAGGTTTTTTTTTTCCTGCCCTATGAAACTGAGGTGACATCACTTGGGGAGACTTTCAGAGCTTCTCAGAATGATCAGATTTCTCCCCAACACTGCTGACGCTTCAACACCTGGAGCTCTGTGTGTGTGTGTGTGTGTGTGTGTGTGTGTGTGAGAGAGAGAGAGAGAGAGAGAGAGAGAGAGAGAGAGAGAGAGAGAGACAGGGGAGTGAAAAGTGAACAAACCTGTCTGCTTGTATAGCCAAAAAGGAGGTGCGACAGGGGTGTTTGCATCAATCTTGGGAGTCCTTTGTGAACTGCACTTGTACCAATCACATGGTTTCTTTGGGCCACAGGGTGCACACTCCCCCTGTGGCCGGATGAAAATGGCTGCTAGAAGCCCAGCGGTGGCGCGCACCTTTAATCCCAGTGCTTGAGAGGCAGAGGCAGGCAGGTCTCTGTTAGTTCGAGGCCAACCTGGTCTACAAGAGCTAGTTCCAGGACAGCTAGGACTATAACACAGAGAAACCCTGTCTCGAAAAATCAAAAAAAAAAAAAAAAAAAAAGGAAAAAGAAAACCAATGGCTGCTAGAGTTCACCGAGGCTTGTGGTGGCAGAAAGGTCCGGGACACGCTGTTTTATGAAATGACCCTGTCTGGAGCAGTGCTGTTTGGAGCTAGAGTTAAGCTTCCATAGCAAGTAGCTGTGGTCAAATGTAGCTAGCTGCCTTAGGGAATCTCTGCAATGTTCAAAGAAACTGGGCTGCCATGTCCACAGTCGGACTGTCTGCTTGAGACAGCTGAGGTACCAGGTCTAACAGCTGTCGATTAGGGAGTTGAACCACAGGTCGCTAACAACGTAGTATATGGGAAGGGCAAAGAAACATTAACAAGGGTCTTTACAACAAAGGCTTGCCATTAACATTACCAAGGCCTTAACAGTATTCTGCTCTTAGCCAAACACGCTGCGGGAAACGGGATTGCTTCCTTTGTCTCAGAATGGCACCGGAAGTTCTCCCGCATCTGTCCCTACAATTATTTCTCTGGGTGCCTATTTTCTATCTTAGAGACCATTGTGTTCAAATGAGCTTTAAAGCTAGATAGCTAGACAGACAGACAAGCAGACAGACAGTGAGGGAGGGAGGAGGCCTCATTCCTCTGGGAAAAAAAAAAAAAAGCCTTTTAATCCTGGTGGGAAATGCAGAGGTGAGAAATCATTTTTTGCAGGAGGATGGAGCCACCGTGAGCGCTTCACATCCTCAGCTGCTCAGTCAGGCTCAGCTTCCCTGGGGTAGAAGCCCCACTCCAGTGTCCTGTTCAAAGACACAGTGCAAAGGTCTCTTCTGCTTGATGGATTAAAGTCAGCGAGAAAGTTATTCCCAGGGAGGTAAGAGCCAGGGAAAAGCAAAGGAGATCTCTCAGGAGCCAGAGCCAGGGAAAAGCGAAGGAGATCTCTCAGGAGCCAAAGTTGAAGAGACAGCAGGGAACCAACAAATCAATTCTGAGAGAGACGACTCCTCGTCAGAACCAGAACCTTCCGAGACTGAGACTCGCCGAGACCACTGTCTTATTTGTGGCCACTATCGACAGGGAGCTGGGGCCACGTAGATACAAAGCATGTGCTTCCCTCAGAGTCCCACCAGGAGCTGTCCCCACAGGACAACAGGGAAAGAGCCCTCAGCACATATGAACCAGAGCCAGTGGAGAAAGGAGCGCTTTCTCTAACTGTGCTCAGTTTGACAAAGTCACATAAGGCACTTCTGACTTCTTAGCGTTCAGCCCCTCGTCATTGTCTTTTCAAATCTGAGCCCCAGGTAGGAGAAACCCGCTTTTCAGGGAGTCATCCAACTGAAGAGTTTTCTTTCAGCCACACAAAGACACCAAGGCTTTTCCTGGGCAGGTGTAGGTGCTCAGAACCCTCTGGATGGCTGGGATGGGTCAAGGACAAGCTCTCTTGCTAAGCGTACACTCCTGACCCAGGAGCCTGGCCTCCGCTCTCGTGGGGCTCAATCTTACTTTAACAAAACTTTGCTCTCGTGGAAGACACCTGTTAGTGATTTTTCTCATTGCTGCAACAAGATACCCTACAAAAACAGCTTCAGGAGGGACGGGCTACCGTGGCTCAGAGCTTAAGGAATATAGCCCATCATGGTGACGGAGCACGAGACAGCCGGTTGGCTACACTGGGTCACAGTGAGGAGGTAGAGGGAGATGAAGATTTATGCTTAGTCGTCTTTCTCCTTTGAATGCAGCCCAGGACCCCAGCCCACAGAGTGGTGTCATACACAGTTAGGGTGGGTCAATCCACCTCAATAAACATACTAGAACAATGGCTCTCAACTATGGGTTGCGACCCCAGACCACTGGGAAAACACAGATATTTACATTTGATTCCTAACAGTCATTATGAATTACTGTTATGAAGTAGCAGTAAAAATAATTTTATGGCTGGGGTCACTACGCCATGAGGAACTCTATTAAAGGGTCTCGGCGCTAGGAAGGTTGAGAGTCATGGCTCTAGCTGCTTCCCTGTGGAAGTGCCCAGAGATTTGGCTCCTTAGTGATTCTAGATCCCGTCAGGCTGACTACAAACCTTAGCCATCCCTGCATCTCCACTGGTTTGTCTGTTGTCCTCTAGCAGTTTAAGAGGACAGCAGTGCCCTGTCCTGCTCAGGCAGCCCACAGTCTTTCAGAGACATGAGGGCCCAGCATGGACCCTCCTTCGCTGACAAATGAGTCCCTGAGAATCCATGTTTTTCACGCAGTTTGTAAATAGATTCCACTTAAATAACACAGAGAACTTCCTACGTGAATGAATCCCCTTGGAATCCTGTGAGCCAAGGAGCCCTTCACGATGTGGAAAATGTGAGCCCGTTTAGTAATGCGGGTTTATCATGTTTTCTCAGCAGACCTGGACACAGCGTGAACGGGAAGAATGACAGTGATTGTAATGGGGACGACACCCACCAGCTGCTTCCTGCACCCCTGCAGTCTGGAGAAGAGGTGTTATTCTACATAGGGGTGAGGGAGGGCTCAGATGTAAAGAATAAAATGCACTGACATCATGGGCATCGTTTTTGAGCTTCATTCTCGTGGCGTTTGATCAATACAGCAGCCCAGTGAGTGCCGTGGCCAACTTAAATAAAGCATGAACTACAAATTTAAGTAGACGCAGCGTATTGTTTAGAGGGAGGGAGTGCTGCGTGTTCTGTTGGCAGGTGTATCCGCATGTGTGTTTACACGCAAGGATGGAGATGCACATGTGTAGCTAAACTTCTCCAGGAGTTTAACAACAACCAAAGACTCAAGCAGACGTGTCTTCCTTACTGAAAGAAAATTAGCTGGCCATAGAGGTGCATGTCTAGAATCAAGTTGGCTACAGTAAGAGCAAAAAAAACAAGGTCAGCCTGAGTTACAGAGCAAGAAAAGGAAAGAATTTTAAATCCTAAAAAATTATTAGTCCGAATGTCCATGGATGATTAGATCTGAGAATAAGAACTAATCCATAGCCAGGTGATGGTAGCACACACCTTTAGTCCCAGCACTCAGGAGGTAGAGGCAGGTGGATCCTTGTGAGTTCGAGGCCAGCCTGGTCTACAAAGTGAGTTTTAGGGCAGCTAGAGCTGTTACACAGAGAAACCCTGTCTCAAAGAAACAAAACAAAACAAACAAACAAACAAAAACCCAGTTAATCCTTATTCATCTTATTCCTATTTTTTTCTTTACATAAGGGCAACATTAGTTGTTTGAATGAATGAAAATGAAGGTGCTGAAATGTCCTCCTGTTTCTTGATACCTAAGTTAGATATAAAATTACACGACTGCGTAATAACCTAACGTCAAAAGTATTTTCAATGTCTTTTTCTTTTGCAGAATTGAGAACCCAGGGCCTTGCGCATAGTAGGCAATCACTCATTACTGAGCCATATACCCAACCCTCTTTTTACTTTTTATTTTTAAGGTATTCAGGTAAGTCTTGAACTCATTTTGTAGCCGATGAAGGCCTTGAACTTGTCACCCTCCTCCTCCTCCAGCCTCTCAGTAGCCGGAATCACAGGCCTGCACCACCAGGGCCAACGCCAGTGTTCTTTAACTATGTGGGATCCCATGTTCTTTCGCTGTCTTGGTGGGGGAGAGCACCCACCTTTCCCTCACCCTCCATTCCTCCATTCACCTCTTCCAGGCAGTGGGAAGCCTGTTTCCCTCGGAGATAATGAGCCAACCCCAGAGTGAAGAACGAATGGGCATCTTCGGTGGGGGAGGCAAGTCGGAGTCTTCCACAGGTACGTTCTAGGTCATCAGTGCTCCACGGGGACTGAAAGGGAGCAGGAGAACTTGGCATGGTTCTCTTGCCAGGCCTTGTTTGGTTGGTATAGTTGTGAAAAGCCCTTTGATCCTGGGTCTATGCATCCAGCTATTCAGGATTGTTGTGAGAGATTTCCATTCAAGATGGTGGGGACCAATCAAAATGAAATGCAAAGTATGAGCCGATTAGCATCAGTGTCACCCCACCTTGACTCATGATTTTGAAAGCAATCAGAATAACCGCTGCTCTCTGTTTAGCATATATATGGCTTTGCAGGCAGTCTGCTCTCCTGCGAGCACATGCGTCTCTTCATGACTTATGTAGCTTCACGCTGAGCACAGAATGAATTCAGAGCATGAGCTGTCTGCCGAGGTGATGGGGCCTTAGCCAGTGAAACACGCAGACTGCCGTCACCAGAACCTCTTCTGCACCCTTCGGCCAGCAAGTAGGCAAACACAGCAGCAAGTTAGAAAGCTGTGCTCCATGTTTTAGAAAGCGGAAGCCCCTTGAAGTCAAGTTGTCCGTCCAAGAGGACACAGAAAGCAAGCAGTGTAGTGGTATTCAAACAAACTGGGGTCCCTCTTATCCTATAAGGCCACCCCAGAAGACCCTCTGCAATCTCAAGACTCTTGAAAGATCGCCCACCTGGGTCCAGCCCCATCTCCTGCCTTGCAGCTGTGCAGAAGGTCACGCTCAGATGAAAGCCTCTGTTCTAGAACATGGTGTGATGACCTTCAAATCGATACTAACTTGATGCTTAAGCTCAGGTTTCCATAGCAACCCTCCTGAGAGCTTCATCCCTTCCTGAGTAGTGCCCATGACCCAGCACCTGTGAAAGCTCACTGTCTCCCAACACCACACCAGAACCCAAGTCTCCTGCATGCCACCTTCAGGGACATACATCCTAGCTCTAAACAACTTCCTCTTTTATCTTTTATCTCTTCTTTTTTTTTTTTTTTTTGATGACCATCATCCTAATGGATGCAAGATACCAAAGACTGTGCATTTTGATTTGCCTTTTCCAGTGACGCCTGGTGTTAAATAGCTTTTCATGTGTTACTATATTTCCTCTTTGAGTTGTTATCTATAGGAGTGTGTCACTTAATTTCCACAGATGTGCGAACTTTCCAATTTTTCTTCTGTGACTGGCTTCTAGCTTCATTGCAGAGAAGACTCTTGGTAGGACACACGTCTTTTAGAATCTACAAGTTTTTCTTGTGACCCTTATTGGTGTTATTGGGCACAGCCTTCTGCGTATATATATTCTACAGCCTTTTTTTTTTCCTTTGAGGTTTCCACAGAGTTGCATTTTCCACCCTAAATGAAAACCTTGTACTGTGAATTTATATCACTCTAACTACAAGTACCCACAAAACCTCAGTTCACGCTACTCTTAGGTGGTACACTCTGCACAGACTGGCCAGGTCTAGCTGAGTGTTGTGTGGTTTACACTCACTTCCCTCCTCAGTCGGTTCCGAAACCCACAGAGCATTCAGTATTAAAACCTCCACCTGCCTCTGCGGAGCTGCCGGCTCCTCCCTTCCAGCAGAGAGGTTTCCGCAGTCTTTTATTTCACTGGTCTGCTAGATTCCTAGAAAGCTGAGATTTCACACCTTGCTGGGTTGAGCCTTTTATTTGCTTAAATGTCGTTTTTGTCCCTGTAATCCTTCTCAAACGCGAAATTTGAATTCAAAAGGCTTTTCTTGAAGGCCTACTTTATCCACACGTCTTTTTCCACTCCTTGCCTTTAAGTCTCGTTGTGTCCTTGGACCCTCAGTCTCTCGAAGAGGGCAGGCAGTCGGACCCTGGGTTTTCTATGCCCTTTGCCTGTTTCCAGCATTTGGCTGGCGAATCTCTTCTACTCACATCTGAAGCGACTGAACGGACACACAGACTTTTGACATTCCTCCTGTCTTCTGCTTGCCTTTGTGGATATGCTGTTGTCTGTCTTCCTGCGTTACAGTGGTACGAGTTTGATTTTTTCCTGCTGAGCCATTTGGTCCCTTCTCATTTCCATACGCATGTGTTCTATAGCTATTTTTGAGGTTTCCATGGGGATTGCATTTTACACCCTAAAATGAAAACCTTGCGAAGTGAATTTATACCAACCTGACGCCAAGTACATACAAAATCCTGGCTCCTGTACAGTTCCTGTCTGCCCTGCTTAGTTACTGGTATCTCAAAATGACACGGTTACACGTCAGGTGTCCACAAACAGGTCAGTGATCTCTTCGTGCGTCCATCTCACACAGGTGGGGTTACAAACCAGGTCACCAGGCTTGTAGCTGCTCACTCACCCGGGAGAATCACCTGTGATCTCCACACAGCCGCAGGTCTTTGTCCAGTGTGTTGCCATTGATCTGAAGATTTCTGCATAGGACTATTATCTATTTATCCCTAGGAATCTGTTCTCTGGAAATGTCTGAGTTCCCCCTCATTTTGGGAGACAAAAATTTGTAAGGAAAGCCTGTGAGAATGGCAGTGCATGTTGTGGCCTATTCTTGTCTTGGAAACGGGGAAGCTTCAAAATTTGAAGTTGGAGTTAAACCCTGGGAGATCAGAGAAGGGAACTAAGGTAAGGATCAGAGTATGGAAGACAGAGAAGCTTCTAGAAGGAAAAAGAGCATATTTAAAGGTTCTGAGGAAGGGCAATGTGAACCCTGAAAGGCAACAGAACTATGGAACAAACCTGAGAGCCCTGGACTGTAAATATTTGTTCTGGATAGAAGGCCATCTTTCCATTGATAGTGACAGGCCCAGTGAGGAGCAGCCGTCAGTGAGGAAGCTGAGGTCAGCGCAGGGGTCCAGGTGAGGGACACTGGTGACAGGACTCTAAGTGCGTCTCAAGGTTGAAGTTTCAGACAATTGGCTAGAGACAGGTAGAGGAATCTACCTGAGTGGTTTTTATCAGAGACACCTGAAGACTCGCTTTGCAAATGTTTCTCACTGAGTTGTTTTTGCCTTGGGGATCCCCACAGTGAGATGTACTGTAGGAGTGGATGGAAGCAAACCAATCCACCCGCCTCAGTCTCGGGCTGCAGGCGAGACTGCACCAGATATGGGCACCAGGGCCAACTCTTCCCTCTGAGGACCTCTAACGGCCCAGAAGCCCCTCCTCAGTCCTGGCGGTCCCAGAAGAAAAGGAGCAGGAACCTTGCTTTGCAGTAAAAGGCGCCAAGGCAGTGGCACACCTGTGTCCTCTCTAACCCAAACTGCTTTGCCGAGGAACCAAAGAACGGAGAAGAAAAAGAAAACAGTGGAAACACTGACAGCCAGTCAGATTTGCATTTGCCCCCTGGGAAAAGTCTCAGCAGGCTCAGTAGGAGGTCTTGCAAAGGAAACTAAATGTTTAGGGCGCACCTCTCCTCAGTCTTTGGAATGCGTGTGTTTGTGTGTGTGTGTGTGTGTGTGTGTGTGTGTGGTTGTGTGTGTATTGTTGTGTATGTATGGTTGTATTGTGGTTGTGTGTGTATGTGTGTATATGTGTGTGTGTGTGCATGTTTGTGTGTATATGGCTGTATGTGTGGTTGTGTGTGTGTGGTTGCAAATGTGTATGGTTGTTGAAAAGTTTTTGCACCCCGATAAATCTCTCCATCAACGCAATAATCCAAGTCAGATGGAATCAAACCGAATTAGAAAAAGCTGTTTGGCGGGCTTTCTCGGAGGCAGAGTCTGGAGTAAGGCAACTCCCAGAGGAGGGGGTTTAGGATGAATACATGGATACCAGGGGCTTGGGTGAAGCCTTAACCCAAACAGTTGTGTGTGTGTATGGTTGTGTGTGTGTGTGGTTGTATGGTTGTGTGTCTGGGTGTGTGTGTGTGGTGGTGGTTGGTGATGGGGTTGTACCAGGTGCTGCTGTTGAGAGCAGGCCATAGTAACCCTGGCTGGTGAGCATACCCAACAAGAAAGTATGCTAGATTCATTGTCCCTGGACGGCATAATCTAATATAGAAGGGCTATTTAGCAACTACTGCTTAGAAATAAAGCTGACAGAATAATACATTGATAAATAAATAAGACTATCCAAACACAGTCAGGATTGATCCCATCAGAACATCTGGGGATGTGCAATGAAGCAGACTTTTCTGGTATAGCTCGGAATTATCTGTGTCTCTACGCTTAGCCAATAAGGACTTCTTAACTAACAGATCTGTGGATAACTTCAAACATAGTTTGGAAAATGTGCACTGCACAATCTTGACAAAGACACCAATTATATGGCCCATGTTACAGGGGTACATAAACACATGTCTGTTGAGACTTTGTGGGATTTGAATTCACTACTGTACAAACTTTACAGCCCTCTTTAGGGACCCATGACTCAGGGAAACAGTGCTGCCAGTGGGAGAAATACTGTCTGACACACTGGCAGCTGGGGTTTAGCATGGCTTCACAAGACACAGAGCCCTCTCGATCCAATATCATACCTGAGCAGATTCGTGTCTAATACAATGTCATTTTAGTTTTTATTAAAGAGAAGCAGATTGACCACCAGCTTCCAGGTCTCTCCTGCCCGAGCTGGACAATTACAAGAAAGCTGAATTCTGTACTTAGACTCAAGAGTCCAGACCCAGGTCCCTGGGGATTTCTCTACGGAGGAGGGCAAGCATGAGGCTTCATTGAGAGGCTGTGTGCTGATGGCTAAGGCTCTGTTGCAGCCATGGAGGCTGCTCCAAGCCAGCACCCTTGGAGTTGGCAATCTGCACCTTCCTGCATCTGCCCACACGTGTGGCGTCTTCAGGAAGACGTCTTCAGGAAGAGCAGGGTTTTCGGAACTGAGCTGTGCCAGGCTCGCTTCATTTTGAAAGGCATTCGCTGCTAAGCTTAAATGACAAGGAAAAGTGGAGGAAAAAGAAATTCCATTTCTGATGAGCTCAGTTCTTAGGAAAGGGAGAGAGGGGCCCAGGAATTCCCTTCCCCCTCCTATGGTCTCTCTGTGTTCTCATCACTAAGCAGAGGCTGCCAATTCCCCCAGGAGCCTAGGCCTTCTTCATTCGTGTTTGTGCAAACCACAGAGCTCCATGCCAGAGGTTATAAGCTCTAGGCTCTGTCTGATTGGTCGGCCCTGCACAGCACAATGGAGCTAGCACCCTGCTGAAGCCAGCGCTCACGCGCTCAGTGGAGCTTTGCGCATCAGCACTGAACACGTCGTGCTGCCCACTGGCCGCATCCCCCAGTCTCACCACCCTTCGCTGCTCAGAGCAGAGGAGAGCCGTAGCAGCTCTTCAGGCCTGCGCCAAGCCACTTGACTGTGACAAAACCTCCCTCATTTATTTAACAAGTGTCTGCTATGGTGGGTATTACACAAGGAGAGTCAAAAGGAACTAAATGCTCCATGTGATTGAACACAGTCGTGCTGGCTTTCTCTGGCGTATTAAAATGCCAGCTCCATGGCTGGACGGTGGCACCCGTCCAGCTCAATGGACGCTGTGGATCGTGGCAAGTGACTTAATCCTGTTTCTGCCTCTGTCTCCCCATTAGTGAAATGAGGATAATAATAGACACTGACCTAATCCTCTCCGGGAACCAGGCACTGCTCCAAGCACTTAGAAGTCCAGCATGTTTAATTGTCGCGTTTATCCTCTGAGAAAGGCACAGAGAAGTCACCAGACACAGCTGTCTCTGAGGTTGCCGGGAAGACTCGAGGAGCGACAGGGTAGTCGGATGTGCTCAGGGCTCCGGGGCACAGGGCAGTTCCTACTGGTCTGGTCCTTGTGCTGGCTGACAAGGACCGGTGGGCAGAAGCTGGCACGTGACAGGTGAGTAGGAAGCTATGTCATTCGCTATGTGTAGGACTAGTCAAGAGACCGGAGGCCGTCCTCCATTGTCAGCAAGACCCAGACGTTAAAGCATCAGGATATAGCAAGCAACGGCACAATTAGTCCATTGGGCGATGAGTTCTTCATGCGTTTTGTCTCTGGTGTCCGGGCTTTGCTGGAATATCGTGGAGTAATTCTAAATCTGTTTCCCCAAATGAGGCTGACAGCACCTTCATTGAGCATCTTTGAGAAGCCGATTAAAATGCAGGTCCTGGGTCCCCACCTCAGACATAACGACTTCCCTGAATGGTCTGGAGTCTTCACTGCTCCAGCTTCCTGGTTACCTGAATTCACCGTGGGCTGAGAACTGCGGCCTCTTGAGTCTTATCCGACCTGGCAATGATCAGCTCTGAACTCATAGGAGGGCAGGACTGGCTCGGGGGTTGGAACAGCTTCCCAGACAAATGACCCAGGCATCCTCCCCACCTGGCTCACCTTAGCCCTGTGGGGACTCTAAAAAGCCAAAACACCAAAAGGTTTCTGTCTTTGCGATGGTAAAGGCAGTGATGGAAGGGAGCTTGGCCCAGATGGCTCTGTGAGAAACCAAGGCACGAAAGCAGAGCCACTAAGTGAGAGCTGTGGAACCTTTCACCAGGGTACCATGTCTGCACCAGCTTCCCCAACTTCCTGCCTGCCCAAGCCTGAGATATAATCGTATCCCAAGTTCCAGCCTCAGGAAGGCCAGCAGAACTTGTGATATTTGAGAGAAGTCCCAGCTGGACTCAGTGGTCCCCAGAGCCTGTGAAAGGAAAAGGGACATAGCCACAAAGCCAGGCTAGAGAACAGCGAGGGTCACAGAGTCCAGGGAATCCCACCATCCCCTGTGGTCTGCGCACATGCCATAGTCAGGCTGTGCACATGGCACAGTAGTCATTAGGAGACAGCAAAGTCCTAGTGGGACCAAGGGGAGCACAATCTATAAGAGGTCCCAAAGTTGTAGGGCCAGTGGGGTTTCAGGTCAGAGAACCTTGGGAGGGTTTTCTGCTTATCCTGGCCATCTTTCTGAAAGTTGACTCGCTGCCTCAAAGATGAATATCATTTGACTCCCTCAGAGGTCCCAGTAGAGAAGCCCGTGTCCCTGGGATCTACTGGTTTTTGTCTCTTCTGGGATTTTAAGAGTCACTGATATCCTGGGATAGTTCTTGTGGCTTTGTTAACCCTGGAGGGCTCTGTCATCTGTAACCGAGAGAACAAGCTGCTCCCACCACTGAGCCACTTGCTGTGATTACCCCCAAGTGCATGTGAACCCTCAAATGTGCCCTTGAGCAAAGAGCTAAACACAGCTCTATGCCTTGATTTCCCCTCCACAACCCTCAGGGAACAGCCTGCACTAGCTTTGAGATTCACATCTAGTGCCCTTGATGTGCTTGGAAGTTGCTTCAAAAGTTTAAAGTCTAGACTGCTGTAGTGTGGAGCATAGACCATGAGTCCCTCTCCTCCCTGTTGTGCTGGCCTGGGTGAGCCTCATCTTTTGGAGATGGATCACCAGGGTATACTCCTCACCTGGCGTGGCAGGGGCTCTAGAGAGCCAAAACAGCAAAAGGTTCCTGTCCCTCCTTCCATCTGCAAGCGCCAACTTTGACACAAGACATCTGGGTTTGTGAAAGGAAAGTCAGGAAAGATGTAAGATGAGAGAGAGAGAGAGAGAGAGAGAGAAAGAGAGAGAGAGAGAGAGAGAGAGAGAGAGAGAGAGAGAGAGAGAGACTCTGCTGTCTCTATAGAACCCAGAGCATCTCAAGGACCCCAGCAACAGCATGTCAGCTGCCCGCCTCTCTGTCATCTTAACCCCAAACTTTAATGCTGAGATCAGCATTCAGCTCGGTTTAAACTCTCCTGGCTCCCTTAAAAACAAACGAGGTTTTCCTCCCAGTTTTGTTTAGACAGCTGTATAGATGGATCTGTGGACTGGGTGGTACAGAGCAGCAGGCTGCTTCCCCGGCTGCTGATAAGGACGGTGGGAACGAGCACAGGGCCGGTGCTGTGGAGCAGCTTTGTCTTCCCACTTCTGCCCGGAGAGGAGGGAGCGGGGCCACACGGAGGAGAAGGCTAGAGCCCCGCAAGGGCGGAGACTGGAACACCACCCCGAGAAGCATGTGACGGTAAATACCTGACACCCCACATCCTCAGACGCTGCCAGGCAGAGCCCAGGGCCAACCAGGAAAGGAGTGAGGCTTTCATTGGGCATCGTGTCACCCAAGATGTCTACCCTCGCGAGGTGTCCTTTGTCTTTTTCTTCAGTCATCGTCCTTGAAAAAAAATCACAAGGAAAGACACAGTAACAGTGACAGATGGTAGTGGTGATTCTACACATTTTATGCTCTTCTGAGGACATAATTCAAGATTTTCTCGTGAAAATCTGAAGCTAAGAGACTGGATGACTCAAGAGAGGGCAGCCAGCACCATGATTGAACCTGGCAGCTAGCTAGACCCATCACTCATGTTAGACCTTGGCCAACACTGCCTTGCGTATTCTTCACACGTGTCTCTCGCTAATGGAATCATAAACTCCGCGAAGGACAAGCTGTCTGTCTGAATACCTGCACACTTTGTTCCACAGGAGGTACTCACAGAGTTTGAGGACCAGGCTCTGGGTAAAAGCTGAAAGGATTCCTAAAAGTCCAGCACCTTCGGTGACAGCTGACGGAAATGGACGCTGGGGGCTGGTAGCATCTGACAATGTGCCAGAACTGCAACGCTGGGGTTTGCAATGATACTGGCAGTGTTGAAAGAACCCAAATCCTTTCTTGGTGTCTTAGAGTCACCGTGGTGGAGCAGAGACACATCTTGGGTGGACTGGATGACTCATTCACCTTTGCCAGTTCACTGCATGCCTGGATTCTTTTCACTTACAGGTGTAATTTTATGATGCAGCTAAAGGAAAAGGCAAAATGCACCTACAAACTAAATATTGGAATGTGGTGTCTCCCTCCAGCCTGACTGGCACCTATCAGGAGGCCAGCCTGGGCTCCCCAAGACTGGACTTGGAGCACAGGGGATACTTACCCCCAGGAGCCTGCCTTCTCTCATCAGTGAGGGCAGTCAGGGAGCGAGGGGATGTGGTTTTCATCACATTACACCATTTCTCTCTATGGTCAGGATGAAGCGAGGCTAAGGCTACTGGAGAGGCCTTAGAGGGGTCCCCACATGCAGAAACAGGTGGAAGGGACTCATTAAGATGTTTACGGCTATCTTCTGGATCTCTCAGCTTCTGAGGACTTTTCTCAGGCCTAGGATGCCTGAACTGTGGAGGATCTGGGATCAATCTTCAGGAGGTCCCTGAGGCGTCTCAAGCCATAGAAGCCATAAGAGGATCAAGGACCTGAGACTGGAGAAAGTCGGGAGGATTTGCTGCAGTGATGTTTGTGCCTTGCCCAAACTCACGTGCAGAAATCCTGCTCCAATGCAATCGTGTCAGGAGATGGGGTGCTGGGTGGCAAGGTGGGAGGGCGCAGTCAGAGCTGCTAGCTCCGTTAGGCAGGTGAAAAGGTCATCGATGAGCCAGAAACTGACATTGATTTGCCAGTGCCTTTGCCTCCTGGACCAAGGGCAACACCTCCTGTCTTTATAAACTACCAAGCCTCAAGCTTCCTGTTGCAGCAACACCAAAGGGTTGGAGACAATTTTGCAAGTAGATGTCAGCCTTTTCCCTGTGACATTGAATGATCCCTCTGGTGTGACTGTCTTCAGCCCTCTTCTTGCAAGAAGTCCTGTCATCCTGGGGTTATGTATTCCAACACATATGCTCTGGGGAACACAGTCAACCCCAAATAAGCAGCCTCTCCAGATTTGTGTTCTTGTCATGGAACGGGAGACCTGGTGGTGTTGGCCTCACAAGGGGCTCTTATTTTCCTAAAGAACACTCTCTCACAGGATACTCTCCTGCCTAGTGTTATCACTCACTTCCGCTCCTCCCTGCCAGCAGGATGCTCTGGAAGTGCCCTGGAGCCCGTCCACTCCGAGTCCACAGAACCACCTCAGACAGGGTTGCTGGCCGTGAACTGTTTGGCTCTCAGAGGGTTGCTGTCCTGGGTGACGACACTCTACTGGCTGGCTTCCCAAGGCTAGTGCCTCCTATAGGACAGCTGCCCCAAGCTGGGCACAAGAAAACAAAGTGTCCCTGTTCTGACGAGATTCTAGCTCTGGGGCTGGAGAGATGGCTCAGAGGTTAAGAGCATTGGCTGCTCTTCCAGGGGTCCTGAGTTCAGTTCCCAGCAACCACATGGTGGCTCAGAACCATCTGTAATGAGATCTGGTGCCCTCTTTTGGCATCCAAGCATACATGCAGACAGAAGACTGTATACATAATAAATAGATTTAAATAAAGATTTTTTTTTTTAAAAAAAGATTCTTTTAAAAAAAAAGATTCTAGCTCTGCCTTCACAATGGTTAACTGAGATCAGGGAAGACTGACCACGTGCATTAGAACCACATCAAAGATTGTGGGATGCAGCTAATGTGTGGAGCTTTTAAAAAATACGTTTTTTTAATTTATGTGTTTGTGTGAGTGTCTGTAAGTATTGTATATGTTCCATATTTATACTTGGGCCCTGCTGAGGTTGGAAGAAGACAATGAATCTTCTAGAACTGGAATTATAGGCCGTTCTCAGGTCACCAAAGATATCACTCTGAATGACCCTTGGAATCTCAAAGGCTTCGGGGAAACCCCATGTTTGAAAGGACTGGGTGATGGGCTGTGAAGCGCAGGGATTCCGTGAGGCGGAGACAACTGACCTCAGTGCTGCTGGGCATGCTGATCTGCAGAGATACCCAAAGGGAGGGGGCCTAGTGCTGTGCTGAGTGCTGGGAGACAAACCACCCTACATCCCAGAATCCTTGCATAATTTGTGCCCCCGAATTCCTGCTCAGTTACTGAGTTAAGGTCACTGCAGCACGTCCCAGACCCAGGTGGTATCGTTGGTCTATGGCTGCAGAACCCATCCTGGGTCAGAGAGAACTCAGGCATATGGCAGGCCACAGCGCTAGGGACTCTGGGCTATGAGCCCTGCACAAAAATGGCTTTCTCCATTCAAAGGAGGTCCGCAAGTTGATCTTATAAAAGCATTGGGGGAGAGTTACATGACAGACAATAGCCTCCCATGTACCTAGAGCGAGTTCTTCTGTATCCAATATGACCTTCACTTTTAGACACTGACTTTTACCTTCAGAAATCATACTCAATCTTTTTAAAATAGGTTGACTCTCTTTATAAATTCTGATACCAAAAGCTACTTCCCTGCCTGCTTTATTTCTTTAAACACAGTGAGACCTGTTGCCTGATTATCTTTGTCAACTCCAATATTTAACTAGGCATGATGGCTCTGGCTGTCCCTATGGTTGTCGTGTGTGTGTGTGTTTGCCTCACTTGGTTATTTTCATTCTTTTACATGGGTACCACTGTCCAGAGTCTGTGTCAAAGTAACACTGATCCACAGAGTCATGTGGCTGATACCCTATGTTCCAGGCCTCACCTGCCTGGGCAGCTCAGGACACACCCACTTTGGGGTTTCCTTGGTTTCCTGGGTTTCCCAGGCAATGGTGATGTATTTTTATGGGTGAGTCATCTGGCAAACACAGCTTCTTAAGGGCTGGAGCCACGCCCTGCGAGGTGTCCTCTGTGTCCCGTCTTGGGTCAGTGCAGGTTTTGACTTCTGGCCCCGGTCCCTGGTGTGCCTGGCCTGGCAGAGGTCTTGGCTGCCAGGTCAGCTCTCTCCGAAGTCCCAGTTTCCTTGCTGCTTCTTCAGGTGCTTGCTTTTGTAAAGGAGACTTTCTATGTGTTTAATCTAGAACTTTACCAGTTTATGTGGCGATGGGGGAGGGGGTCAAATAACCTGCCTGAAATTTTCTGAAGGAAAAAAGAAATCTGTGCCTTGTCGTGATTGACATTTGTCTGCTCTGTGGACTCACTCACGGTTCCCGAGACCCTCACTCAGACAAGGACTGGCAGTGGAGAAAAGGACTGAGCAGAAAACAAGGAGTGTGACCTCACAGGACAGGTGTCCAAACAGGGCTCAGTGATCTCTCCCCATAGACTGGCTCGCTGATGTCACATGCTTTCCCTTGCTTGCGACTTTGGTCTCATGACACCTGGTGTCAGTTACAGGCTTGTGTCATTCAACAAGAGTGAGAATCTCTGAGATACTCATTACCGTGTGACTTCCCTGGGGTGACTGGGACACCTGGACAAGGCAGGTTGAGCTCACTGGTCGGGCCTCTTGGGTACACCGGGAGGCCCGGGAAGAGGTCCGAGACCACTGCTGCTGTGACATCGCAGGCTGTGTTCCAGCAAACTTGTTTTTATTTGCTGGAATTTACGCTCATGATGGAGAGAGTAATAAATGCATAGGCCGGGGGCAGCTGTCTGCTCCCACTGTCAGGAAAAGGCAGCAGATGGAGCGGTGAGTGTGCTGTCCAGTGGGCAAGCGTACTCCCAGCGGCATCCCCACCAGTGTGGACAGCACACTACGCTGTGAGCCTTCCACGGGCGCAGCACTGAGACACGGATACTGTCGGTTCTGCCATAATCTGGAGACCACAGCTGAACGCAGCTGCACGCAGTTTGTTCTCTAACAAAGGCCACCTCACTAAGTTTGGGGATGTAGGGATCTGCAAAACCCTTTCCTGGGTAGCATTGGCCTCTCTGGGACATGACAGGGTAGTAGACCACCATCACACACACCCTCCCCATGTCACTTTCCCAGAGTTCATTGCGTTGTGGGCTTCCACTGTATGGGTTTCTGGTGTCCACCCTTCTGTCTCTGATGGTGGGGATTACAGCAGCTCCCCATGGCCATAGGGGGACAAGCCAGTGGGGGACTCTAGGGACAAGGCTGGGTGACTGATGATCTCACACCGCGCTGTCGCCATTCCGTTGTCAGCTGCCCCACCCAGTTTCTCTCCAGGCAGCACTGAGTCTCACCTGCCGGACTCCCAGGACACAGGCAGCACACCCGTGCCACTCCCAGAGGGGTTGTAAGTAAGGGACAAAGCTGGGGAACGGGGAGACTGACCGGATCCCTAGGACCTGGGAAGAGGACAGGCTCTGATGATTTTACGGGAGAACTAAAGAAATCTGAGGATACGGTAGCAGCTTCTTACTCCCTGCCGAGGCAGTTGCCACAATTCTGTTTCACTTTTGCTTGCAGAGAAAGCCCATATTTTTGTAAATTTTAAATTCATTTATCATTTTAAGTGTGTGTGTGTGTGTGTGTGTGTGTGTGTGTGTGTGTGCGCGCATCGGTGCACATGTGGAGGTCAGAGGAGCACCTCAGAGTCGTTCCCTGTACCATGTGGGATCCGGGAATTGAACTCAGGTCATTTTGCTATCGTGCTTGGTGGCAAACACCTTTACCCGCTGAGTCCTATCACCTGTCCCCAAAAGCCTGGTTTTCAAACACTCAACAAACACTGGAAGGTGTAGAATATGTAGAAGACATACGTATTGGGAGAAAATATTCTTCTCTTCAGCAGATGAAAATCCCCAGAAGTCCCTGGGTGGAGGTCACTTAGCCCATGACTTCCCAGTTCAGTGCAGTCTCGACTCCATTGTCATCAGAGATCATCCAGGCTTTTGTCTGCATCCAATTTCTTGTCCCTGCTACAGCTGGGAACAAAAGGAATGCTCTTGGATGGTTAGACAAAGAATTCAGAGGCATCCAAAAGTCATCTTTTAAACTTTTTTTTTTACATGTATGTGCAAGCTTGCACACAAGTGTGAACGTGGGCCAAGGCATAGATGTAGAAGTCAGAGGACTTGTGGAGATGTTGGTTCCCTCCTCCCACCATGTGGGTCTTGTTTAGAGATAAGCAGAGATGATGTGGCCCACCCCTCCCCACCCATGAGTCTAAGCAGCAGAAGAGAATGGTTATACAGACAGTGACGGCCAAGAATGAAGTCTGGCTGGGGCCGGCCCAGGTCAAAGCAGGGGTCAGGTCTGGGCAGCCCAGGAGGCAGGCACAATCATCCACTATCGATCACAGAGGGAGGGAAGGATGGGGGCATTCTCTCCACAAGCCCCCAGAGAGACTTTGGCCTCCTGTTTGTACAATGTCCCAGACAGTACCTGGAGCGGACACTATCTCCTCTCATCCCCACATTCCTGCAGGAACAGTCATTTCCAAAGCATGCGAACGCATTTCATCTCAGACTGTTTTCACCATGTGGAGCTCGCTATCTCACCTAGAAGGAATGTGACTCTGCCTTTTTCAGGTTTTCTGAATGCAAGCTGAGTTCTGACAGGGGAAGCACACCTCCGCCCAAGCCCAACCTCCACAGGATGGGATGCTCAGGTCCCCAGGCTCTCAGTTCCTGGCGGAACCCTTCGGACGCCACAGTCAGCCAATGGATGGAAAGGAGAGACAAGGCTGGTGCCCTCTGGCACAGCTGCCTGGTGTGTTCGGACCCTGCAGGGAAGACAGATAAGCAGGAATCCCCCCTGCTCAGTGCCCCCTTCTAGCTACCTGCCTCTGCCAGGCAGCCCAAAGAGCTCCCACAAGCATCTGCGGATCCTACCGCCTTGTCATTGTCCTTTCCCAGGGCCAGGCCTGGGCAAGAACAGAGGTGGCAGACAGCCTGCAGGAAACCCCAGTCTTGAAATAAGACACTTCCTACGGCTGCTGAGGCCCTGGCAGGGCAGAGGAGGGAAGAAACCTTGCTGGCCCATCCTGAGCCTACACATTTAGACATTCAGTGTGTTTTTAAATAAAATTCTCTGCACTGCTTCTGTGTTTTACATGTGTATAGTGGGGAGGAAGGAAGGGGGTTAAGACAGAGAGCTTGTTAAATGTGAAAATTCAAAACACATAATTTCAGTCAATCTGTTTTAGAAGGAGGTATGTGCATGCCAGTTTTCTTGTGTGTGTCTGTCTGTCTTCTCCTGTATCTGTTTGCATGTGTATTACATTCTCCTGCTTCTAAAAAAGCTCTGGGTTTTTTAAATATGTAGACTTCTAGATGCCTTAAAGAGTATCAGTTTCATGGGACGCTCCCCATCCCGGAACAGTGTTTATGAGTGCGGGATTTGTTTCCCTTTCTTCTCTAGTGATGTAGGGATTCCCAAGACAGAGCCAAGCTCAGGTTTGTGGGGCCAAGGAAAAGTCACCACAGCAGGGCAGGTTGAAGGCAGGAAAGACATAGCCAGGGAGATCTCACCACTGGAGAGAAGAGGTGAAAAGCAAGAGCTTTGAGGACCCTGGGGCAGAATTGCATGAGGTGTGTGGTGTGAGTGAGCTATGAGCCTCTTCTCCCCTGTCAGGGCCTCAGCAGCCATATGAAGGGCCATTTGTACCACACTGTGCTCTGCCAAGATGATGCTTGAGGCTGAGCAAATGGTGAACCCCAACCCTACCCCTCCACAGAAATGCTGCAGTGGCACCAACCCAGCCTTCATTTAGTCCTTTAATAATTTTATTTTTTTTATATTTTGCACTTTTTATTGTGTGTATATGATATGTGCATGGGTGGGGGTACTTGACACACCCCCTGGGACAGTCAGGAGACAACCTTTTGATGTAAGTTTCTCCTTCCACCGTGGGGTCTTGGGATCATGCCCAGCTTGCCAGCTTTGCACAGGAAGTGCCTTTTTACAAGGACCCAGCTCCCCAGCTCTCTCTTTAAATGGAATAATCTTGGCCAATGCCAACACGTGGCCAGCACACTGGAACATTCTCCGCTACAAACGTGCAGCCATGGGCAGTCCACAGTGAGCACAGTTCAGGTCACAGGAAGCAGCAAACACTGCCTAGGGCCCCTTCTTCCTCAGAGTGCACCTCAGACTCATTTCCACAGCCGTGAGCGGGGCGTGCCTTGGCAGGAATGGAGCCTTATAGACTGTGCTCTTGTTGCTGGTATCTTTTGCTCATCCGTGTCTGTCAGTTCACAACTACTTAGGGTCAACTGAGTGAGCCCAGCACCATTCATCCAGGTGTTCCGCCACAGAAGGACTTTCAGGCGCTGCCTGGGTCTGAGCTACTACCAAGATGCTAACAGGAAGCCTTTCGTTGTGACCATGAGGAAGGGTGGACAGATCTGGGAACAGAAGCATCGGGTGAGTCGGGCTATTGGCCACCCAGCAGGGCTGACACACAAACACCCCAGCAGTGGTGGATGAGTGCGATACTGCCATCTTGCTAGACAGGTTCGCTCTCCTTTTCCCTGGCTTTTTTTCTTTTCTGAATTTCCATAATGATAGTTCATTAACCATTTAAACAGCTGCTTTCCCAAGTGCTTGCTCAGATCTCGCGTGGCCGCCACAAGGCTGTCTGTCCTTTTCATATCCATCGGTAGGAGTTCTTTGTGCCCTCGGTTGCTGGGGCAGAATCTTTTCATTCGTTCAGTGGTGGGTTTTGGTGAATAGAACCTATACATTTTAATTCTGGCCAGTGTATCCATCTTCCCTTTGTCTGCTAGGCTCCCCTCGGCCACATGGGATGCTCTCCAGCAGCGTGCTCTGTGAGCCTGTGTCTTCATCTTCACATTTGATCTCCCATCCACCAAGACTGCTCTTTGTGAGTGACAAAGACCTAGATTTTTGCATGTGCTAGGAGCAGTGGCATGCCTGGGGTCCCAGCCCCCGCCCCATCACAGAAGACTGAGGCAAGAAGATTTTTGCAGCCCCAGAGTTCAGGGCTAGCCTCGCGACTCCATAAAAAACAGTTTTTATGAGACTGAGGAGACGGCACAGTGATTAGGGACATGTTCTGCTCTCGCCAAGAGTCCAAGTTCAGTTCCTAACACCCATGCCAGGCATCTCACGGTTGTCTGTAACTCCAGCTGCAGGCCCTTACACTCCTGTCTGGCTTCGACAGGCACTCTCACGCACATGACACACATACACAATATTCACATAAGTGAAATGATAATAAATGTTTTTAAATCATTATTTTTATTATTTATAATTTTATTATCTTCTGGATATTCAATAGACTCAATGTTAAATATTTTCAAAGCTATTTTCCATCTGTATATTCTTGCTGCAGTACTATACTGTCTTCATTACGGCTACTTTTTAAGTACTGATGTCTCCTAGGGAAGGCACTCTGGTTTGCCTTTACATTTTCCTTAGCAGTTTTTGTCCTTTTATACTTCTGTATAAATTATAAAACCAGCGTGTCACTTTCTACAAGATATCCTGGTGGGATATTGATTAGTAGTTCATTAAATCTGTTCAGATTGTTTTGGAGGAAGCAGTAACTGACCCATAAATATAGGGATTTCTTCCATTTATTTAGTTTTTTTCAGCATATCAAGAATGTTTTATAGATTCTTTGTAGTTTTTTAACATATCTTTTGTCCTATTTATGCTTAGCTGTTTGAACTAAATAAAATTGCTTTGGGGTCAGCAAGACAGCTCGGCAAATAAAAGGGCTTGCCATGTAGTCCTGACAACCGGAGCTCAACCCTGAGAAGTCTGGGGAAGAAGAGAATTGACTCCTGAAAGTTGTCCTGTGGCCTCCACACAGCACACAAAATAATTGTAATTAAAAGAGAAACTGCTTTTAACTTCTTCAATAATTGCTTGTTGGTGTTATCTAAAAATAACAAGTGTCCTTTTTTCTTTTAGCTGCAAAGACATGATTTATTCACATTGGAATCTGGTGGGGACATGTACCATGTAAAGTTAGTCTGTATATAAAATGTGCTATGTGCAGGCCAGAGAGAGAAGGAAAGTAGGGACAGTCACCTCTACCAGGGGGAGGAACAGCCATTCCTACAGCTCAAGGGTTGCTCAAACACCATTCAAAGAATACCATCTGCAGCAACGTGTGACACTCAGTCAGACTGAGTGTGTGAGGCTTGCTATGCGAGCTTGGAGACCTGGATTCATCTTACTGGAACCCGCGTTTAAAGCCCTGGTGGGTGGGCAATGCTTTAACCTCATTGTGGAAGTAGGATAAGATGGAGACAGGAAGACTCCTTAAGCTCACTGGCCAGTCAGCCTCACTGAATCAATGATCTTCAGGTAAAAAGAGGAACCCTGTCTCAAAGAAAGCCAGACCAGGGACGGTGCAGGCAGGGGACAGCGAAGAAAGGTGGAGAGTGAGGGGAAGGGCAGCAGTTTGGCCTCCAGTCATACACACGCACACGCATGCGTGTGCACACCTACCTCTGAATGTGTAACACCACAGCCAAACAAGGACATTCTGTGAGCTCTCCAGAAATCCACCCTCCTCTGCGCTCAGAAGCAAACTGAATTTGTAGTTTGCAATTGGGAAAAGAAAAAAAAAGTACTTTGTATCTCCCTGTCTCAGAATCCAGGAAAGCCAGTCTCTTTAGCAAACAACTAAGATCCATTTTAGTTTAGAAGTAAATCATTACATAGAGACATTTTATACTTTTTTTATAATGATTAGAATTAGTAGATTTATATTTTACTCTGTTCTCCTTGATGTGGTTATTTTTAAAATGCATACTTTACAATAATTTCATCAGTATAAAATTTAGAAAAACCTATACATTACAGGCTGGCTGTGGTGATGAACACCTTTAATCTCAGCAATGGGGAGGCAGAGACAGTCAGATGTTTGTGAGTTCAAGACCAACCTGCTCCATTTGGCAAGCTCCAGGCCAGCCATGGCTACAGAGTGAGATCCCGTACTGGCAGGTCCACAGCCTTCTGCAGTTGAGACTGGGATTTACAGTCTCTAAAATGGATGAAAGCTCTGTCTCCTCCCCAAATTCAGAGAACCTTGGATAGTGCACAGTCGGTTTCACCCAGTGGTCTTGGAGTGGACGCTGGTTCTTGGTACAGTCCGTTTCCACAAGAGCTCCATCTGGGATCCATGACTGTTCCTTTGCTCTTCAGGAGAGAAATGTGGGCGGTCCAAAGCATCTGCATTCAAGCCACGGGTGAGAGTCCATGGAAGCTGTGGCATGGAGGCCATTGTCTTTTGTGTCTCTAACATAGTGCCTGGAAGCCTTGTGAAATCAATTAATTAATTCCAGTAGGTGATGGTATATAGATAAGTGTGCATTTTACACACACACACACACACACACACACACACACAGAGAGAGAGAGAGAGAGAGAGAGAGAGAGAGAGAGAGAGAGAAAATTATGATAGTTTGATTGATCCCTTAGTAACCCTTACACATTTCTATATTTTTATATGATTTGGTTCACAGGACTTTTGAGTAGATCTGTCTCCTTCTCGGCTTCAGAGAATAATCATTTTTGCCACTTAATGGAAGATTTACTGTATTTTAAAAACTCTCTCTCTCTCTCTCTCTCTGTAGTGAGGCTTGTTGACAGGTACCTACTGCAGCCTTTACTGGGGCCTGGGGCACAGTCAGCAGCCAAGAGGTCAGTTGTAGAGGAAGCCTCATTTCAAGTGACTACAGTTTGGAACCTGTAGGTGAAGGGGCAGAGGCCTAGTGGGAGGGTCTGAGAGTTAAAAGAACTTGGGCTATGTTAGGTTTAGGCAGCAGTTGGCCGTTGTTGGAACCAGAGTTCCCACTGAAGGGAAGACTGGGTAAAATGAACACCAGAGGACAAAACTACAATTTGAAATCTTAGAACAGAGAGAGCACCCGTGCCCCAGAGGAGGAGGCTCTGCTGGCTAAATGGAGGAGGTCAGGGTTTTGTTTCATTTTTAAATTAATAAACTAATACTTTAATTTGGGGGGGGGTGATTTTTCAAGACAGGGTTTCTTTGTGTAGCCCTGGCTGTCCTGAAACTTGCTTGATCAACCAGGCTGGCCTCAAACTCACAGAGATCCGCCTGCCTCTGCCTCCCGAGTGCTGGCATTAAAATTATGTGCCACCACCACCTGCATACTTTGAATTTCTAATACAGGTTCTCACGTAGCTCAGGATGGCTTTGTAACTTGCTATGTCACCAAAAAAGACTTTGAACTCTTGATCCCCCTGCTTCCATCTCCCAAAAGCCGAGGTGACAGGCGGGCACCACCATGCCCCAACAAGCACAGAGCTACAGAAAAAGGTGAAACAATGAACAAGAAGCTGAGTGGATGTTTCAGATTCCTTCTAAGGTGCAGACCGGGAGGCTAAGCACTAGGAAACTGAGCGCTAGCATTGGGTTTCTTTAGGTTACCTTCTCTCTGTAGCATGGGGAGGAGAGTGCGCCGGTATCCTGCCAACTGGAACTGGCCTGCGTGTGGAACTTGGCTGCAGTTTCTCGTTTCTCCTGTTTTCTTGGAAGGTCTGACCACAGCTCACATTCTGTTTGGTGACGTGGAACTTTGGCAAGGGTGACACTGTTTTTATTTCTGTCAGAGCTCCTGCATGAACCTGGGAGAGCCGCCCCTGCGCATCAGTGTTCCCAAGCCTCTCACTACCTAAAAACCTGTGGTGACTCCCGGCAGCCTACAGAGACAACTTCATTTTCTAAGCCCTGAGCTCCATACTTCCCTCCACCCCAACACTGCCTCCCCCGCCACCTCCCCAGCAATCTATGTTCGAGTTCTTGAGCTCACAAATCCACAGACATCACCTATTTAGCAACAGCCGGATCTCATCTCCTCTGAACAACCTGTAGGGCAGATCTTATACCCATCTCTGCTCAGGGGAGCTACCCACTGCCTGGAAGACATCGCCTCCTGTGTGCCCACCAGTGTACACTGCTTGGCACAGATATTCTGGAACTACCACTCCTTTTAAGATTAGCATTTGATAAAAGAGTGATGTAATGTGTTTTCAATCTAGATGACTGTTTTAAACAGTCTGTCTTAGCCGTGCAGGGCCTGCTTGTGTCTATGAAGCTAAGTGGTGGGGTGGAGACTGCCTTCTTGTGTCCACACACAGAGCTGGGTTCTGGGGACAGGCAAGCCTGACTTCTAGGATGATCCATTGGACTTCAAGAGCATCAGAGGGACTGAGACCATCAGGGAGCTAGCTCCAGTCAGAGATGTTTAGCAGCTATGACAGGTGAGGTGAAATCTGGCCCCTCTGGATCCCTAGGGATAGGGGGTACAGCCACTGGGCAACACCTGGACGGTGGGAGAGGAGAAAGGAAGAAATTTAGTCCCTGGCCCGTGTCCATGATCTGGGGAAGGGAGGACATGGGGACCTCAGGCTCAGTGTGCAAGGAGTGGGAACCTAGTCCTACCCACCAGGGGCTACTGTCTTTTCCTGTGCTGTGGCACAGTGCCGCCGTGAGACACTCTAGCTCCCCATGGGCACCGCGGCAAGGCAAAATGCAGACACAAGGCCGCACATGCTAGCTGTCTGCCTGCACAGCACCACCCACCCACCAGATACGCGGGTATCCAGACTACAGCTAAAGCCTCAGATGAGGTTTATGCCTCATGCTGTGGAGGCTGAAGTGTGAGAGAGAACAGTCATCTGCCTGGCACCTCCCGAGGCCCCTCTTCCAGGCTTGCCGATGCTGTCTTTCCTAGCCGCATAGGGGGTCTCTATGTGAGTTTGCGCCCTGATCATTGGGCCAGACGTGCTAACAGCGCCCTTCTAGCCTAATCACCTCTTGGCAGACCCGGATGGAGTCACCACCTTCTGAGACCCTGACAGTTTGTGTGTGCAGAATGTGCCGAAGCCCCTGTGTGGGATCCAGTGAGGTCAGGTATGGAAGAACCAGCCAGGGCCTCTGAACTCTGCTGAGGAGTTGGGATGTTATTGACCAGTGGAGGATGTCAAACAGGAAGCCTGCGCAGTCAGCCTGACCCTTTGAGGACCATCTGTGGGAGGAGGGAAACAATAAGGAAACATTGGGGGTGCGCTCCTCAAGGGGTAGCGCTGATAGTGCGTAACCAAGGTGTTTGATGTTCTCCTTCTCTCCCTCCCCGCTCCCTGCATGTGTGTATTTGAACCTGTGTGTATTTCCCATCAGTTCCCTGAAGTTGAAAAATACTTAATAGGCCTGCATGTCGTTGAATGGCTGCTTTCTGACAGGCTCTTCTGTTTTAGCCTGAGGCTACTCCTGGGACATCTTTGTGCCATCCCAAAGCTTGGACGCGAGATCAGGGGGTGGTGGAACCGGCCTAAGCAAAGCTGACTCCACACGAAGACCAGGGCCATACCACAGGCTGGTGGGGAAGCAGGTTTTCCGGAGCTTTACCAGTCCACAGGAAGGAAGGAAGTCAGGAGTTTATCCCTCACCCCCTTCATTGATGGAGGAGGGTTATCTGCCTATTGTGTTATTTTCATTGGTCAATAAAGAGACTGCCTTGGCCCCTTGATAGGACAGAAAATTAGGTAGGCGGAGTAAACAGAACATAATGCTGGGAAGAGGGCTATGAGCCAGATGCCATGGAGCCAGCCACCAGGTCAGACATGCTGAATCTTTTCCGGTAAGCCACTACCTCGTGGTATGATACAGATTAATAGAAATGGGTTAATATCAAGATATGAGAGTTAGTCAGTAACTAACTCTCTAGAGATAATGGGCCAGGCAGTACTTAAATGAATACAATTTGTGTGTTATTTCTGGGGCTAAGCTAGCCATGCGGGAGCTGGGCAGGATGAAAAGCAGGCCTGCCTGCAGCTCCTCACTACATATGGCGCCCAGACGTTCATTGCCTCCCTTCTTTGCCCTTTCTCCACACTTGGCCCAGGCCCTGAGGTCTGCAGGACACGTGGCAGGAAGTGACCCCAGCTGTACTGACAGAAGCAAGAAAAGGCGGCTTTCCAGAAGCATGCCCTAGGCAGGCCTGACGAGAAGACATCACACAGGACAAAATTCGAGGAATTTAGAGCCGAGAAGCCCTGTAGGACTGTGTTACTCATTGTATTCATGTCAACTGTGAGGAACACCCAGCAAGGTTAGAGGCATTCTCAGAATGGGTTAACTTCCTGACTCACCCCAGGCTGAGTCGAAACTCACAGCCTAACTAAAGGAAGTGGCTGAGCTGCCCAGGTTTGCACTGGTCTCTGTGGGGAAAATTGCCTCCTTATTGAGCCGTGCAGAGACTCCCACTACTTAGGCTTCTGGATTCCCAACATGGGAAGAGCATTCTATTCATGTCTATGTGTGTTCAAGTGTGCATTGGGGTCGGGGGGAAGTATACTTATACGTATGTGTGTAGCTTGCAGAAGAATGTTCATAGAAGTGTTATTCATAGAACCAAAAATAGGAACCATTTGATGTCCATCAACTGCTAAATGGATAAATAAAATATGAGAAAAGCATGGATGAGATTGCTATCCCTCAGTGGGGAGGGGTGAGGCAGAGACACAGATGATCCTTGAGAATATCACACAAAGAAAAAGAAGCCAGATGGAAGAATCACTTTGCATGGGTTTGTGAAAAATATCCAGAATAGAGACAGAAGTGGATCAGTGTTTGCCTGGGAAGTGTGGAGTAATGGGGGTGACTGCTAATGGGAACAGAGTCCTTCCTCCCTTCCTCCCTCCCCCTGCCCCCCCTCTCTCTGTGTGTTTGGTGCACAAATACATGTCCAAATGTGTGTGTGGGTATCTGGGAACACACATAAGCACTTGCATGTGGAAGCCGTAGACTGACTTTGAGGGTCCTCTTCCATAATTCTCCTCTTCATTTACTGAATCGGGGTATCTTGCTGAACCCAGAACTTGCTGATTGGTTAATCTAGCTAGCTAGTATGTCCAGAGCATCTAATTTAAAATGGACTGGTCGTTGAATGGCTGTGCCTATACCAACCATAACCAATTTGCACTTTAGATCAGCAGATTTCATAGTGGATGAGTTATGTCTCATAAAACTCCTAAAAAATGATGGGAGGGGTCAGATCAACCTAAATTGTTTTCTTTAGGTATTGGTTGGTTTTGTAAACTTGACACAAACCTATATGTGTTTGAAAAGAGAAACCTCAGTTGAGAAAATATGTCCATTACATCGCCTGTAGGCAAGTCTATAGAGTATTTTTTTAAAATTAATGATTGGTCTGGGAATGCTCAGACCCCTGTGTATTGACTGAGATTTCTGGCCCTACAGCCATTCAATCCCAAAGAATCACACAGAGGTCTACATTAATCATAAACCGGTTGGCCTATTAACTCAGGCTTTTCTTTTTAACTCTTATAACTTATATTAGCCTATAATTCTTGTCTATGTTATCCATGTGGCTAGGTATTCTCATCTTGCTTCATCTGTGTCTGAGTGATGACTGCAGACTGACTCTTTCTCTTCCCAGAATTCTCCTGTTCTCATTGCCCCACCTCTACTTCCTGCCTGGTTGTCCCACCTATATATTTTGCCTGGCTATTGGCCAATCAGCACTTTATTAAACAAGTAAAAGAAATAAATCTTTACAGGGCAAAACCATTGTCCCACAGCACCCCCCTTTTTTTTTCAAAACAAGAACTCTGAATTGAATCTCCCTTATTTAGCTTTCTTCCTGACCATATCCATACAACTTGTGACCAACGCTCTAAAAAAGAAAAACATCTGTAGTCCATTGGGGGGGATGTGGGCGTAGTTTTCCAGGATACTCTCTGCTGACTGGGTACACTGATAATCTTATGGGGACCTAAAAAAAATTTAAGATTATGGTCAAGTCCTGACTGTGAGATTTGGTCATCTCAACCAGTAGTCTTGAAACTGCTCTGGATACAGAACTCAGAGGAAACTCCAACAGAGGTTGTCTGAAATGTTGGACCATCTGGACCATCTGGTCCGATAGGAGATTCTTCAGAGGGTCTTCCTTGATCAAACCTGATTTTTTTCTTAGCCCAGAATGAATCCACAGCCTCTCAATTCCTGTGGAAACAAAAGCAAAACCTCTTCTCCAAAGTAACATATCTTTTGACTTGAATTTTGAAGTCAAGGTATTTTTAAAATATATATGTTGGGGCTGAAGAGATGGCTCAGAGGTTAAGAGCACTGACTGCTCTTCCAGAGGTCCTGAGTTCAATTCCCAGCAACCACATGGTGGCTCACAACCATCTGTAATGAGATCTGGTGCCCTCTTCTGGCATGCAAGCATACTTGGAAGGATATGTTGTATACATAATAAATAAATAATTTTTTAAATATATATATATATATATATGTGTGTGTGTGTTGGATTGATCCAGCAGCATTTATAATCAAATATCTTTTAGCAGCTTTTGCTCCTTCCTCATCCATCGGACAATTTAAAGACAACACAATAGCATGCAGTGTCCAAACTCTCTGGGTATTTTTCATCTTTACATGGCTTTATTTTAAACTCTATTGTTTTCTTTTTCTATTTAATTTTTGCCTTTTTTTTCCTGTGTATCTTTGACTGTCCTGGAACTCACTCTGTAGACCAGGCTGTCCTTGAACTCACAGTGATCCGCCTGCCTCTGTCTCCGGAGTGTTGGGATTAAAGGTGTGCGCCACCGCACCTGTGAGTGGTGCCACTGCTGGGCAGGTGCCCTGGGTGATGTACGTAAGCAGGCTGAGAAGCCAGTAAGCAGTGTTCCTTCACAGTTTCTGCTTCGGTTCGTGCTTCCAGGTCCCTGCCTTGGCTTCCCTCAGTGGACTGCGACCTAGGATATGGAAGTCGAATAAACCCCTTCCTCCACAGGGTGCTTTTGGTCAGTGTTTATCACAGTGCTAGAAACCCAAGACAGTGCACACCCACATCACATCTTTCTTCTGACAGGGATTTACTCCTCTCTGTCACACACTCTGAAACAATAGAAACTTGGTATCGGTCTTGAAGGTGATGACCTTGGGGACCCGAGGAAGCATTAGACAACCAAAGCACACTTTCCTTGGTGTTTCTCACGTGGACACTCTGATTTTTCCTCTCTAGGGCACTCTCTTTTATTCTTTTTTCAGTGTTCTCTCTCTCTCTTTCTCTCTCTCTACCCCCTCCCCCTTCCCTCCTCCCTCCCTCTCTCTCTCCCCAACCTCTTTCTATTTTTATCTCAAGAACATAGTAACTATTAATTCTCCCTAAATACTTCCAAACATAAGGCTTGCCTTGATCAGAAGAGATTCATTTGAAAGCAGCATCCACGTAAACATTTTCCTTCCCTCCTTTAAAACCTGATGAGAAGGAACCTTCCAGACAGCATCCTCGCTGATGCTCTTTGGCCAGGCACCCAACTGCTGCCCTTCCTTTGTCTTCACGACAGCCCTGCTCATGTTGCACACTCAGGAGCTAGGTCCTCTTCTCCACCCCCCCTCCCCAAGGTAATAACAAGTACTTCTGTGTTCCGGTCCATGGGCTAAAATCTCAGGACTTTATTGATTATCCCACAGCCCAATTCTGTGCTGTTATTCATTCAACAATGCCTCTGCTGCCCTTGGTTTACAGCTATAAACTACCCAGCACAAGTCTCGGTTCCTGATTTCATTAAACCTTCACAATAGAGTGGTTTTCACTTGCTGAATATTGATGTTCCCTTCGGCGTGTGGCAGGGCCCTGGAACCCACCTAGTGTGGGTACACACGCCAGTGCACCTTGTGTCGTGCCGTGCCTTGGTGACTAGGGTGGTGGTACCTTCAGGTGGGACATAGAAGCCAGGTGACTTCTGCCTTCCCTATAGCCCTCACAGTGGGAGCTCTGATTTGCATGGCTGAAGCAGGACTTCCTGGGTCCCAGATGCAGCGAGGATCCCCCAGTCCGTGGAGAGACCCCGTAGAAACACACTGAACAACAGCTGGTTCAGCTCAGCTTTGGCATCTCCCCAGCCAGATCGCCTGCCACATAACTGTCGAAGGGTCCCAGGTTCTGGCACCTAGCCAGTGAACTTCAGAACTGAGGCTTAGGCATGCTGAGTCAGAGCCCGGCCATTCCCAGTCTGACCTTCCAAATTCCTGAGGCACAGAATTCATGAGGTCAACAAAGCCGTGATTGTATTAGACACGAAGAATGGGGGGAGTTTGCTGGGCAGTACTGGGGGCACTGGGTAAGGACTGCTTCAGTATAGTGTGGATCAAATGATGTGGGTGACTTTGTTAAGCAGGCCAGTAACTGCCCCAGGAGACTGTCACGGTCCAAGTGAAAACTCTGGCCTCGAAATAGTATTCAGATCCATTTGTCCCAAGCAAAAGACCTAGCTTCCTCCTAAAGATATTTGCTTGTATGTGTGCCTTTTCATCTGCAGCACATTCTTCAATTATTTATTGAAGTCTTCCATTTGTTTCAGACTAGATTTTAGGCGCTTGGAAGCCAAAGCATGTCTCATGTACCGTGTTTGCCATATGACGTAGCTCTAGTAGAGCCCAGCACCCTGGCTCCTCCCAGGCCCCTTAGGCTCTGGTCAGCAGGACTCTGGACCTGACTACCTAGTTTGGCCACTCCACTTACTCCTTCTGACCTGAGGAACTCTGCCTGGGGATTCAGGAATTGGACAGAACCCAGGAAGGTCAAGAGGCCTAGGGTTAAGCCAGGCTCCCAGCACCCAACAAAGTCTGACCTTACCTAGGACCAATGTCTTGGAGACTCATTTTAGGCCAGGAACCAGTGTCAGCTGACCCATTCCAAGGTTGCTCTGAAGTTCCCGCGAAGTGACAGGAGAAAGGCTTCCACACAGATTCGCCATGCAAATGCACGCGTTACTACCTGCTGCGAGCGCCTCTGAGAGCTGGGGATAATAACAGTGATTATTCCCTGCCTGGATTGCTGTGATACCCTCCGAGCCGGTCTTCCTACTTCTATTTTTGTGCTTTTAAAAGGCGGCTTCACCCAGCAGCTGGGCAATCTTTCCTAATATGCAAATCAGGCTATGTCCTCCTGTTTAAAAACCTCCAATAACTTCACACTGTGGCTAAAGTCTGCAGTGCAGCTCACGCCTGGAAAGCCCGATGTCATACAGCTCAGTCCACTAAGCTGCCCTCTGCCCTTCGGCCTCTTGATACACAGCTTCCTCTCGGTCCTTCAACCTCACCAAGACCTTCACAGCCCCAAGACATTTCCTCCTGCTATCTCTTGCATGAATCTACATAAGATGCTGACCAGTGTGTGTGTCAGCAGCCCCCCTCCCCCCACGGCTTCCTTACCTATCTTCCTGTGCAGTCTCAGTGCACCAGCGCTGGTCACAAGCCCACCACAGACACTGTCACCTCGTGATATTTGCTGTCCACTCTAGTGTGAATCCCGCCAGCAAAGCAGCCACCCCGCAGCAGGTCCTCAGCAAATGTCTGTTGAAGAATGAAGAAATGAATGAGAACATGGGGGGCCCCATGACATGTAGGGGTCGCATCTGCTCCATGCCCTACAGAGAAGGTGGTGGTGGTGTGGCTGATGAGGCGCTGATGGCTGATATGGGGTTCCGCAGGCCTGATACCACCCCCTGTTCTCTGGGCAGGGTGTTCCCCACGGACAGAGACACAGCCGAATGTCTGTGGCTCTCAGCTCTCTGGGTCCCTTGGCCATGATGTCAGGGAGTACATCAGCATCATGGCTGCCTGGCCCAGATCACTGCTGCAGGAGAACTTCCTCTTCAGACGCTCTCAGGACAACACCACCATTAGGTCAGAGAGGACTTCAGTAGAGCAAGCCACCACCAATGGACCAGTCAGTGACACTACAGAGGTCTGGTGTGAGCAGCCTCCTGTTTCAGTTGACCCGAGGCCAACACTACAGCCTGGGGTCCAGTGAGGAGCAGAGCCAAGCTGCCCTGTAAGGATATCAGAAGCCACGTTGCCGCAGACACCACTACCAGTGGCCCGACTCCCCTGCACTAGCCCCAACAAAGCGGGGCAGGGAAGTCAGCCCAGTCCTAAGACTGTAACTCAGGGGTCAGCTGCATCCCTTCTGTCCATCTGGTCTTTGCTGGCCGAGAGGGCTGGAAAAGATAATGTCTACAGAGACAGGGCCCTGCTGACACTCCAGGAGGCCCATGAGAAGCGGTAGACAGATGGGGAGGCTGAAGGACAGGTTCTGGTCGCTCCTTGTTCCCAGGTGGGGTCTAGGCTCAGTAGCACCATGAGCGTTTGAGGTGGAGCCAGCAGCAGGGGTCCCGGCTTGGTTTGCTAGGATCACAGTTAGAGATCTTGCTGCAGCTATTTGCTTGCCTACCAGAGACCAAAGTGTCAGGGGCTTTCCCACAGGGATCCCTTTTCATGTTTATCTAACGTGGGGTGTGAAAATGGGTGGCTACCTGGACACAAGGGGAGGAAGCAGGAAGCTGCCTGCTTCCTAGAGACTCGGGAGCAGGGACAAGAGGTACCTCTGTGCATGTGGTTTCTTTCCCAAGGGTCAGCTTGCTCGGCTGGCAGCTGGGAGAGGGAGGGCATGGCCTGGCACCTGGTGGCTCTCCCACAGCAGGTAAGCTGGTTGGTTTTATCTCTGCTCACTTTTATCAAGAAAACAAGATTTTAAAAAAAATGAAATTTAAGTGGTGGTGGGTGATTTATGGGCCTCTCCAGAAGTAAGCCCTTCTCTCTATAACACTGAATAAATCCCAGAGAAAGAAAGCCTTCTCTTCTGGAAGCTGCTAGCTCACCTGCCTGGCCGCTCATTACTTAGGGCAGTGGTTCTCACCCTTCCTAACGCTGCAACCCTTTAATACAGTTCCTAATGCTGTGGTGACCTCAACCATAAAATTATTTTCATTGCCATTTAATAACTGTAATTTTGCTACTGTTACAAATCATAAAAAAAAATATCTGATATGTGACCCCTGTGGATGGATCGCTCGACCTTAAAGGGTCATGACCCATGGGTTAAAAAACACAGCTCTATAGTCTTAGCAAAGTTCCTGGGAGGTGACCCGGAACAAGCAGAACCAAAGAGACTCCCAAGGTTTTGTTTGACCTTTTCCAAGTCCTGTCTGGGATCTGACTAAGAGACATGTTCTTAGCGGATACATCTCCCCAACTTCCCACATCAGACTCATCCCTTTCTGAAGGTCACTGAACTGCCAACTTTCTGCTCCTTAGTCAGGACACCTGCAATCAACCAAAGACAAATCAGGATCTTGGCTGAGGCAAAGTAGAGACTGGTCAGACAGGTTTAGGAGAGAGGCCTAGGCTCTGATGTGGCGCAATATGTCTCATTCTGTTTCATTGACAAATGCTTACACAGCCACTGAATGTGAACCACTGAATGTGAGCATGACTCTCCTCAGTCACAGTGGAAGGAACTCGGACCAGTGAAGCCTGAGGAGCTGGCCAGGCCCTGGGCACACGCTGGCCCACCATCTGCACCCTGAGCTTCTTTCCACTGACCCGCCTCTGAGGGCCAAGATCCAGCCCAGCTCTGGGCCTTGCAGCTGAAATGTTTCCTTGCTCTGCCCCTTCCTGGCCTTAAGAGGCATGAGTGATCACCTGTTCTGAAAACTTCTCTGCTTGTTGGGCTGTCCCTACATCACCAGGAGAGAGCAAACCTTTATATCTGTAATTTACATTTAAATCTTTAAATTTAAAGAAAAACCTTTAAATGAGGACTCTGACCCTCATCCAGGTTAGGATATGCCAAAGGGAGTTAGCAGCAAATGGGCTCAGAGATCAGGAAAGCCTGGGGAACACAGACGAACGACCTGAAGTGCAGGTATCATGCGCATGCGTGGTTGAACACTAAGGGCTTTGTGGGTGCACAGCCGCAACCCTGTCATTCTGCGACATTTTAAACATTTAGTAAGTGGCTTCATGCTGCATTTGTCATTTTATAACAGCTTCCTTACTTAAAAATCACATGTTTTGCTATCTATTTTTGTCAGTGTAGTCTGTTTGAAATCATTACAATGCCACATACTTAATTTAAATTTTTCTAATATCTAGTCAGTGAGGTATTTCAGCAGATAAAGGTGGCTGAGTCCTATTCCTAAGGACCACATGGTAGAAGGAGAGAACTGAAGCCTGCAGGTTGTGTTCTGACCTCCACACTCATGTGCGCACGCACACACACACACACACACACACACACACACACACACTAAATAAATGCAGCGAAAAGTCTAAGTCTGTTTCCAGGCGTACGTATGTAGGGGTACAGCCTGATGGTTTGATGCATTTATTTTCATCTTCGTAAGTGTAGTGCAGTGAGTGCTGGGGTCTAGCAAAGGAGCACACTATTCAGTCCACTTCCTGTCTCTGTATGTGTGGCCAGATCCCCTAAAGTCAGTACCCCAAGCCTTCTGTATACAGTAGCCTCCCATTATCGCCAGGCTCAGGCGGTGCTGAGCCAGCTTATCCCACCTGGTGCAACTTTGTGCCCTTTCTTTGAGCTACATCTTCTCCTTCACCCTTATGCCCTAAAAAAATTATGAATGAGATTGTTTATGTTTTTAGTTTCACAATAGGTCTTCCTGACTCAGTAGGAATATTATTTCTATGGCACACCCCAGCTTTCACCAGCCCACACTCAAAATCACCACAGCCTTAGGATCGTGTGGTCTCTCACTGGGCTCAGTTCTATGAAGCTTTCCCTTGGTCAAATCCACCAAAATACGTATCAAGGCAATAAATACACACACACATACATACATACATACATGCATACATACATACAGAAATAAATAAAAGATGAAGTGTCAAGACTGAAGAGGTTATTCTTACTACAGAATTCTCTCGGTGGCATCAATGAGTCCCCAGGACAATGTGACAGGCATTGGATGAAGATAATCAAATAAATGGCGCTAATACGCCAGAAATACACAACAAATGAAAGCAGCTGGACTGAGTGATTTAGTCTGAAAAGCAATCATGTTATGCCATATACAATTTTTACAATAACTGAGGAGTTTTTACTTCTCTTTTCTTTTGTTTGCTTGTTTTTCAAGACAGGGTTTCTTAGTAACTATGGAACCTGTCCTGGAACTCACTCTGTAGACCAGGTAGGCCTCGAACTCACAGAAATCCACCTGCCTCTGCCTCCCGAGTGCTAGAATTGAAGGCATGTGCCATCACCGCCCAGCTAACTGAGGGTTTTTTAAATATTTATTTATTTATTTTTTACATATGTGTATATGTGAGTGTATGCTTACATGTATGTAAGTGCCCTAGGCTCCAGAACAGACAGTCAGATTACCTGTAAGAGTTACATGCAGGTGTAGGCCACCCGAAATGGGTGCTGGGAACCAAGCCCTCTGGAGAGCAACACATGCTCTAAAAACGCTATCTCTCCAACTTCCAAAAGGTTGTTTGTTTTTTTAATTTCTGACTTCTGAGAAGGGCAATGGATTAATCCCTTTTCTCCTCCAGTAACTCAGCAGAAACCATCCAGCCTTCAAAGGAGGGGTCTTAGTAGAGGCCCGGAGGTGCAGGAGAGATGAAGCACCACTACAGAGTTGCCCATCTTGGGTTTCCAGACTGTTGCCTGCTCGGCAAACCTGTGTCCCTCTGCTCTTTCCCAGACCCCTCATTTTGAGATGCTTCTTGTCACTTAGCAGACTCCTGGACCGAATGCAGGCCTCTCACAGCCAGAACACCCACAACTCCCTTGTGGGAACATTGTCATTGCTTCTCAACAGGCAGAAGGCAAGTCAGAATCGCTAAACCTCACCCCGCCCCACCCTATCCCCCACCCACCTACCAGGAGTCTGCTGGGAGCTTCTTCCTGGGTCTGTCTCCAGATCTTGGATCTCCATGGAGCAAAATCCTAAACAAAATACACTTTGTTCCCACCAGAGGATCCTTCTACGAGGTGGTCCCACAGCCGGGTCTTCCTGCAGCTATCAACATTCTTCAAAGGCTGAGGGAGGGAGAGGGGGAGGGAGAGGGGATGGCCAACTTGTAGCTTGTCCTATCTTGGGGGATAAGATTCCCTCCTGGCTCTCTGCTCTGCCAGAGGAGAGTTCGTAGCATTAATGGTCAGTCTAGAGAGAGGTCAGGAGCAGACTGGGAGGCACATGGCTCTAGTAATAAAGAAAATCACAGAGATGGAATCTATAGGTAGCTGTCCTAGAAGGCACAGAGGCGTGTGGTACCAAGCATAGTATTAATTCAGCTCAAGAAAGGTTAGCTGTGAGTTTGGCTCTGAGGCTTCCACACAGCAGGACCTGGGTGGAGTTTTCGGCCTTCTTCGTCTCTTGTGTGTGAGGTGGGGGGGACGAGAGGACAGTGATAGCGGGGAGCAGAGAGAAGATAAGAGCCCTTGCTCAGAAAGGAACCACCCTATGCCCGCTACCATCCTCACTCCCCATCCCCACTGGCACTGTCTGTGGAGGAGAGACACGGACAGGAGCGGAAGGGCCAGGGCTGAGACAAGCAAATAGCAGTCAGCCTCTATGCTTGCCCAGGTTTAACCCAGTTCCTACAGTGAGTCACACAAGAAGGGCTGCCTGTGAGCATCAAGTCTCTGCCAGGTCGAACGGAGCACACAGGGTCAGAGACAGCTGACAATATAGCCATGAAGGCCCACAGCCTCTGTCATGTCCCCCTCCTTCCTGGGACACAAGTGTGGGGCTCAGCAATTCTACCCTAGAAGCATCGGCCTAGAAGTATGGTGCTTTGCGATGAGCAGGTTATGGTGGCCTGTTTTGTTATCTCTTAGAAGAATCCATGGCTATGTGTGATGGCGTATGCCTTTAATCCCAGCTCTTGAGAGGCAGAGGCAGGTGAATCTCTGAGTTTGAGGCCAGCTAGGACTAAATAGAGAGACCATGTCTCCAAAAAAGGAAGGAAAGAAGGAAGGGAGGGAGGAAGGGAGGGAGGGAGGGAGGGAGGGAGGGAGGGAGGGAGGAAGGAAGGAAGGAAGGAAGGAAGGAAGGAAGGAAGGAAGGAAGGAAGAAAGGATCCACTTAACAACCTGCAAGCAAGTTTACCTTCATGGTAGAGACATTTATGAGCCAAGTGTTAGGCTGGCTATCTCTGAAAGCATGGTGCTTATCCTCAGGCCCATGAGCTAGGCAAGTGCTGGTCTGTCCAGGTCTGAGGAATAGTTCCTTCCAAGTGTAAACCTTGTCAATGAAAGCTGATGGGAGCTCTAATGAGGATGAGAGGGTTTCTTCTTCAGGTCAAGGGAGAATGGCAATTCTCCCAAGAGCAGCTGTGTCAAGTACAGTAACACGGCCCCCAAAAGAGCCAAAGCCAGAACTCCACCCTCAAATTCAAGGCCTCTCCATCATCCCCCATGCTGTAGGGAAGGCCTTGGCAGACGCATGCTTCAGAGCACAGCGAAGACTGCTGGGGCCTGTCGAGCGCGGATTCAGGAGACTTCCAATGGACTCATGTCCTCTCATCCGGATGGTCTTCATGTCTAGACGAGTGCCCAGGCTCATCCCCGAAGCCCCACAGTCCCTTCCTTACACACTCACAGAGAGTGCTCAGCAGTGAATTCCTCTACCCCAGTGCCCACCCTGAAAGGCCCTGCCACTGCCTCCCTGGGCCCCCATACGAGTCCCTGGGTGAGCAAACCACAGGATATATCCTCATAGAAGAGTGCCACTAGTGGCAGCTGGACTCTGCACAAGCTCCCAAGATTCAGACCGGAACTGGACAAGCCAGGCATGGTGGCTCATGTAGAACTCCGAGTAGTTGGGGGACAGGGACAGACTGATAAGTTTTAGGCCAGCCTGGTCTACATAAATGAGTTCCGGAACGTACAGAGACCCTATATCATAAACAAACAAACAAACATCCTTAAATGCAGCATGAATGCTGTACAACCCAGCCCAAGTTCAGTGTCTACAGTTGTCTGCAGAATTGAAAGCTTCTCAGCGCCCCCAAACACCTGCATCCTACAGTCTCTGGAACTGTGTGCTTTTAGGCTAGGCTCTGTAGCCTGAGCTTGCAGGGCCTAGGTTCCCGTAGCAGAGAGGAGTATCAGTCACATGTGGACATTAAGTGCATGCAGCCTAGGAAGGCAGATCCCACAAATGGGATGGGCTCGTTTCAGTGCTGCAATAGGTATGGCCTGGGCCAGACATCTGCCCAGGGAGAGTATTGGAGATTTGTTGCCTTTTCGGTCTGTCTCTCGTTGCTCAGATCATCTCTACCCAGCCATCACTGCTGTTGGGTTTAAACAGAACAGAAGCCAGCAGCAAAGACCTACAGATGCTAACTAGGACCCGCAAGCATGGCTGGATGTCCCCAAGGGAGCTGCCGGAGCCCTAGGCTGGCTGACCACATCTTTGGCAAGAGTCAAAACTGGGCTTTGCTTCCCCTCTGATCTGCCAGCCTGTGTTCCTGGCTGGGTCAGGCAGTGGAGCCAAGACAAACACTGTGTATGAGCTCACTGGCCTGGGACCAAAGCTCAGATGTGCAATCTGAAATGCAGGGTTTGGATCAGGGTCCTAACTGGGAAAAAAATAAGCATGAAATCTTGAAACAAAAAAACAACGTCAGCTCCAACCACTTCAGAGGTTACTTAAAGTTGTTCAGCTCCAAATGTTGCTAATGGTGAAAGCAAGATTTAAATGCCCCCCCGGGAGAGATAGAGAAGCAGGGAGATTCCCAGAAAGGAATGAGGAGATTGGAGCCTGTATAGTACGTTAACATTTTAAGAAGATAAAAGGTAAAATTCAGCCCAGGGGACTGCTGTGACCTGTGACAGGAGAACTTGGAGTTCACGGCCCCCTCCCTCGTCAGCTCCAGGATTCAGTTTCCCCTCAGCCGCTGCCTTTGCTGTCTCTCTCTGTGTCGCACAGGGCAATTTGAAGATGGAGGGCATGTGCTACATAGAAAGGACGGGGCGGGAGGGGGGAATGTGGGGAGGACTGTGTGGTAAACAAGGACAGCAAAGCCAGTTGTCCCCAAAAAGGTGGCCCATAAAAACCAGCAGGCCAGTCCAAGGTACCAAAGTCCCTGATGTCAGGGAGGTGGTCACGTCCTTGCTTCACTGTGTATCTTTCCGGACTGGGGAGGCAGTAGCCGTGGGTGCAGATGTCCGGGCCAGGGAGAAGACTGTGAGTTCCAGAGAGTTCATGGGGCTAGCGAGCAAAAGAGCCATAGGAGTCTGGCTCTCAATCTGCTGGTAAATATGCTAATCACACACAGGTCTTTGCCTGGTTCCCAGACACTTAGTACCCGAGAGACGGGCAGCTTCCTAAGCGGCTGCAATAAGCATCACTGAGCTCGAACACGAGAGGTGTAAGCCACTCTCATGCACAGAACAGACTGTCTTTGGGGAGCCAAAAGGAATGGCGCTGATCTGGGGAGAAGCATGGTCTTAATTCTGGAAATACTGAGTTCCAGGGCCTCTGCGGAGACCAATTATCATGTGCAGAAGGTAGTAATGGCTCAATCGCTAGCTACAACAATTCAGACTCCAGAAAGGAGCTGGGCATAGTGAAATAGCCCTGTCATCCCAGCACTAAGAAATCTGAGATAGGACGATCTCAAGTTCAAAGCCAACCTGGGCTACATAGTAAGCCCTTATCCCCAAATAATAACAACAACTACTTTGATATATCCTTGGTACAGATGGAATTACCCCCATCTGTGCTTTATTTCCCTCACCATGGTGTAATTATGGATACCTTCAGAGATCTCGAGTTTGGTTAAACCCAGACATATGAAGCACCTTTGTGTCCAGGAACCAAAGGTTACTACACAGGCTGCTATGCATCTTTTAACTTTAGTCCTAAATCTGAGAAGCTTTTTTGACTGGTGCCCGCATCCTCTGCAGCTCAGTGCAGCCCCACAGCCCACTCAGGCCCTCTGAGAAACACGTGAGGCCGGAGGAGGCTGAGCAGGTACCCTGCTCCCAGGCAGTCGCCCAGACAGCTGGAGCCGGTGCTCAGCTTCCGTCTCAGCCGGAGGCTCGCTCTGGCCCGCAGACGTCCATGGAAATAACATCCTGCAAGCAGACAGCTTTCCCAACTGGCTCTTTCCAAATTGCATTTGAAGTAGATCTGGGCCCAAAAGGGGATCCCCAAGCTCTTCTCTGCGAAGGGCTCACGTGATACATTTCCACGAGCACTTACGCAAAGATGATGGGCTCGTAAACGCTAATGAGATGTCTGGCTGCTGTCCAAGTGTATCCGCCGAAGACCATTTTCCCATCCCAGTGTTCTGAGATTAGTAAATTGCATGAGCAGCTACCAGGAAGCAGCTGGTAAGTGCTGTTACAGTCATTCTATTTCACGCAGGCCTCTTAATATTTCCTCTTTAACCCTTAAGAAATGCATTTCTGGGACCCACGAGATAGCTCAATGGGGAAGAGCGCTTGTTGCTAAACCTGGCCGCCTACATTGGATCCCTGAGACCCATGTGATGTAAAATCTTGCAAATTGACCTCTGAACTCTACACATGCGCCAAGGAGCACACACAAAATAGATAATTTTTTTTAGTATAAGGAATACATTTCTGTAACTCGGTATTCTTGCTCAAACCTCAAGCAGAAGGTTGAACGTGGCATGAATTCATTCATTCTGCATGTAATTACTGAACCCCTTATGTGTGTCAGGAGCCCAATCGGAGGCTGAGGGCTTACCAATACATAAGCACATAGCCTCTACCGTGGAGGAGAAAGAGACCCAAGGACAAAGTATGGTCATAGCCACCTGCAGGTGGAGCTATTCCCAGCACAGCACTGCCACACCTACATGGTGCCTACAGATCCCAGCTGCATGGCACATGACAACAGACAGCCCTCACCCAGAACTTTGCAAAGGTTTCAAACTTTCAACTGCCCTTACTGCCCACCCTCCTCAGGCACTGGTCAGGTTCTCAGAGCCCGCATTCCCTAATCAGCTTCTTCAGACTCTACGGTTCAATGAATATAGAAAGAGGAGGGCACCACGCAGCAAGGATGGGCCTGCAGTAATCCCCAAATGAATCGGAGCAGGGGTTCACACATTGTCTTCTGTTGCGAGGTTCAGCGGTAGGCAACACCCTCAAGATCTGTGGGTGTCACCACGGGGTCCCTAAAGCCCTCCCTCACAGGTCCTTCTTCCTCCTGGTGCTGCTTTCCACACCCCAACCCTGGAAGAGTCCTTCGCCTCTTTCTCACCTATCCACCACTCTGGGATGGCGGCCCAAACCTCCTGCCTAGTAGGAGGGAGAATGTGGTCAGAAAGAAACTCAAGCCAAGCCGTGGTTTACAAATGCTACCAACCACAAGCCATTTGTGGGCTCACAGATGACATGGGCAGAGTCCCCGGGAAACTGTTGTGCTTAAAGTCCTCAGCCAGCAGATGTGGCTCGCTCATCTGGACTGATGACAGACCTAGGACCCACTTGGTTCCATTGCCACTCAAAGCTGAGAAAGTGTGGCACTCACTCCTTTCAAGGCCAGGCTGCTGCCTGCAGCTGTGGGAGCCTGACTCTCTGATTTACCACAGCTGCTGGTGGGGACCTCTGCTACCACGTTCAGCCCATAGAGGGAGACTCTGAGGCGGGGGGTGGGGAGGAACGGTCATCATCTGGTCACCGATAGAGTGAAGCTGCTTCAGGATAGATACACTTGTATCTGCTTTTCATGGAGTCCAGATCCAGCAGAGTGGGTCCCAGTCAGCGTGCCTTTGCCTTCCATAAACGCTGAGGTTACTTAAAAAGATGTAAGGAACCAAACAAAACTTTCCGGCGTGATCCAAGCAAGTCCCTGCTGGCCTTGGTAAGGATGCGCACATACACGGAACTGAGACATCTCCTGCCTGTGGCCTATCATACATCATTGTGACCCTCTCTCTCCTTTCCACGCAGGCCCTGCCCCTCTCTCTCATAGCAGATGCCCTGGTGGCTCTGGACACTCTGGGCATGGTGCTTACTTTCAGAGCCCAGCGTCCCCATGGGTGTCTTAGTTCTTTCTTCCCTCCTCCCTAGGGTCCCTTCACCTGGCTAGAACTGTGGCCCCAGGACTTCTGTGCCCTTGTCAGAACAGCATCACTGATGAAAACATGAAGTGGAGGAAGACAGGTATGGGCTGGAGTTTGAACCAGCAACAGAGTGCTCATAGGCTATACAGAACCAAGTTCCCACCAGGGCTTCCAGGAGGGAGGACCTGGAACAAGGGGCAGAGGAACCAGGGAAGATGTGAGCAGGAGCATAGCCTGGGGTTTCTAGGGACACATCAGGGCTCAGAGGGTTATCTCCAGACCCCAAGGCAGGACGGCAAGGGCCAGAGTCCAGAGGATGAGAAGATGTGGAAGGGGGTCTGCCCTGGATTGGCTGTTCGCATACAGAAAGTGTTCTAAAGCTACTGTTGTTCCCCGGGGTCAGTTAGGCCTAGATGAGAGCAGAATAGAAGAAATGGTTCCTGAGCCTCTTTGGGTGATGCTGGCTCCTCTAGGAGCTCTGTTCCTTCCCTTGCCCTGGGGGCTCAGAGCCTGGGAGGAGGAAGGGAACCTTTGCTATCCTCAGAGCTCAGGACCCAGAGAGAAAACCTCAACTCCTCCCCTGGCCCAGGCCCTGTCTGCTTCCTTCCCCTTCCTTTCTGTAGCTGACCCCAGGGCTTGCTGGTGCTGCTCAGCTGACCTTGATTTTCCCGTCCTGCTCAGGGCTCCTCCTGCCTGGTGCTCTTCAGGGATCATCTTCCCACTGGTCAGAGCCTCTCAGACACAGGTGAACCAGCACTAGAAACTTCCTCACCTCCCCGTACCCTACACCCCCACACCCCACTCTTTACCCCGCATCTCACACCCATCTTTACCCCCACACCCGTGAGCCAACATACGCACACCCCTATTCATTTACCATTCGTGCCGAACCCCTGTACCTGACACCCACCCGCACCCTCACGCCCCTCACATACACCCCACCTGGTCCTGGACCCCATTCTCACACTAACCAGGCCCTCGTGTACCACCCAGGGGCAGGAGGGGCTGGGCATTTGGAGTCTGTCCTGAAGACCTAGAGAGCAAAGGGTCCCGGTACTTCATGCTGCTTAGAGAAGAAATGAGCTCTCTGATCTTCCCTTAGAGAACTACACAGATAATAAACAGACTGAAGCCAACTGAAACAGGAAAGAAGAGCTGGCTCTGACCCAATGACAACCAGGAAAGATGTCCTGACTGGAAACCACTGGCTATTTCTCCCTCCTGCCGGCAGTTAGGGGAAAGGAAGGTTCCAGCTAGCCACCCGTTCTCCATAGCAAAACTGTCCTGGCAGGCGGGTTAGCAATGGGTTCTGTTCTGGATGCTGGGCTGCAGAAAGAGCCCCACTGCCTTGGTTCACCAAAGGTTTTAGAACTTAGGAGAAGTCGTGGGGATGATTGGGTGGCTCAAGGGCAGGATCTTCTATTCTGTCCCAGAACTCTCATAATCACCCTCAGCTCCAGGAGAAAACATTTTTTAAACTTATTATGAGTTGCCCAGATGCCAGATAGTGGAGACAGATGTGTGGCCTCCTGAGAAGCAAGCAAAGATTTGGGTTAGCCTGGTCAGACCTCACAGAGGCTGAAGTTCTGGGATTTGAACCAAATGCAGAGAGCTCATAGTGTGTGTGTGTGTGTGTGTGTGTGTGTGTGTGTGTACTGTATAATTATTAATATTACATTATACACATGTGTGAGTTTGGATGCACAGGCAACAGCTAACAAATTCCTGCTTCATCCAGAAAACATGGATGTTTTCTTCCAAGGATATCAACCCATCTGAATGGAACCACCTATAGCATGAGGCTCAGGGGTTGTCTGCACCCAAACTCTACTGATGTAAATGTCAATCGGATAGCAGCTATAGTGGCTATAGAGACTTGGCCAACCATCTGGGGGAGTTGGAGGCCAGCAAGGGGCTACATACTACAGCCATAGATAGCCTCACTGAGAGCCTCGCATGACCTAAGTGTGAATCCTGTGCCCTGCTGAGAGTGCACAGATTTGGGAGCCAGAACAGGACAGCAGAATGCATTCCCCAGTGGTGAGTGACGGCTCACCCGGCACCCACTGCTGTCTATTAAATCACAGATCAGATAGTATTAAATTCACTGTATTTTTCTTGTCTCTAGGTACCCAAAAGAGAAAACACACCAAGAAAAAAGAAAACAGGCCCAAGGCTAAAGCCCAGGGTTCAGCAGTAGGTGTGGCATCTGTGCCCCCAGGCCTCGAAGGCTAACTGGGAGGGTAGGATGAATCTCTTCAGCCCAGATAGGGCGAGTACGTAGTTTTCCAAGATGGATTATCAGGATCAAATGGTGGCGTCTGTTCTCTGTGTGGGAAAAGTGCTCACCACCAGGCCCCTGTGAGCGAGAAAGGCGTGGAGTACCAGCATAAACCAGCTGAAGGCTGCAGGAGGTGTTCGGCTAAAAAACTAAACCGAGCAAAAAGGTCAAGATTTTCCCGGCCAAGCCCAAAGGCCTGTGTTCATTCCCCTGCTGATGAATTTCTTCCAATATTTCCCAAGTGACCTAGGAAACAAAGCTCTTCCATTTAGTTGGTCCCTCAAGGACTGTGCCTACCTTGGTCTGAGCTTTTTAACCTCTGGCCCAAGGGAAATATAACCCTGATGCCGAGTCAGTGTTTCCTGTTTCTATGCTGAGAGAGAAAGAAGATGTGGTTTGGCTCCCCAACAAGGAAACCGAAGCCCCACAGTGCCATTAAGGTGCTTGCTTCCCTGGAAGGGCAGTGGGATGGGGAACCCAGGGGGCAGGAAGGAGAGAAGCAGGGGAAGAAGTCACTGTTGCCGCCGATCTTGGTAGGTAAGGGTGTGTACAGGAGGGAAGCCTGGGACAGACACTGGCCAGTGGGCAGTAGGAATGGGCAGAGAGTCAGGAAGGAGAGCAGCCCAGGAGCAGCGCTGGAGAGTAAGGAAGTTTCTGGGTCCAGCTCGGAGAACTCAGTCCTGTCACTTTTTGGTGCTACTCAAATTCTAAGTGCGTGAAAAGATTTTGTTTCTTCCCAAATGTTGATTCTGATTTTGAAATCTTTCTAACAAGACCTTAAACTACATTAGCGTGGAAGGCACGGATTGCTCGCCAAGTGGCAGCTTTCAAAACCGCACCCCACATGGTCTGTGCTCTGTTGTTCTAAAAGTGGGTGCTGGGTGGATGGGCATTGCCTCATCTGTGGGAGGCTATGCCCCTTCCCACGATGCCCAATCTTTATGCTTTTTGTGTCTACTCCCAAACTGTGAGGATCTACACTGTCGTAGGTGGGAAGGAAGACAAACAGCAGTCTGTGACAGGAGGACCAAGTGAGTTCTCTCCTTTGCCGATGCACCACAGAAATCCCTGAACCCACACTGAGCAAGGAATTCTCACCAGCTAACCCTGTCGCCGCGCAGAACAGTAGCCGTTCCACTGGGTGACAGCCAACGAGAGCAGAGGAAGGGCGGTAAAGCCGGGTAGGTCTTCCGCGCCTGCTGGTTAAGAGCTGCCTTTGGATTTGGTAAGGATTTCCTGGATATGACACCAAGCACACAAGCAACAGAAGCAAAAATAGACAAACCTGAAAGCTGTGAAGGAGTCAATAGCAAAAACACAGCCCGTGGAAAGGAAAAAAAAATGCTAATCATATACCTGAGAAAGGGTTAAAAACTCCCACTGCCAAGGGGCTAATAGGGCTGGCTCCACACTGCCACCTGCAGCAGCCGCCTGGGGAGTTCAGTTCGGAGACCTTGGCTCACGTGTGAACCGGGATGCCCGACTCTACCCTAGGAAAGAGTTACCAGACCCAGACATTATAAAGCACACTTGGAGTTTATGAAGAAGAGAGTTAACTTAAATTTAAGCTGGAGCAGGTGGAGGGGGTGTAATACAGAGGAATTTGGAGAAAGACTCACACATCCCCAAGCATGAGTCATGGGCCCCCCAAGAGAGCTGAACTTGAGTCTCCTTACAATAACCAAGTAGAGGCCTTTGGTGGCTTCTGAAGTTACTTCTCAAAGGGTGGCTGTGGTGGTTTAATTGTAATGTAATTGGCCCTTATAATCTCAGAGGGAGTGGCACTATTAGGAGGTGTGGTTTTGTTGGAGGAAGTGTGTTACTGTGGAGGAGGGCTTTGAGGTTCCTATGCTCAGGATACCTCTTCATTTTTTTTTTTTTATTTCAGGTTCTTTCTGGGGATCAGACTCGAGTCTCATGCTTGTCTGGCAAGCACATTGGCCTGAGGAGCCATTTCCCCAGTTCCTTGGTGGGATTTAAATACAAGTTCCTGCCACTTCTGTAAGGTTAGCGTGGAGCAGGGATCTTCACTACCTCTGCCTCTGTCTTCATGCTCTGGAAGCTTCTTGTCTTTGTGATTATTGGGGCTGGTTTGGGGGTTTATTTATGCCATGGGCAAAAATAATTCTCCTAGGAGACACAGCCGAGCTCTATAATCTCTTAAGAGGAAAGAGTCAAAGGACAGAATGGGCCTCCGCCTCACACGTGTGTCCTGCTCCTGCAACCCGCTGTCCCAGGTCTGAGGGAAAGACAACCAAGGGGCCATCAGGGAGGTGCAGGCTACTCTTCCTAGAACCAAGTCCAAGTTGAGAGTCTGAGTGAGACCAGATGTGCCCGACTGTAATCATCTAGCTTTCTGAAGAGTCTCTTTCTGATTTCAGTAACCCCAGAGACTGAATGAAGACAATGAAAGAGGGATATGGGTCCAGGGATCGCCAATCCCTAGCCTGCTCTTCCTCCTTGGTACCCCACAGCACAGCCTGAATCAAGAAAGAATGACCAATCTGCGTGGCTATCAGCACTGCTATGACAATGTGACCCTGTGATCAGCTCCCTCCAGAGACGACCCTGACCTCCAGGACAAAACACTACATACATAATCAATCAATCAATCAATCAATCTGTGCCAGTAGGTGGTGGCGCAAGCCTTTAATCCCAGCACTCTGGAGGCAGAGGCAGGGAGATCTCTGTGAGTTCGAGGCCAGCCTGGTCTACAGAGTGAGCTCCAGGGCAACCAGAGCTATTGCATAGAGAAACCCTGTCTCAAAGGCAGGGGGCGGGGGGGAGGAACAGGAGGATATTTTAAAACTTAGACCTAAAAGGTAGACAGTTACAGGTGAATATCACCTCAGCCCCAGTAGGTACAAAGCATGATGAGCTTGTCGCCCAGCTTGGTCCTCCTGGGCCACACCCAGAGGGTGGGTCTCTATGTCCTTTTGACGCTGGGCTCTTTCCTACCTCATGCATGCCAAGCTGGTACAGATCAGCCCAGGCCACAATTCTGGGTACTGATTGCCTCAGCTACCTCACACCGTCTCCAGAACAGGCTATGGGCCAACAGCTGAATCCAGTAAACAGAAACCTAAGAGGCAGCTGGGGCAAGCGGGGGAGCTGGTGGCAACTAGTGCCTGGACACAGCAGGCAGGCTTCTTGGGACAAGGCCAAAGCACCGCAATGGAGCTCAGTCCTGAGCAAATCTGCTGGACATGATGGCCTCTCCAGGGACAATTGCTCGTCTGACTTGGCGTGGAAACTCTGTTGTTTCTTTTCCCAATGTGGGGAAATCCCAAACCGGATTTGCCCATTCTGTTTGCACAAGACAGAGCTGCCTTTTCCAAAAGGACTTCAGGCTGTGTTCATGAAGAGCAAGTCTCGGCCCAGAGAGAAAATGCTGCTACAATGGACACCTAATCTCAGCCGCCATTTCCTTCTGATTAGACCACTGAAGGTCTTCGTGGAGGAAAAGTCAAGAAAGGGGCTTTAGGAGGAGAAATGGCGCAAGAAGATAAAGATGAGGAAGGTCCTAAGAACAGAAACTCCAAACCGGGACCTGGGGACTTCCGGCAACAGTATACCGAGAAGGGCACTGATTGCTCTAACATGAAAAATGGCCCCTGCAGTAGAAAGTGGGTGCTGTCTGTAGACCTGAGGGTTCCCCCAGTTTGGGTTGTGCCACAGTGCCCTGACCTTGCCTCCCCCTCCCCGACCCCTGCCCAACACACACTCAGAGTAAACTCCATCAGCCTCTCCTCACAGTCTGGGCTGCGCATGCGCGTGTGCGCACACACACACACACACACACACACACACACACACACACACACACACCACACGCACTGTACATAAGCACATATACCACACACCCCGAAATCTACTGAACACTGGTCCAGGTACTGCTGGTCCAGGTAACCATCCAAGACCTTGTCACTGGGTCTCCACTGCAGTTCAGGATCTCGCTTTGACACACTAGTCACAAAGACAGTGGGATCAACTTTCACTTTGTCAGGCATTGCAGCTTCTGTCTTGTTCCCTGGAAGAGGAGCCTCTGTTGCTTGAGGGCCAGTAGCAGTTCTGTAAAGAAGGATCCCCGGAGAACTGAGCTCTTCCCAAATGCCACCTGCAGTCCGGCAGGAACCCTCCTAAAGGACTCCTCCAAGCCCAACCTGAACAAGAAAGCCTATAGTTCTGCTGCAGCTCAGGAGACCTGGAACCAGCCTATCCAGACCACACAGCCGCACAGGGCCAGCGAGTGGCACCTCTGTCAGTCCTGTTTTTAGTCATCAAGTTCTGAGATAATTTGTCACATAGCAATGGTCAGGTGATACAAATACAGATCAGATACTGGAGGCTGCAGGGGTAGGGGGAATGTATCTAACACTGACTCGGTGTTCCCCAAATGTCCTCGTTATGCAACACGTTATCCAAAGAGCCAAAGGGCCGTCGGAAAGCAGAGAGCACATCCTTTATCCCGGGTGCACATCACCCAGTACTACTTACAGCTAGCTTATCTTCAAAAAGTCACCAGCTCCAGATAACTTCATCTGTTTACCTTGACTGAGGTCCTGGTCCCAGTGGGGCTGCGGCAGAGATCCCTCCTATACTCCATCAGCACAGCCTCAACCCGGCCTGAGACCAGCCCCACAGAGTGCATCAAGGAATGAGGTCTGGGACCTACCTGCCAGGAAAACCTCCCCAGGATATAGTCCCTTTGAGTGTATTTCCAGAGCATCATCTCCTCTTATCATAAGCAACTTTAGAACCTCACGTTCAAGATCTATTAAGTATATTAAGTATCATGTGCATTTTATATGCATGTGTGTGTGTGTGTGTGTGTGTGTGTGTGCAGGTTTTTTTTTGGGGGGGGGGCGGTAGCCAGAGGACAATGTTGACTATTGTTCCTCAGACATCAAACACCTTGTTTCTTTGAGAAAGGGTCCCTCAATGGCCTGGAACTTGCCAAGTAGTCTAGACTGGCTTAAAAGAGAGCCTCCAAAATTCTCCTTTCTCCATCTCCACAGCACTAAGATCACAAACCCATGCCACCTGCTGTAGAAGGAGGCCACTTGCTCATCCCAGCTGCTCAGAACCAAAATAATCACACAGAAACCATATTGTTTAAACCGCTGCTTGGCCCATTAGCTCCAGCTTCTTATTGGCTAACTCTTTCATATTAACTTAATCCATTTCTATTAATCTGTATATCACCACGTGGCTGTGGCTTATCAGCTAAAGTTCGGAAATCCATCACTGGCAGGGCTATATGGCTTCTCTCTGATTCTACCTTCTTCCTCCCAGCATCCAGTTTAGTTTTCCCTGCCTAGCTAAGTTCTGCCCTGCTATAGGTCCAAAGCAGTATCTTTATTCATTAATGGTAATTACAGCACACAGAGGGGAATCCCACATCACCTCCAGGTTTTTTTAAAGTGGATTATGAAGATTGAATTTAGTCACTGGGCATTTCCCTCTGCTCCCCTACTTAATTAAGTGTTGGTCACAACCTACATTTCATTAGTAGGTGACAAACTTTGGATTGTCACCAGTGCTGAGCATCCTACAAAATGCCTGCCTGCTCCTCCCAAGAATCGTAAGCAGGTGTTGCAAGACTGAGGGCAGAAAGAGATCCAAGGGCATGGCTTTGGCTAGAGCTGGTCCACAGGTCCTCAGAGCCACCAGCCCTTGGGGACCATCCCTGAAAATGAAGGCAGTGGTCACAGGGGAGGGTCAATCCCACATAGTCCACCTGTTAGAGACATGGGTCCTGGTCAACAGGGTGAACTCAGTGTAAGGCTGGTCATGGTTAGAAACAGTCCAAGGACATGACCCTGAGTGACTGACTCGGACCTGGAGAAAAGCCAGTGAGGCATAAGATAGCCTTCAGAACAGTTCTGGCTTTAGGTCTTCAAATGTGGAGCCATGACTGGGTTTTGGAAGTCATGAACCATTGGAAGTATATGTATTTTCATAGCAGTGAAACATTCTAGAAGCAAACATTAGGAGGCTGTCAACCAGATATTGGAAAGCCTAGGAAATTACCTTCTGGGAGCACAAAGTGGTAAAGCCCAGGAGAAAAGTTCATGATCTCTCTCATTCCCAACCCACCCACAACAGAAGGTATGTGTGGGCACCTGCGCCAAATATGTTTACATGTGTGTGCCTGAGTGGTGTGTTTTAAAAACACATGTATTTGATGAATTTGTGTTTGTCCACATGTAGTATACATATTGAGTGTGTTTTGGGTGGAATGTTTAATTAAATGTATGCGTATATATGTGTGTGCATGCGTGTGCGCTGGTGGGTGTTCGAGTATGTCTGTCTGTGTGTTTGTGTATACATGTGTATGTATATAATAGCGTTGCTGTGTGTATATATTTGTGTGTGCTCATGTCTGTACATTTCTGTGATGGTGTATATGCCGGCTAGTCTTATGTCAACTTGACACAAGCTAGACTTACCTGGAAGGGAACCTCAGCTGAGAAAAATGCCTCCTAACATGCAGCTGTAAGGTATTTCTTAATTGATGGGGGAGGTGGGTGGTGCCGTTCCTGGGCTGGTGATCCCGGGTTTTATAAGAACCAGGCTGAGCACGCCAGTAAGCAGCACCTTCCAAGGTTCTGCATCAGCTCCTGCCTCCAGGTTCCTGCCCTGTTTGAGTTCTTATCGGGACTTCCTTAGTGACAGACTACCGTGTGGAAGTGTGAGCTGAATACACCCTTTCCTCCCCAGCTGCTTCTGGGCCACAGTATTCTGTCGCAGCAACTGAAGCCTGATGGAAACTGTGATTTCACCTGTGGACAAGGAAGGCTTGACCTCTGCAGCCTGAATGATCTGGAGTGACTGGATTTGTGTGCAAGGCAGGGCAGGGCAGGGCAGGGCAGGGCAGGGCAGGGCAGGGCAGGGCAGGGCAGGGCAGGGCAGGGCAGCAGTCTCCTCGGGCTCAGGTGCCCTCACTACCAATCAGGAAGTGGGTTCCTTTGAACATTTTGAAGGCTGAAATAAAGCCTGGCTTCTTCTGTATTCTAATACAGCCTAGGAAATGGCTGTGTAGATTGTACACTCCAGTCCTTTTGCTTTTCAGAGCCAACACCCCGGCTCTAGGGGGCTCTACCCTTCCCACACCAACTCTGTTCTGTGGGGACGAGGTCCTGCCCGATGGCCCTTGGACTGTATGTTGCTGAGAAGTCCGATGTTGCAGAGGTTCTACATCAGATGCCAGCCACCACTTTGAGGAGCTGGCCAGAGCCACACTGATCAGTGCAGTCAGCAGGTGTGGCCTTGGTTTACTGCCCCTCCCGAGCCCTGCATCTGCCACTCTGCTGGGCTGTAGGGCCCAACACTGTGATTGGTGGAATGAAGGTGAGGTCACGTGCCTGAACTGCCAGTGTGGTCCTTGCTCACGTGGGTACGGGCCGGGCCTCTAAGGCTAAGCTCTCAGGTATGGACTGGATACTTCTCTCTCTACCCCAGGCATCCTTTCTGACTGAATGGCTCGGTCCAAGAGCCACCTGGAGCCTGTTTAGGGCGCACTCACTCAGGTTGCCCCAATGGTAGTTGATTGGCTGGCTGGCCAGACCCAGCCTTAGGTGTTCTAAGGACTAAGTCAACATGAAGCCTTGGTTCTGGGTCGGGAGGAGGTAGTCAGTTCTTCTCTTCCAGCAGGCCCCATCACAACCCAGCACCACAGGCTCTCTCTGAGACTCCCGCTGACATAGTTCCTCATGTGGCACATGTCAGGAGGCGGCACACGTGACACATGTCAGGAGGTGGCACATGTGGCACCTGTCAGGAGGCGGCGCATGGCCTCCTTACACACAGGATGACCAGCTCGCCAGAACAGGGCACTTTCACCTAAAACCAGAACAACTGAACACCTGCCCACAGGCCTTGTCCCTCCACTAAGAGACCTCAGGGCTCAGAGATGGGACCCAAACATGGGATGCATCAGATCCATGACCCATTCAAAGGTCAGGGCCAGCCAAGTCAAAGGGGGAGAGCAAGGCTTTCAGGCTTTCCCTTAACTATCACAGGCATCAGCCCAGAGCTCAGTCCCTGGGCACAGAGCCTAAGCCTCCTTAGAATAGCCCCCTCCATACACACACGCGCGCGCTCACACACACACACATCGTGACACTAAGATCCCCTGTCATAGCTTGTCCCAGCTTGGCACAGAGCCTAACTCTCCTTGGAACAGCCAGACCTATAACTCCCAGACCCCTGAAGTGTTCTGTCCTTCAGCTGCCCAGGTAGATGCCCAAGGATGATAAGACAGAAGTGGTTTGCCACAACTGTGTGAACGACGGTCTCAGTTTTATTCTTGTTGATATCCTTCTGCCCTAGCCCCTGCCAGGAGGCCCCTCATCTATGCAGGTGAGCCTCCAACACAGGAAATGAATGCCACAGGGAAAAGGAGGTGATGCAATGTTGGGGTGCCCCAGGGATGCCCCCCACCTCTCACTTCCAATATTATTAAGCCACCATTTCCTGGCTCCATATTTCTGGGATCATTGTGTTTGTCAGCAGGGTGTGACTTCAGCAACTACAGGAGGCAAAGTGGGCTTCTTAAAAAACAATAACTCAAGGAATTTCGATGGCTCAAAGAAGAGGACACAACTGCATCCACCCGAGGCTGCTCAGGCTTCTGTTTGCACAGTGCAGAGCCAGCTATGCAGGGAGAGGATGGAGCTCTACAGAGAGCAGCAGCTAGCTTGCGCCCTCTGCTGGTTGCTTCTCGGAGGACGGCTCCACAAAGGCCATAGCAAGGAGCCCAGAATAAAGCAGAGGCAAGATCAGGGAAGGGGTTTGGGGTGAGGTGGGGGCACCTCAAAGCCAGGCTCACAGAGGCAGTGCAGAATTCCAGCTGCAGGAGGTCTCAGCAGCAGGCGGGGTGCCTGAGCTCCAAGTTCACTGAAGAGGCAAGCGACGAGGTTAGTCCTTGACCAAAGTAAGAAGAGCAAAGCTATGTGTCTATAGGGAAGGCTGCTAAGGGGCTGGGGAAGCAGCTTCTTAGTAAAGAATTGGTGAGCTCCAGGCCCCATGAGAGGCTTTCAAAAAACTAAGATGCAGAAGAATAGAGACTGACACCGGAAGTTGACCCAGTCTGGCCTCCACATGCATGCTTACACATATAAACGTGAGACTACATGCACATACCACACACACATAAATAAAAGATATTATTGTCAGCGATAATAATATTTAAGAAGCCAATTGTGGTGGTGTATGCCTTGGCACTTGGGAGGTGGAGGCAGGTCGATTAGGAATTCAAGGCCAGCCTGGGCTATATAGAGTTTTCAAAGCTAGCCTGGGCTACATGAGACCCTGTCTCAAAAACAAAATAAAAGAATAATATTTGAGTCTCACCTGTGCAATGTGGCACCTTTTTTGGCTTTCCTGCTCCTTGGAAGAGCCCTGAAGTAATATTTAGCTTGTGAGCTGTAGGAAATGGGGCCTTGACATGCTAAGGGACATGTATGTGGCAGCAGCAGGACAAGCAAGCATAGTGAACAAAAGACATGAGACAGGTTACATAATGTAACATGTGACTGGGCATCTTCTAGAGTGTGACAAGGCTGCTCGGTGCCCATCTTTAACCCTGCTACCCTGGAAACCAAAACAAACAACCACGAAACCAAGTGGTTAAGGCGGCCGTGTCTGGCCTCACCACAGGACACCGACTGCTGCCCTCCTTAGTGGAGCATCTATCTTTTCTAGCACCGGGACCACCTCACCCAGAGCCTAGCAGTCGGGAGCCCAGGCTTGGCAGTTTCCCTGCAAGTTGTCTTTCTGGTTTTGAAAGGAATGTGGCCTTCCCAAGGACAAGGAGGAAAGTTGGCGGCGCGCAGAGGCACCTGAACCTTACTCCAGGTCCCGAGACCCAGAGCTCGTGTTTCTCCACTCTGTTCTCCCCTGCTAGGAGTTCTGCCCTGCCTTCCGGCCAGAGAGGCAGCAAGCCCCGGGTCAAATCCACCTTGACTGACTTCAGGAGGCTCGCTCTTCCCCAAGCGCTCAGGCTGCTCCGGAGCACGAAGGAGACAGACGTCACCAACTGACCGCGGCAAGGGCAGTGCCGCTGCCCCCTGGGATCTTGTCTCCTTTCCACCCAGAGGGAGAGGCTGATGAACGGGGTCGCAGCAGAAGGCAATTGAGGCATATGAGTGTGAACCTTGAAACAAAACTCCTGGCAGGTACTGAAATGAAAAACCTACCTTCTGAGACAGGACCCTGGCTCTGAAAGTGCCCAGCCGAATTCGAGGGCCAAACTAAGTTGGCACGAGTTAGAGCCCAGTGTGCCAGGGACATTCTGTTAACAAAGCACAAAGGGTAGAGGAGGAGCAGGCCGTCCCATCTCTGCACAGGCTAAGCCTGGCTGTGTTTACCCAGCATGACAAAATGTGCTCTGTTGAAAGCTCCTTGGAGGCCCCACTGTCAAAGTCAAATCCTCAGACTCTGGAATCAGATTCTTGGGCAAAGCTAGTGTCCCACAGCGCTGGAAGAAGTCTGACCCTGCAGTGAGACCCTGAAGCTCAGCTCGTAAGTCAGATAGGGCCACATGTCCCTCATGGCTCACTTCTCAGGCTCTTGAGACCAATAGGAAGGGAGCTGCTGAGGTCCCACTGAGGCCGGTCATAGAAGACCTCTTAGGGACAGACTAACACCAAACTTCACGCTTCCAGAGCCTCTGATTATGGAAACCACTCATCTGGGCAAATCTGCAACCCTGGGCAGCTACTTTTGCACTCAGAGTCTCAGCCACAGTCTGCACCTCAGTTTCCCCAACACTGTCACTTCCTGTCACTCTCATCTCTGCTCAGTAAGACAATTACAGAGTGGTGACCTACATCAACCTAGAAAATATCCCAACCAGGCTGAGGCAGGAAGATCATTTTGAGTTCAAGACAAACTGGGCTACAGAGTAAGTAAGGCTTTGTCAAAACAAAAAGAAAAAAGAGAAGGAACAAAAGGAAGAAGGGAGTCGGGAAGAAAGAGAGGAAGGAAGGATAATGGGATGGGGAAACTAAGAAAGTAACTTGGTGGTAAAACACTTGCCTAGCATGCACAAGGTCCTGGGTGCAAATCCAGCACTGGAAGGAAAGACGGAAGGAAGGGAGGGAAAGAAATAAGGAGGGAAGGAAGGAAGGAACAAAGGTGTACTTGCATTGTTCTATTATTAAATAAAACTCAGAAGACAGATATTGGGGTAAAATATCAAAGAAGTAGCAGAGAAATAATCAGTGACCTCCTCTCTCTCTCTCCTTCCCCAATCCAAAAGGGCTGCAAATCCTTCGAAGCTCCTCCCTTCTGCTTCCTATGTCTCTCTATATGTATCCTGGGTCCTCCAAAACCTCCATGGCTAATTCCGGTCAGCCAGTTGCTAACTCTGCCCCTGATTCAAGGTTAAACTTTAATGGCAGTGGTCTCAGATCAGAGTGTCGGTGCAAGCAAATATCCCACAACATTTCCCTTTTTTTTGTCTAAATAAAAAGGAAAGGTTTTAACCTTTCACCTAACACAGTAAAACTGTATACAATAAGAACAATTGTCAGGTAAGAATTACATTTACAATGTCTAGTCTATTTGTTTTTGACATCTTTGGAGAAAATACTCTATCATCTGTCCTATCTTTGTGAGTCCAAAGTTTTGTACTTAATTCACTTTCTATCATAACTTGTATTACCAACCTAGAAATATCTTTTTAAACCTTAAAGCATTTTCTTAGATAAACAACTTAAGTTTTTATGTCTCTCAACTTTATATATGTACATCTCTTTTGTGAGTTTCTTTTCTAAATTTGGTAACAAGGAAAACTATTACTATCTAGTCCTCAACACCATCAGAGACTCAAGAAGGATATAATATTAGCTCAGTAAGCAGGAAGTGCAGAGCAAACAACTTCCAAAATCAACAAAAACAACAAAGACATTTGGCTGCCTGGATAGTCACCCATGTTGGGGCATCCATCTTTGGCCTACAGGCCTAGATTGTCTGATAGACTTTTTTGTGAAGCAGGAATTTTTGAAGGACTGTCTTACTTTATCTTGGCAAAGTTTGGCATCACTACCTTATGTTGTGTTCTGCTTGCCCAGTTTGGACAACATTACATCATCAGTCAAGGCAAGGGCAGTTTCTTGCCCAGTGGCTAACTTTGCCACAATGAAAGTAAACTCCATATGGAGGTTCTTTGGTACCAATCATTCTTTTTTGAAGTAAATTGGTACTGTCTGGAACAAACATATCTGTCATGAAAAGCCTTATGTTATTAAAAAATTTTTTTTTTGTTTTTCAAGACAGGGTTTCTCTGTGTAACAGCTCTGGTTGTCCTGAAACTAGTTCTTATAGACCAGGCTGGCCTCAAACTCACAAAGATCTCCCTGTCTCTGCTTCCCAAGTGCTGGGATTAAAGGTATGTACCACCACCGACCAGCTGTTATTAAAACATCTTAAATTTCATATTGTGTAGGTCTCTGAAATGTTTGAAAGCCATCTGTCTATCTAAAATATATCTGTCTGACCTTGAAAACATACCTAACTAACATGGTCACAAATTTGACTGTTAGATGACTAACTACTAACCTGTATTTTTTAATTATCCTAAATAGTTTGTAATAATAACTTTTAAGGACTACAAATTTACATTACATTGTTCAATTAGCTGCATACATGCAGTACCTTAAACAAGAGGAGAACCATATATATAGTATAACAAAAATAAACTTAAATTTGTATCAATATACAAAAATCCTTATCAACATAAGATATTTAAGACTAGTAGTTGCTTCATTAGTTTAAAAGTAGATTCAATAATCTACCCTTTTATCCTATCACTCCTATACCCCCCTTTTTTTCTTTCCAGAACAAGATCCCTGAATCTAGTCTCCTTTGTTTAGTTTCTTCCCTGACCATGACCAAACCCTCTAAATGATGATAAGCGTCCATAACCCTCTGGCTGGCCAAAAAATCACCCACCCTATCTCTTGGGAATATGGGCATTGTGTTCTTAAAATTACTTCCTATTGTCTGGGGGTGACGGCATCTTTAGGAGTCCTTGAGAAAATTGAGATAATGGTCAAGTCCTGGGAGAACTAGGTGTTTTCCAGTCTCAGTGTGATGGGAAAGTGCAGGGCTTGTTTGAAGTCCTGGCTGGAGTAGTTATGAGGCTGGACCCTCCTAGTTGACAGCTTTGAAGTTGTTCTGAGCAGTTGGTTGTCAGAAGCTGACTTGTGGGTGGTGGCTGTAAGCTTTAATGGCATTATTGCAGTCAGGTGGATTTGTTGTTGCAAAAAATTGTTTTTTTTTTCAAATTGTTTGTTTGATTTCAAATTGTTTTTTGAATTTCAAATTGTTTTTTGAAATCAAATTTGAATTTGAAATTCAAATTTCAAATTTCAAATTGTTGTTTGAATTTCAAATTGTTGTTTGAAATCATCTCGGAGATTTCAAAAGTCACTGCCAGGAATGGTCAGGGTTCACTGCAGAAAACATAAACATCTGAAGTGTCCATAAGCAGCAGATCTCAGAGAGTTTAAAGGACCATAATCTATTAAATGCACCCAGGGTACAAGCTTAATTCCTAGTTACGTGCTGTAGACTCAAACCCCAAATCACATACAGGAAGCTAGATGAAGCCTATTTCTAGAATTAGCTCGTACTTTATATGACCATTAATATCATGACAGAAAGTTTAAATATGTATAATAATCTTACAAATTTTGAGATAATATTTATATCTTAAGAAAAGTTTTAAAGAGTCAAAATAAAACCAAAGGTTTTATTTATGAGCTTAGTGTCAATAGAATAATCCCTAAATTTTGGTTTTTCTTCTGTCCCCTACCAGGCTTTCCTGATATGAGACAGATTTTAGATTTTCTTTTAGCAAATATGCTTGGGTTTAGATAAGGAGAGAGCCACACTCTAGCTGCAAAGCAGATGTAATTTTAATTGACTTGAGACTTCAAAAAGACCATTCACCTTCTACATCTGTAGAGAACAACAGAAACAAACATTTGGGAAGATTTGTGAAATTCTAAACTGTTGGAAATGTGCTATTCCATTAGGTCAATTTACTCTTTGTTGGGACATTTTCTCTGGATGATTCTCTCTTCTTTTTCATATGTCTCATTTGTCCAGTCCTCAAATTCCTTAGTTGGGTGCCTTTATTTTCCTGAAAAGATAGAAACAAAACCCTGCCCCAACCCTAACTTGGGGAAGCTTCTCTTTTTGGCGGGTTGTATCTGATAAAATGAAAGGCATTTGTTAGTCTTTCAAGTTAGTTTATATTGAATAGTCACACTATTTGATGAACTTCGCCTCTTCTAATCAAGAAGTCTCTCTTGTTTGAGTTAAATCTTTACCAAGTTTGATGGTATCCATAGCTTTTCTTCTCCTGTAGAAACACAGGCATAACTTCTTCCCCAACATAACACATATCCTGGTTTCCATTCTGAGAACCACATATCTTTAAAGTATACAGGCTGATTTAATTCAGCAGTTTTTTTTCCTATTATCCAATGTCTCTCCACAGCTGTTGTTCCTTTCTCATTAGCATTTTAAAATTTTAAAGTTAATAAAGCATTGTGTAATCTGTCTCTGGGGTCTTTATTGCCCCTTCTGTTTGTTAAGCATGTCTTTAGAGTGTGATTAGTCTTTTCTATAACTGTTTGTCCTGTAGGATTGTATGGTATCCTGCAATAGGTTCTGATCTAAATTCTTCTGTGTGTAAAGACTTTTCTTGATTTCACTGGTAAGTTTTTCTAAGGCTTGTATCTTATCAGTCAATGTTTCATATTTGACACGGGTATCAAACCACTTCTTAAAGGATAAAAGATGAATTATTAAACTGAAAATAATTATAATCAAAAATATGTCAATCCCAGCTATGTTCGTTCTTCCTTCATTTATTTTTTTTCCAGTTTCAAACCATCTACTGTGGAACCATACAGAGTCTTAACTCGCTGCACCCTAATATTTCCCATTCTTAATGTGGGAAAGATTTTATTTTTAATAAAATCTAAATTCCTTCTTAAGAATTCCTAGGTGTCTCACCGGATCTGATGACTTTTCAGTTTGTCACAGCAGCAACTATGCGGATAGAAAAGTTGTGCGGAGGTGGGGGGAGTGAGCCAGCTGTAGCTGCGGTACTTGGCTGTGGGGGCAGGGGTCAGGGCTGAGGGCACCTGTGTAGCCAGGGGCAGTGGTGGCAGCAGTCGTGGAAGCCAAGTGAGGGCAAGCAGGTGTCCAGGCAGCTGAGCTTACACAATGGAGGCCTGGGTGGGTGTCCAGGGAAAACCCACAACCCTTGCAGAGAGGAAGCAAGCTGCCTGAAAGTGGACAGGGGGAGCAGGGGGATGTGCAGGAGAAACTAGTGTAGCCAGGGAAGCAAGGGCACAAAGTCTAAATGACAGTGTCAACCACGAGTGACAATCCCAGAGGCAGCGAAACTGCAGGCCTACCTTGTGATCTCATTCCCCATGCTGGGTGCCAGATGAAGCATTTGTTTATATTGTTCTATTATTAGATAAAATTTGGGAGTCAGATATCAGGATAAAAGCCTGATTGATCAGAGAAGCGGCAGAGAAATGACCAGTGACCTCCTCTCTCTCTCCGTCCCCAATCCAAGAGGGCCATGAGTCTTCCTAAGCCCCTCGCTACAACTTCTTGTGTCTCTAAATATGTGTCCAGGGTTCTCCAAAACCTCTATAGCTAATTCTGGTCAGTCAGTCACTAACTCTGTGCCCTGATTCAAGGTTAAACTTTATGGGCAGTCTCCAATTGCCAGTGTGAACAAATCTCCCACAACAAAAGAGGGAAGGAAAGAGGAAAGAGAAGAAGAAAGGGAGGGAGTAAGAAGGGAGGGCAGGGGAGGAAGGGAAGGAGGAAGGGAGGAGGAAGGGGAAGAAGAAAGAAAGAAAATATCAAAACTGGAAAAGTATAAGACTTAGAAATAAAACAGCTGGCAAAGATGATCCCAGTACGTCATCCTGTCACTAAGCCTGTCAACACCTGCTATGGGCAGAGGGAATGCAAAGCCACTCGAGACCCAAGACTTCTTCTCTAAACAAATTCTGTTCCCCCTTGAACCCTGCTGGTGAAATCCAGCAGGAATTGTCCAGTGGCCCAGTGTTCTCTTTATCTACCCCACCCATCTTCACATATCAATCAAGTCTTGAATGTCAAGGTCAAGAAAAGAAAACAAAAGCCAGCATTCCCAAAGGTTGATTATGTGGAGGAGCTTGGTACCTCAGGATGACGGCCGTCGAGAGTACAAAAAGCAAGTCAGGCAAAGGTGGAAAGCAGGAAATAGGGGCACAACCAGTAAGGAAATGGAGAGGACTTTAGGAAGCAAGTGACAGGAAGGAAACTTCAGGTGTTTTATTTCCCTTCTAAGCAGAGCTGTTGCCACGAAGTCAAGGTGAGCATGCTCCGTTCGTGTTTCTCACGCTCCACAATGTCTCTAGCTTTGGGGTTGCACTGGAAGTTGGCTCTGAGTTACCTCAACTTTTCTACCTAGACATCTAAAGTATCTGGACCTAGCCTGTATTTCCTTTTCCGGTCTTGGGATGTAACTCATTATCTGTGATGCGGGGAGACCAGGCACACAGGCCACGGGTGAACTCACAGAAGGCAGGAGCTGCCTAGTGGACGTGGCGGTGGTGGTGGTGGTGGTGGTGGTGGTGGTAATAGTGGCCAGGATGATAGTGGTGGTGTGGTGATGATGGTATTGGTGATGGAGGTGGAGGGGGTGGAGGTAGAGGTGGTGGTTGGGGTGCTGGTGTAGAGACAGTAATGGTGGAGATGGAGGTGACGGGGTGGAGGTACTGATGCCGAAGTGAAGATGGTGGTAGAGTGAAGGCGGTGGTGAAGGTGGGGGGTGGAGGAAGAGGAGGGGTAGGGTGGTGAAGGTGAAGGTGGGGGTGGAGGCGGTGGTGAAGGTGGGGGGTGGAGGAAGAGGTGGAGTAGGGTGGTGAAGGTGAAGGTGGGGGGTGGAGGCGGTGGTGGTGACAGTGGTGACAGCAATGGTGGTGATGCTGGAAGAGAAGCAACACATTGCAAACGGCTCGACACCCTACAGCTGTAATCCCCAAAATGGATAAAATAAAATCATAATATTTATTTTATTATTTTAAAATAAAAAGAGCTATCTGAAGGGGTAGTATAAAATACATAGACTTTTCTAGGGTTCTAAAAACACCACAGATCTTAGCAGTTCAAAGACTGATTCTGTGACAGGACCAACGCCAGAACGGCACAGCTAGCCCAACACAGTCAATTTCCTAAAACGCAAGAGTACAGAGAGGAATCTTAAAGGCAACCTGAAATAAAACAGCTTGTGTGGAGTTCAAAGTTGGCGTAACTGCAGTTGGCTTCCCAACAGAAGCCACGGACACCAGCAGGCAGCCTGGGAAGAAAAACCTGCTGACCTAGAATCCTATGCCAAGAAATAACACCTGACAAAGCTGAGAGCAAAATAAGGTTTTCAAACGAGCAAGGGCTAAGACTCGCGATGCTGGTGTACTTGTTCTACAGAATGCCCAACGAATGTCTTCAGGAAGGAGGGAAATACTGAAGAAGGCAGGACGGTGGGCCGCTGTGGGAACATGCGGGTGGGTGTTTTAAAATCTCGTGCCTCGGGTGTGATTCTTTAAAAGCGGGATGAATCGCCTGTTTTCCGCTTGGGATCACAGAAAGCGGTTTAAACCGTAAGCGTGTCTCTATGCTGCCTCTGTGGCAGAAGTGAGTAACTGCAGCACAGACTCTGTGGCCCTCAGCATCTGGAACCTTACAGAACTCATGCCACTGCGGGTCTAAAGCAAACTGTGGCGCTGACAGGACGTGCAGCATTTATTCTGCTGGCCTAAAATCCTACCTCCATCTCCCAAGGACCGAGACCACAGGTATGCACCTTCACCCCTAGTCTGCTTGGGATTGAACCCATAGCTCTGTACATGCTAGGCAAGCACAATACCCATAGAGACAGCCACAGCCCAGACAGAAAGATTCTATTTCAGAGCATGCTTCTGCTCTACAGTTTAGGATACATTTACTTAAAACAAAAGTTACCTGTATTAGCAGAGTTCCTGGGGCTTTCTCTTATCTGTTTAAATAAAACAAGTAGGCCCGGCGAAGTGGCCCAGACTCTCTGAGGCTGTCTCTCTCTGTGTCTGTCTCTATTTCTGTCTCTAGCCCTTTCTCTGTTCTCTCCGCCATCTGCTATGTTACAAAGAAGCTTTAGCAGCACATGTCTCCAAGTCTCTCACAGCTCCGGAGGCTAGAAATCCACAACGAATGTGAAGCCCTGACTGGCGTCTTCCAAAGCCGAGGACCATCTGACCCAGGCCCCTCTTCAAACACTTTAGCCTATAGGTGCATCACTCCAAGTTCTGACTTGCGATCATGGTATTCCTGCTCTATGTATGCCTCTATGTCTCTCCTTTTTCTCCCCCAAGACAGCATTTCTCTGTGTAGCCCTGGCTGTCCTGGAACTCTCCGTGTAGACCAGGCTGGCCTTGAACTCAGAGATGTTCCTGCCTTTGTCTCCCAAGTGTTGGGATTAAAGGGGTGCATCACCACCACCCGGCATTTCTCCTCTTCCTAAGACATAAAGAACGTTAGGTTAAGGGGCCACCCCAAGGTCTACACCTTTCTTTCTTTTTACAGGGTGTGTGTGTCCATGTGTGTTTGCACATGCACGCATGTGGCGGAAGTTAGAGGATAATTTGCAGAAGGCTGTTAGGTTCTTCCACCAATTAGGTCCCAGGGATTGAACTTAGATGGTCAGGTTTGCTGCCAAGCACTATTACCCAATAGGGAAGAGCCATCTCAACAGTCCATATCTTTTCCTCCTGTTCTTTTGTGACACGTATGAGTGCTTTGTGTATGTATGTATGTAAGCATGTGCATACATATGTATGTATGTATGTATGTATGTATATACACCATATGCATGCCCGGTGCCAGCAGGAGCCAAAAGCCATTCTCAGATCCCCTGGAGCTGGAGTTACAGATGGTTGTTGGCTGCCACGAAGGTGCTGGGACCCAAACCTGGGTCCTCAACCAGAACAGCAAATGTTCTTAACTGCTAAGCCATCGCTCTAGCCACGGCTTCTTTTTCAAAAGGGCATCTGCAGAGAAGCTTTTTCCAGACAAAGTTACATCTTTGAGGTACACAATTCAACCCACATCACTTTTATAAACTGCACCCTTCATCATCAGCCAAGACACAGTGCCTTCATGGATGGCCACCCTTTCTGGGCCACCAGGCTGAGTCCGCTAGGAGCTAGACTCCGGCCACCAGGGGGCACCGCAGGACCAAAAAATGATGTGTGAGATTGGCCCTCAACTGTGTTTCTGAAGTGAAGGTCTCCACATTTGACAAGGCCTCGTGATGGAGCATGCCCTAGCTTCTTGGTCACAGATGCTAAGCCACTTTAGAACTCAATGCCACGGGAGACAGGCTGGCTCCAGACCTCTCCAGAATTTGAGGGCTGGTAATGGAGGGGTTGGAGCTCCCCAGCGCTCAGGGGGATGATACAGGTTAGGGCAGACAGCCAGTCTGAAAGTGGGGATCCAGCCTCCTAGGGGAGGGCACTTCCATGGTCAACAAGCCTTCAGGAAAGACACCCGAGGTGGCCACTTCCCTGCCAGGCCCATCATTGCTCTCCTTCCTAGGCAGACACAGGTCCCTCCAACTTTCATCTGACGGTACTGTGCAGCAGGCTCCATGGAGCCTCCTAAAACCTCTACAAACCAATTTCCAGTTGTCGTATGCTCAGTGGCAAGCAAGAGTCCCTCCTTTCTTAGGGGAAATTGCAACATTCTCTCGGTCCTCTCACTAGGGGTGGGGAGAAACACACACATGGCCGGGGGGTGGCTCAGACAGGCCACTTGACTACCTAAGTGGTCATCTCTATCTTGAGATTTAATGCTTGGCTGGCCTTAAACAAGCCCAGGCTCCTGGGCTGAGCCTTAATCATGGTTCACTCCATGACTCCCTTTCCATCTGGTTAGGGCAATGACAGTACTCTCTAGTTCTGATTCATTTATTCCACAAATGTTTGCTTGGGACCAAAAAATGTGCCCGGGTCTGGGGAAAGCATAGAGAAGTCAAACATGGGAACAAAGGCTAGTCTCTGACCTCAGAGGTTGTATCTAGGGTCAGAGGCTACAAACTCGGGCTGAACAGATTAGAACTCCTGGAGGAGGGAGTTGGGGGGAGGGGAGTGGGAAGAGGTGTACCAGTATGGAAATCGGCTCTCTCCGTGGTGGAGGGGGCTGTCAAGGACTGCTCCCCGGCCAAAACTTTCCCTGGGAACCATGAGAATGCAGAAGGAAGGATTCTGGACAATGCAGAGCTCTCCCCACCTTCTGGAGCATCTTCTAGGTCTGAATCCTGCAGCTGCTGTGGGTGAAGAAGAATGCATGGGAAGGGAGTCGTTCCATTGAAAGGACATCGCCACCACAAAATAGACACAGTATAGCTTGAAAGTACATTCACATCTGTAACCTCTGTCTTGTGAGGGCTGAGCCAGTAAGTTCCCTGAAGGGTGTCCTCACTGCACGGACACAGACAACTGTCTACACTGCGGGGGCACTCGATGAGATCCAGCCCCTCCACTCTGTTCCCACTAAAGGTCCTGTATATAAGTGATCCAGAAACAAAACCACTTCCTGGGCCCACCGAGGCCTGGCCTGGGGTGCTAGACTGACCCCAAAAGAGGTCAGGGCTCCACAGAGGTGATTAGAAGCTCAGAACCATCAGTGACCCTGATGGGTGGACGTGGCTGCTGTGACCTAGCTCAGGAGACCACAGAACCCATCAGATACTTGACTGTGCTGATAGCCAACACTCTTTTGATACCAGCCTTGAGTGTGCCTAGAAATACATGCAAGAACTTTCTTCAAAATGGCTGCACTGTTAGGGATGACGGCTCATGCCTGAAATCATAGAAGTTGGGTGGCTTTAGGCCAGCCTAGACTACACAGCAAGACCCTGTCTAAAAGAAATAAACAAGCAAGTTGGGAATATAGTTCAGTGTAAAGCACTTGCCCAGCAAGCTTAAGGCCCTGTGTTTGGTCCTAGTTCCACCAAAGCAAAAGTCGTTGTATCATTTATACACCAAAAAAAGAACAGTCAGAGATAAGCCGAACAAATTATAGCTAAAATGGTCAGTGCAGAAAAGTGCAATGTAGTTAGGTAATGGTTCAAAAATCAGATGCAGGGCTAGAGAGGTGGTTCAGCGGTTAAGTGCACTTGCTATTCTTACAAAGGATCTGGGTTCGATTCCCAGCATCCACATGAAGGTTTACCACCTCCTCAGGCACCAGATATGCATATGGTACATAGACATACATGCAGGCAAGACACTCATACACACATATAATAAATCGAAAAAAATTGTCTTAAAAATTCAGATGTCATATCAAAGACATCAAGATACTGTACAGCTGGATTAGCCGTGGGGTTTCCATCTGCACCGGAGTGAAATGTATCAAAGTAACATTGGTGAAACCATATTTAATAAAGGTGTGCGGTGCCAGTGGGGGATTTTCCGCCAGCTGTGTGGGGGGGGTCTAGCCTCACCCTCCTGGCTCCTCAAAAAGCTGTATCTTGGATTTCTCCATTTCTTTGGAATTCACTTCTACACACTCAGCCGACTCTATCATTTGTCAATTGAGCTGTGAAATTAACAGCAGCTGCCTTTGGCAGGCATGGGGGCTGTGTTGTCAGAGACAAAGACAACCCAGAAATGAAGGCTTTGGGAGCCCTAGCCTACGGAAAGAGAGAAGAGAAGTGGAGTCATCTTCTCTTCAGTTTGAGGAGAGCCTAGGGTCCATTCTGGGAAAGGGCATTGCTGTTGTCCTGTGATTCAGATTTGCAGAGCAGAGCAGGGAGGGGAAGGGCTGCCGAACTGTGCCCCTCAGTTCAACCCACTGCACCTTGGCACAGAACTGGGTTTGGAAGTGGGGACTTTGCAGATGTGATAACGGAGATGAAACTGTGAGTCGAGCCCTCATTCATGTGACTGTTATCTTCAGAAAAAAAAAGGGATGCTGGGAGCTGGGGAGACAGTCTGGTCAGTTAAACGCTTATCTTGCAAGCATGAGGACCCGAGTTCAATCCCCAGAACCCATATGGAGAGGATAGGCATGGTGGCCCACACTTGTAATCCAGCACTGGGAAGGCAGAGATGAGCTGATCCCTGGGCTCACTGGTCAGTCAATACAACTTACTTGGCAAGTTCAAGACCAGCAAGAGACCTTGTCTCCAAAAACAACAAAACCCCAAGATAGACAGCATTCTGAGGAGCAACGGCCAGGTGGAGCAAAGTCCATGCTCGCAAGATGGCTCAGAAAGTAAAATTGGTTGCCACTAAGTCTGGCAATATGAGTTCCATCTTCAGGACCCGCATGGCAGAAGGAGGAAACTGACTTCCTGAGGGTTGTCCTCAGCCCTCTACAAAAGCATCATAGTGTGTGTGTACACTCTCATACACATTCATGCATATATAAATAAATATAACCTAAAACAAAACAGCCAGGCATGATAGTGCATGCCTTTAACACTCAGGACACAGAGGCAGGTAGATCTCTAGAAGTTCCTGCTGTGGGACAATGGTCTTATACCCTGTCACTTATAGTATATTGTCTTAGTAAAACACTGATTGGCCAGTAGCCAGGCAGGAAGTAGAGGCGGGGTGACGAGAGCAGAAGAATTCTGGGAAGAGGAAAGAGTCAGTCCGCAGTAGTCACAGAGGCAGCAAGATGAGAACGCCTTACTGATAAAAGGTACTGAGCCACATGGCTGACACAGACAAGAATTAATGGCTAGCTTAAGATGTAAGAATTAATTAATAAGAAGCCTGAGCTACTAGGCCAACCAGTTTATGATTAATGTAGGTCTCTGTGTGTTTCTTTGAGACTGAACAGCTGTGAGTCCTTGAGGGACAGAAACCTCTGTCAACAAGTTCCAGGCCAGCCAAGGCTATATAGTGAGACTCTATCTCCAACAAACAAGTAGTCCTTGAGGTATGACAACCAAAGTTGTCTCTGTCCCACCCATGAGAGCCTACACACAAATGCATATCTGAGCACACAGGAACACACATGCACACACACACACACACACACATGCACACACACACACACACAAACATACATAGACACAATATAAAGCAGACTGTGCAATTGAGAAGCTGGAGGAGAGATGGGAACTTAGTGTAGCTAAAATTTACAGTCTCTCGCTCCATGTGAATGAGAGAAGCAAGTGCAGCACCTGGGGGGAGGTGGGCAATGCACCCATGTGGTCCACAGCAAAGAGATACCGCTGAAAGATTTCTGAATTGAAAGACACAGAAATAAGGAACCATACAAGATGAAACAGCGAAAGAGTTCAGCAGAAATACAAATTCAGACATCCTAACAAACTGCAAAGGATGGGGGGGGCGGGGGGAAGGGCAGGGGTGGAAACCTCTGAAAAGACAACGGTTGAAAAATGTTCCAAGTCAGATAAAAACAATAAACTTGCAGAACAAAGAAACCTAATAAAACCCAAGAACAAGAACCGTGATGAGAAGCACGCAATAGCACATCAAGATCAAATTGCTTAAAACCAGAGAAAAAGATGAGATCATTAAAAGCCGAGATAAGTGGCTCATTTCGCATTAAGAAATGAAGATAAGAGCGACGCACACAGTCACCGGAAACACATTTGACGAACAGTACGCTATGGGAAACCATCCACCTCTAAGTGAGTCGGCACTTCAGGGGCAGGCTGTGTAATACACCTTCAAAGTGCCCTTTATTTAGTTTTGGCTAAACCTGTGTGCAAGCTGAGCATGCCCAGAGGCACTCTTGTCCACCATTTTAACCTTTCAAACACACATTTCCTGCCCCAAAATGTGCCTGACATCTTTCTTACTTCAGTAATCACTTTCAACTGAGCATATTCAAGAATGCATGGCTTATGGCCACGTGTGACGCTGAAGGAATTCTCTGTTAGCTTCCAGGTCTGTCACCAGAGTCCTCTGTGCAGAAGGAACTGGTACCAGGCGACATAAACCCAAGGTGGGACTTAATTGATAAACATAATGTGCCCTTTTTTCTTTTATTGCCCCATTTACTTATTATAAGTATGGACACACATCTGCTATTCAGAAAACTCCTTGGGGGAGTCAGTTCCCTCCTTCCACCATGGTGGGTTTGGGGAATCAAACAAGTGCCTTTACCCACTGAGCCTACTTGCTGCAAAAACTATTTAAAAGAATTGTCTAAACCCAGTGTGGTGGTGAATGCCTACAATCCCAGGATTTGGAAGGTGGTAGAATCCTGAAGATCAAGAGTTCAAGGTCAAGCTGGGTGGTGGTGGCGCATGCCTTTAATACCAGCACCCAGGAGGCAGAGGCAGGTGGACCTCTGGGAGTTTGAGGTCAGCCTGGTCTACTAAGTTAAGTTCCAGAACAGTCAGGACTGTTAGACAGAGAAACCCTGACTCAAAACAAACAAACAAACAAACAAACAAAGACAATCCAAGATCATCCTCAGCTAAATAGCAAATTTGAGGCCAGGCTGGACTACCTGAGACTGTGCATTCAACATATTGAATATTGCTCGGCCAATGAGAGAAAACAGGCAGAGGTTTATCCAGCATGCACAGAGCCCTGAGTTCTGTCCCCCACATCACGTAAACGCAGGAAGAGTGATCAAGCCCGTGATCCCAGCACTTGGGAGGTAGAAGCAGAAAGATCAGAAGTTCAAGGTCATCCTCAGCTACGTAGTGAGTTTGAGGTCAGTCTGGGCAATATGGGCCCCTGTTCCCAAAACGAAAAGAAAGAATTTAAATTATTTTGCTGTTATTTTTGTTTCAATTCTTTGAAATTACATGTTTCTCTGCAGTCCAGGATGTCTGGAACCGCAGTAACCCTACCTTGGCCTCCCAGGTGCTGGGGTTAGAGTAGTGTGGACCACCACACCTAGCTAAGAAATTGCATTTTGGGAACCAGATAGGAAAACAGCAAAGTTCAGGGGACGTGGGAAGGGAAGAAACACCTCATCTTTTAATCTGATAACGTTTCCTGTAGGCTCAGAGTCGAGAAACTGCAGCGCAACTGACAAGCTCACCAAAGCAAATGAATCCTGCTTACCTAGGGCCAGAAGGCGACCTTTGGGCTTAACCTATCAGCGCCCCTCTTTTATCCCTACACCCAAACAATAAGCCTCCTAAGCCACCTTACCGTTCAGTCACCAGAGAAAATTCTTTAAGCAAACTCGTAAGCACTGATGGGTTTTTACTTAACTCATTTTTACTTAATCTTTAACTGTTACCTAATTTTTAAACTTTGCTTATCTTTTAACCTAGTTGTATATTATGTCTTTTGAGTAATACAGCCCTAAAAACCACAGGTTCACATATGTAAATATTAAGCTTCTCTGAGGTTTTTTACAACACTCATACTTGAAGCTAAAGCATGCACTATATCTTTCTCTACTTAATAAATTCTATCTATCTATCTATCATCTCCCTCCCTCCTTTCCTTTCTTTCTTTGAGGCAAGATCTTATGCAGCCAAAGCTGGCCTCCACTCTACAATGCAGCAAAGACTTTGAACTCCTGATCCTCCTGCTTCACCTCCTAAGTGCTGGAATTATTGGACCTACTACGACTGCCAGGACTGAAATTCCTTAGTTGAGATATAGATGTTGTAAGTGTATTTACACACACACACACACACACACACACACACACACACACACACACACACACACACACGGGAGGGAACTGGCTGCTTAAAGCAGACACAGCACATAGCCAGAGTCATGACATCCGGATCATGGGTGCTGGCAGAGGCGAGCGGTAACTGTCATAAAGTTCAATATTCACAGGAAGTGTGTGAGACACCACTGGAGGAGGACTGGGATGATACAGAGACCGACGCTAGAGTCCTCACAGCCGCCACTCCATGAACCTTACAAGACATTATTCTAGAGAAGCAACGAAAGAAACCACCCGGATCACTGGACACAAATGCATAGGCTGAGCCTGATAAAGCTGTGGCACCTGCAGAAGCAAGCACAGGTTTACACAAACGCAAAATGACCGAAGTGTTAATCATGATGTCCACTGTGCTTCAATAAAGTTGTTTCAAGTAAATGAAGAATGAATCTCCGAGAGCTGGGAACTCCAGTGTGGTTGGAACAGCTTCCCACATGCCTCTCAGTCCCTTGGGGACTTGATACTCTCACTCTTATCAGTCCTCTTTAGAATTAGCTATGGTCAATGATTTCTCTGGCCCATTAGTTCCCAGGGACATCTTATTTAGCTGATACACAATGTCTCATTTCCTGCCCTCACCTGAGTGATTTGGAAATGTGTTCAGATGCACCTGCTCAGTTTGGGGCTACCAGAGCCACAGCGAACCCCACCATCCAGCCCAGAAGTGCCAAGATGGTGTGAGCAGGACCTGAACGTTGGTGTGTTAAACACCGATGCATTGGGATGACCCTGTTCCAGCAGCTAATACACCCCACCCAGGCAAACAGTCCCTGACACAGATGTGTGTGTCGCAAAGGTTTGGTGTTTTGGTTTGGTTTTTAGTGTTGGAAGGTTGTCCCCCAAAGTTCAGCTGTGAGAAGAGGGGAAAGTGCAGGAGTTCAACCTGCAACTTACTGTGAACAAATGAGATAATTCACAACCTTCTGACCAACCAAAAGCGTACTTTTCTTTTCTCTGTGACCCTGAGAAAGTTTCTCAGATTTGTGGGTCCAGTTTCTGCCAACACACAAATTAGCTCCATATCCAGTGACTTCCTCCTGTCTGAGGCAGTGTGTGACAGGAAGGACATTTAGATCTGAAGGAGGAGGCTGATCTCAGGTAATGCTAACCTCTTCCTGGTCTGGGAACCAGACTGCTTTAATCAGAAGCAGTTGGCTTTGCTGAAAGCCTAAGCCCCCAGAGCAGCAGAAGGCCAAGCAGTAGGGCGCATGCCTCAATCCCAGCACTTGAGGACCTAGATACAAGGATGGATGCCAGTTCCATGTGGGTACATAGTGGTTTGCCAGCCTCAGTTACAATGTGAGACTTTGTATCAAAAATAAAACCAATAACAACAAAAAGAAAGCAAGGAAGGAAGTACCTGAGTCCTGGAAGTACTAGATACAAAATAATTCTAGGAAATTACAGTTTCCAAAGTACTTCAGCAGAGAGGTCGGCTGGCTGAACCCAATTAGAATCAGCAACAAGGAGCAAGAAACAGCTCTATGCAGCTGCCTGCAGCTGCCAGAGTTCTTATAAAAGATCTCTAATCAGGGGAAGCTGGGGTTTTTTTGGGGGGGGGGTTGTTTGTTTTCTTTTTTAAGACAGGGTCTATCTACCTAGCCTCGGATGCCCTGGCACTCACTACTTAGATCCAGCTGGTCTTGAACTCATGGAGATCCACCACCTCTGCCTCTCAGGCCCTGGGATTAGGGTGTGCACCACCATGCCAAGTCGAAGCTAGGATTCTTGACTGCACAACAGAAAATAATTTCAGAACAAGTCAGTATGAAGTAAAGTTGCAGTTTATTAAGTAAAGGGGGGAGGGAAGCTCGGTGGTCAAGAGTACCCGATGCTCTTGCAGAGGACTCGGTCTGGTTCCCGGCACACACATCAGTAACTCTAGAGGATCTGATACTCTCTTCTGCCCTTTAAGGGCACTTGCATGCGTGTGATGCACACGTATGCATTCAGGCCCACACACATAAAATTTTAAAATAATAAATCTTTTTTTGACAGGCTTGTTTAATTTTCTATTACATGTCTAGGGATTTGAGCACACCTGTGTCTGTGAACCATGAGCATATCATGCCCACGGAGACCAGAAGAGGCCATTGGGTTCTCCTGGGACTGGTGTTACCCAAGGTTGCTAGCTGTCAAGCGGGTGCTGGGAATTGAATTTGGTTTCTCTGAAAGAGCAGCCACTGATTTTCTTTTTCTTTTTTTTTTTCTTTTTCTTCCTGAGACAGAGTTTCTCTATGTAGCCCTAGCTATCCTGGACTTACTCCAGACCAGTCTGGCCTCGAACTCAGAGATCTACCTCCCAAGTGCTAGGATTAAAGGCCTATGCCACCACCACTGGTTACAATCAGTGTTCTTAATAGCTGAGCTACCGCTCCAGCTCCCTTAAGATTAGTAAAGATTTAATCACAGAAATTAAAAGAGAGAGAGAAAGGAAAAGGAAAGGACACGGGTGAGGGGCATTCTCACAGAGAGAGTGCTGGCTGAAGATGGGGCTCAGTTGGTCAAGTGCTTACTAAGCACACACGAGATCCAAACTCAATCCCTGGAGCTGCATAAGGTAGGCATGGTGGTGCAAAGCGCTGATCTCAGCACTCAGAAGGCAGAGGTAGGAAAATCAGAAGTTCAACATTACCTTCAGCTACATAGCAAGTTGAGACCAGCCTTAGTTACATGAGACTCTGTCTCAAAAACTAAAAAAAAAAAAGAGAGAGAGAGAGACAGCTTTAAGTATCTTAACATTACCATATATGTGATTTTGGTTTTTATTTTGTTTTAATTCTTTTATACATTTATTTATTGTGTTTGTGCATGCACACATGTGTGCTTACTGTTTATTTTGTGTGTGCATGACTGAGCGTTGGGGTCAGAGGACAAACCTTCTATCGTGCGGGTTTCAGGTCATTGGGCTCGGCGACAAACACCTTGACTCACTAGGTCTTCCTGCCAGCCCTGGGTTTTTTGTTTTGTTTTGTTTTGTTTTGTTTTGTTTTGTTTTGTTTTGTTTGTGTGTGTACACGTACACATGTATGTCTGTGTACATATATGCGGAGGCCAGATGTTGATGTTGAGTATCTTTCTCTATCACTCCCTTCTTTTTTGAGACAGAGCTTCTTTCTAAATCTGGAGGCTACCGATTTCACAAGAATGGCTGAGCAGCAGACCCCGTGGGTCCCTCTCACTGACTCCCAGTGTTAGGATTACATGTGCACACCACTGTGCACACCACTGTGCCTAGCTTTCTACACTGGTGCTGAGAATCTCCGCTAAGGTCCCGGTGCTTTGCATGGCAAGCACCCTACCAAATGACTCATCTCCCCTGCCCTTGCTTTTGTTTGAGTCAGGATCTATCTAAGTCGGGTTTTCTCTCACTGTGATAAAAAAAAAACCACGACAAAAAGCAACTTGAGGAGGAAATGTTTGTTTCAGATTATTCATCCACATCAAAGTCTGTTATCGAAGAAAGTTAAGGCAAAACTTGGAAGCAGGAACTGGAGCAGAAGCCATGAAGGAGCGCTGCTTACGGGCTCGTTCCTCACGGCTAGCTCAACCTGCCTTTGTTTATAACTCAGGCTACCTGCCCAGTGTTGGCTCCATAACGGAATGGGCCACTAATCAAGGAAATGCCCACATACCTCCCCAAAAGAAAGAAAATGTCATATCAGCTTGGCTACAGGCCAGTCTTATGAAAGAATTTTCTTAATTGTAGTGCCTTCTTCTCAGATACTAGTTCGTGTCAAGTTGACAAAAATAACCAACCAGGAAAGGGTCTCACGTAGGTCAAGCCGGCCTCAAACTTACTATATAGCTAAGATTGGCTGGCTTGAACTTTCAGTCCTCCTTCCTCCATTGCCCTGAGGGATGGGGTTATAAACATGCCACCACACTTGGCAATTTTGATGTCTTCCCTTTCTTTTTAAAAAATGAGATCACAGAGTTGTTTCTGAGGTACACGCCATAAAATTAGAGGCCAAGATAAAAACAGGTCACAAGTGCCAAAAGATTCTTTACTATATTAAATCACAAAGGCTAAGACATAATTTTTGTTTGTTTATTTGTTTGCTTGTTTTTGAGACAGGGTCTCACAAAGCAGCTTTGGCCTGCCTAGAACTCACTATGTAGTCCAAACTGCATTCACATTCAGAGATCTGTTGATTCTGCCTCCTGAATTCTGGAATTAAAGGCCTGTGTCACCATGCCCAACTGAGATGTGTGTTTTGAATGTAATCTGTTTGTCAGCTTCTCCGAAATAGTACAGATTTACGGTTGGGAAAGAAACTAAGCTAAGCTCAAAGGTCACATACTGGGCCCGGAAGCACAATTCATTGCTATTTTAACATTAGTATATGAAATATCTCTATATTTAAAAATTGTGTAAGCAATCGTTTTGTTATTTTAAAACCTGTTTACTTGTTTCTTTTTGAGCTGTGTCTCTTTTATCTTTGTTTTCCCTCCTTGCTGTGTAGCCCAGGTAGGCTTCCAACTCAAAAATATCCTCTTGAATACTGAGATTACCGACAGGGAACACCGTGCCAGGCAATCTTAACTGCAAATCGTGCATGGAATAAGAGTTTGGCTTTCTGCTAATGAACCCTCTTCCTTTCAAAGAAAGCCCCCCACCGCCTCCACCCCCCCTCCTCACCCCCGGCGGCCTCCTGTCCACTATAGCCTGGTAGGTCACACTTAAGGATGGCTGAGTCTTTGTTGCAATGACAGCTGGGAGGACCTACCGGGTGCAGGCACCCCTCCCGGGCACCCCTCCCGAGCCCCGCCCCTCCTTCCTTCCTGGTTCCCCCTCTTCATCCTCCTTGCCTCCTCCTCCTAGAAGGAGCTTTTCACCAGTTCTCTCGCTCTCCCTCCTCCCATTCCCCAGCCCGGCTCCTCCTTTCTCCTGCGACCCCGCCCCCCGCCCCCTTACCCCACGCCGGTCTTTCGCGGGGCGGCGGTGCGCAGGCGCGGAGTCGAGTCCCGCTGGGCCGCAGCCGGTGGCCGGCTCGCAGTGGGCCTGTTCCCGGCCCTCCACGCTCGGTTTCCCGTCGCTCTGCGGAGACTGGAGGACGGACCAGACCGACCACGCAGAAGTGTGGCGGCAGGATGGCGCAGACCGCCATGTCCGAGACTTATGGTAAATCGCGCGGGTTCGCATGCATGTGTGTAGTGGGGCAGGCCTTGGGGTCCCGGAATGTTTGTGGCTGGGTTTAGGTATCCAGAGCCGGTGTTTAGAATAGCGAGATGTTGCGGCTGGACTGGGATCCTGAGAACTTGGCGGTGGCAGAGGCCAGATGGCGATACCGAGAATCTTGAGATGTTTAGAGCTGGGCTGGGATCCTCCTGGTAATCTTGGGGTGCCAGTAGCTGGGATTCTGAGAATCTAGGTCTCAGGGTCCGGGTAGAGAATCCAGGGATGTCAGCTGCTGGGATCCTGAGATTCTTGGGTTGTCAAGGTCGGGCTAGAACTTGAGAGCGCCTGAATGTTTGAGGCTGGGCTGGAATCATGAGGATCTAGGGGTGTCAGGAGCTGGGTTGGACTCTCAGCCCAGCAGGTGCCCCCCGGCTGTACAGAGCGTTGTGATCCTCTGTTCCAAGTTCCCTCTTGTTTTGACCCTGGTTTCACCCTACATTTTCCTCCTTGGATTGTTTAAATAGCTCAAGGTTGGGGGAGCCAGTTTATCATTGATTCTCCCCCTCCCCCCTGCGCACCGGAGCGCAGGGACTGTCTCAGGGCCACGCCTGCATTCAATGTCTTTGGGGGCTTGGCTGTGGGTCTCTCGAGGTTTGGAATTCCTTTCTTTGCATTGAGATTATAATGAGTTTGAAATGGATGAGTGCAGCTCTTTTCTGGAGATCCCCTGGCCTCATGTGCCTGTCCATCCCTCCCTCCACTCTGTTATGGGTTAATTATAGCTCTTTATAAACACATACCCTCTTTATGACCATACATACGCCCTTCATATGGGGCTGTGTCTTTTTCAGCTTTGTCTCTCCTACAGCACCTAGCCATTTCCAGTGCATGTGCTGGGTGTCCCCGTGCAGGGTGTCCCCTCCCAACCCAATCGAGATAAGAATAAACAACCGATACTATGCATGGTTGCCAGTCCCTAATGAGACTTGAGACTTGGCTTGGTATGTGCTGGTTCCCGGGAAGGATTCTCATGGAAAAGCATGGTAAACAAGTCCAGGTTATTTCAATGTGCTCCCTGCTTCCTTCCTGCCCCAGGGTGGGACCAGGGGCCAGCCAGGAAGGTTCTAATTATTGTAAAAGTGCCATAGACACTTCCCCAAGAGTTTGCAGTCTAGTGAGGAATAGATGGCTAATTCGGTTGTGACCTTAATGGATGAACAATTAAAATCCAGACAGCAGTTCCAAAGGCGCGTGGTCTGGCCAACTATGTAAGAAAAAGCTGTCCCATTGGGTCAGAGAGGGGCAAGTGAACAGGCAGATCTGGGGTTCAGGTCTCAGAGCATGGTTTGGGCACTTTAACTTGAGGAGGGTGAGGAAGCAGTTGAAGAACCTTGAGATTTGAACTTTGAGAGGGTGGGACCCCGGGAAGGGTATTATGAGGCATACAGCAGCCTGGTTCACTGTCTCCTGGCACCAGCACTCCTGGCACGGAGGCATAATGTCTGTCTGATCCTAAAAACGTAAGCACTGTCCACGGGTTACTGGCTTTGTCAGGGCCACAGGTGTGTTTATCTTTTCTTTCATTTTAAGGTGTTTTTCAAATAATGCCTTTATTTTTAATTTTTGTTTTTTGTTTCAAGACAATTTCTGTCTTTATAGTTCTGAATGACTTCGACTTTACAGTGTAGCCCAGGCTGGCCTCACACTGTGGCCATCTCCCTGCCTCTGCCTCCCGAGTGCTAGGATTATAGACATGTGTCCCTATGTCCAGGTTTTTACTTTTTAACTAAGTCTGAATTTAATCTTTCCTTTCAAAGGAGAAAAATAAACAAACAAAAAATGAATAGAAACTCATAAGTGGAACTTTATCTTTAGAAAGGCAAGGGTGGTCTCTAAAGCTGCTGGCCTAAAAGAATAGTCACCCCAAACCAAGGCAGAGGCTGTCACCTTCACTCATCCTTGGCGGTGTTTACACAGTATTGTTCCCCAAATTAAAACAACCAAGACCTCTCCTTCCGGACGTTTGCCTGTTGGCTGGCATAGGAATGTTTGCCTAACCTTTAAGTTCCGTGTGTTTGGGGCTGGTTTTCTGTCTCCTGTGAAATGAGGTTCTGTGCAGCTTGGTGGAAATTCGATGGAAAATAGGAGCCCGTACTTATGGCTCCTGCTAATGAACTGGCTGCTATGGCCTGGAGAACAGCCCCTGCACCTTGCTCTGGTACTGGAGTGGTGTCCAGCACTTTCTTCAAGTTCCTCACCCTGTGAACACGGTGCTTTCGATCACATCGTATCATATATAAATTGGGATGTTAAACAGGTAGGCCTCTCATTGAAATGTGGTTCACCTGGTCCACTTGATTAGACTGAGGCACTCGGATGGCAGCAGAGCACACCTCTGGATGCATCTGTGGTGGATTTCTAGGCAGGATTAGATCCCGAGGGCTCCAAACTAATCTGATGTTATTATTGGCAAGTGATCAAAGGTTGGAGTTGGGACATGATTGGAGAAAACTGGGGGAATGTCCTTGGAGGCTCTCTTACCCCTGCCTCTTCTTATAGTCCTGCCTCTCTGCTTCCTGGCCTCTGTTGATGTGACCTGTCCATCACATATCCCCAGCTGCGATGGGCCGACCCCTGGAAAACCGAGCCAAACCAATCCTTCCTCCCTTCATTCTCTCAGGCATTTTGGTCCCAGCTAACACTAAACCCTCAACCCAAGTGTCCCTAACCTGAAGGGAGGTTCTCCTACTTATTGTTAGAGATCCAGCATTGAATGGCTATCTGTGTTTCGTGAGCATTAGCGGGACCAAGGACTCATGCCAGCAGCTTGTGACCCAAGAGTTTGAAAACGATCCTTAAGTACTTCCTGACATCAAATGGTCAGACACAGGAATTGCTAAGCGTGTTTGTGGTGGGAAAATGCCAGGGAGCTTTTAAACCTTCAGTGCTAGAGAGGACTGGTGTGGAGGAAGAGTTTGAGACAGGTGTCTGCACACTACAATTTATGCCATGTGCTATGCGAAAACTCCAGAGACAGAAGAATCCAGCTCGTGTTGCCGGCCCTGTGGTTGTTTCTATTGTAGTCTGTTCAGCATAGTATATTCCACCTAGAATATTCCCCACACAGCATCCAGTGTCTAGCAGACAAGGTTGAGATCATCAGAGTATTTTCTGCTAACTACGTATCCTCATTTGTGTATGTGAGGTGTGAATTGTGTCCTCAGTCACTCTTACGTCCTAGCCCTGGACCTGTGAATGTGACCTTATTTGGAATAGGATCTTTAAAAAAAAAGATTTATTTAATTTTATTTTATGTGCATTGATGTGAGAGTGTCAGATCCCCTGGAACTGGAGTTACAGACATTTATGAACTGCATGTGGGTACTGGGACTTGAACCCTAAGTCAGCCAGGGCTCTTGACTGCTGAGCCATCTCTCCACCCCCCCTGGAAGACGATCTTTGCTGATGATTATTGAAGGTGGAGTCATACTGGAGTCGTATGTCCCAAACTCAGTGACTGTGCCCTAATGAGACCAGAGAAACATGGGCACACACATTCACAAGGAGAATGGGCTGTGGAAGTGCACCTCAGGTTGAAGAGGACCAGGACCCAGCCAATGTACCCACAGCATAGCACCAGAAACTAGAAAGAGGCAGGAAACGCCCCTCCCTGAGCCTACAGGAGCTCAACACTGCCACATCTCAGTGCAGACGCTGGCTCTGAGAGCAAATAGCTGTCACATTAAGCCAATGAACTTGGGGCACCCTGAGGTGCAAAGCCTCGGAAGCTAACTCGCAGGACTTAGTCGTTATACAGTGAGTCTTTAAGAAATATAGGCTTGATAAAGCAGTTTGGATTGACAAGGATATCCCAAATAAAAAAGCAATCTTTTCAAAGCCCTCTCATTCATAAAGTAAAATTAATTTCCTGTTAGGAGAATCACCTGAATTAATATTACCTTAGCTTACAATTTGACAGAATGTTTTAGCGCTTCAAGCAGACATCAGAAAACAGAACATTTGTTTAACTTAGTACATTTTTGATTGCCAAAGTCATAGTTTTCTTTTTCTCACGCACTGAAAACTAACCAATGAGCATTTCAAGAAGTCAGGTCTAGGGCTGGGGTGGGAGGGAGGCATGTCCACTATGGGGTGGAGGCAGGAGGATTAGAAGTTGAAGGTCATCCTTTGCTATGCTATATAGGGAGTTGGAGACCAACCTGTGCTGCATGTGATTTTGTATCAAAAGAAAGGAGAGAAGAGGGAAGAGGGAAGAGGGGAGCATGGAGGGGAGGAGAGACAGGCAGGCTAGCAAGATGCCTGGGGGTGTGGGGTTAATGCACACACTTTGCAGTTAGACTGAGCTCAGTCCTTAGAACCCACATGAAAGTGAGAGAGCTGATTCCACAAAGTTGTCCTCTGACCTACACACACACACACACACACACATTACACACTTATGCACTCACACATTTCACACACGCACACACACACACACTGTAATAATAATAATTTATAAAAGAAGGAAATAAAGAGAAAGAGGGAAAGGAACCACGTCTCGAGACAAGCACTGGTGCTTCGAGAGCCCACATGTCCTGAGCCTCTGTAGTTTCACCTACAAGGGGGTTAGTCCCAGGGGTCTGGAGAGTCTCCCCTGAAGCTCCAGAGAGAGAGGTGCTGTAACTCAGTAACCGTGTTTGGATGATTTATCAGGGATGTCCAGCCTTTTGACATTACATGATGTTGTGGTCTACAAATGTGCTGGGCAGCATCCATGGCTATCCTGGGTTGCTTGTGACCATGACCATAGGTCAGACACATATTAATGTAGTTGATATAGACTGTTCTGTATCACAGCTCATCCAAGAACTTTGGAAACACGGTTGTTTGGCGGAACGAGACCACTTCCCCTCTCATGATCATCTGGGTGCTAAAGCCTGTAACTTTACTTCTGGTTCTGGGATGGCCCCTAAATCTATAGTACCAGTTCCACCATTAATCCCAAATATCTTATTTCTCAGTACCCTGCCTACGTCCTCCACCCGGGTGCCCCAGAGAATGAGAACACAGAGTGTCCCATGCCCAGTCACATAACCCTCCGCCCCCCACCCACCGAGCTGCTGCTGAGTCCACCTGCCTCGGAGAAATCACCATTTAAACAGTTCCCCGCCCTCAGCTCCTGAGTCCAGCTGTCTCCTAAATCTCCAAATGCCCTTTCCACAGAGTCCATGTTGCTTTCCTCCCTGGAAGAGGCAAAGGGAAGTCGAGCCAGGGCTGCTTGGCAAGATCCTAAGTAAAGGGGGTTCACGCGGTTCCCATCTCAGGGACTGGCAGGCATGTGAGATCCAGCAGCTTGTGGCTACACATCTAGCCCTGGATCTTAGGTAGCTTCTGCAGGCTTCGCAGCACCCACAGTCCCTGGTTGTGCCTGAGAGAAGGGACCTTGAGAAAATTATGTTGGAATGCAGTATCATTGAAAAACCATGATGATTGAGTAAATTAAATTCCCCCAAACTTTGAAAATTCTCCAAAAACCGATATTGGTAAATCTGTTTGGAATTTTCTTCTTGCTATGATAGTCTCTTCTGTTAGAGACCGTGAAAGTTTCTTTGTTTTTTTAAGAATTCACATGTATGCCAGGCAGTGGTGGTGCACACCTTTAAGCCCAGCACTCAACAGGCAGAGGCAGGAGGATCTCTGGGAGTGTGTGTGTGTGTGTGTGTGTGTGTGTGTGTGTGTGTGTGTAAATATGCCACATGTATGGGTGCCCACAGAGACCAAAAGAGGACATCTGAGTTCCTGTTCCTGGATCTGGAGTTACAGGTGACTGAGCTGGGTGCTGGGATTGGACTCTGGTTCTCTGGAAGGGTGGGAAGTGTTCTTAAGTTTTGAACCATCTCTCCAACCCTGAAGATTTCTTTGAAATGAGAAAAGGTTCTTGTTGTTTCTGGAATGTCTTCTCTCAAGCCCTCCTAGGGGGTGTGGTCAAACCAAGCTGGCATGTTTTTATCCTTCTTAGTAATTCTAGTAGAACATGGCCCAGTTAAAGTGTTGGAAGCCTCAGCCGGCCTGCATCCTGGCCTGTGCCATAACGCCTGTTGCTGTGAGGGAATTTCTGAGATAGGGCGATTGTGTGTGTTTAGTTATTTGCTAAAGATTTGCTTTTCTTTTATGTGTACGAGTGCTGGCCTCCATGTATGTAAATATGCCGTGTGTGCCTGGTGCCTGCAGAGGTCAGAAGACGGCTTTGGATGGGATTGAGCAGGTGATGGTGAGGGGGGATCAAGCCCTTGCCCAGGCGGTGCTGTCCTCCTTGTTTCACCGCTGGACTGTTTTCTGTGCATTTGAAGTCAATGTCACATATGACATTTATGGCTCAGTGACTGTAACTGTGGGATGAAATACCAGATGACACAGGGCACTGTAATCTAGCGGGTAGAACTGGATGTAGAGCCAAGAGTCCCAACACTTGTGAAGTAGAGGAAGGAGGGTAGCCTTGGCTACATGGAACCCGGCCTTTAAAAAAGATAAAAGAAAAGGAACCACATTATAGCAGAGAACATAAAGCAAGTAAGCACTGTATACTTGTACATTTTATTATTTATCTATTTTTTAAGCTTGTCTAAGAATTCCAAGAAAGTTGGGTGTAGTGGCACAGTCTTTAACCCTAGCTCCTGGAGGCAGAAGCAAGCAGATCCAGCGTGGTCTACACAGAGAGCCACAGGCCGGCAAGGGGTCCAAATGAGACCTTGTTTCAAACGTAAGAGTTTCCAAGGTGGTTTACGATGTGAAAGATACGGTCAGTACAAACCAGTGTGTGATGACAGCAGACTTGGCATCAGGTAGCCCTTGTGCGCCGGTGCTGCATCAAAACAAGTCCTGCCTCAAACATCGGCGCCCGGCACTTAGTGGCCCAGTCTTTGTGGGTCTTTCTGCTTCTCTCATCTGGTTTTGTTTTGTTGTTTTAAGACATGGTTTCAGGCTGGAGAAATGGCTTAGTGGTTAAGAACGTTTGCTCTCTTCCAGACAACCCGACTTCAATTCCCAGCCTGCATATCAGGTTGCTCACAACCTGTAACTCCCCTGTTACTCCTGTTACCCCCTGTAACTCCAGCTCCGGGAGGTCCCATCACCTCTGGCCTCTGCAGACACCTGCATCCGTGTGCATATACCCACGCACATGTACACATAGGATGTTTTAAAAATAAAAGTAATAAAAGAGACAGGGTTTCATATGACCCAGGCAGGCCTTAGTCTTACTTCGTATCTAAGGCTGGACCTAATCCTGATCCTTCTGCCTCCACCTCCTGAAACAGATTCCCAGATTACACCACCTCACAGGTGCAGCATGCTTTGGCACTTAAGCCTTAAGGACTCAATGATATTTAGGTGGGGGAAGGAAGGAGACTATTCATAAAGTGCTAATAAATTATGAATGTGAGGTCTATTTTAGAGAGACGTTTATCATTTTCTTTTCAAATATAAATTTTTAATCGTGCAGAAAAGCAATTGGAGGCTTAAGAACAAAGCAGCCGCCCTTTGTCCTCACTGGCAAGATAGATAGCGCGTGCGTTTAGCAGCCCCAGGGTCTCCTGAGGTACCTGGCGTAGCAGTTCTCAGCAGAATGCGCGCACAGTGAACGCGGGTCTGCGCACAGCCCTTGCAGCCTTTTTGCAGATCAGCTGTTTCTTATGATCAGAGCAAAATCTCTTTTTCAGTACTGGAAAGTAAACTCTCATCTTTGGGGACAGAGGGTCCAGGTGAGCTTCTGCCTTGGTCCTCTGTACAATCCAGGGCACAGAACTGCCAAAACAGACTTTGATGCGAATCCATTTGAGAAATGATCTTGCTCTCAGGGAAGATGAAGCAAAAAGCCAAAATAAATAGAAACCTGACTTGGAGGGCTGGCTTGACTTTGTTCTTTGTGGGAGAAGTCAGACGGTTCCATTGTGCCAGTGGAAACAGAACTCTAATAAAACCCGTTCTGTAGATCGAATTTCCTGGACTGACGAGGTCATGTGGGCACTTCACAGAGCCTGAAAATAGGGAACACAAACATCCCTGCTGAGGACCCGAATCTGAAGCCAAGGCCCTGCCAGGCCTCAGAGCAAAGCGTGGGAGGACCTGGTTCTGCAGTTCCCAGATTCAAGGGATGTTCAGATGAAACTTGGGCAGCCAAAGAAGGAACAGGATGACAAGCAGGGTCTTGGGGGATCTGCCCAGGTACTGTCGGGCACATCTATGCCCAGATCTCAGCTTGGAACCCCAGTAGGATGCTTCTCAGTGGAGGGCCCCCATGCATTCAGATGTCTGGCTTCAGGGTTCCCGTTTGCAGAAGGAACTCACGTTTGTCCCAAGTCATGACTACTCGGTAGCCTTTCATTTACTTTGGTCTCCAGTTCCCTATGTAGACAAGGATGACCTTCAACTTCCGATGCTCCTACCTCCGCCCTCTGAGTGCTGAGAGGTGTGTACCACCACACCCAATTTATGGATACTGGCTATCAAACCCAGTACTTTGTGCATGCCGGGCAGGCTCTCTATAGTCATAAAAGCATTCCAAATGTTCTGGTCTGTTTTAGGGATACAGTTCCTGCTGCCTAGTTACACAGGCTCCTGAGTGGACTGTTGCTAACCATTGCCAGGCCTCAGCTTTCAGGTCAATACCTTGAAAACTGTCTGAAGCTCTTCTGACACCAGTGACAGTCCTATGCCCAGTACCACACTGGGGACTTTCCCCACCCAAGGAGCAGGTATGTGCCTGAGTGGGCAGATGGTCTTGCCTGCAGATGGTATAGTTCATGCCCAGTGTACTGGTGCGTAGAACCACTGTGAGGTGGCCCTGGGTCCCACGTACAGGTGGAGATGGCCAATAGGCTAGCCTTCAGCACCCCTACTGATGTGACCAGATCTTGTTGACTCACTGTGTTCCATACGGAGCAAAAGCTATCTGTGGATCCAGGGCTAACTGGGACTAAAAGGTGGGAGTGCTTCGTGGTACCACAGCCCTAGGAGGCCCCTGGAGCACAGACGCTGTCCATCTGAGCAATGCACTGTGAAAATGCATGTTTTCTGTGTGCGCCTATGGTGGCCAGATCACAACAGCAGGAGGTCAGACTTTCAAAGATGAGAAGTCTCTGCCCTCAGCGGGTCAAAACAGGCACATGAGCCAGCTCCCCATAAAGGAGGAGCTGAGAGCAAGCTGACTACTCTTTGTCTGGCATGCTTACCTGACCTTCCAGTACATCATGGAACATCAGGAAGGCCCTTTGGCTCAGCCACAAATCAAGTTAGCTATTCACACTGGGTGGGGTCGTGCACACCTGTGATCCAGGACTTGAGAGGCAGAGGCAGAAGCCCAGACTGTATATTAAGACCCTGTCTAAAACGGAAAAGCTATTCTGCTCTCCCCACTTCTCTTCTCTGTCTCTCCTCTGGTTGAAATATTCCACAAATCATCTTGACAGATGATTTGCCATTATTTCTTTATAGAGTTTGGCAGGCTTTGTCCCTCTGCTAACCTAATCAGATTCAACAGTCTACTCTTTAATGCACCCCCCCAAATTTGCTCCTCATTAAAGGCAGCTGTTCTAATCAGACCTCTTTATCACTGGTTCACTGTGTCCTGCACTGGCAGCTGACTTCCCATTCTGGGCTGCCTGTCCCTTAGGAGAGCACCAGGCTTTGCATTTTCCGAACTACACACCCCCTTCACGCTGAGCCCCGCCATCCACGGATGTTCAGGCCAGCCATCATCCGGGTCAGTTGTTGGACATCCTGCTTTGTTCTCAGCTCCTAGCTGACCTGGCACCTGCAGCATCTGGACAGAGGACTGGCCAGTCCCTCAGCCCCACAGCTCCGCAGCGTCACTTCTGGTCACCTTCTCTTCTTCTGCTTCAGTTACTCAGTTCCCTGGCTTCCCCCTGGACATCCTCTGTACAGTTCCCATTACTGACTACACCCACCCTGACATGGAAGATCCTGGCTCTTTGATAGGTCATAGTCTGCCTCCTTTCTGCCTCCTTTCCAGATACCCTGCCCTCCACCCCAAGCTCCAGCATCTTTGTTTGCTGCCAATGCTTCTCTAGGGCACGTGCTGTGCCAAGTCCTGGCCCCAGTCCTTTACTCTGTAGACCGGCTGCTGTAGGACAGAGAGCTTTGTAGGGGGGACGGTGGCAGGTGTACAGCTCGCTCACTGCTACCTCTCCCCTTTCCTGTATGTCAGCTATCTTTCACATCTCAACCCATTACGTGCTCCGGTGGAGCCCACCAATAGATGGAGATACCAGCAAAGAATGTGCCCATCTCATCCAGGCAGCACACTCACCTGTGCCTTCCCTGTTGTCTCAGAAGAAGTCCCTCCCCCATCCAAGATGAGCCAGCCTTTTGCACAAGCTGCCCCAGGTCTCAGTTGCTTACGTCTCAGCCCCTCCTTCTCTGGCGTGTACCTACCACTCTGCATTGCCTCCTCATCCTCTGCCTCTTCCCTCCCGGCTTCTGGAAGGGCTTACAGTATTTCCATCACATGACATCACTTGATTCTTCCGCCCACCGGAGTCAGGATTCTGCTCTGCCTCAGGGGCACGGACTTCACCAGAGACCTTTATCTTAGTCTCCTCTTCATGGTCAACCCTGTGAAGGACGCTTCCTGTGGGCTCACCTTGTTGGCTTACAGGTGTTTTCAGATGACTCTGCCACTCAGTATCTCAAAATAGATTCTGCTTGCAACCTTTGGCATCCTTTATGGGGGGGGGGGGTCTTCGCATCACAAACCAAGCAGGAAAGCAACGATCCCCCAAATGCCTACATTCTACCTATCCAAAACCAAGTACCATCCAGCCTGAACCCTTCCTGGCAAGAAGAGGGACCCCTGGAGAGGGTCCTGCAGTTCAAGGGCCTCCAACCTACTATGGCGCATGGAAATCTTAACATCAAAGTGGCTACGTGAAGGGGAAACTAGGGAGGTGTCGTAGAACTTGTGTTCAGACGTTCTCCACTGTGAGGATGGTAGCGTGCGTGAGGGTGGGCGTCCTGGGAGGAGGCCACCGTGTTTGTGCCTCGTGTATCTCTTTTCCCTTCCTTAGAGAAGTGGGCAGCATTCTTGGGAGGACCAGGTTCATGTCTCTTGAAATCTGGTGTTGACAACAGACTGCAGGTGGCGAGTCCCCTCCCCCCCACTGCCGCCACCACACACACACACACACACACACACACACACACACACACACGGCATTCTCTCATCTTGAGGACTGGGCATCCCAATTTCAGATCAGTCGGTTCCATAATGCTACACAGGCAGAGGCGCTGTTGCTAACCGAGCCGCGGTCACTGGCGCTGGCTTTTGAGCATAGTGTGCTGTGGTGTTTGCTCATGTTGAGTGGTCCCCTGCTGCGTACCCTGCTTCTGTGCCTTAGCTTGTGGTCCCGCTGCGCGTCTGCGAGGGTCTGGGGAGGCGGTAAGGGCACTGAATGTCATGTCCTCTGGCAGCTGGTACTGTTTTTGCTCTTTGATGCCTCTGCAGGAGGGTGGCTAATGCCTACCCACTGATTGCTGATTGCTTGATAGCTTTCCCATAATCCCACCCGACATTTATCATATGGAAAGTTAAAAGTGTACCGGCATAATAGCCCATTTTAGCATTCCTATTTTGGGATCCAGACTTTTCCCTGCCTTCAAGCTGATTCTCCCATGACCTTGTGAGTATAATAAAAAGATATACTCTGAGAAGGGAAATCCATGATTTGGGAGGGAACAGAGGTCACCAAAAAAAAAAAAAAGTCATGTAATAAATATTCATAAAAAAGTGTCAAACTCCACCACTCAGGGCCTACCATGCTGTTACCTCGCCAGCCCCTTGTCATGGTAGCTCACGTCCCCTCCACCCTCTCCTTTCTGTTGTTTGCTTGGTGGATGGGTGTGGGGGTTGCTGTATTTATTATGGTTGTTGAAATACGGTCTCACAGAGCCCTGGTTGGCTCCTAAGTCCTTAAATAGCTGAAGTGACGTTAAATTCCTGGTTCTGCTGCATCCACACCCCACAAAGTGCCGATTACCCCACACCTGTACCTGTCCTACATGGTTCGCGTCACAGCTTCTTAGTGGTTGCCAGAGACACAGCATTTTACACGCGCAGTATGTCATCATTGACTGATGCCATTTTCCCAAAGTAAAGGGTGGAACCCTTGCCTTCCTCCGTTCCGACCTTCCCTCGCTTTTAAGATGTTATGCGTATGAGTGTCTTGCACGCAGCACATGTGTGCAGTGCCCTTGGAGGCCAGAAAAGGGCATCAGATTTCCTGGCACTGGAGTTACAAAAGGTTGTTGTTACCTGCTATTGGGGTTCTGGGAACTGAACACTGGTCCTTTGCAAAAACAGCAAGTGCTCTTAACCTCTGAGCCATCCCACCACCCCCTCTTCCTAGTTCCTTAGCGTCCCCACTTCTCACTTAAGTAATTCTAGTATATATTTCTACAATCGGGCCAGGCAAGGCTGTCATATTTTTTTTTTAAAAAAAAAAGCTATATATAGTTTAGGTCCTGTCAGTCCTTTCTCCGTCACGGCACGCTGACGTGTCACTCTTTGGCCAGGTGTGGCAATGGGGCAGTCAGCAGTTACCTTGTAAAGGACAGCTCAGCAAATCTGAGCAGAGTGCACACTCAGCTATGCAAGTCCAAGGTCCAGGAGCAGGGATTTGTGTTCTTTGAGCGGAGTCGGAGTCGTTAGTGTTCCATGGGAGTCTCCCTTTGCCTGCCTGTTGTCATTGTCTTTACCTTCTCTCTCCCCGCCCAAGGCAACAACAAACCCAACCAAAGTTCTTTTTTACTCTCTTTATAACTTACATAATGTTACTTCCTAACAAAAGAGAATACTGAATAAGGTTGAGAAATTGTAGCTCCCTTTAGACTGGGAATCTGAACCAACTGAAATTTTGAGTGTGCATTTCAGTGGTGCTAAAGTACAGCCACATCTCCTGGGTTGCTAGAGAGATGGCTCAGTGGTTAAGAGCACTGGCTACTCCTCCAGAGGACCCAGGTTTGATTCCTAGCACCCACCTGGCAGCTCCAGTCCCAGGGGAGCCAGTGCAAAGGCATTGCGTGCATAGGGTATATAAACATACATGCAGGAAAACACCCATACAATAAAGCAAAAATAAATAAGATCTCCAATAGAGAACAAAAATAAAAGTACAGTCACCTGTCATAATGTCATATTACATAATGTCATAATGTAATGGTCACCACCACCCATCTCTTGAACCCTCATTTTCATGCCCCTGAAATGGCAATTCTCCATTTCCACCCCCAGGCCCATACTTGCCATTTTATGACTGGTTTAGTCACCAGTATTCTTAAGGTCATCTGCTATAGCAGTTATTAGAAGCGCTTCCTTTTTAAGGCTAAGTTCTGGTCTGTTGTATGGAGATTACCGCGTTTTGTGTGTCTGTTCCTCCACTGATGAACACTTATTTGAGTTGCTTCCCTGTTTTACTACCGTGAACCATGTTGGTGTGAACATGAATATTTAAAGCTTCATTTTTTAATTGTATGTGTTCTGTCTGTGTGTACGAAAGTGCGCTATGTATGTGCCTGGTGCCTCACAGGCCAGAAGAGGAGACTGAATTCCCTGGAACTGGAATTGAGGATGGCTGTGAGCTGCCGAGTGGGTGCTGAGAAACAAACCCAGGTCCTCTGCAAAAGCAGCCAGTGCTTGAGACTATGAAGCCATTTCTCCAGCCCTTATTAGAACTTGGTTTTGAACTAGAGTTGATGTTTATTAAAAGATAGTTTAATATAGATTTTATACTTAATGATTAAGAGAAAGAGAAGCCCTCAAGAAGAAAGTCAGACACATGCAAGAACGTGGGTGTAGGCACTCAGAGAAGCGTGGAGTCTCGACGTCATGCTTTAAAATCAGTGAGAAGCTGAAGCTATTGGCGTTTAAATGCTGGCACGATTCTAATGCTGCTGCCCCATGATTTTCTGCAGCCATTTGGTTATCACTGGAGACCAAATAGGTTTGACTTCTGAGTGACGGCGATAGTTCTTAGAAGCTGGTGACAGGGCCATGTCAAAACCCAGCAGCTGTCTCAGCTTAGCGGGGAGAACAAGGGGTGGCTAGGGTCATCAACACTTGGTCCCATCCGGAAGAGAGAGTTAGGAATACAGAGCGTGGGTGCCGGGCAGGGTGGGGCGTGCAGCGGGTCAGGGCTAAGACAAGGTTAGGCTAGGAGGTCCATTCAGCGGACAAGGAGTCCATGGTGCGCAGCTCCCAGCTATGCAGGACGAGAGTTCTTACTAAAGAGAAAGTGACTGGGCAGGTGAGGTGGTAAATACCTTTAATCTCAGCTCTCGGGTGGGCAGACAAATCTCGGAGTTGAAGCCAATCTGGTCTACAGAGCAAGATCCAGGCCAGCTAGAGCTACATAGTAAGACTCGGAGTCACAAAGGAAGAAAGCAAGTTAGTCATCACGCCTTTAATCTCAGCATTGGAGAGGTGGAGGCAGGCAGATCTCTGAGAGTTTGAGGCCAGCACGATTATATAGTGAGGTTCTGTCTCGGAGAAGAAGGTGGAGGGAGAGAGAGCAGTTGAAGTGCTGGGTATGGTGCACTTGTAATGGTGTTCATAGGAGACAGGCAGGAGGACCAAGAGTTCAGGAGCAGGAGCCTCTACTACACTGAAAGTTTGCAACCCTGACTTTCCAAAGCTACTCCATATTGATTAACAAATTCCATCTTGGAAATCTTTTCTTTCAGCCCTGTGAAAGGGCTTCCCCAGGAGCTGGAGAGCTATTGCAGGGCAGTAATTCTTAACCTCGGGGTTGCAACCCCTTTGTGGGGGTCCAGTGATCCTGCATGTCAGATATAATATCACGATTCCTAACATTAGCAAAATTATAGTTATGAAGTAGCAATAAAAATAATTTTATTTTTGGGGTCACCACAACATAAAGCACTGTAGTAAAGGGTCACAGCATTAGGAAGTCTGAGAACCACTGTCTCCGAGGTTAAGGGCATTCATTGGCTGCTCTTCCCGAGGAATCAGGTTTGATTCCCAGCTTCTACACAGCAGCTCACACAGGGGGATCTGGTGCCCTCTTCAGGCCTCTGCAGGCACTGCACACACATGGTAGGGACACAGACATACAGGCAAAACCCCCCACTACACATACAGTAATACATTTTTAAAAGAAATACCCCAAATTAAACAACCCTGTCTGCACTAAGTCAGGCACTAGACATGTAGCCTGAACTTGGCCTCAGCCGCCTTGCGGGATGAGAAGTGATACAGTGGCACCACTCGCCCAGGAACTCGCCTGTGTGCAGAGAAGAGAGGAGCAGGCTTCCACTGCTAGACTAGTACAGCTTGCAGCTCAGTCTGCGTGTTTGTAGAGGTTGACGGGGACCCGTTTCATTCGTTGTCACAGTTCATTTCCAACCTTCCAACTTCTGAAGTCGTTGAAGGAACCGTTCGGGAAAGCTCTGACTATATCAGAACTATGCACAGGGGCAATGCGGAGCTAGGAAAGGCCAGCCGGTGTCTGTGTTTAAGCAGAAGTCAGTCGCCTCCTCTTTCTTATCAGCAGCTGGCACGCCACTAGGTTTTATGACCGTAGCCTGAGTGTGTTTATACCTCCCTTTAAATTAATTCCTTACTCTTTCTTTCCCTTTCAGATTTCTTGTTTAAATTCTTGGTCATCGGGAATGCGGGAACCGGCAAATCTTGCTTGCTTCATCAGTTCATTGAGAAAAAATGTGAGTGAGACCGGACGTTTGTGTAATGTCTGTGAGCCTTCCCTGGGCACAGGGGTGCTTCTGGGAAATCTGAGCTTTCTGGAGAGGGAAACCATACCTTCGAAGTGCTTCACTTAAAAAATTTTTTTTGAAAATTTCATACATGTATATAGTTTGATCCTCTCCACCTCCCTCTAGAGCCTAACATGCCCCCCACTCTCTCCTTGCTTCCATGTAATATCATTGAATTTGATTGAGGTTGCTTACATGCATAGGTGTGTGGGGCTTTATACTGGATTACAGACAACAGGCAACTTACCAGAAGCTACACCCTTGAAGTAAAATGACTGTCCTTCCCCTAGCAGCCGGACTAACATCTCCTCAGCTAGGGCTAGAGCCTACTGAGCCCCTCAGTCCTCCATGCTGGAATGTTGATGGGCTCAATTCTGTGCAGAGACCTTCCCATCGGCGCTGTGAGTTCATGAGTGATGGCCGTGTCCTGTGCAGGGACTTAACATATAGCCAATTTGGCCTCAAATCCATGCCATCCTCTTGCCCAGTTTCCCAGTTGCTGGGACGGCATGCAGTCATAAACCAGCACATAGGTCGTCTTTTCTGTATTTATAGTGCCCACTCCATCTCTGCAAACAACAGAGCAGCCAGGCAGATGGTGCATCCATTCCTAACCGTCCCCAGATTCTCCTTGCCACAAGAGCATGCCTCCATCTGGGTTGCTGCTGAGGTCCGCCCTGTGGTGTGCCTGGGGCTGGGGTAGGGAACCTCCTACCTGATCCCACACTGGAATCTGCCTCTGGCGCAGGCTAGATTATCTAACCTCTCATGCCTCCAGGAGAGAAAAAAAAATGCATCATCAAGTGACCCCCCGATTCTGAAGCAGTACACTGTGTCCGAGTCATGAGAACCAGCGGGGGAAGGGGTAGCGTTTGTTCTAGCTCATCCCCTGTTATAAGAAGTGATGGGACTCTCCAGTAAACGCATTCATAGTTTTGCTCTGCAGTGCTACAACTAATGAACATTTGGTACTATAATACACATAAGAAAGGACCAAAAGAAAAAAAATTCCCAGAAAGACCCCAAATCAGAGTTCTATGATCAAGTTATCTTTGGGCCTCCTCTATTCAGGTCTTTGGAAATAACTAGTTTGATCACTTCTGACTAAGTGTCCAGTGTTACCAGGCACACGCCCTACTGTGTGGCAGGCTGGTGTCAAGTGGCTGATGTTAGTCTTCTGTCTCAGGCTCAGGGAAGCCTCTTCCAGTAACTACACCTTGTATGAGGAGATGGGGAACTCTCTACTGTCTCTTTGAGAACAGGAATCGTGTGATTTACTAGTTAGTGCCAATCGTCAGCTGAGAGAGAATGGATGGCCGAAGCCTTTCCATCTACAGAGCCCTCAGGATAGCCCCTCCCCCACTTCTTTTTACGATTTTTATTTTAGTTTTTCAGCCCCTGATCCTTAATGTTACTATTGAAATCTGTGAACTGTTACCCTTGTGCTCTAAAATGTAATTATTTGTTGTTTGTTTTTCTTTTTTAGTCAAAGATGACTCAAATCATACCATAGGAGTGGAGTTTGGCTCAAAAATAATAAATGTTGGTGGTAAATATGTAAAGTTACAGATATGGGACACAGCTGGACAGGAGCGATTCAGGTAGCTCTCCTAATTTACTAAGAATACTTGAACTTGGACCCAAACTATTTAGCTAGATTTCCTCACTGCATGTGGTCTCAAACCAACATGCACACTGATTTCAAAAGCTCCAGCTCGGCCTGGAAGCTCTCACTGCTAAGAGAGCACTGACTGGACCCCTGATACCAAAACAAGCAAGAGAGAGCACTCGGTAACTAGCGTCTCAGGCGGCAGCTCAGTCTAGAGGCTGTGATGCTGAGCATCCCTGCAGCTGGTTTCGGGTTTTAGTCTTTCCTTCCATGTTTTGAGGCAGGGTCTGACTGAGCAGTCTAGGTGGGACCTCAAGCCTCTGACCTGCGTGCGTCATGCTCCTGAGGGTCAGGATGATGGGTGTGCAGCACCATCCCAGCCACAGTATGCTTTTAGATTAAAATCATGGCAATGCAACAGGACAAATGGCTTTTTCCATATTACACTTGAACGAGGAATTTATAACCGCCTGTAATGGGTTTTCACTCCTTTACACTAACTGGAACATGCTGTGACAGCTGCTCTGGAGGCCACTCTTGCACAGCTGACTCCAGGTCCCTGCTAATCAGCTTGTATAGCTAGTATCTTGTAACAGTGAGTGCAAGACCATGTATGTACTTTCTGTATAGTCCACAAGCCACAGAGTCCAGATTCCGTGTGGAATAGTCACACCCCCACAACAGACTTTTCACTTTTTGATTAAAATTGGGGCTGTAGTACAGTGGTGCCTATAGTCCTAGCTATTTTGGAAGTGAGACAGGAGGATCACTTAAGTTCAGGGGACCAAGGCCAGCCTGAGCAATATAGTGTGAGACATAGGAGGTGCCCGAGCAATTGTTATTTTGCTAGTATTAAAAAAAAAATCTAAAAAGATGACTCAGTAGGTAAAAGCTGGGCAAGCCTGGCAATCTGAATTTCATCCCCAGAACCCATGCAAAGGTATAAGTAAGGACTTCACAAAGTTCTTGTCTGACTTCTATATACATGCCTCACCCCAACATCATACATGCAATAATAAAGTTAAAAAAACAAACTAGCAAACAGAGAGAGAGAGAGAAGTTGGCGTTACGGAAGAGAAAATGTTTTACTGAAAAACAGATCATTGAGAATGTGAAGTAGACAAAAGGCCAGTCCTTGTAGAGTGAAGAGTAGATGTGGGCCGCTGGCAGGGATCTAGGCTGCTCCCATCTTGGGCTTTTCCTGGGAAGAAGGGAGGAGATAGCACAGGGCACCCGGAAGTGGCAGACAGATGTGAGGGTTCCCTGGAGCGTGGTGTCCACATAGAGCTAAGGACACTTGGACCACATGCAGAGGAAGCATGGTTTTTATGGGGAGAAGAAAAGGGACTTGATTGTTAGAAGCCCTGTCGTTCCTTCAGGTCTGTGACAAGAAGCTACTACAGAGGTGCAGCTGGGGCTCTCCTCGTCTACGACATCACCAGGTAAAGTCAACTCCCCACCACAGACTACTTGGTGTTCTGCATCCATGTTGGTGAGACGTGTGATTCACTTGGGTCTAGACAGGCAGCATGGCTGTACCCAGCAAACCTCTGGGCCCTTTCCAGGGGATTCATAGAGGTCTTTAGTGTGTGTTTGTGAGCTCTTGGGGGCTGAAACGAGCCTTCTGCCTTACTGGTCTCCTTCACACCACGTGGGACACATTCCTTGAGGTCTGCAGGGCTCTGTGAGTTCTCAGAAGTGAATCAAAGGGCTAAAGATGCAGATTCAGGCTCAGATCACCTGGGTTCAGATCCCAGCTCGAGTCAGGGGCTTTGTGATCTCTGTAGGCCTGGATCTCCCTGTTTGGGTCTTGGTTTCCTCATCTACTATGAGATGAGGGTAACATACTTGAACCCTCAGAAAGCTATGGAAGGGGGTGGGTTTAAACCAACTAGTGAAATACTTATTGCAGTTACTAGCTGCATGTAACAACTTAGCTTCTTCCTGGGTTGCTCTGGCCACATTTCAACTCCTCCAAGCCACATGTGGCTGGTGACCACAGAATTGGCCAACACAGCTTGCAGCACATTCCTGTCCTCGTGGATATTTCATCAATGCACTGGCCTCAGAATTTGCAACATTGTCCTGGAAGCATGTGATCCAGAGGGTTCCACTAAGGGGCCCTTCCTGGGAAGAATCTGATCCAAAAGAGAATAGCGCATGGTTGTCTTTCTCTTCTGAGAGGGTGACACTCCTGACTCCACCCTCCTCTCCCCCGGTGCCACAAGAGGCTCAACCTACCAGGGTGTGGTATCACTTGTGCGTCCTTAAATGTGAGAGCCAATCTGTAGGTCTGAGTTGGTCCTGGGTAGACAGAGCTAGGAAGTCCTGCATGTCCCTGAGCCCCCAGCTCCTAATGGCAGGAGCGTCCTTGCAAAGTCAATGTGGTGGACTCCTGTGGATCAAGGTGCCCACAACTCTGCAGGTGACAGCGATGAGTGTTGCAAGTCAGGCCTGTACCTTGCACATCCTCAGGGCTCAGGTGCATTTGTGAAGCGAATGAAAAGACCCCTTTCCCTTGGAACCCAGACTGTCTGACTCACGGACTTTGTCGTCACACAAGCTAAACACAGCCCGTGGGCCTGATGTATCACTGGGTTCCCACAGCACTTCTGAGGCCCCGTTGCCCTTGCTGAAATGTTGACAAGCAGTGTGCATGGTGAGGATGACTGGAAAGAGTTGCTGGTTTTATAAAATACATGTATTATTTCCACAATCTTATGTTACACAGCCGAGAAACCTACAATGCGCTTACTAATTGGTTAACAGATGCCAGAATGCTGGCGAGTCAGAACATTGTCATCATCCTCTGCGGGAACAAGAAGGACCTGGATGCTGACCGTGAAGTCACCTTCCTCGAAGCCTCCAGGTTCGCACAAGAGAACGGCAAGTGACTTCTTCCTCTTATAGCCTCTCATCGCGGGGTGGGTCTGGGCACAGTGACATTTCTTTGGGTTTAAAACATCTGGTGGAGTTTTGAGATTAAATCATCTTATGAAACTGTGGAATCTCCCCCGTCTACTTAGATACAGTTCAGCACAGCTCAGACAAAGGCCAATGTGCTGAGGAAAGCAAGGTATTTACCTTCCGTAAGGACTTTCAGGTCTCTGGGATGTTAGCCATCTTAGGGTGGCATGCATTTTATGTGCCTTGAAACATAATTGGTGAAGTAGTCATCCCTCATAGAAAGGAAGCAGAGGACACACTTGACAAGCTGGCTTCATTTTCTTACATTAAGTCATTTGTTTAATGGTAACAAATCTTTGTTTGATTTTTTTTTTTTTGAGACAGACTCTGTGTATGTAGTCCTGGCTGCCCTAGAACTCGCTATGTAGACTAGGTAACAAATTTAATAATGTTTAAACTGCATTGCAAAATTATCCATTGTTTATAGAGATAAACATTCAGGAAGAGCCTTAATTCTGAGAGCCAGCTCACACTAATAGATCCTTATGGCCACATCTGTTTGGACTCAAAGACAGAAAACTGTTTTCCCAGTTTGATGGGTTTTTACTAAAAAAATAAACATACGCCAGGCACAGTGTGGTGGGGCTGTAATCCTTGTATTTAGGAGGCAGAGGCAGAAGGATTACTAAAAGCTTGAAGGAAACTGTTTCCAAAAGTGGGGGGAGGGGCGGGCAGGAAGAAGACAGACCCAATGCAGACTAGTACATGGGGTGCTTCAGAGCAGCCGCTCTCGACCTTCCCAATGCTGCGAACCTTTACTACAGCTCCTCATGCTGTGCTAACCCCCGGTCATAAAATTGTTTTTGTTGCCACTTCATACCTGTAATTTTGCTACTGCTATGAATCATAATCTAAATATCTGCTTTCCAGTGGTCCTAGCTCACAGGCTGAGAACCGCCGTTTTAGAGCTACTTAGAAAGCAGGAGCTGTTTAGTACAACGAGGAAAGTCCCTTATCAGGACAGACCAGAGGCTAATAGTGGTGGTGCAGCTAATGCACGGAGCGGGCTTTCCACTGGAATCAGCCCCTGCTCTGGGGATAAAGGAGCCTGACGTCAGGGCTCGAGAGTTGGCTCAGTGGCTAAGCGCACTTGTTTTTGCAAAGGACCAGGTTCAATCCCAGCCCACCACCTCCTTTGGCACTAGGCACACACGTAGTACACAGACATACATGCAGACAAAACACCCGTGCACACAAAATAGTAAAAGTAAATCAAGTGAGACTTCTACCCAGCCTCCCCAATTAAAACTGGTAATGCTTAGAGGAGAGCAAAATTAGTAAACATTATCTAGGATACCCAAATGCACACATCTTCAAACTGGACAGCTTTCCTGGGCTGCAGGGCTCTGTCTGGTCGGACAGACATGGGTCCTGCTTGTGTGCAGTGCAATGCCGTGACGCATCAGCTCCGTGTCTGCGTTCACGGAGACCTGCAGATCACTTGGAGAAGGAAATTGCGGCCGTAGGTCACAGTTTTAGCCAGTGTGCTTACTTCTTGTCAGCTCGGGAATTAGGGCATAATAATGATCATTCTTCAATGACTTCCCCATTACTTAATACATTAATGTACCCGGATGTGATGGTACCTGTAATCCCAGCACTTGAGACAGAAGAGGTAAAAATCAAGAGTTCAAACCAGCCTCAACTATATGAAACCTATATGAAACCAAAAAAATGTAAATTTATGTATATTAATTTTATGTTTATAGAAATTAGATTTAGGTACTGGACTGAATTTTGCTTGTCACTCTATGAGAATGCTGTGCAGGCTGTTAGCAGTTCAAAGTCACTGTCATTGGGCCAGCAAGACGGCTCAGTGGACAAAGGCTCTTGCCTCCAGGCCTGAGGACCAGGTTCCATCCCTGGGGCCCCCATAGTGGAAGGAGCGAAGTAACTCCTACCATGTGTTCTCTCCCACCACACATGCGCCGTAGTTCACACTCTCTCCAAAGTGAATGAGTAAATGCAGTAATTAAAAATGTAAAGATCGCTGTCTTCTAACCGTGACTCACAGTATCCTTTAATGTCACTTTTAGAGCTGATGTTCCTGGAAACGAGTGCACTGACGGGTGAGAACGTCGAAGAGGCTTTCATGCAGTGTGCAAGGAAAATACTGAACAAAATCGAATCAGGTAACAGTCTTCCCTGACCTCATCTGTGGGTTTTACCCTGTAGCTCAACAGTGCCCCCTGCTGCTTGCAGGAGCAAGACTGTAGTACAGCACCCCTAAACAGCATGCCAATCACACTTGCCTGAATACAGACTCTTAGACATTTTCTTGGTCCTCAGGTGAGCTGGACCCGGAGAGAATGGGCTCTGGCATCCAGTATGGAGACGCTGCCCTGAGACAGCTACGGTCACCACGGCGTACACAGGCCCCAAATGCACAGGAATGTGGCTGCTAGGCACGCCAGCAACACAGGTGGGTGCTGGAGGCCCTGCATGCTGGACAGAAAAGAGAGGGTGTGAAATTGCAATGGGAGGGTTGGGGAGAGCAGGAGAGGAGATCCATAGCGATAGTCAGAGGTGTGCTCAACAGGACTGACCCTGCAGGAACTCCTCCTGACCACTCAGAGGCAAAGGCAGGTATCTGCTGGGGCAGCAATTCCTTCTCGTTAAACCATGGAGCAGACTTGGCCTAACTGAAGCCTCCCCAGGAGCATCTCTAAAACCAGGAAGCTCTCCGTTAAACATTTTTTTCTTGTTTTTTTTTTTCTTGGTTTTTTTTTTTTTTTTGAGACAGGGTTTCTCCATATATCTGTCCTGGTACTCGCTCTGTAGACCAGGCTGGCCTGGAACTCAGAGATCTGCCTGCCTCTGCCTCCCGAGTGCTGGGATGTGTGTCACCACCGCCCAGCTATCATACTTTGATAGCTCTCCCCCATTTACCACAGTGACCTTTTTTGTCAGGGAAGTTGAGGCAGGAGTTCACTATATAGCCCAAGATGGGCCTACCACTTTATGACACTCCTCCTGCTTCAGCCTCCCAAATACTGGGATCACGCGTGTGTGCCATCATGCCCAGCTCGCCGTGGCCTTGCCTAGCAGGATGAGCTAGTGTTAATCCAAAGGTGAAACTGACCTGTCCGTTGGGCTGTGAGCTGTTTCGCATTTCCAGCCACACAGGTGTCTAACCACACTTCACGTTTCTCAGGTTCCGTGGCGGTTTCTGGGGCACAGCTGCTGGAGCCTGAAGAGTCTGGAGTCTTTACTGCCACCTTTTCTACCCCGCACAGAAGCAGATCTTCATGGGGGAAGCCGCAGTGCACACTGGCAGACAGGGCTCAGCAGCCACACTGCAAACTAACTCAGTGGACAGGACCTTTAGATGCCACACATATGCAAAGACCCCCGCCCCACGTCTACCCCTTCCTGTTCCGTGAAACCAAGCTTGTGCTGCACACAGCCTGGCCCGTTCCTCCCGCACAGAGCCAGTGTGACATGATAGAATCCTGCTCTCAATGAAGCTTTTTTCTTTCAACTCACAGGAAATGCAGTTTGTGAATGTGAGCGTGTTTTTCTCATCGTGTTGGTTACACACGACTCAGTATCAGAGGACTCTGGCGCTAAGAGCCAGTGCATTTCTTATTTAATCCCTCTTGCCCTTTCTACACCGTGTCTGTGACCCACACCTGAAATGCTACCCCTGAAGGACTCACTGTCATCTGGAAATAAAGTGGAACCGAGTGTCTCACGCACACCGCACTGTCCTGCTCTGTGGACTGCAAGGCTCTTAGCCGAGGTCAGTGCAAGAGCTGCCGTGGGCCCAGGTCAACCTGCCTGTCTTGTTCGGCTTCCACATCACCCTCGACCTCCACTCTGTCTCCCGTGGTGAGGGCGTACGTGCCTCTTTTTCCACATCTTACGTTGTTTTGTAGTCATTTTCAGCAAACTCGCTACCTCTAGCAAAGGAGTCTGTTTATGAGGAAACTTGGGCTCGGTAGTAAAGTGCGTCCTTCCATGTGTGCGAGGCCCTGCCTGGATTTGATCCCCAGCACCTCCACACCACACACATTATCCTTCTGCCAGGTGCAGTGGCACACATCCATCTCAGTAGACTGGGGCAGCAGGAGGCTGGCATGACCTTAAAACCATCTTGAGCTAAAGAGGCTGGAGGGTAGAGGTGGATCACACAAAATTTCTCTGCAGCTCTTCTTGAATACATAAATGCCTTACTGTATATCATTATCAAACTGGTCTGGTTTTTGTTTGAGACAGGATCTCACTGTGTAGCCCTAGAACTTGTTATGTAGACTAGGATGACCTCAAATTCAAAGAGATCCATCTACCTGCCTGTCTTAAGAGTTCTGAGATTAAAGGCATGTTTCACCACACCCAGCAAAGCCTGCTTTCCTAACAAGCAATATTTCCTGAGTACTGCTTTTCTTGTGAAAACTTTAATATGACCAAACTTCATTTCTCTTTTATTTAAAACATTCTCCAACTTTGAGACTTTCTCTTTGGCAATGTTTCATATGTGTGCCATTTAATTTCCACCTGACCAGATCTTCTGTCATGAATTTCTAGTTTAATTCTACAACAGCCACAAACATACAATGCATAATCTTATTTTTTTTCTTTTTTTTTTTTTTTTGACTGGATTGGTGTCTTGGTAATACTGTGTCCTTGGGAGTTTACGTGATTGAAGGGGAAGGGAGCTGGAGCTCCTGACTGTTGGCTCTTCATCATCACCAGGCTTTCCTGCGTGGCTGGTTCTCACCTGTAACCTCTAGTGTCCAGCTCTTACCCTGAACTTACCAGTCCCATCAGATTCCTATCTGTAGGCGACTCATCCAGCTCTGGGCCCGTCCACACAGACTTTGCCTCAGTCCGACACAGCTGCTAGACACAGGCTGTCTTCACTTACCCGTATCACTCTGGGCATGATGCTCGCGTTCTGCAGTCACGTGGGTCCCAGGAGTTCTCGGCATCGTCACAGCACTGTTGACATAGAAACATGAAAAGGCACTGTCTACACGGATATGTTTGGCTTCTTTTGCATTTTTAAAATGCTTTTCAGTTTCTCTGAACCTGCTTTCTTTAGGCTAAACATTTTTAGTATTATTTCTTTATAAAATGTAATCTTTAGTATTATCTCATTATAAAATGTAGTCTTTTCAGACGCCCCCCCTTTAAGATAGGGTCTCACTCTAGCTCAGCTGGCCCCATACTCATGGCAGTCCTGCCTCAATTCCCCTCATGCTGGGATTATGGTGTGTGCCAACATGCCCCGCTCTGGCTACAGAATCCCCAGGTGACATGTTTCTTTTCACTCTGGCCTCCAGGATCTCCGTGAAGAATGTGTCATCGTTCAAACTGTCAGTGCAACATGCGGTCTTCTTTGAGCACTTCTGGTATCTTAGTTCTCGGCAGCTTGAGGAGGGTGCATCCGGATGGGTATTTGTGTGAGTCAGGATCTCACTACATAGCCAGATGTGGCCTCAAACTCAGGTCCTCTTGCCTTAGTCTCCCGGTGCTGGGATGGCAGGTGCTCAGTGCATCCCTTTGAGTTTATCCCACATGGAGTTCACGCAACATCTTGACCCTTCTAGTTTTATCTTTCATCAGATTGCGTTTCCAGCCATTGCTCATTCCCATCTTTGAACGCCTTCACCGTCTTTCTCATCTCCCATGCCACGGGCCCCCATGAAGCTCTTTTCATCTCTTCTTTCTGCTGTTCAGACTGGTGATTCTCTTTTGTCTCCATCCTGCCATGGAGTCTATCCAGCTGTGCTCGCCAGTATTTTCATTTAGAGGTTGGTTTTTGAGATACAGTCTTGCTCTGTAACTCTGATTGACCTGAAACTCCCTGTAGAGCTCAAACTTGCAACAGGTCTCCTGCCTCTACGTCCCCAATTCTGGGATTAAGATGCCCCCCAACACATCTGCCTATTCACTTATTTTTGTCATTATTATCCATATTCTGATCTTTGAGAGTGTTCTGATTGCTCATGAGAGCTATTTCAATGTCCGTATCAATATCTGCGGTCTTCCCCCCTGAGCCTCCCAGTTCGGATGCTGAGTGGTATGGCCATGGCCTCACTGAGGCTGAAGGGTTTAACTTTGTGGAGTCGACCTTGTCTGAACCTGCCTTCTGTCAGCTGGATCCCAATTCAGCATCGATTCCAGACACTAAAACCAGACACTGTGTTTATTTGGACCTTCCCTACCTGTGACCCAGAGGTTTCCTGCTGGTTCAGTTTCCTTTGGTCTGCTAGTTAGGACCAGGGTGAACTAAGCCATAGCCCTGCCCACCCAGCCTGTGTTGTTTCTCACTCAACATAAGCTTAGAATAAGGGGAAACTTTCCTAAATACAAATTTGTTATTATGAAATCCAGAATGCTGGATCTATCGCAGGACTGAGGGCTGACACACTCCAGCTTCCATCCTGTGGGCCACCCCCAGGTTCCACTGCCTAAAATCCCCCACTCAAGGTTCATAAAGTTAAAAAAAATGCCCAGAGATGACCAATAACTGCCTCTTACGGAGAATTTTTAAAAATCTTCAAGTAATTTCAACCATTTGAAAGCTCTTGTGAATACAAGAATCCCCCTAGATTGTCCAGATTTCCCTACAAGAAGAGGTATTAGGGAACCATTATAGATCGTGTTCCTGGACACCTTCCATGGTGCTGACTCTGGTGCCTTAGAAAGCCTGGCGGTTGAGCAGCTGGTCCTCACGTGGTCATATCTGAGATCCTCTGCGGGATGTGTCCCAGGACCCGAACAGCCACCTCATGATATGGTGATTCTGTCTCATGTAACTGTGTCGTGTACAAGCCTAGGTTAAAGAAAAGAGGGAAGACCTTCATAAAGACACACAAATGATGGGTGGACCAGTTTACAGAGACCTCAATATGCCATTCACTCACCTTGTAGGAGTTGGTAGCAAAAACCATGTAGTTGCTGCCAACCTAAAGTCTACCTATTTTGAAGAGTAGGAAATATAACTCACTTGGCAGAGTAACCACCTAACATGCATGGAGCCCTGGATTCTTCCCTCCCCAGAAACAAAATTAACTAGATGTGGCGATATATACATCTGTAATCCCAGCAGTTGAGAGGTAGAGACAAGAACAGAAAGTTCAAGGTCATCCTTGGCTATTTAGTTCCAGAGCCAGCCTGGGCTACATGAGACCCTGTCTTTAATAAGAAGAAAATAACCAGGCATGGTGGCGGATGCACTTGGGAGGTAGAGGTAGTCGGATCTACAGAGTGAGTCCCAGGACAATCAGGGCTACATAGAGACTCCAGTTCCACTTCAAATTGAGAAGCAGGCATTTTGAAATGACCAGGTCATGTTGAAAGGGCAACACTTATACCACATGGAGTATACATACAGCAAAGACCTTACCTGGGCCAGGTGACTGCAGAATTGGCCATGGCATAGCACGAGTTTATCCATAAAGCAGACCGTTCAGCTGTCCTGGTTTTTCTGGGCAGTGACCTTACCTGGAAAGTAGCCTCTCCACTCCTCTCCAACTCTACCTCTGCTGTCTCAAGTGTCACGGAGTCCATTGAAGATGTTTTTAATCGGAAAGCTGGGCAGAATCTCTTTGGCTGCTGTTTCATTTCTGGCCACGTGGGGACCCCATGGCACCTCCATGCCGGGCAAACACCCTATCACCCAGCTACATTCCCAGAACGTAGGCTATGTCGGAAAGGACGCCTTCAACAACAGCCCCTTTGCTCGCTGTCTTTTCTTACAATGCAGTCTGGTTATTGTAATAACCTGAGCAATTAGCAGCCAACCTTCAATGAAACACAGTGGCAAAGATGTTGCATGGGAATGGAGAGACGCACGCATGCGCTGCTGCACTGTGAGCAGGTGAGACCACCTACGATGCTAAACACGTCAGAGATTCCATGGGGGTGGAGCGGATGAGCAGACACATAAGCAACAAAAGTACGCAGATGTCTTCTAAACAGACCGTTTAAGGAAACATTTCTATTTTCTTCCCATTCTCGTCACTCCGGCAGAACTGGGCATTCTTACCTCAGTGTTCTGTTATTAGCTCTGAGGTAAAAGTAGCATAAAAACCCAAAACACTATGGAAACATTTTTTAATTAAGACCTTAAAATCAAATTTTTAAAAAAGACTTGTGTATCATTTATTTTAAATATGATGGTATTCTCAAACATTTTCAGACATTTCCAGCATGGAAGCTAACTTTAAATTATCGCACTGCCTTGAAACATGTCTTGTATTAGCTCCAAGGACAGAAAAAAGATGTTGCTAAGATCGATTTGTTAAAAATTTCATAGGCTCACCGGGTGGTGGTGGTGCACACCTTTAATCCCGGCACTCAGGAGGCAGGGCCAGGTGGATCTCTGTGAGTTTGAGGCCAGCCTGGTCTACAAGAGCTGGTTCCAGGACAGGCTCCAAAGCTACAGAGAAACCCTGTCTCGAAAAAAAAAATAAAAAAAAAATTCATAAGCTTAAAAGGTAATCACCACCTTTTGAAAAGGAGAGAAACTGAAGCCTAAACACTAGGAACTCAGGTGTGGGAGTCACAGCTAATCCATACGCACTTCCTTGTGGTATATGAACATTAAATATCCTCCGAAGTCCTGATCATTTGTGCTCTGTGTAAAGAGAAGGTGGCAAAGACACCAGCATGGATCTCAGCACACCTCAGCCTGTACTCCACCACACATGCGAAAGGATGGACAGTCTTCTATGCGCGTCTGAAGGCCAGGGTGGGGGTCCTGTGCCCTTCCCCCGTCTTTCTGAGATTATCGGGTGCGGCTTGATGATAGAGGGCTGGGTGGGGAACACAGACCTTCAGGGCACAGCTTTACGAAGAGTAATACTCAGCAAACTGGGCCACTGCCCCAGTCACCCTGCCTGTGTGACATCTGGGGACTATGTGGTTAAGAGAGTCACTAGCAAGGTTGTATTTGGACAACTTGGACAACATGTAGAACTTACTCTTTAATTAAATACACACCTCAGTGGGAGGGCTCTGTACACAAGGGTCTATACAAAATAGGCAAATATTTTTAAAGTTTTTTTTTTTTAAAACACTCATGATTCTTCAATATGCATCTTCAAAGCTTCATACAGTTTTAGGATGACATCGTGTGACGATTTTATATGGAATGAAATCAGTTTGTGTTCTGGAAATTATCATACTCGAAAAACCCAAAGGAAAAACATCATGGAAAGGCTCAGCCACACGCCCAGTTCTACCCAACAAACTCAGATGCTGAGTGGGTGCAGGCAAAAGAGCTCCCTGTCTCTCAGGAAGAACATGGTGCTCGTCTCCTGAGCATCCCTTCAGCAGGATGGAGAAGGCACCCATCTCATGGAAACCTAGGTTTTTTTAAAACCATCGACAGTTGTCCCCCTACTAGAGGAAGGACATTTCCATAGTTCGGCAGCACCGATCACCAGGCCGGACACCAAGGAGTCACATTTTCAGCCTACACTATCAGCACCGTGTATCATGAAGCCTTCATCACGGTCTCCAGAAGGAAAAGCAGAATGGAGGTGATGGCCGCTCATGCTGTCTGCCGGTCCCATCCCCACAGGCCAAGCAAACTCAGTTCATTAAAGGTCATTTCAAATTTCAAGTTTTCAATATCATCGTCTGCTCTCTCCGGAGAGGGGCTTGGCAGGTCAGGCTTAACGAGCGGCTGACTATACCCTGTGTACTCTAAAGGGGAGTGCTGCAGTTAAAAGAATATGACGCTGACTCAAAAGAAATGTCACCATTAAACACGGACTGCACGGCACGTCGTTCACTGGACTGTCCCAGAACTACTAAATTATAAGTTAAATAAATATCTAAGTGACAATTTAAAAAAAAAAGGTGACCATTGCTCTGGCCAGAAAAATTCTTAACTATCATAGTCTACATGGAGGTGAGGAGAAACGAAATGTCCAGTGTCTTTGTTCAGCAGCTGCCAAAGTCCTAGTTCATCAGGAACAGCATCGATCTCATGCCTTTGCCCTTGTTTTCCTTGCTGCTCCTGGGGCCAACTGCACAGATGTTGTGCCTGGGAGTCCTGCACTGTGGGATGGGATGCCCCTGCCAGCTGTGGAATGTGGTGCTGATCAAAGAGGACAGCTCGGACCGTGCTGGAGGAGGGTGCGGGTTGGGAGCGCCTAGAGCCAGTTAAAGGCATTTGGTGTGGGTATCTCCAAAGGTTAAAATCTTTAAAATAAAACTCTTACAAGAATATCAAGACTTGGGGACTTGTCTTCATAAACAAGCCAACATCTATGGCTTCGATGGTCTGCCCTAACTAATAAGGCAGGTGACCAACCATCACGAAAGCAAAACCATCTCTTGAAAATCCCTAAGAGGAGCTTTGCAGGACCAGTTGATTTCTTCCACCCACGCATGGTCTCATTTGACAGTTTTGGTTTTCTTTTTCTCTCATAAACACTTGGAAGAGGACGTGCCAGCATCTAGGCCCTGGCTGAGTAGCACCGCATGTACTCCGTCAGCCACGGGTTCTCTGCGGAAGTTGGCTTTACCGTCCGGTTCTTCTCCACATCCACGGAGTGAGCCCGCTGCCTCTGGGCAGCCAGTTTCCTTTTCTCCACCTGTCTTCTGTTTTTGGCTCGAAGAGCGGATTCATGAATCTAAAGAAAGTTCAAAGATAAAGATAGTAGCCTAAGTGGCTAAAGGACCAATTCTGAACAATATCTAAAACTAAAAGTCTGGGGATGTCGCTCAGTGCAGCCTAGTAAAGATGAAGCCCTGGGTTCTATCCCTAGGCATGGAGCTACACACCTGTTATTCCAGCCCTTGGGAGGTAGAGGCATAAGAATCTTAAGTTCAAAGCCATCCTTGGCTACATGGGAAGCTCAATGCCAGCCTGGGATACACAAGACTATCTTACATTGTTAGCCTGATTCCCTGAAGCAAGGAGTCAAGTCCTACCAGTCTATGGCATCAGCGCTTCATAGAATAAACCATCCTGCCACCACAATTCACCGTTACCAGTGACTGCAAGGCTGAGCACAGAAAATTAAATTTTAGGGCTGAAAGATCACTCAGAGGCCAGCACAAGTACTGTTCTTGCAAAGGACCTAAGTTCAATTCCCGGAGTCCAAGCTGGGTGGCTCACAGCTGTCTGTAACTAGTTCCAAGCGGATCTGATGCCTCAGGCCTCTGAAATCACCAGCACTAACAAACACAGACCCACACACATATACATAACTAAAAATAAAAATTTTTTAAAAAATAAAAGTTTAGATATAAACGGCAAACATCTAACTTTTATGTGATCTAGGACCAACTTGGCAAAACTTGTTTTGTTTTGTTTTGAGATAGGCTCTTGCTACGTAGCTGTTTGGCCTGGAACTCACTACATAGATCACACTGGCTATGAATTTCCAGGGATCCTCCTGTCTCTGCCTCCCAAGCACTGAGATTATAGGTGTGCCACCACAACAAGCTCTGGAAATCTGTGGGAATTCCTAAACGTAGAAGAGTCTGAGTTCTTGACAAGGCTTTAAAACACTGCATGGAAAATGGAGACAGCCAGGTGCAGGTGCACAGCCTGTATTCCCGGAATTTGGAAGGTAGAGGTAGGGAGATCAGAAATTCAAGGTCATCCTCGGCTAGGTAGTGAGTTTCAGGCCCGTAGTTACATGAGATTCTGTCTCAAAATATAAAAATAAAACAAGAAAAACTGTCAGGGGAGTTTATCCTGTGACAGATATTCACACTGTTAAATTAGCCCCAGAGACTGGTCAGAATTCTCTACTAACAGCAGCCCCCTTGTCTCAGATTTCACTTCAAATAAACAGCATCTGCCACCTAGCTGCTCTGGGCACTTGCCTGGCATTATAGGGAAACTGAGTTTGCAGTTTCTCTTTCTGCCTGCTCTTCGGACACCCCTGGCATCCAGCTGGTGCTAACACGGTAACCGTTTCAAGATGGACCATACCCTCTCTGTCCCCTGTCTAAAATATCTCAGGTCTTGAGAGAATGTCAAGCCAAGGCTGAGTCAGATGATTGGAGCTCCATGGAACAAAACACCGTTGCATACACATAGGAAAGCAGCAAGCTGAATTTCATCAGAAGGGAAACAGAGGTCCCTAGAAGATGCCAAGTAGTCAGACATGCCAAGGAGAAAGCCTTGGTCAAAGACCCAGGTTAGCAAAGCTGAGGGAAAATGAGACCTCTCCAGGGGACGGCTCCAGCTCCCGGCATACGTTTCCCCTGTGGCCCAGGCCACAGAACTCAAAAACCACAGTGACATCTGCCTCTTCTCCTGGCTGTAGCCCCAGTCCACCAAAGTCTACTCCATCTTCCTAGTGACCACAGACCCCTTCTTTTGGCTTCGATGGACCCCACACCACCCGAGGACCTCCCATGGCCCAGAGCATCAGCAGCCATAGGAGAAAAGCCCTGTGGCAGTGCATGGCTAGACTCGCCCTTCCGAGGCACACCTCATGTACGGGGGCTGATGCACAGACATTGTGCGTCTTCTGGCTCCCCGTGTCCATCTGTTTCTCTCCCCAGCCATACAGAGCAAACGGGTGCTTGTTCTCTTTTATTTTGATTGCTGATCTTTGGGGGCTTCTGGTTGTTTTCTTACTTCCTCTGGCAAATAAGGCACTAGGCTGCTGTCGTGGTTCGGGGCCAGTGGGCACCCTGTCAGTCTCTCTTGTCCCAGTCTGTTGCTCGGGTTTTCCTTCTATGTCCTTTTTGGGTGGTGCTTTTGAAAAAAGGAATGAGACAAGATGGAAACACTTTAAATCAAGTTTATATATAATTATTTAACTGAAGTTGAAAAATAATGCTTCATGAAATCAGTTACATGCTTACTATGGCTAAACTCAACAGGTTTTACTTAAAGCAAGGTATGGAAACAAATTTGTAGAATAACTGTCATTTACCCCATTTTAAAAATTGACAACAAAGGTTCCAACATGAAATCAAAACAATTTCAAGGCAACCTTGAGGGCCACCTTCAGGATCCATCATCACGATGATGAGGGAGTGCACACATCTGGGAGCTCCCTCCACAAGCCCCAGGGTGTGTGCTCCTCTCTGTGCCTTCTCTGGGACAGATAGGCTGTCCTCACCAGGCGGCTACTCAAGGTTGGTTTCTAAGTCACTCCCTGAGTTTTAGAATTCTGCTTCCTCTTTGATGTATGTTGATGGAAAACCTCCTTACCTGTGCCTCCAAAGAGGCAGCTGTCCACCTGAGCCTAAGGGCACCTGTCACGACAGGATGTGGTCACCATGCGGCTCACCTGAACGTAGCCCTTTACAGCATCCCCAGTGCAAAAAGCAAGAGATAATGAAACAGAAGTGTCTGCATGAGTCAAGGTCCTAGTGTTGTGCTTAAATATGTAATGTCCTCACAGGCTCAGGAATCTGACGATTCCAGCCGGTGGTGCTGTTGGAGGAGGTGGTAGAAACTCTGGGAGATGCGGCCTTGACGGGGGAAGTGAGTCACTATAGGATGAGTGCTATGGGTTATAGCTTGACTCCAGTTTTGACCTAACCTCTGTTTCTGGAACCATCAAGAAGCTTGAAGCTCCCATGAACTCTGCCATACCTCACCATCGCGACGGACCACGACCTCTCCAAGCACAGTCAAAATAAACCTTCCCACCCTTCAGTTATTTCTTATCAGGTATCAGGTCACAGTGATTAGAAAAATAACTGACATGTATGTATGGTGTGTGGGGCCTGAACGGTGTCAGCAACCCTGGGAAAATGGAGGGAAATGATGGGGGATGTGGTCACCCAACCTGAGGTGAATATCAGGTATGAAAGAATGCTCCAGAATGTCTCTAATTTCCCTTACCTACCTTTTGGGATTTGACATTTTAATGCACGTGCACGCACACACACACACACACACATACACATCTTTGTAAGACATGATGTTTACATAAATCCTTCCTGAGCCTGTTTCCTTCCCACCTACACACACTGGAATATGAGCTCCGTGTGCGTCACCCGTGGCTCAGGCATTATATACCCTCCCCCATCAGCTGCTGCAGAGCTTGGCTCCCCTCAGAGGACAGACCCTCAGCCCTGCTGCCCTCGGCTAGGCATCTGATTCATATTCCTCTATGGGACAGCATATCCCATGTGGGCAATTCAGACAGGGCATGCCTGACTGTAGGAAACCTTACTTCCGCCTTAGCTTTGGCCTTAGCTCTAACAACCCTTAAGTATCAGGAGACACAAGCCAAGCCTGGGATCTAACATCTCCATCCTACAGCAGGCTGTAACCCCAGCAGTAGATCGTGGGGTGATGGGACACCAGATTGCACCTCATCCCAGGAACTGAAGTCAGTTCACTGCTCAAGTACCTTTCTGCATGTTACACCCATACCCTTCCTCACCTTAGTGTAGGACGAGGAAAAGAGGGACCCTCAAACTCAAAGCAAAGAGGAAAAGTAGCATGGGGCAGGACCCGCCCAGATCAAATACAGAGAATGAGAAACTGTAGCGACCTGAGCTTTGTTCCTTTTCCTCCTCTCCTCCAGCTCTCCCAGGGCAGCCTGTCCAGAGAGGACAATCATGCCTTTCTTTGAGGAAAAAGTAGATGCTGACCATGAAGAGACTAAAGAAGGAGTGTTAACTGAAAGGGAAGAGGGAAGGATCAGCAGCTCTAAGGACAAGTGCGTACACAGAGCCTCCCGCTCCAGGCTGGGAGCAGGTGGGAAATAAAGCCGTTCTGTGCCGAACGTGGACTGGAAGTGGGAGTGATTATACCTTAGAAACCATGGGGAGTTATGGAAGGATTTTAAGCTTAGAAACGATGTGGCACTGTCTGTATTTTAGGGTGGTTGGATAAAAGAATAGGGCCAAGTACCTGCCAGGAAAAGCTGACAACAGAC